>NC_092813.1:16331759-17029634 GCF_040954645.1 Diabrotica undecimpunctata
TTAGACAAACATAAAAAGTCCTACTCTTTGTGATATAGTTACTACTATTTGAGAACACCGAAATAGTAGTAGCTTGGAAGTTTGGATAGAAATGACAGATTTGGTTGGATTTGCAATTTTTATATAAACAGATCGATACAAACGGCAGTTGCTTATTAAAACAATTCGAAAAAATTTTTTTTTTACTGCAAAATTATAGTAAAGTAAGTAAAGTAGAAAACTACTCTGTGCAGAATAAAGATACCGAATAATTGCACAATTTTGTCATCTTTTTTTTCCATTGTCCTTTCTTTTGACGCCTTTTACGTAAAAATCGGATCAGTTGCAACGAAGAAACGATCTAATGTTCCTTTGGAAATGCCTCCATATTTGTTTTTATGTCTTTATATTTGTCATCTCCAAACTTTTAATCAGCTATCTAACGTCACAGTATGACGACATCTTACGACCCACCATAAACGAGACAAAAATAACCAGAATGGACCTTAGAATCGTCTCGTAAGAAAAAACATGGAACGCATCCACCAAATACGCAGTTCTCTTGCTGTTTTAAAGAGACTATAAAGTGTACTTACCCCAAACAGTTATGTACAATGAAAATTACATAAAAATCCAGCAGCTTATCAACATATAAATCAAAAATATGTTCTAAGCTAAAATTTATAAAATTAAAGGATTTAAACTTCAATCAAAAGTTAATAACATAATATTAAATAGATGGTATATTTTAAAATATAAGAGATACATTTTAAATTAACACAAAAATTAAATAAGAAATTAAAAAATGATTTTAGACTACAAAAAAAAATAAAATTTTAGATAAAAATAGTGTTTATAATACACTTACATATAATCGGCGTACACTAATAATAACCAGATACCCTTTTTGTTAATAATTAGTTTCACACACACACACACACACGCAGTGATCAACCCTGCCCCTAGGAACATGTGTATACCAATGTAAGAATGGGATCCACATGTCCGAAGATCAAACCGGTCACACCTCGCTAGTCGAAGTGGTACCTATCTGACCCCCAGGCTTTTCCACCACCCCTCCTCATTGTGTGACTTACGTGAGGAGGCTTATGATCTGAAATTTACTTAAGATGCCCTGGGTAATAGGACATCCTCGGTTTTTAGTGAATGTGGTTATGCCACCTAACTGTAGGGGTAGCCACATCTAGGCTTTTCTCCCTATTTACTTTACTGACTCAATTGATTTTACTCTAGCTTTACGTCGGGACTTGAGTCCCTAAAAAAAGAAAAAGGAGCGTGTGTTCCGACCATAGAGCCATCAGCCTGAGCTGATGACTCTATGTCCGGAAAAGAGTGTGTGACGAGAAATAGATTAGCAGAATACAAAGTTATGTAATTAGAGACTGAACAATAAAACACAATAACTTTTGCCGTCGTCACCTGGGATTAAAATCAATAATAGAAACAAAATTGGACGAATGTAAGCATAATTTATTATGAAAAAAAAAACAGGACTAATTATCAATTTTACGAAATACCCAAAACTCAAAATTAATAAAATTGGCAATTATTAAAAAATCAGTTAAAAGTAAGTAATAAATAAGGAAAATCATATTTACCCTTAAAATACCAGCTCTGAGAAAAATGAGATTGTCGAAGATTTGCGTTCGATGTTCGATGTTCGATTTTACACTGAACTAACGGAACAACCAAGAAGCGAAATATTTATATGCTAAATAGCTATAGCTATGCCTAATTATGATTCATGTTCCAATTTATTTACATTTAGATATTATAATTACTGAAATCTTCTACGACTTGATCACAAGTATTTGAATTGTTTCATGTTGGCAGTTTTTCAAAGCTTACTCAACGATTTTGTCGTGGGTAGCAATAATCAGTTCAGTGATATCAAATATTAACCTAAGGTTACATAAAATAAAAGCTATGTAAAAGAGTATCTCTCTTATGCAAAATAGTTATCTTAACGCAAATAATATTCATTCTATATGTAATTAAATATAAAGCTATCAAAATCCCATATAATGTACTTTTTGTTCTATTATCAATAGGCCACCACTGCCAACTGGCTTTTCCACCACCCCTCCTCATCGTGTGACTTACGTGAGGAGGCTTATGATCTGAAATTTACTTAAGATGCCCTGGGTAATAGGACATCCTCGGTTTTTAGTGAATGTGGTTATGCCACCTAACTGTAGGGGTAGCCACATCTAGGCTTTTCTCCCTATTTACTTTACTGATTCAATTGATTTTACTCTAGCTTTACGTCGGGACTTGAGTCCCTAAAAAAAGAAAAAAGAGCGTGTGTTCCGACCATAGAGCCATCAGCCTGAGCTGATGACTCTACGTCCGGAAAAGAGTGTGTGCTCGGTCACTCAGCCGCCGATTTGGCAAAATAAATTTTGTTCTCCTCGCCGGCTGAGCACCCGAGAGGGGTCCGGCCACCAAGCCCATGCATGCCGCACATGACCTCAGTGCTCGGATTTCGCGAGTAGATCTTTCATTTCGATCTGCCTTAAGGGCCTAGTCCGCGGAGCGGTATATAGAAGGCCTGTAGAAAAGTATGAATGTATCAATATGAATTTACGTTATTTAATCAGAAAACACTTTTTTTTTTTTTTTTTTGTTTTTTTTTTGTGGACTTCCTTGTGGCGTCGGGACTATAAAATGCCTGGGCAACAATTCTTTCCTTTTATCCTTAATCCTATTTGTGTGCGTGTATTGGGGTGTGCATTCCCAAGTGTATAATGCTCTCACACACCCCGGTGTATATTGGACTTATAATTACCTAAAAACCTAAAAACCTAAAAAAGAAAAGCGTACCCTCTCGCCAGAGTTTTTTTTGGTGTGTTTTCTGATTGACTGCATTTCTTTGTTCGTTCTTCTTGCAACCATCTCATTCTTTATTTATTCGTTCGGGTTCTCCCTATATCGAGCTATCTGTTGTTTTGGTCTTCTGTGTACCGTCCTTGTGTTTTCATTGTAGTTAGTCAGCTCTCTTAACATTCTGCTGGGGTGGTTTCTTAGTCCGTTAAAAATTTCATATGCTCTCTCGTCTAGCGTGCGTAGGATTCTTGTTTGTCCTGAGTCTCTATATACATATCTCAAGGGTACGTACCTTGGTATCTTAAGGGCATCTCTGACTATTTGATTTTGAGTAGTCTGTATCTTTTTCCTGTTTGTTTTACAGGTGTGTCCCCACGCAGCGGATGCATATGTTAGGACTGGCAGGATAATATTATTCGCAACCCTGATTTTGGTTTTAAATCGTAGTTTACTTTTCCTTCCAATAAGTGTTGAGAGCTGACTTTTCAACGCTTTGGCTTTGCGTATTTGCTGATTGATGTGCTCAGTGAACGTTAGCTTCTTATCTAGATGTACCCCTAGGTATTTAGCCTGGTTGGTCCAGTCTACTGGGGTGTTTTCGATTGTAATTTCGCGATTTGGTACACTTCTTCTGTGACTAAACATTACAGCCTGTGTTTTATCTGGATTTAGGGCTATTTTCCATTTTATGCACCATCTTTGGAATCTGTTTAGTGCTCTTTGCAGATGATTAGCTGCATGATCCGGGTTTCTCCAGCTAACAGCTATTGCTGTGTCGTCAGCGTAAAGACTCAACAGAGAGCCTGGCTCTTTTGGCGTGTCGGCCGTATAGATGGTGTACAGGTACGGCGACAGCACCGCTCCCTGAGGCACACCCGCCTCCAGGGTCCCGACTTCGGATAGGGTTGCCCCTACTCGAACTCTGAACCTTCTGTTGGCAAGATATGACGCAAGGAGGCATGTCATCGCCTCACTGTAACCAAATTCATTCATTTTATAGATGAGTCCATGGTGCCAGACTCTGTCGAAGGCTTTGCTGACGTCCAGAAAAGCTGTAGCTGTGTACATTTTTTCATTAAATCCTTTGGTGATGAATTCTGTAAGTCGTAGTACCTGTAATTCACAGGAGTGTTCGCTTCTGAACCCGAATTGAGCCTCTGGTATGGTTCCTAGCATTTGTGATTCTTCATTAAGTCTTTTTAGTATAACTCTTTCCGCTATCTTGCTTATAGATGATAATAAGCTGATAGGTCTGTAATTTTGCGGAAATGTGCCGTTTTTACCAGGTTTTGCAATCATTATTACGTGTGCCTCTTTCCACCTATCTGGGAAATATCGTAGTTTTAGCATGTTGTTTATTATGTTAGTGATATAAACAATAGCTTTTGTTGGTAGATTTTTCAGCGCCCTATTTGTGATGTTGTCGGGTCCTGGGGCTTTTTTGGCATTTGTCATTTTTATAAGTTCCTTTATTTCTTCGGGAGATGTATGTGTAATACCTATTCTGCCCTTTTTCCTTCTAAGTCTTCTCGCTGTTCTTTCTACCTCTTCTTCAAAGTCTATGTCATCGTCGGGGTCTTCGTTGTTTCTACACGCCCTTTCTAGTTCGTCCTTCATGACTTCGGCTTTGTCGATTTCCGTATGGACAATCCTGTTTACTTCGTGTAGGGAAGGTATGGGTTTCTTGTCCTTTCGAAGGATTTTAGATAACTTCCAGAAGGCGGATTTGTTAGGATTTAGCTCATCGATATAGGAGTCCCAGCTTTCATTTCTATGATTTTGAAGTTGTTTTTTCACTTCCCTGTCTAGCTCATTTGCAATCCTTTTGTCTTCTACCATTCTTGTGCGGTAGGCCCTTCTTCTTTTCCGGTTTTTCTCTTTGATTAGGTTTTGAAGTTCTATACTTATATCCCTGAATCTTCCTTTTTGTCTTGTGATTGTTTCGGTTTTGGAGCGGGCATCGATAGCATTGTTTATTGCTTGTTCTAGTTTTATTACACTGTCTTCTAGTTCTGTAATATTATTAGTTGTTGGGATGTTACCGATGTTCTCGCTCACAATTCTTCTAAAGTTTGGCCAACTTGTTTTCTTTCTGTTGTGGGGCTGCAAATAGTTCAATTCTGTTGCGCCCAGGGTCAGGACGATTAGGTTATGTGTCGAATCGCCTTCATTTAGAGAGTGTATCTCGTATTGTTGACCCACGTTGTGTAGGATTGCAATGTCGAGATACGTAGGGAGTTCTCCGTGGAAACATGTCGGTTCTGTTGGTCCGATGACATATGTGTTCGGTCTGTTCTCGAGATGGTTGCAGAGATATCTTCCGTTTCGGTTGGTCGTCCTGTCAAACCAATTGGGAGATCTAGCATTTAGGTCTCCAATAATTATAGTTGGCTCTTCTGAGTTCAGTATTAGGCTCAAATCTTCGTTGAAAATCGGATCATGTGGTCTAACGTAAGCTGACACTATTTTTAGTGTTTCGTTGTTGGCCTTAAGTCGAATAATTGTGGCTTCCATTGTCACCAGTCCGTCTGGTGTTGGGATGTGCTCGTGTTCGAGTCCCCTTTTGACTAATATAGCTGTTCCCCATTATGCTCACGACTTATCAAAAATGGCAGATGATATATGTTCACAAAAGTATACGGTGAATTTGATGACATAAACATGATGACATTTTTTTTGAAAGTACTACAACTGATAAATGCTGTATATAAAAAAGCATACTTTATATAAAAAAAATCGACATCAATAAAAACGATAAATTCGGAAAAAATACTTCTCTTTTTTTTTCAATAAAAATTTAGAAAGAAGAGAAAAGGAAAAAAGGGACTCTTAAAGAGGTTACGTTGAAAAATTAAACTAAGAAAGCTAATAAGTGTGATTAACAATTTTTGGTTGGAAACACTTTGGACCTATATGGAATCGAGACAAGTAAATTTTTAGATATAGGCATATATTTACACCAAAATAAAATCAATATTTGAATAAAGCAAATCATAAAATAAAATATACAAGTGAAATGAATAATAAAGATGAGGATAAAAAAAAAAATTCTATAAAATGCAATGGTGAAAACACTTTCAACTTTAACCCAATAGTAGGTTTAAAGTTTAACCTAAAAGTAAAGAAGAAATATGGAAAATTATATAAACAGACTGTAAGTTAGATTAGGTTCAATATTATTAGACCCTTAACCCCTCTTCCACTTGACATAAGGGAATAGACATGAAAATAACTACCAAAAATGGAGAAATATTAATCATATTGCAATTGGACGTAAAAAAAAAATTTTAACTTCTATCACACACAAAATATACATAATAAATATATTAACGAGATTACTTCTAAAAACAATGCGGGATAAGATTAAAACGGGATTACATAAATTTAAATAGACGATGGCCACAAAGAAAATGAGAAAAAGTACAAGCTAGAACTTTTAAAAGAAATTAGGTGGAAAAAAAACTTGAAAGAGATAATCATAGAAACTTAAAACCAAAAGTCAGAAAAAACTGAAACGGCAATGTCTCATAGGACAACATTTTTGAAGAAAATTTTAATGAATTATAATCAAATATAATCAATGACCGATCCAGATATTGTGAAATTCGTTAAAGTTCAGAGGCTTAAATGGGCTGGACACATTGCTAGGATGTTAGATCACGAATAAACGAAGAGATTAACATTTTTAAAACCAGAGGGCACAAGAAGCAGAGGACGACCACGAATGACATGGATTGATGATGTGGAAGAGGACCTCCAGATTCTAAAGGTTAGAAGTTGTAGGGAAGTTGCCAGGAATCGACAGGAGTGGCGACTTTTTTATGAGCAGGCCAAGATCCACAACGGATTGTGGAGCCACTTATGATAATGATAATCAATAAAAAGTGGCTTAATGAATAAGGGAACTTAAATATCACCAAATATTGGATAGGATATTACTGAGTTAGATCACTTTTAAATCCCATTTTTGGGACTAGCATTAAATCATTTCTTGCTCTATTAAGATTAAAAGAAGATAACACAAATTTAAATAAAAGATGGTCATTAACAAAAATAAAAAAAAGTATGAGCTAGAAATTCTAAAAAAATTAGGTAGAAGATAACCTTGAAAGAGGGAATCGAAAAACCTTAAAAATAAAGAGAAAAAATTGAAGAAGCAATGTCTCATAGGACAATTGTTTTTAAAGACAATTATAATAATTTTAATCGATTATAATCATTTAAAAAAAATGTGGCTTAATGAATAACATAAAACGATTTGAAAAGAAGAATGCAAGATAAAAATAATACATTCAAGTGAAGGGAATACAGAAAAATACAAGAACTAGTCAACTTAAAAATATAATTACACCAACATTTTATAAGTTAATTTAAAAATATAAAAAATAAAAATCTTCGAAACCAAAGAAATATTATAACTGATATATACAAATAATAAAGAAATATTAATAGATACTTTTAACAAAATATATCAACCAGAAGAAGAGAGATTGAGTAATAGAGTATTTAATAATTAAATAGACTAAACCTCGATGGTATAATAAAAAGTGGCAGAAAAATTGGACGAGAAATAGACACACACACACACGCAGTGATCAACCCTGCCCCTAGGAACATGTGTATACCAATGTAAGAATGGGATCCACATGTCCGAAGATCAAACCGGTCACACCTCGCTAGTCGAAGTGGTACCTATCTGACCCCCAGGCTTTTCCACCACCCCTCCTCATCGTGTGACTTACGTGAGGAGGCTTATGATCTGAAATTTACTTAAGATGCCCTGGGTAATAGGACATCCTCGGTTTTTAGTGAATGTGGTTATGCCACCTAACTGTAGGGGTAGCCACATCTAGGCTTTTCTCCCTATTTACTTTACTGACTCAATTGATTTTACTCTAGCTTTACGTCGGGACTTGAGTCCCTAAAAAAAGAAAAAGGAGCGTGTGTTCCGACCATAGAGCCATCAGCCTGAGCTGATGACTCTATGTCCGGAAAAGAGTGTGTGACGAGAAATAGATTAGCAGAATACAAAGTTATGTAATTAGAGACTGAACAATAAAACACAATAACTTTTGCCGTCGTCACCTGGGATTAAAATCAATAATAGAAACAAAATTGGACGAATGTAAGCATAATTTATTATGAAAAAAAAAACAGGACTAATTATCAATTTTACGAAATACCCAAAACTCAAAATTAATAAAATTGGCAATTATTAAAAAATCAGTTAAAAGTAAGTAATAAATAAGGAAAATCATATTTACCCTTAAAATACCAGCTCTGAGAAAAATGAGATTGTCGAAGATTTGCGTTCGATGTTCGATGTTCGATTTTACACTGAACTAACGGAACAACCAAGAAGCGAAATATTTATATGCTAAATAGCTATAGCTATGCCTAATTATGATTCATGTTCCAATTTATTTACATTTAGATATTATAATTACTGAAATCTTCTACGACTTGATCACAAGTATTTGAATTGTTTCATGTTGGCAGTTTTTCAAAGCTTACTCAACGATTTTGTCGTGGGTAGCAATAATCAGTTCAGTGATATCAAATATTAACCTAAGGTTACATAAAATAAAAGCTATGTAAAAGAGTATCTCTCTTATGCAAAATAGTTATCTTAACGCAAATAATATTCATTCTATATGTAATTAAATATAAAGCTATCAAAATCCCATATAATGTACTTTTTGTTCTATTATCAATATTCGGCCCTATCGGCTACATTCCCGGTCAATTTTACGAAAAAAAAAACCAGAAATTAATACTAAGGAAAATGGGAGACTATGTTGTAGGGTGCTTAAATCATATAGAAAAACAAAAACTACTTGGATAATAACAATTAAAAATGCTTACCTACTAAAACAAAAAGAAACAGTAATAGATGATGAAAAAGGTATTTGTTCCAGAAAAAAACATATCGTTTTAAAATATAAAATAAAAATATAATTCCTTAGACTTTTCTTAGTGTAGAATAAGTAAAATAGTCATTTCATCAAGTTTGCTCGGGATACCCGACTCATTGGCGCCACAGCCTCTTAAATAGTTTTCACACCTAAATACAAGAGGGGTAATCTTCACTTTTACGCATTAAGTAGTATTATCAGATCAGTTCCTTCTCACACATCGCCTTTGAGGCATGTGCATTTTAAAACACTCTCAATTCATGTATAAAATATTTCTCTACGCCGAAATCGGGCATTTTTCTCATAACGGTTTTCTCTTTCGCGTGTTATAAAGAAAGAATTATTTGATATTGTATAGTCAGCTACTACCGTGTTGAGGCTTCTCTACTCTAAAAATAGTTAATTATAAGTCGATAAACTAAAAGTGCTTTTATTTCTCTGGAGCTATATTTGCTCAAATTAACAATCCTTATCCTTCAACGGTCACTGAAGAACCAAACCTATGGAGATACATACATTTACAAGTCCTTTGAAGTAAGGCTTGGAATCAAAAGATTTCCAACCCTCTTATGTAGGGAGCCAGTTACAAGGCCCCCACATCTCGTGGTCTTATCGAGCACAGATTATTTGATGAAACAGGACTGAAGAAAGAAAAGGATTACACACGCCGGAGAGCAACAGGAAGAAAGAATAATGGTTTCTCGTCCCTAGAAGAAAGATTGCACAAGTTGACCTTCGTTCAAGATTAGACACGTGTGTTTTGTGAACAGTGCGTTATGTGTTGCTAAGCGAAAGCGATAATTAAATTGGATACTTGCAAAACATTTGGTGAGGTTAAAACTCTTTCTATATTTTCTATATTAATTACTATTTAACTGGGAATAAGCCACAATTAAAGGTTAAAATACGTTTATTGACGTTTCAATTTCCACTTCGGAAATTGAAACGTCAATAAACGTATTTTAACCTTTAATTGTGGCTTATTCCCAGTTAAATAGTAATTAATTTAAAATGCCACAAGAAAATAGCTTCAGAACAATATTATATTTTCTATAATCACTGCATGCACATAATTTATATTGGTAGATATTTGTCTCAACTTTTATTTGTTTATTAATATTTATATTAACTAATGGCTTTGATTTGACAACAGATCTTTCTTCTCAATATCGCTTAAGATAGCTGACAATTATTTATTATACAGATTGTCTCACAGCCCGCTCTCAAGAAAAATATTTGTTTTATCACTCTAGTAAAAATACTCTATTAAAATTAAGATCGCGTCTTAGTTGAAAAAGACATTTACACTAAACAAAATCATTCACTCTTATTTCTCGCTCAGTATATATTTGCAAATAAATTCACTTTAAATAAAAAAATGGAAGCTTTAAAGAAAAAGCGCAAATCACTTAAAGCATCAATTACACGTATCTCAGAAAGGTTTATAGCCAATAAAGACACAGAAAACGAAATACTTGATTTTGAAAATAGGAAAGAAAAACTTTTTAATTTTTTCACACAATATGAACAAATTCAATTAGAAATCGAACAGACTGATGACAGCGACCAACAATCAGCGGATCGAGCAAATGTTGAAGAAAAATACTTCAACACACTCAAAGGTTTGCAAAGAAAAATAATAGAATTAAATTTAACAGAAAATAAAGCACCTAGCTCAAATAATAATGCTGTTTCCAGTGCGAGGCTGCCTGAAATTAGCATGAAAACCTTTACCGGAAATTTCTCAGAATTCAATGAATTCTTTCAACTATTTATAACTCTGATCACAAACAATTCAAGTTTAAATAATGTACAAAAGTTTATATATTTAAAATCTTTCCTCAAAGGAGAACCTTTAAACTTAATTAGCAGTATCGAAGTAGTAGATGCAAATTTTGCTATCGCTATAAAAACCGTAAAAGAAAGATATGATGACAAATCACGAGTGATTAGTACTCTTATAAAAAAGCTGTTAAAGTCTCAATCTCTAGTTAAATGCACTCCTCAGGTACTAAGAGATTTTCTTGTACACACGAAGCAAACGCTTCAAGCTCTTAGTAATCTCGAAGTTCCAATTGAACATTGGGACCTCCTATTAGAATAGAAATATTTTTAGAAAAAATAGATTTTGCTTCTCACAAGGCTTTTAAATATGAAGTAGGTTCTAAGAATGTTCCAACACTCAAACAATTTTTTGAATTTCTAGAAAAAAGATGTGATGTTTTAGAGAAACTTAATTACACTGAAACTCAGTCAAAGTTTAATAATAAAGTCACTCAAAAAACTGCTCATATTTCCACTACAAGTAATAATAAATCTAGCTATGAAAATTGCATATTTTGTAAACAAACTGGTCATAAAATATATCAGTGTAACCTATTTAAAGACACGAATTCTCGAGAAAGGTTTAATTTTGTAAAGCAAGCACAGCTTTGCAGAAACTGTTTTGGAACTAAGCATTTTACTGATAAATGCATCTCTAAATACACATGTAAAATTTGCAATAAAAAGCATAATACACTTCTGCATGAAGAAAATAATTTTTCTCACACTCATGAAAATAATTTATTTTCTCCCACTCGAAGCAATCAAAGTGCTTCAAATTCACATGATGGTAATCAAAGACACGACAATAGGCAACAATCACGCTTTAATGCACCACAAACCTCTCAATCGTCCGCAAGTATACAGGGTGATTCACAAACTCGCCATAGTACACCACATATCTCTCAAAGTCATTTTCATGCTTCTCAAAGGAGTAATAATGCCCAAGTTACTCAAAGAATTAATTCTCCACATCCATATAATGAATCACCAAACACTCACTTAAGCACTCAGACAAATGAATATTGTCTATTTTCAGACACACAAAGTCAAAATTCATCTTGCATCTCTTCTCTCTCAACTTTCAATCCAAAAAACGAAGTTTTGCTAGCCACAGCGCTGGTAACAATTTACTCTGAAAGTGGACAACCTCTACACGCAAGATGTCTTCTCGATAATGGATCTCAATCGAGCTTTGCAACAAAAGATTTAGTAAATAAACTAAATTAATCTACCACTAATAAAAGATTACAAATTTCCACAATCTCTCAAAATTGTTCCATCTCAAATGAAATGGCAAACATTGAATTTTTCCCATATAAAACCAATGATATTGTTACGATAAATATCATGGCCTAAAATAACCGTAAATATATTATGACCAATTCTGTTATGTTGTAGATTATACAAGATAATTCTAGCGGCTGGCAGAAAATTTACCTGAAAGGAAAGGTCGAAACGATGACCCGGATTGACCTTCTAGTCTAAATCAGAGGGTTCTCCTGAATTCTAGGCCAGTTGTGTTTTCATATATAATAATGGATTTTTCATTGAAGGAATCAGTTAAATCTGACGACTCGCGCCCGCGATTTTAATTGTAGCGTTCGTATAAAATAAATTATGTATTATTGAGTAGTTAAATAAATTAATATAAGTTATCGTGCTTTTAAATAAATTAAAATAAGAACCTTTTAATAAAGACATTATAAATTGAATAAAGACAACAGTTAAATAAATATCATTTCAATATGAAATTTGAAGTATCATGTGCAGTTTTGGATAATATTACGTGTAAAATACCTCAGGTACCTCTAGATCGTAGCAAAATAAAAATACCAGATGGCATAAAGCTCAGTGATCCCTCTTACTCCTCTCCAGGGAGAATCGATCTCTTATTAGGTGCAGAAATTTACTGTGATCTATTAAAGGATGGTTTAATTCATATTGGAGCAGGTCTTCCAGTGCTTCAAAATACTCATTTAGAATATGTCATGTTCGGTAACCTATCTCCACAAGTTTCATCTAAGAAAAAGATGCACTCTCACTCAAACTGTAACTATTCGCACTCGAATCATATTTCTTTATTTGTTCAATCTCACACTGAAGAAGAAAATATAAATAATCTTCTCCAGAGGTTTTGGGACATTGAAGAAGTTCCCGAAATAAAGCATTTAAGTCCTGATAATGAAAAGGCTGAGAAAATATTTAAAGCCACAACACAAATCCTACCGAATGGACAGTTCCAAGTAGATTTACCCCTATGCACGCCTAATGAAAATAATAAATTGGGCGACTCTTTCCAAATGGCGCGAAGGCGATTTCTAAATTTGGAGAACAAATTCTCAAAAAATGACTCTCTTTACAAACAATATAAATCTTTTATAGATGAGTATGTTGAATTAGGACATGCAAAATAGGTTCCGTTGTCTCTGCAGAATGTACACTCAGAAAACAAATATTTCTTGCCTCACCACAGTGTAGAAAAAGACACTTCTCTCACAACTCGTTTGCGCGTAGTTTTTGACGCATCCATGAAAACCACTTCTGGTTTTAGCCTTAATGATATTATGTTAAAGGGTTATACCACACAACCAGAACTATTTGACACTTTAGTCAATTTTAGACTCCTTAAGTATGTGTTCACATCTGATATAAAAAAGATGTTTAGACAAATCAGAATTAACCCCAACCAAACTTTCTTATTAACTATTTTGTGGCGCAACTCTCCCTCGGAGCCGTTAAAATGTATACAATTGGAAACGGTTACCTATGGAACGAAACCAGCTACCTTCCTTAGCACACGATGTTTAATTGAACTCGCAAACATGCATAAGGAAGAATATCCTCTCGCTTATGATATGCTCATTAATTTTTGTTATATTGATGACATATTATATGGTACAAATAGTATTGAAACACTCACACTTGCGCATGAGCAAATCACTGCACTACTACAAAAGGCAGGCATATCTCTTCACAAATGGTGTTCAAATTCACCACAATTTTTAGAAAATATTTCACAATTTTCAACTGACTCTACGTATGTTATATCTCCAGAAAATCATTCCAATAAAATATTAGGTCTTTGTTGGGACTCTAAATTAGATAGTTTCTCTATTTCAGTACCAGAAATCTCAATAAAAGATTCCTACACTAAGAGACAAGTGCTCTCGATAATCGCTAGTTTTTTCGACCCCAAGGGATTAATTAATCCTGTGATAGTAACTGCAAAAATAATAATGCAAAAAATTTGGCTTTCAAAAATTCAGTGGAATAAAAGTTTAGACTCTACACTCCTAAATGAATGGTTAAATTTTCTCAAACATATTTCAGCATTAAAACATTTAAAAATTCACAGACCTTTTTTTTATTGAAAATTATGTATGTAGTATACAAATCCACGCATTTTCCGACGCTAGTGAAAAGGCATACGCCAGCTGCATATATATTAGAGTTAATTATATCTCAAGAAATGTCTCTTCCACACTCATCACCTCTAAAAGTGGGGAAGCTCCAATAAAAACATTAACTTTACCTAAGTTAGAACTTATGGGTGCTGTTTTATGCAGCAAACTCACTAAAAGAATAGTTGAAATTCTAAATAATAAATTAACTCAAATAGACTCAATAAACTGCTTGACGGACTCAGAAATCGTACTTGCTTGGTTAGGCTCACATAGCTCGAGATGGTCACAGTTTGTTGCAAATAGAGTTTCTGAAATACAAGGAAACCCACAATTTAAGTGGCGATATATAAAGTCAAAACAAAACCCCGCAGATATTGCGTCAAGAGGCATGTCTGCTCCTGAACTTCTAAACTCAAAATTTTGGTTTCAAGGTCCCTCATTTCTACTTAATTTTGACTTAGATTTAACTTCTTATGATTCAAAACCAAATGTAAGTAAAATACCCGAGGAAAAGAAAATACTTCATCTAGCACAAGAAAGCCCAATAAGTTTCATTGAAAATTTATCTCTCAAATTTTCAAACTTCTTAAAACTACAACGCAGTATCACACTTATTCTCAGATACATTCACAATTTCAAGTTTCCAAATAAAAAATTTGTTGGACCCTTCTCTGTTTCAGAATTAAAAAATGCTGAAAATTTAATAATAAAACTTTTGCAAAAAGCACACTTTTTTCGAGAATTTTCTTATCTTGAAAATAAGGAGATAATTTCAAATAGAACAATTTTAAAACTCAACCCATTCATAGATAATCAGCAAATGATTCGTGTAGGTGGTCGTCTAAGGTACTCAGACGTCTCATATGAACAGAAGTACCCATTACTTCTACCCTCTCATAATCACATAGTAAAATTAATGCTGCATAGAGAACATATAAGATTATGTCATGCAGGCCCTCAAAATACTCTTTCCAATTTTCGTTTAAGATATTGGTGTCTAAATGGTCTCAAAGAAACTAAAAGAATAATTAATAAATGTCACGATTGTTTTAAATTTAAAGCACAGATAGCCACACAGTTAATGGCTGATTTACCACAGAAGAACCTCGAAGTTAACGACTTAGTTCTATTAAAGGAAGATAAAGTTCCACCCCTACACTGGCCATTGGCAAGAATTGTTGAATTGTTTACTGGTAAGGACGATAAGGTCCGTAGTGTTAAAATAAAGACTAGAGATGGATATTTTAACAGACCCATTACAAAACTCTGTCCTGTTCCTGTGGACAAAGAAGAAAATTAAAATTTTAAATTTTGTTACATTTAAATGTATTACTCTAGTTTAGGAATAGTTATTTCTTAAATTACATTTAAGTTAAGTTTGCTTACTTTCTCAAATCACTCTATCTTTCGTTTTGAAGTAAATACTTCAACGCGGGCAGTCTATGTTCCAGAACAGAACATATCGTTTTAAAATATAAAATAAAAATATAATTCCTTAGACTTTTCTTAGTGTAGAATAAGTAAAATAGTCATTTCATCAAGTTTGCTCGGGATACCCGACTCATTGGCGCCTCAGCCTCTTAAATAGTTTTCACACCTAAATACAAGAGGGGTAATCTTCACTTTTACGCATTAAGTAGTATTATCAGATCAGTTCCTTCTCACACATCGCCCTTGAGGCATGTGCATTTTAAAACACTCTCAATTCATGTATAATATATTTCTCTACGCCGAAATCGGGCATTTTTCTCATAACGGTTTTCTCTTTCGCGTGTTATAAAGAAAGAATTATTTGATATTGTATAGTCAGCTACGGCCGTGTTGAGGCTTCTCTACTCTAAAAATAGTTAATTATAAGTCGATAAACTAAAAGTGCTTTTATTTCTCTGGAGCTATATTTGCTCAAATTAACAATCCTTATCCTTCAACGGTCACTGAAGAACCAAACCTATGGAGATACATCCATTCACAAGTCCTTTGAAGTAAGGCTTGGAATCAAAAGATTTCCAACCCTCTTATGTAGGGAGCCAGTTACAAGGCCCCCACAGTATTTTTAAAATATGTTGTGTAGTCAGCATGAGAGACAAAAACACAATTGTTAAGCTTCGATTAAGTAGTGGATCTATTCGAAAATATACAAGAAGTAAAAGACATATTCAGCGTAACAAAATTGTTTTCAGAAGACTATCATGTACTTATAAAGTTTCTAATGGAATTACATCCATACTACATCGACAAAATAATGAAAACCAAAAGCACCAAATACATCGACAAAAGAATGAAAACCAATAGCACCAAATTAATACGAAAACTTGGCAAACACATAGGCTTATTCCCTGCATTAAAAACTTCAATGTCGGAAGAAGATTCCGGTTCATTGGTAAATATTTCTTCTAAAGAATAATTAGGTACATTCACTTCTCTGCTTCAGTTGAACTTAAAATGGTTTTATACCCATTTTGAAAAACTAAAACATATTATCTTTAAAACACACCCATCTATTTTCTGTCTACAGGAAAAAAATTTCAAAAATTCAAACCAATGTATATAACTTTCGTAATTATTCATGTTTCTTCAGTAACAGATTAAACCAAAACATTGCCAGTGAAGTAGTAGCAGTTTACGTGGATAAAAAATTCATGAGCACACAGTTACCAGTGACTTCAAATAATATTGAATTAATAACTATCACAATAAATATACATCAAAAAATTTGGTATATGTAATATGTATATCCCACCAAATCAAACTATATCCCAAGAAGATTTAACAACTATTTTTGAACAAATTTCTTAACGTATTGAATTGAAAATTATCGTTGAAGATCTTAACTGCCACAATCCGATGTGGTCTTCTATAAAACTGAACCCGACAGGACGAATTATAGAAGATATTATAACATCCCAAAATCTGAGTCTACTTAACGACTAAAGACCAACCAGATTCAACATACAATATGGCACATTATCACCAATTGATATTTCTCTGTGTGACCAAGTTCTGTCCACTACGTTAACATGCTACGTTCTACCCCACTACCACATTATAATATATATTTTTTTTTTTTTATTGAAATTAACGTGTCTCGACATCTATGGCCATTGACACGGGTACAAGAATATCTGGAGATATTACATTATTCATATTAGAATATTACATTATAAGATAAATACAGTAAGTTATAGATAGTTAACATAGTTACACATAGTGTTACAAACATTTTTTTTTTTAACAAACAATGTTGCAATATTTGTTATATCCGATAATACAATCTGCAATCTTTTAAAAAGTCAATTAGAGCACTGTATACATTAGGCGAACTAAGTATCTGTTTCAGGCTACCAGTTATATTATGCGCTAGTCTATACATTCTATAATAACTGCATTCAACGAGTAAGTGTTCTACTGTAACGCGGTGAGAATCACAATGTTCACAAACAGGTGGGTTTTCGGAAGTCATCAGGTATCCGTGAGTGAAGCGAGTGTGTCCTATTCGAAGTCTTCGAATGATGAGTTTGTCCCTCCTAGTCATTGTAGGTATCTTAAATGAGTATAAAGTGGGATTGATTATGTACAGTTTTGTGTTTTGTCCATTCCAATGATTTTGCCATATTTTACGAGTGTTTTGTTTTATGGTTGCTGCTAGATCTTGATGAAGTTGAATTTTTTCTTGGCTTAGGTCAGAACAACTTGCTTTTCTTGCTGAGATGTCTGCAGACTCATTTCCAGTGATCCCTACATGAGATGGGGTCCAAAGAATGGTTATTGATGTTCCTCTGCTGTGGTTTTGATGACAGATGTGTTGGATTTTTTGGACTATCGGATTTAACGAGTATATATTGGCAATGGACTGAATTGAAGAAAGAGAATCAGTGCATATAGCTAGAGATTTGGTATTGGGAGAAGTCATTTCAAGAGCTTTAAGGATACCATATAATTCTGCAGTGTGAATACTACAAGTAGTTGGTAGTCGATATAAAGCTAAAGTTATGTTTTCGGTACATACAGCACAGCCAGTATTCTTTTCATCTTTAGATGCGTCGGTATAAAGAACTTAGTTGTACTGTTTTGCATTTATTGTTTCTTGAAATAATTGTCTAAGGAGCTGTTTAGGAGTGTCTTCTTTTTTATGTCGAGTTAGACTGGTATTGAAAGCAGGTAGCTTATTGGTCCATGGAGGATTATTGGAAGTACTGATGGGGGTAGTTATATTCAGGTCTATGGCTGCTAGCATAGGATTTACTAATTGTGGTAGGGAGTAAACAGATCTGTCTCTATTTTCAGGAGCGTGGGGGATGTTAATGAGCTTAAGTACTGGGTTTTTTGGGTTGGCTGAAACTATAGTGAAATAGGAAGAGAGTAAAAGCTGACGTCGTATGAAAAGAGGAGGTTCCAAAGCTTCAACGCACAAGCTTTCGGCGGGGCTAGATCGAAATGCACCTAGACATATACGTAAGGAGGTCGTTTGTATTGAGTTTAGGGATTTAAGATAAGTATTACAGGCGGTCATGTAGAGTATACATCCATAATCTAACCTAGAGCGAATAAGAGCTGTATAGATTCTCAATAACATATTTTCTTCAGCTCCCCATTGATGATGTGCAAGTGTTTTCAATATATTTAGTTTACCAGCACAGTTGTCCTTTAGTTTTTTTAAGTGTATTTTCTAGTTTAACTTCTGATCGAATATTAGACCCAAGATTTTATGATTATTTACTGTAGTTAAAGGAACATCGTTTAGATATATTTCCGGGTTTTGAACGCTTTGCTTTTTGGTAAATCTTAGTATCCTAGATTTTGAGCTGGAAAGTTTGATGCCGTGTTGTGTGGACCAAGAATATACGTTGTTTACAGCATTTTGAATAAGATTTGATGTACTGGATATGCTTGCTCCACTACAGTAAATAAGTAGATCATCAGCGTACAGCAGAGCTTTTATCGGTTGGCGAACTTCTTTTGAGATATCATTAATTGCTAAGTTGAACAGAATTGGACTTAAAACAGAGCCTTGAGGTACACCATTGAGCTGTTCAAAAACATTTGACTCATTACCGTTTATTGCAACTTTAAATTTACGGTGATTTAAAAAGTTATTTATGAACGTGTAAATATTGCCTGTAATATTATTATCGATAAGTTTCTGTAATATTACATTCTTTGGAATAGTATCGAAGGCGTTTTCAATATCGAAGGCAGCTACAACTGTATCATGTTGCTTATTAAAATTCTCGGTTATATGGTTTTGTAGCAATACTAAATTGTCCATAGCGCTTCGATGTGGTCTGAATCCCGATTGAACGGAGCTAATTATATTGTGCTTTTCAGAAAACCAGTTAAGTCTATTATTGATTAGTTTTTCCATTAATTTGCACATACAACATGTTAATGAAATCGGTCTATAAGAGGATGGCTCTATTGAAGGTTTGTCGGGTTTTTTAATTGGAAGAATGATGGATTGTCTCCACAGGTTGGGAAACTTTCCGTTGATCCAAAGAAGATTATAAAATGAAAGTAATTTTGTAAGTCCATTGAGGGCTAAATTTTTGAGGAATATGGAGGGTATATTGTCAATTCCTGCTGCAGAATTTTTTAAGGTAGATATAGCAAAGGAAAGCTCTTGAAAAGTAAAAGGTGCGTTTAAAGCGAGAAGGTCATCTGAGAGATCTGTAGTAGAAGGAAGATCTTTATGTTGAGTCAGAGTAATTGTGTAGTTGTCGTTTTTGCTTTTATTATGAAAATGAGTTGCCATAATTTTAGCGATTTGATCATCTTCAGTTACTATTGAATTATGATAACTGAGTGCTGAAATTGACAAGTGTGTTGTTTTTCCGTGCATTTGTTTAATTTTCTTCCAAACTTGACTGGAAGGGGCGTCAATAGATATGGAAGATATGTATTTATTCCAACAGTCTTTTTTGCTTTGTTTGATCACTCTTCGCGCTATAGCTTTTAGGTGTTTAAATTTAATCAGGTTTGACTCAGTTCTGATTCTACGATATTTATTTAATGCTGTTTTGCTTTCTCGGATAGCTTTCTTACATTCAGTATTCCACCAGGGTACAGTTTTACGAGAAGACGATATTGTGCATGTTCCAATGTGCGTTTGAGCAGCCAGGGTGATTAAACTCACTAGGGAGTCTAGTGCTATATCAGGATCTTCTGCTAGTTGTAGCTGGTTGATCTTGTTTTCAATGAAGTCTGAAAAGTTCTTCCAGTTAGCGTGAGATAATTTCCATTTTGAAATTTTTGCTCTGGGTTTGGTGATAGAATTAGAAATCAAGATAGGAAAGTGATTACTGTCATAAAGGCAATCCATTGTAGTCCAGGTAAGAAGTGGTGTTAACCTTGGGTCACATAAGCTAAGATCAATTGAGGAGAAAGTGCCACTAGAAATGTTGAAGTATGTTTTGGATCCGGTATTCAATATACAGATGTTAGAGGAGTTTAAAACATTTTCAACGACCTTTCCTCTACCAAATGTTTTTTCCGATCCCCAAAGTGAATTATGGGCATTAAAATCGCCTGCTAAAATAAAGGGAGCTGGAAGTTGATTAATTAAGTTTATTAGCTCAAATTCAGTAAGGCTGTGGGAAGGTGGTATGTAAATGCTACAGATAGTAATTTTATTTGGACACCAAATAGTAACAGCAATAGCTTCTAGTGTGGTAGTTAAGTGTACTTCTTTACAATAGTAGTCTTTAGAAATATATATAGATGTGCCTCCACTAGCTCTGATATAATTTGTTCTTAAAAAGTGATGTGCTTGAAAACCATTGAGGTATTTCTTGTCCGTTTGCTTGAAGTTTGTTTCTTGTAGGCAAATAATGTCAGCATTCGTGTCCATGATTAGTTGTTGAATACGTTCTAGACGGGGGTAAAACCCGTCGCAGTTCCACTTGATTAAATTAAAAATAAGTATGTTATGTTTCTGAAGTGGTTGCCCCTTCAGAGAGATGGTCTTCTTCGAAATTGTCTTGTGAGGATACCGAGATTATGCTTTCTGCGTCAGAATTATTAGAGCCTAGTTCCGTTTTAATTTTCTTACTAATTCTAGTTAGTCGATTTTTGAGAGATCTCTCAGTTATTGATTTGTAAATCTTGGAAATGTCGGAGAGAAGATCTTCTATATTTTTTGTGAACAGGAGTGCTTCGCTCAGTGGGCTGGTTTTACCGTAGCAATTCTCTAAGAAAGCTATAAAGTTATCGACCGGTAACGTAAAGGAGTCTTTTTGATAGTGTTCTATAATTGTATTCTTAGATTCAAGCGATATTCTGCTGTCATCTTGAATAGAAGAGTCCCTTTTGAGTTTCTTTTTGGCTTGATTTACTTTTTTTGTGGCTTGCTCTGGTACGATAAACTCTGAATCAGTTGGGTGTTCTATTTCTGATGAGTCAGTTGACTTTGGTCTCTTTTCACCTTTTGAAGTTATATTAATTTTTCGCGTGTCATTAGGTGTTTCCGAATTGTCGTCTTGTGGAACTACCGGTAGTGTATTTCGACTTGCAGCTTGGGAAATATCAGAGGGAAGTGGAGATGTTTTGTTCGAATTTTGTGATTGATTGGATTCAGGGGAGGTGCAATTTGATGCTACGTGACCGGGTTTTTTACAGTAGAAACAAGTCATTTTATCTGTGGATAAAAATATTCTATGATCATTATTGTCAAATGGAATAATTAGGGATGTTTGAATCTCAGAATTATCATGGGATGGCATAAAATATACTTGCCTGCGGAAGGACAAGATATGGTTGTATTCATCTCCTGGGATGCCAGCTCGTAGGAATGATATTGGAGAGACTAGCTGAAGTCCTATGTTTTTCAGGGAGGCCTCTATTATTTCATTGGGTATTGAAGGACATATATTAGACATGATCAATCGTTTTGCTGGAGTGATTAATCTTCTGACTGAAAGGATATGGTTTCCGATGGTAATAGTAGGATTTGTGGAAATGAGCTGCTCAACTAGATCTGTTTTGGTTAAATAAATACATATTCTGCTGTTTGAGATCCTTGAGGCGAAGCATATATTCCTTGGTCCGATAATATCTCCTATGGATTTAACGTAGTCATATAACTTTAAGTCTTCTTCTGAATGGATCACTATGGCTTGCTCCTTCTTTGGAAAGGAGCATTTCGGCGCTGATTTAACTGCAGCTGTGTAAGAGATGGAAGGATGTGAGATGTTTGTTGAAGTAGATTGCTGTGACATGTTTGACGTTGTGGGATTATTTTCAGTCGGTGAAATCATATTATTATTTGGGATGCCCTCGTAGTCAAAAGCAACCCTGGAAATCTTTTTAGTTTTGTCTTCCATTGGTGAATATTACGTTTAGCAACCAGTAATTACTCATCGTAATTCTGGCTGCCTATTCGACAGGTAGTTGTTCCAATAATAGGTTTATGTTTATTGTACCGTACTAATTATTGATAACAGGAGCAAAAAGTGGTTTACTAAATAAAGTGTTGTGAATGGTTTTATGCCAGTAAATGCAAGTAAAATTAAATTTTACTCACCAAAATATTACTGGCAGGTGCACAACACAATAACTTTACTCCACTGTGATTCTTATCAATTAATATCAACTATTTCGCTATTTAAACAACAAAATATCTAAGAGGTTATACGATTCGAACATACACGTTCTAGCTCGATTGTTATAATATATTTAACACATCAGAAAACCACAAATATCGAATCCCCCATCTCAAAATGGAATATTAAAAGTGCCGATTGGACTAACTTTACCAAACAGGTCAAACTGGACACTAACAAAATCAACTTCACATCATCAAACGATATTGACAAGTTTTTAAGTACATCTTTACAAACCATCACAGCAGCTGCAGAGACGTATGTAAGAAAAACAAAAAATGTTAAAGAAACATAAACCTTTTCCGTAGTAGACACCTGAATACGGCCAAGCTACAAAAGTGTACAAGAAAACTTTTAATAGAATAAAGCATCATAAAACAGACAAAAATATAACGGACTACAAAAAACGAAGAGCTGAGTCAAGATACATTCTAAAAAAGAATAGAAAAGAATCCTGGAAATAACTTATTTCATTTCTAAATACCTCTTCAAGCATATGTGCAGTTTGTAAAAACTTAAGGAAAATCTATGGCAAAAGCAGACCATATAACATTCCTTTTCTAGCAAAAAATAATAAAATAATTAATTGATGGATTCGACCGTTACTTGATGGAAATTCATTTTGTGTAACAATAAAACACTGAAAACTTTGTTTTCAAAACTTCCACAAAATTTATTTTAAATTCTTATCACTACAGCTGTTTCGGCTGATTGCCTTTCTCAAGTGATCTGTTTTTGGCATGGGTTTACACTTTATAGTCTCTAATGAAATAGGTTGAGGAGGGGAGAACTGTTTGTCTCAAGCTGGTCATTCAGAATTATATCTGTGTTTTTTAATTTGTTGATTTCCATAGATTCTAACAAAGATAGCTTAAGGCCTTTACTTTGAATGTGTAGAATTTTAAATTCGTCATTAAAAGAATGATTATGATCTAGAAGGTGAAGTGCGTATGTAGAATCTGTTTTTCTATTATTGAAAGCCCTTTTATGTTCTGCTATTCGTTTATTAAAATTTCTACCTGTTTGACCAATGTAACTTTTTGGGCAGTCGCCACATTTAAGTTTGTACACACCACTGTGTAAGTGTTTTTTATGTTGGCTCTTATTGTTTTTAATATATTTGCCTAGGTTGTTATTTGTTCTGAAAGCTGGTGTTATTCCTTTCTTTTCTATGTGTTTGGCTATTTTTGTTGATATTTTGCCTGTATATGTGATCGAGCAGAAGGTACTGGGTTTTTTTCTGGTGGTGGAAATACTAAGTTCAGGGCTTTCTTGTGTAGTTTTTGATTTAACATTTTATTAATTGTTTGTTCGTTGTATCCATTGTTTACTGCTATTTGCTTAATGATATTTAATTCTGTCTCAAAATTGTATTTTCACATAGGAATTGCTGTTACATATATACAACATTTTCAGTTATCTAACAACTCCAGATTAATTTCATTTGACGTAAAAAATCTTTTTCCTAGTATCCCTCCTACAGAAACTTTTATTCTAGTAAAAAACCTTTTAGACCAAAATAGTACAAATCCAATCATTACATCTGAAATTTTACATCTTCTTGAAGTTTGCATAAACCAGACCTACTTTGAATTTAATAATGAATTATATAGAAATAACAGTGCAGGACTTATAATGGGCAATCCTCTAAGCCCATTACTATCAGATATTTTTATGGATCATCTAGAGACAAAGATTTCAAAACATCCCATATTCAAACAGTTTTTATATTGGTGGAGATACGTAGATGACGTACTGGTATGTTTCACAGGAACTAACAGGCAACTCGACCAATTTTTATCGTATATTAATTCTCTTCATAGTCATATTGAATTTACAATAGGAACAGAACAAAATCAATCCATAAATATTTTAGATTTAAAAATTACCAGACTTTAAAAAAAAACATGACTTCTCCATATTTCATAAACCTACCCATACTGACACGACTATTCACAATTCATCATCCCATCCCACACAACATAAACTAGCAGCCTATCATAGTATGTTACATAGATTAACAGCAATTCCTATGTCAAAATACAATTTTGAGACAGAATTAAATATCATTAAGCAAATAGACATCCAATTATTGAAAAACGACACCATACATCAGACAGTAAATAAAGAATTAAACAAAAATTTAGGAAATATCGACCACAATAGAATTAGCGAGTACGATGACATAAACGTTCTGTGGAAAACTATTAAAGAACAAATGAACAATGTAACGGAAAAACATCTAAAAGTAACACCTAGAAATAACAAACAGGAATGGATGACAAAAGAGATTTTACAATTAATGAACAAACGAAGAGAATCCAAAGGAAAAAATGACAAGGACGGAGAATACAAAAGACTAAATAGAATAGTTCGAAAAAAAATAACCGAAGCAAAAGAGAAATGGCTGGAAACAAAATGCGTGGAAATAGAAGAACTACAACAAAGGCACGATTTTTTTAATTTACATAAAAAGGTAAAAGAGTTTACATCGACTACCAAGAGAACGACTTTTCACACCATGCTGAACACGGATGGCAAACTGCTAGAATCAACGGAAGACAAACTGAAAGAATGGGAAAACTATATTAAAATTCTTTTTCACGACATACGAGAAGAACCAAGATTGGAAAATAACAACGAAGGGCCAACAATTCTGAAATCTGAAATCATAAATGCAATTAATCATCTTAAAACAAATAAAAGCCCAGGTCCAGACGGAATATACCCAGAAACGTTAAAATTAATCAGCGAAGAAAATATCGAAATATTTGTCCTTTTATTCAATCGCATTTATGATACAGGTAAAATACCCCAAGATTGGCTGGAGTCAATATTCATCCCACTACCAAAAAAGCCAAACCCACAACACTGCAATGAGTTCCGTCTGATAAGCCTTATGAGTCATGCAGTAAAAGTCCTACTAAAAATCGTACATAATCGTATCTATAGAAAGTGCGAAACAATCATCGGAGACGATCAGTTTGGATTCAGAGCCGGCATGGGAACGAGAGAAGCCCTGTTCAGTTTACTAGTTCTCGCCCAAAAATGCTACGACCAACAGAAAGATATATTTATATGCTTTATAGACTTCGAAAAAGCATTTGATAGAGTAAGACACGACCTACTATTAGAACGTTTGCAAGAAGTCGGTTTAGATGGAAAAGACATCAAATTCTTAAAAAACTTGTACTGGAACCAAAACGCCAGAGTTAGGATCGAAGGTTCCACATCCGCAGAAGTAGAAATTAGGAGGGGAGTTAGACAAGGATGTATTCTGTCGCCTCTGCTGTTTAATCTTTACTCCGAGTTTCTATTTAAAGAAGCATTGGAGGATTCCAAAGATGGAGTCAAGGTGAATGGCGTAAATATCAACAGTATCAGATACGCCGATGATACAGTGTTAATTGCGGATTCCGACGTAGGTCTACAACGACTCATCGACAAGACCAACTCGACCTGTGAGCAATTTGGTATGAAAATAAACATTAAAAAAACCAAAGTGATGTCAATCCGAAAAAACCAAAACGTACCTCAACCTTGCACAATAAATGGGCACATTTTAGAACAGGTCAATAGATTTAAGTACCTGGGATGTTGGATCGATAGCAGCCTAAATCCTGATCTAGAAATAAGATCGAGAATAGAACAGGCCAGAAAATCTTTCGAAAAAATAAAAAAACTGATTGTGATTCTCGAATAAAACTCGAAATTCGACTACGTTTATCAAAATGCTACGTTTGGTCGACGCTTCTATATGCAGTTGAAACGTGGACCCTAAAAACATCAACCGTAAATAAATTGGAGGCCTTTGAAATGTGGATCTACCGGAGAATGCTCAAAATTTCATGGACATCGCATACCCCAAACGAAGAAGTGCTGCATAGAATAGGCAAGGAAAGAGAACTTTTTAACACAGTAACAGTTAGAAAAACATCATACCTAGGCCACATACTGAGAAATAATAAGTACCAATATGCCCAACTTATAGTGAAA
This sequence comes from Diabrotica undecimpunctata, assembly GCF_040954645.1. Lineage (NCBI taxonomy): Eukaryota > Metazoa > Arthropoda > Insecta > Coleoptera > Chrysomelidae > Diabrotica > Diabrotica undecimpunctata. Next base: position 16,358,322 of record NC_092813.1, read on the forward strand.
GGAAAAATCGAGGGAAAGAGAGGCCTAGGAAGGAAAAGACTATCGTGGCTCAGAAACATCCGACAATGGACAGGGCTAAATTTTGAACAGCTAATAAGAACAGCTGAAGATAGAGAAGATTTTAAAATTGTAGTAGCCAACCTCCATTGAGGAGAGGGCACTTTAAGAAGAAGAAGAAGCAAATAGCAGTAAACAATGGATACAACGAATAAACAATTAATAAAATGTTAAATCAAAAACTACACAAGAAAGCCCTAAACTTAGTATTTCCACCACCAGAGAAAAAACCCAGTACCTTCTGCTCGATCACATATACAGGCAAAATATCAACAAAAATAGCCAAACACATAAAAAAGAAAGGAATAACACCAGCTTTCAGAACAAATAACAACCTAGGCAAATATATTAAAAACAATAAGAGCCAACATAAAAAACACTTACACAGTGGTGTGTACAAACTTAAATGTGGCGACTGCCCAAAAAGTTACATTGGTCAAACAGGTAGAAATTTTAATAAACGAATAGCAGAACATAAAAGGGCTTTCAATAATAGAAAAACAGATTCTACATACGCACTTCACCTTCTAGATCATAATCATTCTTTTAATGACGAATTTAAAATTCTACACATTCAAAATAAAGGCCTTAAGCTATCTTTGTTAGAATCTATGGAAATCAACAAATTAAAAAACACAGATATAATTCTGAATGACCAGCTTGAGACAAACAGTTCTCCCCTCCTCAACCTATTTCATTAGAGACTATAAAGTGTAAACCCATGCCAAAAACAGATCACTTGAGAAAGGCAATCAGCCGAAACAGCTGTAGTAATAAGAATTTAAAATAAATTTTGTGGAAGTTTTGAAAACAAAGTTTTCAGTGTTTTATTGTTACAAACAAAATAATTAGTGATAGAACGGAAATCGTAGATATGTTAGCAGACCAATGCGAATTAAATTCCAGTTATGAAAATTACACTGACAATTTTAAAATTCATAAAAATAACGTAGAAAAAAAAAAACATATTGGGATTCGACGGACATAAGATTTACAACCTTAACGTTCCTTTCTCCTTCATAGAACTTGCTGAACCTTTATAATTTTATCTGGAGTCACCAGGTTTTCCCATCAACTTGGTCAAAAGCAATAATACTACCGCTTCTTAAACTTCTTAATATCTTTAATCAATATTATATGTAAACTGTTAGAGAAAATGGTAAATAAAAGGCTAAGATAGTTTTTAGAACAATAAAAACTCCTTATTCCACAACAAAGCGGATTTGGGCAAAATCGATCCACTATAGATAACCTAATAGACTTAGTCAGGAATACATGAAGCATTTGCAAATAAACAAGATTATATCGCAGTCTTTTTTGCTATTAATAAAGCAAATGATAAAGCAAATAATGATACTGTCTGGCGATTTAATATCATATCAAAATTGCACAATTGCATAATTGGAATATCAGAGGCAATATGTTAAAATTTATTTCAAATTTTCTTCAATCTCGCAGCTTCATAGTTCGATCGGACAACGTTAACTCAGATAAAAAAGTTTAAAAGAAAACGGAGTACCACAAGGATCAGTTATAAGCTCAACCCTTTTTCTAATAGCCATAAACGACATACTGCAACAATGCTCACCGATTGTTAAAGAAATATTTGACACTGATGACTTAGTTTTACTTGCCAAAGGAAAAAACTCTACATCTATTTAAATATAAAAAATTTTAATTTTTAATATTTAAATATAAAATTTTTAATTTGTTTCACAAATAATATCAGATTTGTAGGTATGGTTTTAACCAAAAGTTCTGGAAAAAACATTAAGAAGAACTTAAAAAATTATACCAAGCAGGATTAAATTTTATGTAAACTATTTTCAGCAAAAACTGTTGAGTAAATCAAAATACACTATAAGATGTGTATAAATTTTTAGTCAGATCCAAACCCGACTATGGTGCGATAGTTTATTCATCAAGCAAAGTAACAGTATTGAAAACCATAAAAACTGTTCAAAACACAGCTCTACGAATAGCTACAGGTGCGTTTCGAACTACACCAGTTGAAAGTTTACAACGCTTAACAGGAGAACCACCCCTGAGTTTACGATGCAAATACCTTCCTCTCTCATATGGTTCTAAAAAGATATACACTGACGCATCCAAATCTTCAGACGGTGTTGGTGCAGCCATCCTCACACCCAATACATCCTTAAAATTCAAATTCAATCCTATTACTTCATCATACGCTGAAGAGTTGTTTGCAATAGTACAAGCAGTTATCCACATAAAAAAATCGAAACAGACCCCGTCCCTCATAATAACTGATTGACTAAGTTCAATTCGCACTATCAAAAGTTTATATACCAATAATCCAATTGCCTCTATATTCAATCAGAAACAGAGATTCTAAATAATAATAAGATCACTGTTCATGTTTGTTTCATCATATTTAGGTATACAAGGAAATAAACAAGCAGATGAACTAGCCCGCTTAGCATCCTTCATCCAGGACTCCATTCTTATTAATGAGGTTTCTTCAGATGACTTCGAGTCAAAAATAAAATATAAAGTGTTAAGTGCGTAGCAAAATAAGTAAAGTGCATCACAAAATAAACTCAAGCAACTCTAACAATTAGTGAAACCGTGGCTCCAACCCACAGCGAATAGACACGACCAAGTGAGAATAACATGTTTGCGACTAGGACACAGTAATTTTACACATAAACACCTCTTTACGCGAACTGTGCTGCCAATGTGTGAAAATTGTCAAGTAATACTCTCCGTGAAGCATAGACTAACTCAGTGGAAAACATATGAAACAGCAAGAAAGAAGCACACTATCCCAAATAATATAAAGGAAGCCTTAGGAAAAAACATAAATATTAAAAACACAATAAGTTATCTTAAAGACTCCGGACTGTATTAATTATTGTAATTTTTCTTACTTTACCTGTATTGTATTTTATGTCGCTAATAACCCTTGTGGTTGCAGCGTAAATAAATAAAAAAAGTACATTAGGGATTTAAAATCCACAACAAGTATTATTCTCTAAATTTGGTACTTGATGGCAGCTAACAATAAGAAAGAGACACATAGAATATCTAAAAACACGAAGAATACTGAATTAAGTATGAAACGAAAATAATTAAACCAAAAACAAATGGATTTAATATTAGCAGAAGACAAACATAAAAGTCATAATATTTGAGAACACCGAAATAGCAGTAACTTGGGGGTACTTTTGGACGAAAATGAGAGATTTGAAAAAAACAATAAAACTATATAATTTAGTAAATAATATAGTGTGTAGAAAATCTGTGTATGTATCTGTGCGAAAGGAGATTCTATACAAGTTGATAATATAATTTAAATAAATATTGTGCAAAATGTAAACTTAATATGATTACTAGCTGTAAATAAATATTTTAACTTTGCAGGAAAAATTAACATTTTTAGATAAACAAATCGATGCAAAAGGCAGTTGCGCATTAAAATAATACGAAAAAATCTTTTTTTTTACTGCAAAAATGTAGCAAAGTAAAGCAAAAAACTACCCTGAGCAGAATAAAGATACCGAATAATTGCCCAATTTTGTCATGTTTTTTCTCTGTTACCCTCGGTTCCAGTCCCCTTTTATTTGACGTCTCGTACGTCAAAGTCTCAATAATAGCAACAAAAACAGGATCTAATGTTGCTTTGGAAATGCCTCTATATTCGTTTTTTATGGTTTTGTATTAGTCATCTCCCCAATTTTAATCAGCCGTTTAACGTCACAGTACGACGACACCCTTACGTCCCACCATAAAAGAGACAAAAATAACCAGAAGGGATATTAGAATCGTTGTCTTATAAGATACAACAGGGGCTCATTCACCAAATACGCCGTTCTCTTGCTGTTTTAAACACACTATATTTCACTGTACAATGAAAATTACATGAAAATCCAAGCAGATATCAACATGTAAATCAAGAATATGTTCTAAGCAAAAATTTATAAAATTAATGAATTTAAACTTATCAAAAGTTAATAGCATAATATTTAAAAGATAATTTATTTTAAAATATAAGAGGTAAATTTTAAACTAACACGAAAATTAAATAAGAAATTAAACTACTAAGCAATTGCAGCAGCTGTTGTTAATAAATCGTCATATTTATTTTTTAAATTCGTTATCTCCGTATCGCTATTTTCATCTGAATAACTTTTATCAATTATTAAAAATACTCAGCAAGAAAATTATTAAACATTCTTACCTTATTCGCAAACATCTATTTTGTAAATATACAGAATTGTTTCTTCTTTAAGATGATATCTTCTACTGAGAGTAGAAGACGTCAACTAGTCATAGCAGCTCGAAATTGATCAGCTGACGTTAGACCAGTCCATTTTCTAAGACGGAGAATCTTCCCAAGACCGTTAAAAGAGCTTCTGCAATATAATATCCCTCATCCATTCTTGCTTGTTTTCTTTTTTTTATTTAAGATTTTCACGTAAAAGTATGGTAAAAGACGTCTTCATTTCGTTTCACTATTTTATGCTGCTACTAGTGTTTTTAAATGTTTTCGCAAAATTCTTATTAAGCTTTGTTTTTACTTTTTCCAGGAAGTTGTTTTTCTTTGAGCCTTATTTTCTTGTGAATTATTTTGAATCGTATGTTGATATTTACAACTAATAAATTATGAGACGAGAAGACATCTTTTGTTTCTGTTCATAAAATCAACATTATTTCCCTCTAGTCTAGAGTATCACTGTGTGCTTTTCGTGTATAAAGTCTTCCTGGATGTAATTTTAAAAATGGATTTATTACAACCATATCCGTGTGTTGGCAAAATTGGATCATTATTTCTTCTCTGTCGTTTCCTGTGATAACATTATGGTTAGTTTTTTTCAGTTTAAGTAATCTTCAGGAGTCAGATAGAAAGTTTCTATTGGATGTCAGTGCGTAGACTTTAATGATGTTTATATTAGAAGGAACTAAATTAATTTTCCATAACACATCTCTGTCTTATAAGGACGCCATTTCTATTTCTTGTTCATCTCCCGAATAAATGACATGGTCTTCATGTATAATTATTACTTCAGAAATTACCCATCTAACTTGTATGCATTGCAGAAAATGATTTGCTATCTTGTCTGCTTGGTACATGCTTTGAATGTTCCACTTATTAATCCTTTAAACTTTAGGGACGTTTATAGGCTGACAGGGGGTCTCGGGGGAGTCTTCTCGTCCTCTCCCAATTAAAGAGTCCTCGGTACTTATCACCATTTCTTTTGGATTTTTTTCCTGGATCGCCAGGAATATAGTATCCTGGAGATATACTTACGGATCTTTTATGTGGTAGTCATCTCGTGGCTTTCAATAATTCAACGTGGTTAAAAAATGTAGCTCTTATACCAATAATCGTTGGGTTACTAGAGTTTGTAGTAGAAGGATATATAGTGACCCTTCTGCCCTCGAAGTCCTAATAGCCATTCAGGGTCGGAAGAAACAAGAGTTAGCCAAGGGAGATTGATAGGAAATATTAAAGACATTTTACTCAAGACAAGTTGAAAAAGAGTAAAATGTGAAGGCCCTTATGATCTGCAAGGTGCGTTTCATAAGAGTATTGATACACTTTGTGTTCCCGCTTATACCTCGGAGTGTGGACTACAGACTGTATGGCTCGTCCAGCATGTCATAGCATTTTACAATGTACATACCTTAACTTCATAGCCTGACCTGACAGAATTACTCCTGATACCAACAACAAGATCAGCAATGCCAATACAGCATGGTAATACAATTTTTTGTAACGGCTTATGATTAAATGTTAATTATTGAAAATATGATTACTGACTTGTAACTGGTTCTACCCATAATTTGGTAAGTAATAAAGAATAAGTAATATAAACACCAGTTATTGAGTATATCCATCACAATCGGGGTTAGGTATATTTCAATTTTTTAAGCACTGAGTAGGTTGCAGATGTTTACATGAATCAATTGAAGTATTTAATGTATTATACGGTAGAAGCGCTATATTGAAATGTACTCTACTGTATCAACATTTTTGATAAAATAAAAAACATTTGAAAATTAATTACAGAACATTTGTTTTTTTTTGGTCTAAAAATATGGTTTAGAAAAATTATAATAGTTTTAAGGATTATTGTAAAGGCATAATATTACATAATAAAAATGAGTGTAATTATGGTATATCTACTATAATTATAGTATAGTTGCTAATAATGGCGCCACTGATGTTTGATTCAAATTTTATAACGCGTCACGGTATAGGGTTAGCAGTGACAAAATCGAATATATAAATTTGGACGTAAAAATCAGGTAAAATTTCCGAACGCGATATTAGATCAAACCATCTGAACGTCCATTTAAAAATAAGCAAATCGGCATTTTTATGGATTCGAAAAAAATTATTAACCATACTGTCCGAAACATGCTGTTACCTAATCTGAGAAAATACACCAAAATTAATTGAAGAACATTTTCCTTGGAATTAATAGCGTAACCTAGCAAGTTGAAAATTTGATTGCCATTATGCGAAAAAATTTAAAATAAACATAAAATAATTACTCTTTATAAAGGTTCGTTTTTAGCCAAAAATATATAACAAACATCTTACAGTAATTACCGTCTATATCTTTCTAGTAGCACCAACTGAAATATGCCTATCAATATATACTGAGTGAGTTTTTTGTGCGACAGTGGTCTGTAATTCCATTATGGTATAGACTATCCAAAAAAGATATTTAGAAAAAATTTAGGTTGATATAATAATTCATATATAAAATAATATAATATATGATTGATTTAAATAGATAGAAAAAATAAGATTCTCCAGGCTTGGAGAATATATATACTCCTATACGGTGATTAATAACTACGTGGTAAAGCAAACATTTTTTGAGTGGGACACACTATCTATTCTCTCATATTTCAATTATTCCTCTCTAATCACTGTTTTTACAATATGAAGTTTTACGCTTCTATATAGGATATTCATCAAATTTTGTCCATGTTTTATTTTAACATCGCTATGAAATAAGCACCCTGGTAACAAAAAAAGCTCCTTACCAAGAAAATTTTATATATATACAAGGATTTCCACAGTTTTCACTGTATTCCTTCACTCAACCGTTTTCTCCAATTTTTCCTGTTTATCCAGTCCCCTTCCTGTAGGTTTCTTCTACTCATTGCTTCGTCCACTTCATCTCTGAAAGATCTTTGGGGTCTGCCTCTCTTTCTTCTTCCTATCGGGCTCCACTCTGTTATTCTATTTATTCACCGATTTTGGTCTGCTCTTCTGACATGTCCGTAACAGGTTAACCTCTTCTGTTCGATGTAGTCTATTATGTCGGAGTTCATTCCAATTCTCCTCTTAATCCCCATGTTATTTATTCTATATCTTCTTGTTACTCTGCAGCTTCTCCTTAGGAATTCCATCTCTGTTGCTCTTATTTTGTTTTTGGTTTTCTTATTTATTGTTCAATTTTCACACCCATAAGTGAGTATACTTCTTGTCATGGTATTATATATTTTTTTCTTTGTTTTCATGCCGATGTTCTTATCCCATAGTACCGGGTTCAATTTTCGTATGCAGTCTCTTGTTTGTCCTAGTCTATTTTTTATATCTTCCTCCGTTGTTCCTTTATTTGATATTATGAAGCCTAAATACTTATACTTGTCTGTTCCTTTGATTTGTTTACCTTCGTCTATTTCCAGCTGTTTTATTACTGTATTCTCCGTTGTTAGGTATTCAGTTTTCTTTAGGTTTATTTCCGTCCCATTCTTTGTATATTCCTGCTCCAGTTTTCTCATCATAAAACTGAGGTCATCCTCGTCTTGTGCGATCACTATTTGGTCGTCGGCAAAACTTAGCGTATATAGATATTCGTTCCTTACTGGTATACCCATTCCTTCCCACTTTCTTTTCCATGGTTTCAGGGTTTTTTCCAGGAATATTTTGAACAGGGTGGGGGATGTGGAGCAACCCTGTAGTAGTCCCTTTGTCGTCTTAAATGGACTGCATATTCTATTGCCCGTTTTGATAGCTACTTCGTTATTCTTGTAGAGTGCTTTTACCGCGTTTATTAATCTTCGTGGAACTTCGATGTCTTCCATTGCTTCCCATAGTTTGGTTCTAGGTATTGAGTCATATTCCTTCTTAAGATCAACAAAAGCCAGATGGACGAATCTATTTTTGGCCATTCTTTTTTCTATTAGTTGTTCGACCGTGTAAATGTGATCTAAGCATGCTTTCCCCGCTGTGAAACCTGCCTGGTCTTCTCCAATTTTATCTTGTATATATATTTCTAATTTTTCCTTTATGGTCTTTCCATACAGTCTGCCTATAGACGATATAATGCTGATTCCCTGATATTTTTCGTAGTTTTTTCTATTTCCTTTCTTGTATATTGATGTCATACATGCTTGGGTCCATTCTGCCGGTAAGTCTTCTCCATTCAGTGCTCTCTAAAACATTTTATGTATTATACGGAATAACTTTTCCGATTCGTTTTTTATCAATTCATTTGGTATTCCGCCGGGACCTTCTGCTTTTTTGTTCTTTAGAGTTTTGATCGTTCTTTTTACCTCAGCTAGGCTTAATTCGATTTCGTCATGTGTATAGATTTCTATTCCGTCTATTTCTGATTCTTTAAATTCGGGGCGGTCTTCGGTTAGCAATTTTTTATAGTATTCTTGCCATTCGTTTTCTTTGATTTGACCGATCTTGATTTTCTCTGTCTTATTTCTTTGGAGCGACTTTAAGATGCGCCATGACTCTGAATTTCTCATTCCTCCTATGTGCTGTTCTATCTCTGTGCATGTTTTTTCCCATCTTTCATTTTTTTCATTTGCCACTTTTCTTTTCACTTCTTTATTTTTTTTCCTGTATAGTTCCAAGTCCTCATAGTTTTTTGTGTTCAGGTATTTTATATGGAGTTCTTTTTTCTCTTTTATGCATGTTAGTGTGTCTTCGGTTAATTTCGTAGTTTGGTGGGTGTATTTTTGGTCCACTTCTCCAAGAGCTCCTAGGGCTGCTGTCTTCATGCAGGTTTTTATGTGTTCGTATGTTTGTTCTAATGATTCATACCGAAACTCTTTTAGCTTTTGGTCCAATCTTCGCTTATATAGGTCTTTTATTGAGTCTTCTTCTAATAAATTAATTTTAAATTTCTTTTCTTGTGTTGAGCACGTATTGACAGGTGTAGCCGGAGCCGTAACTTGGTCAGACTCTTCCTGGGTCGGTTTCTGTTGGGTCCATATGAAGGGGAATTCCATCCAAGCGATTACTAGTTTGTGATCTGTGCCGCATTCTGCGCCTCGCTTTACTCTCACGTCTTCTATTTTTATCGAGCTTTCGTGGTTTACTATAACATAATCAATAATAGACTTCAATTTTATTGTTTCTTGTGTTCAAGTGTATTTGTGTATGTCTTTATGTTTGTAGAAGCCGTTTGTGATCTTTAAGTGGTTTATTTCGCATAGCTCAATCAATCTCTCCCCGTTATCGTTCATTATATCTTCTCCAAATCTACCAACTGTTCTCTCTTTTTCTTTTTTTCCTGTTCTTCCATTTAGGTCACCAACGATAATTATTTCTTGGTTCTTCTTTCTCTTTTCGATTTCTTCTTGCAGTTGTTCTATAAATTGTTCTTTTTCTGCAATTGGGCTGTTTTCTGTTGGACCGTATACTGCTAGTAAGATAATTTGTCTTCCGTATACTTTTAAGTTAAGCTTGGCAATTCTTTCGTTTATTGGTTCCCAGTTTTCGATTGCGTGTTCCCATTTCTTTTTCAGTATAATTGCAATTCCTGCTTTTGCCCTTTCTTTCTTATCAATTCCGCTCCAACAGTGAATGACTTCTCCCATTTTTTCGGTACCGTTTCCTTTCTTTTTCGTCTCAGTCATTATCATTATATCTAGTTTTATTCTTTCGAATTCCGCTATTACCTCTTTGTCCTTTGTTCGCCATCCTTGTACGTTCCATGTGCCGAGTGCGAGTTTTCTCTGGCTTTTCTTTCTTGTTGTTGTTGTTATTTGGTTGAGTTTTGAAGCTGGGCTTCTTTCACTTAAAGCAAAACTGCCCATCCCCGTATCCGATGGGGCTCCCTCCTTCAGAGGTGTGAGTTACCACCCGGGGATTAATCTTTGTTTTTTTCATTTTGCCCTTTGTTTTTCAGCTCTTGAGGTTTTTTCTATGTGCCAGGTTGCTAACGCCTGACGCCAGAACCCCCTTTTGGAGGACCTAGTATGCAGCCGCCCACTCTGGGTCAGACGCTGTTCGTAGCCGTCCACTCTGGATCAGCCGCTACTATTGATTTTATACAATCCCTAAAATCCAGGGATGCCACTTCCGCCATCCGCGCCGTACCGAAGATCTTCTTCTCCGCCGTGCCTACCGTTGTGGTCTTCACCTGTATCCCTAGGCAGGGGTCCGTGTTATACCCCACAGAACTGGGTCCCAACCTAAACTTAGTCATCTATTCACTCCGGCCTACTGAAGTGATAGATGTCCACCCCCGCGGCTTGGACGCGCCAGGTTGGAGTTACCCACGTGAGCGATAGAGAAGATGAGTCTGTGCTCCGTGAGCCGAGTTAATGGGCATGTATGATTCCATACCCAAAGGCAAGAAAGTTTTAATAAAACATTTATAATTTTCGATTGTGACGAGCAATTAATAATAAGTAAAAGGCCACTTGAAAAAATAACAGTTTTTATATTATTATCCTTTTAAGCAGTCTGTGTGACATGTCTATTATTTCCTTCTATAGAATTTCATTCTCATTTTTAAAACTAAGGACAATATCTGGGTAGTAGGAAAAAAATTCGAGAAATTTTCTACTTGCTTCCAGAAACAACGATTTATTTAACGGAAGGGGCCAAACAAAAGAGCTTTTGAAAAATGAATAAATTATGTTGCTGGCACAGGGTCAGTTACCAACAAAAATGCAATGACTAACAATAATTGTGGTATAAAGGAAATTTAAGTCTAAAGTAAATGTTCAAAATGTCCACAGCCAAAGTCTATGCAAGTTTGTAACCGATTTTCAAATGACCGAGTCGCAGTTCTTAACATTTGAAAGCAAATATTATTAAAAGCTTTTCTGATTATATTTTTATACCATCTGGCATTGTTGAAAGCGTCTGGTACACAAGGTTTTTTATACAGCCCCATATAAAAAAATCAATTTTTTACAATTCTGGTGATTGCCGTGGCCAAACAGTTGGTCCTCTATTGCCAATCCACCCGCCGAATAAGAGGAACGTGATGAACTGGAGCACCGCCGTGTAAATACCACAAACTTCGTCGAATATTAAGTGGAACATTTTGCAGTAGTAATGACAAATGATTATTCAGAAAATCCAGATATATAGTACCATTCACACGGCCGTCAAAAAATATGGGCCAATGATTACTAGTAGTTCCTACTACTTACTAGTAGTAGGAAAAAGTCATAACGACATATCGTGAAAACAAAAAATTTTACCTTGTAAAAGTTGTGGGAAATTCGATTTTTAGAAAAATGAACCCGGTTCCACCCGGTAATTTTCTATTTCTTTTATCTTTCTCATATCTGCATCTCATATGCCATTTTCAGTACATAAAAGGCACTAGGAATTTTATTTGTTTTTTTAAATAAAATAAAGGTTAATATATTTAAAAAATATGCGAAAATCGTAATTTTTTTGTAGTTAACCCTATATACAATGATTTATGTTAAAATTATTTGAAAACCAAAACACATAGTTATAGTATGTAAACTAATTATTTAAATAATCCTTCTATACGTTTATTTCATAGCAATGTCTAAACAAAAATTGCCATAACTCGTAAAATACCTTGTATAGTACTGTAAAACCCCATAATTTAAGAACAGGGAATTTAAATTTAAAGAGGAAGATGCGAAAATATTCAAGGTAACCTAATTAAAAAATTGTATCTTTGCTTTACCACGTAGTTATTAACTACGCTGTCGAATTCGGCATATTACCCAAGCCTACATAAGTTTTTGGATATTCTGTACCATGATGGAATTATCATTATTATTAATAAAAAAGTTGACGATTTTGTAAAAGTTGTATAGTTTTTGTATTCACATTATAAGATTCAGTCTATTTTACTTGTCGCAGATAAAGGCAGGAAATAAACGAGAACTTGAAAATTAAAATAAACATAGTTTTGAATACAAAATATTTTAATAAAATTACTTATTTCCAAAGGCATATTTATGGCGTGGCAGGAGTGGCACAATGCCGCAGGCCCCTGCCTTGAAGGGTCCCCCAAACCTGAGCTCATATGTGAAATAATATTTTTAACAAAATTTACTAAAAGGTATAAATTCTGTATAAGTACTTAAAAGCAGTTACCTTTAGATAGAACCAATATACAAATTCAAATAAATAATAACGATTTAAAAGCATTCATACAAAAACGATCAATTTTAGAACCAATACTTTGGTTGCTTTATTACAGGTATTTAAATTTCTAAAAGGTTTATGACGACAGCGGTAGCTGATGACGAACAAAGCAAATTCACGGATTTTTCATCAGTTTTTCCTTATATAACTTTCAAAACCTTCAAATATCTATATAAGACTGTAATATAAAATCAATGATTTGCTCACAGACTGGTCTATTAACACTTAGTTAATTGAAGTACATTTTTTATTGTGCTTGCAGTTTAACGACGTATGGTGTTAGGGGATGTCCTAGATTTTTATGCAAGTAAGTATGTATTAAACATTTTTCGTAATTTTACTGTGCTAAAGCAAAGTAAAGTTAATTGTGAAAGTTAAATATCAACATGTGTAGTTCTAATAAATATCTTAAGTGGTATCGGGAAACAAAAGAGAAAAATAAAATCTGATGAAAAAAAAAAATAAAAGTTACCTAAAATTAGTCAGTACTTTAAGAATGAGAATGAGAATAAGTTTTTGATGAAAAAAACAAGTAAAAAGTGTTCTAAAATTAAAAAAATTTATTAAACTAAATGTAAACTAAACTAAACTAAAAAAAAAATACTTCCATTAAAATCATAAATGTGTTGCTTGTGTGACTCCATTTCAAATAGGTAAAAGAAATAAATTTGACTTACTCACAATCAATTTAATTTTACCACCCAAAACGACTGGTTTCGCTTTCTAAAATTTGCAAAATATCTTCAGGTCAAACGGTACAAAGTAAATTAAATGCTGAAATTATAAAAAGACCATATTAGGGTGCTGCCTTTTAAAGATATAGATCAAAAAAGTTATAGTAATTATGCCAATATTACATGTCTGTGTTTATTAATATGCATAAATTTGATTTAGCACACAAAGTAAAAAACCCACAAATTGGTTTTGAATTAATTGTTGAATTGTAATAAATTAGAAATAACAAAATACTACTTACATTCCGGTACAAGTATTTTTAAATAAAGATTCGTGATACATAGTTCAAACTATTCTGTATTGCTGATAATGTGTGATCTTCGGTCAATGTTGTAACTTCTGACAATTAACGAGGAAGTTTCTTGAGGGGAGAGATGTTAACAGATGATATAGGATTAAGGTATATGTGATTGTTTGTTAAATGAAATAGTGATGTTATATATTATTTAAATTACTAAAGGTATTTATATTTATTGAGGAGATATATTTTAGAAACATATCAAATGGTTCATATGATTTCCTACAATTTTTGGTAAATAGATCAGCAATTTCTTGAATAGGAGCTAATTTATCTCGTTGTATTCTTTCTGCTCTCGTATCCAAATTATCAAAGCGAATATACTTCAAAATACTTATAAATCTATCCCGGCTTAGAGATGTTGTATAAATAGGACGCGTAAATGCATTATTTGTATTGGACCATAAATCATGCACCTTCTCATGAGACTCTCTGAACCTTCCACATAATATATGTAAGTATACCAAAGAAAGCACGCCGTTCGACTAGATCAACGTCAATCCAATCCTTCATTTTTGTCTCGTTCTTACTATTATACGCAGCTATGAACTCAATAGCTCTCTTATTGTTATACTCGAGAATCATTGACATTATGCTATCAGAAAAAGTAAATTGAAGGCATCCCTGCATGTCTCAATATTTTGACTTTTCGTAGTTAGACTTATGTTTTTCTGTAATAAATTACATACCAACGTCTTACCCTTTTTTGGAGCTAACTAACGCCATGTTCGTCCTTCGCACATAACATCAGACGCGTTAGATCTTTTACTATTTGTACTTTCAGAAGTTGTCGCTAAAACTTCCTCGTTCTCGAGTTCAGTAATTGATAAATTACCTTCATATGCTTCTGGCTCACAACCGTCATTATCACTCGCTTCACTATGACTTTCATCCAGCTGAGCAAAGTCATGTTCTTGGCTATCTGATAGGAGTAAGGCATACAACTCAGGTTTACTTAAAGGTTAATTCTTTTTCCACATTTTGATATAATACTGCACACTTTAAGATCGATTTTTGAATTAAATTTATAAACAAACGTGAAATACCGCTTTACACCAAAGTAAGACCTCTTGTCTCGGACGTTCTCATAGAATATGCCTATTAGACACTACATTTACTCCCAAGGTTAACTTCTATCTACTAATATCTCTACAAACATAATCATTTGGCCTTGAATACGTTCACTAGTAAACAGAGACGGCTGCGTTTTACGTGTACCTACAAACATATTGCAAATATTCTTCGAAATCCGAAGACCGGGTCAGGACTGACCCGGCGTCATAGATGTTACGTAGAGGAAAAACTGTAGTTTGAATGTTCACGAATGATACACGAAAAAATAGATTGAAACAAATAAGGAGAACTTACGATCAATCGGATTTGTAAAAAAAATATTTCATGAAATGTTTAGAAATCGGTGAATTTAGGGTCACGCCTGACCCAGTCTTCGTATCTTAAAGGTTAAGTGATAATGGTAGTGGTATACCTACCATTTGGCTTTAAAGTTCCAAATTATACGGCACCCAAGCGATTTTGATTTTAGTAGCTTCCATTGACTGTAGCGAGTGTCACTGGTTCTCATATTAACCAAAAAAATAATATTGGAGCGCATATCAGGCCGGTTTATGTTTGGCCGGTAAATAGTGCGACCAGTGGTACTCGCCGCCTACATACTTTTTCGTGTGAATTGAGTAAATACACGTGTTAGTTTATTCTTGGTTGGATTTGAGTTGTTTACAATAAAGGTACGTAATAAATTAATAGATACTTAATTCACAAGCATTTGAAGTAGTTTTTATATATATTGAAATGAAATTTATTTATGTCTTTATTTAATTTATAATGTCTTTATTAAAAGGTTTTTATTTTAATTTATTAAAAAGCACAATAATTTATATCAATTTATTTAAAGAATAATACATAATTTATATAGCCGAGCGTAACAATTAAAATCGCGGGCGCGATCTTCAGATATTAACTGGCCCCTTCAATGAAAAATTCGTTATTATATATGAAAACACAACTGGCCTAGAATTCAGGAGAATCCCTCTGATTTATACTAGAAGGTCAATCCGGGTCATCGTTTCGACCTTTTCTTTCAGGTAAATTTCCTGCCAGCTGCTAGAATTTCTCGTACAATCTACAACATATTAGTGAATAAAAAAACATGTTTACAGGTTTTTAAATATGACTCATATTTTTACGTAACATTGCCCCCCTCTCAAAAGATGGTTCCTCCTGGAACCTTGTCGGGACTGCAACTGGAACGGTATGCTGGTATCGGCAACTGGACCCTCTTTTACAACTTCCAGTTGTATAAAAATGACAAGGGACGGTTTTCTCTCCGCACCAGTAACTATGCGGATTGCAACAGAGTAACACCTGGACTTCGGTGTCTTTAAAGATCTCCTCCACCATATTTCAGATAACCCTCCAATCTAATTGGCGGCACTCCAACTTTGGCATGGCTAACTTTTGCACGTCGGACTCTAGTACGTGCTCTCTTAATTGAAGTAAGGTTTCCCATACATCTCGGTAGGTAGGTTGGTCACGGGCAGTGTCTTTTGTTACCAGGTAGAAAAGGTAACGTGATGCATCTTCGAGTTTCAAAGTTTTACCGGGAGCTGGCACTTGGCATTGAAGTTCTGCAACTCGACCAAACTTCCTTCGAAAAACGGATGCCAACCCTGGTGCGTCTTTGATACTGGCCGGGATGGTAAGGGCCAGCGAGTAGTCATCGGGAAACGCGAGTAGATCTTGCTTTTCTTCAGTGGTAACACCATGTCTTGCTTTACCGGTACCTCCATAGGCACCCATGAATTCCTCAAACGTGAGGTCAGACACATCTTGGACTTGGTTTACTTCCACTTCTTCATCTACGTCGTGGTCACCTTCGAAAGACGCCAGCCGGTTATGGTGTACTATCATCGGCTTCCCCCTCGGAATCTTGCTTATTCGGTAGATGACATCGTTGATCTTTTCCATAATTAAGTATGGGCCTTCCCAAAACTGCTGCAATTTGGGAGAACAACCTTTTCGTTTCTTGGGATTATACAGCCATACTTTGTCGTTCTTCTTAAAGCAATTCTTTTCGGCTTGTGTATCGCACCGTTTCTTCATTCTGTCGCTAGCGATCTGAAGGTGGGAACGGACAAACCCATGTACATCGTCCATTCTTCTTCGTAATTCGATCACATAATCTTCACCTGCTACATCTTCTCCAGGTCGACACCCAAACTCTAGATCACAAGGTAGTCGCATTTCGCGTCCAAATAGGACTCTGGCTGGTGTCTGGCCTGTTGATTCGTTAACAGCAGATCTGTAGGACATTGTGAAGAACGGAAGGTATTGGTCCCAGTCTCGCTGATGATCGGACACCATCTTTGTCAAATACTTGCCAACTGTCCTATTCATTCGTTACCATACCATCCGATTGCGGATGATACGCGGTAGTTCTTGTTTTCTTCATGCCTAGTCTATCACATATTCCTTGGAATAGATCGCTTTCGAAGTTCCTGCCTTGGTCACTATGGATCTCCAAAGGCACTCTAAATCGGCTGATATATTCTTGGATCAACTTATCTGCAACGGTGGCGGCCTTCTGGTCTGGAAGTGCGTAAATCTCGACCCACTTAGTGAAGTAATCCATTACTACCAACATGTACTTGCCTCCATTTTCACTTTCTGGAAATGGCCCGGCGATATCCAAAGCTATTCTTTCAAACGGGCTTCCAACATTATATTGTCTCATAGGAGCTCTCCTTTTTCGGTAAGGCCCGTTACTCGTAGCACAAATAGTACATTTCTTACACCCGTCTTTTACTTTGTCGGAACTGTTCATCCAATAAAACCGTTCCCGAATTCGCTGAAGGGTTTTCTTTACACCAAAATGCCCTCCTGATGGACTGTCGTGTAACTGACGAAGTACTTCGGCTATTCTGCTCTTTGGGATCACCAACTGTCTTCTCTTCTCTGAACCGTCATCATTTTCCAGGACTCGTTTGAGCAAGCCATCTTCCATGATAAATGAGTCCCACTGGGCCCAATACGTCTTAACTACTGAGCGTAGGTTTGATATTTCTTGCCAAGGTGGTCGACGGTTTTCCTCTTTCCATTTTCGGATTTTCTGTATAACTGGATCTCTCTCTTCTTCTTCCCTTATCTTAGTAGGCGTCCAGTCGTCGTTGACAATCGTCGTTCTTAGCACTGCTGCTTTTTTGGATTCCGTTTTGTTGCAGTGGGAACACTCTGCTGGGTATGGCCTTCTGGAAAGAGAATCAGCGTTTCTGTGGCTAACTCCGGCCCGGTGCTCAATCTTAAAATCGTATTCTTGGAGTCGTTCGATCCATCTGGCTATCTGACCCTCTGGATTCTTAAATTGCATCAACCATTTAAGGGCGGCATGGTCGGTTCGGATTAGAAACTTCCTACCATAAAGGTATTGATAGAAGTGCTCTACTGATTTTACTACTGCTAGAAGTTCTCTTCTCGTGACACAATAATTCCGCTCAGGTTGTGAAAGAACTTTACTAAAATATCCGAGGACTCGTTCCTGTCCTCCTTGAATCTGAGACAGCACTCCTCCAATTCCCACATTACTTGCATCTGTATCTAAGATGAACTCTCCTTCTGGCAGTGGATACCCTAAAATTGGTGCTGTTATTAGATGTTTTTTTAAGGTCTCAAAGGCATTTTGGCAGTCTGTATCCCAGCGGTATTCTCTTGCTTTCTCTGTAAGTCGCGTTAATGGCTTAGCGATATCTGCAAACTTCTTAATAAACCTTCGGTAGTAAGTACATAGTCCAAGAAAACTTCTCACTTGGTGTTTGTCAGTTGGTTTTGGCCATTCCTTAATGGAATCGATTTTTCCCTTATCCACGGCCACTCCTTCTTTACTGACTATATGACCCAGATAATTGACTTTACCTTGAAATAACTGGCACTTCTTGGGGTTTAGCATCAATTGGGCAGCTTTAAGTCGATTTAAAACGTTTTCTAAATTCCTCAAATGATCTTTGAATGTCTCCCCCAAGACGATTATGTCATCTAAATAAACCAGGCATGTTTTCCAAGATAACCCTCTTAACACATTTTCCATAAGCCTCTCAAATGTCGCAGGAGCATTACAGAGTCCAAATGGCATAACGTTGAATTGCCACAATCCAGATCCTGTGGTGACGGCTGTCTTTTCTTTATCTACTGGGTCCATTTCTACCTGCCAGTATCCAGACTTCAAATCCAAAGTAGAAAACAATTTACTTCCAGCCAATGTGTCCAATGTGTCATCGATCCGAGGCAGAGGATAACTATCTTTCTTGGTAACCTTATTCAGCAAACGGTAATCCACACAGAACCTCGTCGTTCCGTCTTTCTTCTTAACCAGGACCACCGGAGAGACCCATGGGCTCGTAGAAGGTTCTATCACCCCGTCTTTCTTCATTTCCTGAACAATCGTTTCAGCTTCCTCGCTTTTCGCCTGTGGTAATCGTCGAGCTGTTTGACGAATTGGCTTAGCATTACCAGTATCAATTTTATGCTTAACAACGGTAGTTCTTCCCGTCTTTCCTCCTTTCGGTACGAAAATATCACGATACTGCCGAAGAAATTCCCTTAATTTTCTTTTCTCAATCTGATTCAGAGACTGTCCAGCAACTGCAACCATTTGGTCGAATTTGTCGTTGGAATTATCAGATGTTGTCGCCTGACGGATTATGGATGTAACAGGTACACAAGTTCCGTTCCTACCTTTGTCTCTTTCTTGATGGTCACTGGGTAGTCGTTGACATTGATATGTCTCACAAGAATTTCTTAAGCCGAAGTCACCAATTCCTTTCCAATTATGATTCCACGGCCAATCTCATCGTCGTGGTTCCAAGGCTCCATCATAACAGGTGTCCCTTCGTCTACAATTCCCTGTAGTCGCGCTACTATGATCGTTTCGCTTCTCGCAGGCATGACTGTATTTTCTGTAATGGCTGCTTGCACAGTGTTGTCATTATGTGGATGAAGAAATACCTCCTCGTTGCCAACTTTGATTACCTTATTCTTAAAATCCAATTGGAATCCATGCATATTTATTACGTCCATTCCTAATATAACATCCTCTTCGATGTCAGCAACTATAACAGTATGGACGAACTTTTCTGCTCCAATTCCCAATTGTACCTGGATTTCTCCATGAATGTTGGCATTTTCACCAGTAGCGGTCCGAAGTCGCAACCTCGCTGGTAACAGTTTCTTACGGCTGTTTATAACTGTTGGGCGTATAATGGTTCTGGTCGCTCCGGTATCCACCAACAACGTATGTCTTTTACCATTTATTTCTCCATCTACATATACACTATCTTCACGACATTTCAAAGAAGCTATTAGTATGAGAGGGTCTTTGGAAAAGTTCCGGGTCAAAGCTGCCCCCCTAAGACTGACCCGTTCTAGTTTTCCTGGTGGTAAGTTTCTTGATTTGTGTCGTACCTAGGGTGCTTACAGGAGCTTCGTACGTGTCCTATTTCGCCACAATTCTAGCATCTGATGGTCTTCGTTTTCTTGTATGTCATACTCTTAATCATATTAACGAGCTGGTCAAGTTTATCTTCATCTCCTTCCTATTTTAAAGTCCTAACTTTACTGTACCCTCCAGAGGCCTGCGTAGCTGACTCGTATTCGAGGGCGGCGGATAAGACATCAACCAGCGTCTTGTGACGAGCTAATCGTAGTGTTCTCTGCATTTCATGATCACGAAGACCATCAATAAACGTTTGAACGGCCAATTTTTCCATCATGTCTTCGGGAGCTGTTGGATAAGCATATCGTACTAATCTGGCAATATCTACCTCATATTCTTGAAGAGCCTCCTCTTTCTTCTGTCTACGATTTTTAAGCTGCGACTGATATACATGCTCCAAATGTTCGTGGCCATATCGCATATTTAACCTCTTTTTGAGTTGTTCGAAATCATCGGTCTCCTCTACGGCTATGGTCTGAAGCACATCTAATGCATCTCCTCGAAGAGTGATAGTCAGGTTTACAGCCTTTTCTTTTTCAGACCATCCATTCGCTCTTGCGGCTGATTCGAACTGTTTCATGTAGTTGTTCCATGACGATTTTCCATCGAAAGTTGGGACTTTCACATGGACAGAACCTCCACTTCCTTTAAATTTCGGCCGTGTTTCCAACTTACATTTCGTCTCTTCTTCTTTTGTCTCCACTGTAATTGGATTGTTTCCTCTCTTTGCTATCCCTGTTTCCTCCATCTTCCTTTCCATATCTTTTCTTCGAAGGCCAACATATCGGCAGCAACTTGGTTTTTTAATGAAGACACTCTATCGTCAAGAGCAGACATCTCAGAAATGACTTTAGAGATGTTAGCAGAAACTTTACTTTCCAGAGAAGAAATCTCGTTAGAAACTTTGTTTTTTAATGAGGCTATGTCGCCGGAAACTTTCGAAATATCGCCAGAAACTTTGTTCTCTAATGATGCGATGTCACCGGAAACTTTGTTCTCTAATGATGCGATGTCACCAGAAACTTTGTTCTCTAATGATGCGATGTCACCAGAAACTTTCGAAATCGACGAGAGGACAGCATCTAAGTCTCTGGATCTAGACCTTCTTCTTTTAAAGCGTTCTTTAGTCGTTGGACTAAATCAGCCGTTTTCCCGGAAGAAGCTAATTCCCTATCTTCAAGATGTGTTCTTAAATTAGTCACTGTCAGCTCATAAATCGTAGCCATTTTCACAATTTATTTTATATTCACTTTTTGACACCAATGAAATGAAATTTATTTATGTCTTTATTTAATTTATAATGTCTTTATTAAAAGGTTCTTATTTTAATTTATTAAAAAGCACAATAATTTATATCAATTTATTTAAAGAATAATACATAATTTATATAGCCGAGCGTAACAATTAAAATCGCGGGCGCGGTCTTCAGATATTAACTGGCCCCTTCAATGAAAAATTCGTTATTATATATGAAAATACAACTGGCCTAGAATTCAGGAGAATCCCTCTGATTTATACTAGAAGGTCAATCCGGGTCATCGTTTCGACCTTTTCTTTCAGGTAAATTTCCTGCCAGCTGCTAGAATTTCTCGTACAATCTACAACATATTAGTGAATAAAAAAACATGTTTACAGGTTTTTAAATATGACTCATATTTTTACGTAACAATATATATATATATATATATATATATATATATATATATATATATATATATATATATATATATATATATATATTTGTTTCTTGGTAATCATTTTATCATAATATTCATGCCTCAAGATTGTCATCATAACCTGTACATAATTTAGTAATAAATTTATATTTCTTTATGTTAACGAAAATTAAGTAATAATACTTATTATTTATGGAGAGGATACTCGTATCTTTTGATTGTTTATATTTTTGTGTTATACGTTTGCGAAAATTTATTATGCGTATATATCCTAATGTCCATGTGCCTATATTGCGACGGTAACTTAAGCTTGTTTAGCTTAAAGATTTAGGTAAAACTAAATAATTTAATTAATTATTTAGATTTATTTGTCAATAAAACTTATTGACATCATATTTTGTTGCAGGTAATCATGTCTTTGAACGACAAGAGGTCACTAAACCGGAATGATCTAGAAGCTCTTGTAAACCAGGTAGTAATGGAGCTGTTATCAGATAATGCAGAAAATTACTGTCCGTCTGAATTTGAAGAAATCTCAGATGCTAAGGATTTTCTTCAAGTTGTCGTAGCAGCATTTTGTCATCAGATTTGGTGCATCGATGCGCCGTCATCTAGTCATCCGAATAATGTTTCATCAAGCAGTCATTTGAATGATTGTCATTCAGATGATGAAATAGAGAGCACGTTCAATGATTTCGATGCAGATCCAACATTCGGTCCATGTTTGGCAAATCAACAGAGGAAAATGACTGATAATTGTGTTCCATTTGAGAGTGAAGATTAAGAAGAAGCTGAATCCAGAAATGATACAGAAAATGTTGCTAATTCTTTACTCTTTAATTTTATTTGGTAAAAAAGGGAAAAGTCCTAATTGTTGTATTCAACTTTTGACTTTAGTGAAAGAGTTCGACATTGTAACGTAAACATAAATGTGGACAATGCTACACCTATAACATATTTTACTATATTTTTTGATGAATTATTTTGCCAAAAACTTAGTTGATGAATCCAATTTATATACCTCATTGGCAAATATCTCATTGAATATAGACAAAGATGAGCTTAGTGCATTTTTCGGTATTCTTATCATTATGGGATTCCATTCTTTGTCAAGCAAATCCTACTGGCTAAATGATATTAATTTTCATGTAGAGAGAATTACCAGCGTTTTTACTTTGAAACGATTTTTAAAAATTTTACGTTATTTTCATGTAAATGATAATACAAAAATGCCTGTTTCTGGATCCCAGAATTTTGATAAGCTGTACAAAATTCGACCAATTGTACAACACCTGAAAGTTAAATTTGTAACAACCTTCTCTCCATCCAGATACATTTTAATCAATGAGAGTATGATTGGCTTCAAAGGCAGAACGTTAATGAAGCAGTATATGCCTATGAAGCCTATAAAACGAGCCTTCAAAATATGGGTATTCGCGTGCGTAGAAACTGGATATCTACTTAATTTCCAAATTTATTAGGGCAAATCTGAAAGGGACTCAAATACTATTCTAGGAGAAAGCGTTGCTTTAAATTTTGCAAGCCATTTTGAAATCAAGGGCTATTGCTTTTACTTTGGCAGCTTCTTCTCAACAATTCCATTATTTCAAAAATTACTGGATAAAAAAAATTTTGCGTGTGGAACAATACGACAGACAAGAAACCATTTATGTCTAAATAAAAGACTCAAAATGAATGAATCTGATTCAGTTTGTTCCGCTGATCTTTCTGTAAGCAAATGTAAAGAGAGAGGTGTCAAATGTGTATCAGTTGTTAGTAATATGCATAACGTCCAAGAAAATACAGAGGTATTAAGAACTGACAAGGGAGTTCGGCAGAGAGTATACTTTATCCAGAAATTTAGTGTCTCATTATAAAAGTTGTTTTAATAACAGCTGTAAACCTGAATAATCCCTTGTAAATATTCTATTGTTAGTTAATTATCACAGCTACCAAAGCTGCCAGGACCGGCATAATAATAGCCAAGCATAGCACAACTGTATATAGGTATAGGTACATATAATTAGATCAAATATTATCATTTAAGCATAATGTCATAAAACTCTTTTTATAAACATACAGATTTCCCGTAATTATTGGTATTAATCATTATTTTAAGTCTCAACGAAAAAAATATTTTGTGTGTGTGTGTTTTGTGTTTTATTGGCACTGGTTTTCACACTGGCCAGTCAATTTCATAATGATTTTTTTAGACTATAACTTATCACTAACTCAGGGGAGTAATGTGTAGTGTCTGTGTTGAGTAAATGTCTTGTTACTTTAGTAAAGTCGACTTCATTGTCTTTACAAAGAGACGCTAATTGTATCTGAACGTCTGAGGTCCCTTCGGTGAGTATCGATTTACTCGTTTTAAAAGATTCATATTTATTCATGTTGACTGTTGACTTGTTATGTTTAAGTTTTCCGTTTCATGTCTGAAAAAGTTGGCAAAAAATGGGAAATTTCTTTATTAATAATTTCACGAAAAAAATTATTCTTCATTAAAGATTATGCATCACATAGAAATCATTAATCGATAATCTTATAAAATATTAAGTAGTAGATAGGGAAAATCAAAATTATTAATTAATACTGAAGAGGAAAGTGATTTTAAATTTAGATATGCAAGAAATTGTAATTTTAAAATGTTTGTATGTATTAAAAATTATGTTCAAGTTCAGATTCATGGCCATCTAATAATTAAATAATACATTTAAAGTGAAAAGTAAATAAAAAGATACTTTTGCATTTGTTGATTTTGTATATTGAATAAGGTAAATTAGAAATAAAATTAAAAATTAATGCACCTACTGATACATCATTAAAAGGCCATGAATCTAAATTTAAAAATAATTTTTAATTCCTACAACCAAATTAAAATAATATTTTATGCTGCACCTAAATTTAAAAGCACTTCACTTTTAAGCATAAATCAATATTTTTGGTTTTCGCTGTATACCACTTAAAATTTTATAAATTTGATTATTGATTATTGATTTCTATACAATGCAGAAATGTTTATGAAGAATAGTTTTTTTCAACTGAAATTGTATGTACAGCTGGTAACAAGGTCATCGTGAGAAAACATGTAACTACACAGCTACTAGGCGCTAGATGGTGCTATTTCATCTACTTTTGATTTTAGAGAAATAAAAGGAGCACATGGGGTATGGTAGGTATACCCCAGAACACTAACTGAGGGTTAAAAATAAAAACCAAAAGATACAATTTTGACTGTTTAATTGAAAATGTAGTTATTACGTCTATAAGTATTTAGAACTAGCCACATAATGATGTCAGATGACCCTTAAATTACATAATTATAGTAACACACCTTTTAATTCTTAAGACACTAGGTCGATGATAAATGATTTCATTTTTTTATCATCCTTTTTATCCTTTCTTATTAATTCGTCTTACTAAATGACTTATGATACCTTAAAAATATATATATATATATATATATATATATATATATATATATATAAACAGATAATAACCAGATTGCAAAAAGTATGACCGTTAATTAAATTTAAAATAGATTCAATGGTTGAATTGCAAAGGTTTGATCGGTCAATAATTGGCAAATGAAAGTCGTCAACTACTTCATTGATTTACTAGAATACGTTTCGCTTTTATTCTTTTTTTAAAAACATTATCAATTTTCTACATATATAAATGATCTTAGTATATAAGTAAACAAGGAACAGGGTTCATACTTACAAAAACAATTTGTAGGTTTTTAGATGTTATGAAAACTCTAACAAACAATAACTTAACATTAAAACGAAACTAACTAAACGAGAGAAAAAAAAACTAAAAACACAAGAAAAACTGTAAGCACTATTGTTTATTTATTTTATTTGTTGGTGATTTTTTTATTTTGAACGATGGCTTCATTTGGATGTTAGTTTAAACTCTTTTAAGTCTCATGAGTCAAACCACACTAATCTTTTCGATTGTTTTCTAACCGTTGTATAATTTCACCACAGTGAGGTGCGATTATCGAGGGAATTGGTAAACGAAAAAAGACCGACCTTTTTTAAAAAAGGATTTAATTTTTTTTTACCTCTTTTTATTTAATATATTATACTCAATGAAAAATGTACCAATCTGGAGTATTAGTTCATTAAAAGAAACAGGGAAGAAGAATAGGAATGAAGTTCATGTCTTGTAAGGGTTTTTTTTATTTGTTTTGTATGATGACAGAGTGATATATCTGGCTCAAGTTGTCGATGTCGGTTCTTTTATTTAGGGACGCTGGATGTTTTAGAATTTGGCACATTTCAAGAATCGATCGCTTGTGATAATTGTGTTGTTTGCACAGTATTTTGGTATACGTGAAATCGATACTGTGTTTAGTTGAAATGGTATCTTGTGTAAGGGCACAAGATGGTTTAGAAATCCTAATGTTGCTTTTGTGGGACGATAGTCGACCTTGAATAGAGCGGCTGGTCTGGCCAATGTAGTAGAAGTTACACTCTGCACAGGGTACATTATAGACGACATTAGTTTGTTCTAGACGGACCAATGAAGGTTTTGTCTTCAAAAATAACTTTCCTAAGGTTCTGTTGTTTTTTAAGGCTATTTTAACACACGTTTTTGAAAAGTTTGTTTAGCTTGTTTGTGATTTGTGGGAAGTACGGGAGCGAGGCATATTTTGTGGTTTATTCAGGAGTGAGAAGGGAATTATCCATCTCTATTTTGTTAGAAATGGACGCTAATGTTAGCCTGTTGGGTGTTTCAGTAATGGACTGCCCATAGGTTTTGAAATATATAAAAATTTATTGATGATGGATGCAGGATAGGAGTTATCTATGAGAATAGATTTCAGTAGATTGAGAGATTCTTCTTTGTAAAGCGGGTGTGTCAACATGTGTACTTTAAGGCTGAGGACTTGTACCAGGTTAAGTTTATACCTAATAGGGTATGTCGTATGGTAATTTAAGAAACGTTTGCTAGCCATTTTTTTTCTGTACCAGGTAGTGACTAACGGAGTGGTCCCTAGCTTGTTTTATGGTATTAACTAGTGATAAAGGTAGTGCCACAGTCCTTATGATAAGAGAAGCAATACATTAACCTGAGCCAGCAAGTCCTAGATAATAGCAAATACTATCCACTTCTTTGCAATTCCACTTTAACCTACACCAACAAAATCACCCAATTACTAAACTTAAAAACAAAAAAAATTATTGACGAGAAACTAGCCAAATCCTTTCCATAACTAGAATGGCTATGGTCCTAGATTTTACTATCTCTCAAAATGCACAAGCCACAACTGTGTATGCGACCCATGTTATCGTCAATAAATGCTCTAAATACGAATTTATCTCAATTTCTAACGAACATTCTTTCACAAGCATACAATTATAATAATGACTTCAACATAACAGATTCTTTCCAGTTCAGTGAATTTACTAATAATTATCAACTACCCAGTTAATTAGTATTAACTTCTCTCCGTAACCATCGGAATTAAATACAACCCCACAGTCCGGTATCTTGAAAAACTTTTTCCGAATTATTTAAATTGATTTTTGACACCAATTATTTAATTTTCAATGACAAATATTATCGTCAAATTTTTGGAACTACTACGGGATCCACGATTTCTCCTATGCTAGTCAACTTTGTACTAGACGATCTTATTAATGACAGTATCAAGAAGTTAGATTTCCAGTTTTCGTTTGTAAAACGGTATGTTGACGATCTGATTTTAGCAACCCCGCCAGACAAGACGGTGGACACCTTATCAGTTTTTAACTGTTTGATCCTCACCTATAATTTACTACAATGTGAATTTGAGGTTGATAACAGTATTCCGTTTTTAGATATGCGAATTATTTGCACATCTGATTACAGATTAGTCACTACCTGACACAGAAAAGAAACGGCTAGCAACCGTTTCTTAAATTACCATTCGATACATCCAATCAGATATAAACTTAACCTGGTACAAGCCCTCAGCTTTAGAGTACACATGTTGACACACACGCTTTACAAAGAAGAATCACTCAATCTACTGAAGTCCATTCTCATAGATAACTCCTATCCAGCATACATCATCAATAAATTTCTATATTCCAAAAGCTATAGGCAGTCCATTACTGAAACACCCAAAGGACTAACATTAGCGTCCACTTTTAACAAAATACAGATGAATAATTCCCCTCCCACTCTTGAACAAACCACAAAATATTCTTCGCTCCCGTACTTCCCACAAATCACGAATAAGCTTACCGAACATTTCAAATACCGATGTTTTCAAAAACAAATGTTTTTATGTGTGTGTTGGTGTAATGTTTTAGAACGTTGCTCAGTAGACTAATGTCATGTAAATTGTGGTTTTATTAAATCTACTTTTCCTATGTATCAGAGTAGAAATGGAGACCAACTTCAATCATACTACAGGAGAGTAAATATCGGTGGTATATATTTTGTTAATCATATAATGAATGATTATTTTTAAAGATTATTTAGGATTATTTTCGGTAACTAATTTTGGCATTTTTCCATATGGATTTTGTCTGTTTCTGAAAATTGCTCTGCCTTTATCTTGTCAATCACACGTTTTATTTCTGCTGTTTTTATAAGTACCACTATACCAATAGATTTATTTGATTTTTTTTTTAAACATTTCGTGACTCCGATAATATTCTCATCCTCATGCTGTATATCATTCTTCATCCTCCTTATTTTCCAAAGTACAAGAAATGAAACCACCAGTGGCTCTATTAAAAAAAAACGGGGAAAAAAAGCAAGAATTTGATTATTAATAGTTGTACTAAACGCAGCGCCCACACTCGAGTAAACAACTGGTTGAGCTCTATCTCTTTAGCTCTTGAGGATCCCATTTTCTTACGAATAGAACTCCTTCTGTCTTGTCGGTACAAATAGAAAATTGGTATTTATACAGTGTTAAAATTTTTAAAAGTGGATATCTTTTATACATGTATAAATTATTTTGGTATGCCAGTATTCTTGAGAATGGGAAAACACTATTCATTTGGCGCAGTGACAATACTAAATTTTATAATAAACAATCATTTTATTAATTTAGGTTTATTATTGACTCATATGTATTTGTTATTATGAAGTCTATACATTTTTATTTTATTGTGAAATATGGATTAGCAATTCTTTTACCTTTAATTACAGAGTAACTTAGCATCTCTTGGGGCGTTTTACAACTGGTACTGGTAAAATAATTGCAAAGTACATTTGTACTTGTAAAATATAGTAAAGGTTTATTACTAGATTTATCCTTGTTAGATCTTCTCTTTTCTTGTAGACCGGATCCTCCATTGTCGGTTTACTTTCTGCAACTGCTATGCCACCTAATGTACTGAACGTGAACTCATGGTTTTCTTTTGTTGCATTGTTCAGTTTAATAACATTATCATTCCATATCACTAATGAAAAGTAACTTTGATGCAAATATCTTAATTTCAGTGTAACATATGCAACAGACAGTCTTTAAGTATTACTAAAATTACATAAGATTTTGTGAGACTAATTATTTTCTTTGATATGTTCATAATATTTCACAGTTACACATATTTTTACTTAAAAATCGATAACTAACTGGTGCAATTATTTTCTCTATTATAGTATTCCCAGTATTTCTCTATTGACTTCGTGAATATTTGATCGGTTAATTGATTTTTCTAAACGCACTTTATTAATTTGATATAGCGAAAGCCACATACGAAGCCGCTTTGCCATTTAATGCCAATAACTTTAATACTAGTAGACCAAATAAGCAAAGATATATTTTACATTTTTATGTATAACATTTTACTGCTACGTTGTGTCGATCAGCGCTGCTCAACAAATTTTCGATCATGTAATATACTATATGGTATTTATACACCGAATTTATTACCAACATGTTTTAATGATTTTTGTTTAATTTTTTGTGACGTATAATGTAGGTTTACCAAATAATCAAAGTTATGCATTTGCGAGAACATATTTTTATGAGGTTATGAGAAAAATCAGGTCTCAACCACACATATCATTAAAAAATGATTTGTGTTATCTAAACACTGTTATCGACAAAGAAATATGTACTGCGGCAGCGATATCTTCGAAGATCGTATTATCATCCAATTCATTCAAAAATGTTATTTAAAACGTTTTTGTAATCTCAGTGTCTAACTTATCGTCGTTATACGATATATATATATATATATATATATATATATATATATATATATATATATATATATATATATAATATATATATATATATATATATATATATATATATATATATATATATATATATATATATATATAAATATATATATATATATCTACGGCATAAAGTGGACTCCGCCCATGTTAAAATTCAGGTTCAAGTGAGCTCCATGGTCAAGTGGCCACCGATATACGGAGCTCACTTGACCATTCCATAATATTGGCTCTGTCGATTCGTCAACATGTATAGTTTCATAATTTTTAAAAATTTTGTGGAACCCCTAAGTACCCCTGTATCATGAATGTATATCGCTTAGTTCACGTGTATATATTATAGGGGTCGTTCAGATCTTTTTCCGTGTATATTGAAACCATAAGTATATCGGTTTAAGTAAGCTCTGATAGTTTGGCAACTATGGGATTAAGCCGTTTATTTCCAGCGGATATTCTAAACGGTTAATATGGACTCCTTACTTTTGTTATCATTCATACGCATTACAGTATGTAACAGATATGTGTACTACCAAATACCTGTTTTTGGTAGGTACGTGCTTTTCTAAAAATAGATTTATAGATACAAAAGGATTTCATTACCAAGTTGGATGTGTTTTTTCATATGCGAAAATTATCTAATGTATTTTGTTAACGTGAGTATGTCTTTATACGTTTTATTTGAGAATCCGGTTAATAAGAACTTCTTTTATTTCATCCATTGTTTCATGATATCTTATATACAGCTTTTTATTATTTTATTTCTTCTATTTTATTATTTTATTTTTTTATCTGTGTACTACATATAATTCTGGATAGAAGGTTATCTCAAAATAAATATTTAAGTGCTAAAATAGATATTTTTTGTTAAAATGGGTAGTAGTGCACAAAAAAGGGAAGACTGATTAATTTATCTAACACGAATTATACAACTTCACCAATATTACATATTTCTGAATGTTTTATCTCCTATTTAGGGGTAATATGTAATCAATATAAGTGGAGTTAGTGTCAAATTTGCAATGATCTTTATAAGTAATAGCTTACTGACTGTACTTTACATGTTTAGTTCACATAAATAAACCTTGTCCCTTCAGAAAAGAGCGATTCGAATGGTAAAGTTTACTAAGAAAGTGTAATAAGTCTTGTACCACCCCACATGCACACAAGTTAAAAGGTGTTTGCAGGCCAGAGTCCTCCTGGCAGATTTAAGAAAGATAACTACCATAAGGAAGTTCCTTTCGAGGGATCAGATGGCGAGGAGCAGCTTATTTTTGTTTGTATATCTTGCAGATTTCTTGATATAGCCATTTTTCCTTGATTTTAGTCATAAAATGGGCTGATATTCGTGGAGTGGATGTTACGAATCTGGACTTTGTTTCTTTTGCTCTCTAGCTACTTATCTTCGGATATTAGGTGGATTGATAGCTACGATATTGTAGAGCTTATGTATGGATGTGAGTCTTAATATTTGCTGAATTTGGCTGACTAATTTATAACTAAATCTACGTGTTAAGTATGTGTTGGTGTCACTTATACTATCAAGGTATATTAGGCAGCAGAAGCATAGAGTTCAAGCGTCTACGTTTTAAGGGTGGAAGGATGTGCTTCACATTTTTAGCTGACAAGTTTGCAGAGAATATTATTTTCTGGTTCTAGTTTGGCATTTGATTTTAAAAAAAGTACTGTAAATGACAAAGTGTGATAGAAACTATCTTCAAGCTATTTATAGCAAGTCCAGAGTTTAAGGATTTCATGACACTATTGGTTCAGGTATATATTCAGATTTGTAAAAGTGTCTCTGTTAGGGACATTGAAGGAGCACACCTGACTTTTTTCGGGGTTTGGCTTAAAATTGAGTTATAATCTATTTTTGTTGTATTTAAGGTATGATTTAGATTTTTCTCCACTTCACCAACAAAAGTTTTTGGCTGTGCAACAATAGATAATGTATCGTCTACATAATAAAAGTCCTATAATTTATAGTCGGTATATATTTATAGTATTATAGTATTTACTGGTATAAGTTGTGTAAATGTTATACAGAGTAGGTGCCATTACAGGACCCCAAAGAGACAGTTATTCTACGTTCTCCATCTGCTATTCTTACCATTGAGTGATACGAAAAATTTTCTGTTGTGTAGGCATACGCGGATAATACAAGTGAGTTTATTACCTCAGGGGATATTACATAGATTTTGGAGAAATACCCTATAATTTAAGGTGTCGTAAGCGGCATTAAGATTAACAAATACCACTCCTCATACCTGATATTTTTCGTACTTCTCTTAGCTGTGTTGGGCAAGATTTAGTATTTGTGACGTATATGATTTATAAATATATAATAATATATATAATAATGGATTTATTACGGCTGTCGCCGCTTCTCCGCCCCCAATTTCCATCTTTTTCTGTCATATGCAGTTGCCTCTTCTAAGTCTCTTGCCGCCATTGCTTCATCAATATCGTTGCGCCAACTTCTCCGTGGTCGTCCTCTCTTTCTTCTTTCAGGAGGGATCCATTCCAGTACTCTCCTAGGCCATCTGTACTCTGGCATTCTTTTAACATGTCCGAACCAGATTAATTGTTTTCGTTCTACGTCATCATTGATATTTCTCTCCATTTTCATTTCGTTTCTTATTTGTTCGTTTCTAACTCTCTCCAGTTTCGATCTACCGCAGCTTCGTCTCAGATAATCCATTTCTGTCGTCATAAGTTTGTTTCTATTAGCTTTGGTGACGTCCCATACTTCCGAACCGCAAAGTGTAATACTTTGGACTATACTACCGTAAATGTGTTTTTTGGTTTCTCGTCGAATTGTTTTTTGCCAGAGAAGAGAGTTTAAGGCACGGGTCGCTGCTCTGCCCTTGTTTATTCTTTCCCTGATTTCATCTGCGCTATTTCCCTTTGCCTTTGATTTTGTCGTCTTCCAAGACTAGGTCACATATTTCATCTGTTCCCACTGAGAGATATTCACATTTTGTCATATTCATGTTTAGACCTGCCACCTCACATTCTTCTTGTAGTTTTCTTACCATATAGCTAAGATCGTAGCTGTCTTCGGCAATTACTACCTGGTCATCCGCAAAGAAAAGTGTATATAGCTTGTTTTCTTCCACCGTTATTCCCATGTTTCTACATTTTTTTACCCATTTCACTAAGGATCTGTCCAAATAGATTTTAAATAAGGTGGGTGACAGACAGCAGCCTTGTCTTAGTCCTTTTGTTGTTTGAAAAGGAGAGGTGATTTCTTGTCCCATTTTAATTCTTGCAAAGTTTTGTTCGTAATATTTTTGAGTGGCGTTAATAAGAATTGGGTTTATTTTCAAGTTACCCATTTCTATCCATAGTTGGGAGATCGGTACACTGTCATATGCTTTTTACAAATCTATTAAAGCTATATGAGTTTCTCTATTTCTCTGCACTCGTTTTTCCATTGCAATTTTTAATGTGAAGATATTATCCATACTGGAGCGTCCGGCCCTAAATCCCGCTTGTTCTTCGGGTTGTTTGTCTTTAATATCATTTTCTATCAGGTTTCGTAGTACTTTTGAGTATAGTCGGCCTATAGTAGCAATCACTGCGATCCCTCTATAGTTTTTAGGATCCATCTTTGTGCCTTTCTTGTGTATTGGAGAGATATACGATTGTCTCCATTCTTCTGGAACTTCTTCTCCGTTTAAGCATCTTTCGAATAATTTTCGGATCATCTCAAACAGTTTTGATGATCCATACCTAATCAACTCTGGATGTATTCCGCCTGGGCCTGGAGATTTTTTTAATTTCATTCCCTTAACTGCTTCATTCACTTGTTCTATTGATATTTCGATTCTTCCTTCTACTTCCACTTGTTCATTTGTCTGTTTAAACCTTTCTCTTCTCTCTGTTAATAAGTTCTCAAAATGCTCTACCCATGTGTTCTCTGGTATTCTTGGTGAATCTTATGACTTGGTTTTTTGTCGTTGTTCTCATCGTTTTTATAGTTCTCCAGGCTTCAGAGCTCTTTGTCCCTCCTATATGGTTGTCTAGGTAATGGCATTTTTGTTCCCATGTACTATTCAAGTTTTTATATTGTTGTTTTGTATGTTCGTCTCCCTGTTGTAATAACTGTAGATATACTTCCTTCTTTCTTTTTATCTTTTCTTCCACTTCTTTATCCCACCAATATGGTTTATCTACTCTTCGTACCTGTGGCCCTAAGGCTTCTAGCGCTGCGTCTATTAAAGATCATCGTCATCGCATAGCCAAAACACAGCAAGATTCTATTCCCTTTTCTTCTTTTTGTCTCCTCATTTCTATTGTAAACTCAGCTACGTAAATGACGTTTTAAAAATTTATGTCAATATTTCTGAAGTGCCTTTCCTGGGATAATTTTTTTAAGCTCAGTTCGTTTGATTAAAAGTAATTGATTTGATAGCTTCCAACAGAGAAGTATTGATTGTAGGTAGAATAGCAAGTGTTGATAAATATGATGGGTCGGTAGGTAGTCTCATTATTCCTAAATCTGATCATATGTTACCTCCACCCTTCATTTGTAGACATCGCCTCGTGGCATTCTCTCAATTTAACTTGGTAATGCAGTTATTGAGAGAGCCTTTGGATATAGCTAGCTGAACGTTGGAGTTGAGATTGAGTTTCTTGTACGACATTGCTATCTTTATATATGTGTTTGACATTGGCATTAGTTCCGTTCGTATTGGTTAGTACTCGGACCTTTGTAAGTCGGAAAATACCTCTGATGGCTTTTCTAGCAATCCTGATTCCTGATCTAATTAATACGTTCTTGTCACATATCCACACATTAGTACTGGTTTAATCACTGTTTTATATATCCTGCTTTTAGAGATTCGTATTAGACTTCTGGATTTAAAAGTGTTATAAGGGTTATATATACATCAATTAGCTACCTGAATATTCCCTTTTATTTCTTATGTGACAACGTTATCTACGATATCTAAAACGCTGCAATCTTTCAAAATGATATGGCTTTATCGTATGGCGTTACGTTATGCCCCACTCTACATTCTCTCTTTTGTATGTTAAAGAACATTTATTTGATTTTTTTATTAGTGACTATTAGACCGTTTTTTTGCTGCTAATTTATGGATTAAATCCAGATAGCAAATAGATATTCTTCACTTTCTCGAAGAAATATTATTCTAACACACAAAATTAATAAATTGCCAAAACCTTCCTTGAATATTCTGTTCACTTATGAGGGGCAGCAATATCAGTACCAAGATAAGGCGTATAGTCCTGGACTGGCTAATTGTTGGATAATAGGAAGCATGAGTCTAGCAGTTTTATTGCTTTCGGGACTGCACCAGGTATCGGGGAGCAGAAATATCATTACCAAGTTAATGCATATAGGAATTGTTGCTTGAACTTTATTATTATTAACATCATTTAATCTTCGCTTATCCACTGCTGGACATAGATCTCCCTCATAATTTTCCATCTATTTCGATCTTGTGCCTCTTGCATCCAATTCCTATGACAACGTTTTAGATCGTCAGTCCAACGTGTTGGTGGACGACCTCTGCTTCGGTAGGCATCATCTCTTGGTCTACATTCCAGTATCCGCTTGTCCATCTATTATCTGTCATTCGAGCCACGTGACCTGCCCAGTTCCATTTCAGTGTTGCTACTTTCTCTACTGCATCAGCCACTCCGGTTCTTTGTCGTAGCTGGCGATTTGGAATCTTGTCTCGTAGTGAAATGCCCAACATAGCACGCTCCATCGCCCTTTGACACACACGGATCTTTTGAACTGTTCTCCTTGTCATGGTCAACGTTTCCGCACCGTAAGTTAACACTGGCAAAACACACTGATTAAACGTTTTTCTTTTAAGGCATATTGGTATATCAGACGATTTGAAAATATGGTTCAGCTTGCCGAAGGCTGCCCAAGTCAGTCTTATATGACGGAGAAGCTCAACGGTTTGGATATCTTTTCCTATGCGAATCTCATGACCTAGGTATTTATAGACCATTACCTGGTCTATGGATCTTGTTCCTACGCATATATCTTCGCTGACTACAAGATTTGTCATCATCTGGGTTTTAGATATATTTATTTTCATTCCCCCTTCTAGCGAGGAAAGGTAGAGCTGATTTAAAAGTTCTTTGGCCTCATCTATCCTATCAGCTATTAGTACAATATCATCTGCAAACCTTAGATGGCTAAGATTTTCTCCGTTTATATATATAGAAGAATGCCACTTGGGCGTCTCAGTATGCAATGAAGAGAAAACATCCAATCATATCTCAAAAAATTAACATCGTGAAGGTTATTTTTTGAACCCCATAACAAATGGCTAATCTTTTACTTTTCATTAAAAATTTAAATTTTAATAAGCCACGTAAATAACGTTTTAAAAATTTATGTCGATATTTCTGAAGTGCCTTTCCTGGGATAACTTTTTTATTCTGGTTTGTTTGATTACATGTAATTGATTTGATAGTCCCCAACAGATGAGTATTGACTATAGGTAGGATAGCAGGTAGTTGAACAGGCATGTGTTTGATAAATATGATGGGTCGGTAGATAGTCTCATGATTCCTAAATCTGACCTCATGTTACCTTCCCCCTTCATTTGTGGAAGTCCTAAGGACATTTTTTCTCTTGGGGCATCCTCCCAATTTAACTTGGCAATGCAGTTATTATAAAGCCTTTGGACATAGCCAGCGCAACTTTAGCATTGAGATTTAGCTTCTTGTACGACGTTGCTGTCTTTATATACGTGTTTGACCTTGGCATTATTTCCGTTCGTTAATGGTTAGTACGCGGACCTTTGTAAGTCGGATATTACTTCTGATGGCT
Organism: Diabrotica undecimpunctata; assembly: GCF_040954645.1. NCBI lineage: Eukaryota > Metazoa > Arthropoda > Insecta > Coleoptera > Chrysomelidae > Diabrotica > Diabrotica undecimpunctata. The sequence goes on from NC_092813.1 coordinate 16,394,982, forward strand.
TTTCTAGCAATCCTGATCTAATTAATACCTGAGTTTCACGTACATTGTTTTGTCAGCGTTCTCGTCACATATCCACACATTAGCACTGGTTTAATCACTGTTTTATATATTCCTGATTTAAGAGAGTCGTATTAGACTTCTGAATTTAAAAGTATTATAAGAGTTATGTATACATCAGTTAGCTACCTGAATATTCCCTTTTATTTCTTATGTTACAAAGTTATCTACGATATCTAAAACGTTTCAATCCTTTAAAATTATATGGGTTTATTGTTACGTTATGCCCTTCTCTACGTCATCTCTTTTGTATGTTAAAGAACATTTATATGCTTTATTACTGACTATTAGACCGTTTGTTTTTTTTTAGCTAATCATTATTTTATAGCATCCCATTATTTAATTTATGGATTAAATCCGGATAGCAAATTGATATTCTTCACTTATGACATTCTGCAATTATTGTTGGATAGCCCAAAATTGACGAAGTAAGTCTAAAACGTTAATCACAAAAATTTTTTATTATCCAATAACTTCGAGTCTTTATCGCGGTTAATCAATTTCTTCCTTTAAAAAAACGTTTTTTGGCTTATTTCAGATACCCCTGAAGATGCTCTAGGGAGCGAAAGTACTTGGGCAAGATTTAATTAATAAAACTGTGCTCGATATCTGCCTTTATTTTATCAAAGTTCATTTATTCGAGCATTCAACCTTGTATCTATTTTTTTATTGTGTTTAAGAGATGATTTAGATTTTTTTCCACTTCAGCAACAAAAGTTTTTGGTTGTGCAACAGGAGATGTATTGTCTACGTAATAAAAGTCCTAGTATTTACTGGTACGGGGTGTGTTAATGTTCTATTATCGGTAAAATTATATTAAGGATTATGTGCAGAAGTATTTTATATAGCTGACAAAATAAATATATTGACCGATAGCTTTTGTGGTTGTTGGAGTTTTTGCAGGTTTAAGCAAGGTAACAACTTTGTCTTTGCTTTGCTTGTCTGCAGACTTTGGATATCAGTAATTGTTGTGTTTTTGGTACAAATTTTATAAGCTTTGTGCTCAGATCTTCAGTCAGTAACCGTAATATTGTTCATTATATAGGTAGATAGTGGATCCAAGCTCAACATAGTTGAAAGGTTCCCTCAGCTGACTGGTTTTGTCCTCTCTCATTTAAGTTTTTCTTTACTTATTTGCCAGCAGGGATAGCACTTTTACATTTATTATGTGTTTTTCAGGAATCATATTAATACCAAATGCCCTAGGTTTGGCCCTCTATATGTTTCCTGCACTAGAAATACGTCACATTTGTGCTAAGCACCCTTAATATTTATAGACATAATTAGAATAGTTGGTCCTAAAAAGGCCGATTTGACAAAAATCATATTGAACGGGTGATTAGCCGATTAATTAATTGTTCATTACCCAGGGTACGTCCGATTGCGGTGGTCTTATTAGTACTTAAATTTTCGTAAAGGCTTCTCTTTTGAACTCCATATTAAATGGCTAATCTTAAACTTTTCATTAAAAATTTAAATTTTACATACTGTTACTTTTCGACGATATTTCGAATCAGATATGTAAAGTAATCACCGTACTTAATAAAGAGTCTCTTTGTGAAAAGTAAGTGAGTTTATCATATCGGTGACAACTCATATATGGATAATAAGGACATAAACGGGTAAAATAAGTGTACAAAATTTCAAATAAATATATCGACGCTATTGCTCAGAAGATGGGTTTATCCCAGAGATCAAAGGTTACAGGTATATTAAAGGTTCTGTTTACGTATTTTCATTACTAAAAAAGTATATTTAAGATAAAAGCCTTAAGGTATTTTTAGATTCTATGGAAATTAAAATTTAGGGAAATCAGCAAATTAAAAAATACAGCCATAATTCTAAATCACCAACTTGAGACAAACAGTTGTCCCCTCTTCAACTTATTCAGTTACAGGCTATAACATGTAAACGCATACCTGTTTTATTGTCAGATAAAATAAATTTCCATCAAGTGACAGTCGAATCCATCACTTACTTAAAGAGTAGGAAAAGACATGCTTATGCTTTAGAGTACGGGTACTTTATTACAAAGTACCCTTTGCTTTTGGCAATTAGTTTCTCACTTTCTCAGCGATGGATCTCTATTTCCTCATCAATAATGTTTTCGCCCGATACTGTCTGAATATCTTATTCTACGATATTTAGATTTCACTATATGCTCTACATTTCTTGGCAATACTTCTGATGGCTTTTCTGGTAATACTGATCTAATTAATACCTGAGTTTTACTTACATTGTTTTGTCAGCGTTCTCGTCATGTATCCAGTCAATAGCATTGGTTTAATCACTATTTTATATATCCTGATTTTAGGGATTCGTATTAGACTTCTGGATTTAAAAGTGTTATGAGGGTTATATATACATCAGTTAGTTACCTGAATATTCCATTTTATTTCTTATGTGACAACGTTATCTACGATACCCAAAATGCTGCAATCTTTCAAAATTATATGGGTTTAGTGTTACGTTATGCCCTACTCTACATCCTTTCTTTTGTATGTTAAAGAACATTTATTTGGTTTTCTGATTACTGACTATTGACCGTTTTTTTGCTGCTTGTAGCATTATTCTATAGCATTCTAATATTTAATTTATGGATTAAACCGGGTAGCAAATAGATATTCTTCACTTTCTTAGAGAAATAATATTCTAACATACAAAATCCTATTAAATTTCCAAAACCTTCCTTAAATATTAAATTCACTTATGAGGGGCAGAAGCAATATCAGTACTATAATAAGGCGTATAGTCCTGGACCGGCTAATCGTTGGATAATAGGAAGCATGAGTGTAGCAGTTTTATTGTTTTCCTGACTGCTACCTGGGATCGGGGAGCAGAGATATCAGTACCAAGTTAATGCATATAGGAATTGTAGCTTGAACTTTATTATTATTAAATAGCACTACATTTTCTAGTAAAATCGTCATCACTTTACAGTAAGACAAATTTTCGAACGTTGGTTATGGAAACGTTAAGGACATACCACCGAACTCCCTATGTCAAAAAAACAGAGATTAAAATAGGCGCCAAGAAACTGTATTATAAAACAGTCGAATAAATACAGATTCTCGATTTAAATATTCAAAAAATTAATGAACAGCTTACTAAAATAGAAATAACGCATATTTAAGATGCAATCCATTAATGGACCAAGGCACAAAGCACTCCTAGCATATGCTAATGACATTGATCTCATAAGAAACTCTCTCCCATCCGCAAACGACATCTTTAACAAATCTTAGATCAATAATCACGGTTAATAATAATGTCACTAAAGAAATACAGAGCATAATTCTTCTAAAATTTTTTAACCTCATTATTATATCACTACAAATCCGTATAGAATAAGAACATATACTGAATAAAGAAAGCTCTTATAACGATATTATTCAGGAAAATAAATCGCCTAAGGTAGATCGGACACATGCATAGCCGCCAAGATGTCAAACTTGTAAAACTGGTATGGAAGAAATTTAGCACAGAAGAATGCCACTTGGGTGTCTCAGTATACAATAGAGAGAAAACATCCAATCATATCTTAGAAAATTAACATTTCATTGAAGATTCGTGGAAAATCTATCAACTTGGAAAAAAGTTGTAGTTAGCGAAGACTCACCCAGTGTTGTAGCGCTACGTAATAATGACAATAAAGAAAAAAGGGAAACAGTGACAAAAAGCAACAAAAATGGACTAATGGAGCACAGCTGCTTCAAAATCATGATAAGAAATACAATAGATGATTGACGGATTCGAGAAATTTGGGACTTGAGAAAGGCACTCTGCAGAAACAGCTGTAGTGATAAAATACAATTAATTTGGTGTAAGTTTTGAAAACAAAGTTTTTAGTATTTTGTTGTTAAATAAAATGGAATTAACATACGAAAGTTTCATGAAACAATAAACTACCAAATATTCGTTATGAGTGAAATCGATATAAATAAAGAAAATGAGGAAAACTATGGCAAAAGCTAGAAAAAAGTAGTGAATAAAACATGAGAGAGGTACCTTGTGGACAACATGTGCTTAATTAGGAACGAATTGAGATACATAATCAGAAGACGACAAAGGAAAATCTATATAATATATAATAATCTATATAAATGTATACCATTTTTAACAATGCTATTTATAGCTCATTTCCAGAGCCAACGTGCTAATTGTATGTAAAATGAAACTTTTTAAGGTTTTTAATGTTTGTATGAAAGATGAAACGGTATGACACATAACCGTGAAATTTATATACCAACCTATAAATCTCTTTTAAAAGAATACTGACACCTACACATTATCACAATACTACATATCATAATACTAAGAAATTTGTTATTTTAATCTAAGAATAGGCTTTATAATTTACGAGAGATTTAATTTAATGTATTTAAAATTTTACAGGATTCGGTATAGATATATTAGATATTCTTTTAGATTTTTTAGATATATTATTTCTTCAACACTGAAGTTAGTCCAATCTCTGATATTTCTCTGCCAGATTTTGTCTTTCTTCCCAAGACTTTTCTTTCCTCTACTCTTCCTTGCATGATGACGCGTAGAAGAGAGTATTTATCGTTTCGAATTGTAGCCCAGATACGATGTCCAGATAAACAATTCGTCTTAACGCTTCTTCGTTTGAGACTTTTACAGTCCAAGGAATTTTAAGAAAACGCCTATATAGCCACATTTCGAATGCCTTTAATTTTTTTACAGATTTGGCTGTCAGGGTCCAAGCTTCTACCCCATATAGCAGTTGCGACCATACATAACATTCGACGATCTCAATCTAATAACCACACTCAATTTCTTATTTGTAAACATTGACTTTTATCTATTTAGTTTAGTCCTATCTTTTTGCTTTATCTGTTAATGATTTCTATAAGAATTTGTAAATCCTCTATATTTTCTGTCATAATTGGGGTTTAGTCTGCAAATTTTATGATATTAATGATGCTCACTCCATTCCTTACTTCTTTCCCATAGTGTCTCCTAAAATATTAGTTGACAACACACATCTCTAGCTGACTCCTTTTTGAATTTCTGCTTGATTTGTCTCTCTATCTTTCACCCGCATGACAGCTGTTTGATTTTAGTAGATTTTTTAGTAAATTAATATCTTGGTATCTAGGTGTATGTATTTTAATGCATGTATGGGCTTACCAGGTTGAACTATGTCAAATACTTTTGAAAATCTATATTAGATATAAATACGTTTTCATTATAATCTCTGCATTTTTGTAATAGTACCTCCATTGCGCACAATTCCTCTTTTATACACAATCCACTTCTAAATCCAAACTAGGTATGTGTTGTCCAATTGTTCTTCACATTTTTTATTGACAGACGATTTAATGTTGTTATTAATCGGATGACATTTGTGACTTTTATTAAATTTTGATAATCGTTACAAATCAAGTCTTTTAGTGACATATTATTCTTTAAATTTGTACTTCTCATTTAATGTCTATCTTTTGTTAGTTATTTTTAGAGTATATATATGATGACTGACATTATTCCCACTTGATTCTTTTGTTTCAGTTATTGCTCTAGCCTAATTTGACATTTTCTTTCTTCAAATCATCAAATTTTTATGGTTTGTTTATATTTCGTTATAGTAAAATTCATATTTTTCACTAAGCCTAACATAAGCAGCAGCAGTGTCATCAAACCGAAATAATCCAGTTGTGCATAACGTTTTTGCTGATCGATTTACAAATAAATTTTAACAAACACATCAAATTGATCATCCTTTTTACTTTCGTATACGATCATACTTATCCAAATTAAATTTTCAATTTTCAAAAACTTATGATACCTCCTCAATCCACAACCCTGCGCCATGGACAATATCTGTTCTGGCTATCGACATCAAACAAACCTAAGAAATCAGAGATATCGTCAACCGTCATTAAACAAAAGTTTCGTACACTATTAAACAGATATGGCAATACCTACAGCGTATACATCGATGCATCAAAAAATTAAGACAGAGTTGGAGCAGCAATTTATTCGGAAGACATCTCAGTTAGTTTCCAATTGTCGTCAATTACAACCATCTTTTCGGCTGAATTATTTGTAATTCTAAAAGCTCTATCGTTAATACAAAACAAAAACCAAGAAATATGTATAATAATCACAGATTCTTTAAATTCATTATCCTCACTGACACAATTATACTGTGACAACCCCCTTCTACTTCTTAGTAAAAAAGAACATAAAAACATTTCAAATAAGAAAATCCAAGTTCATTTTTTATGGGTACCTTCTCATGTCAGAATTGAAGGTAACGAAGTTGTAGATAAACTAGCTAAAAACGCACCAACTAACCTAATGTCCGAAGAAAGTAACATATTGGTACAAAACGATTTAAACTATAAACTTATACTACAAAAAATAATTCAAAAATGGCAACAAACTTGGAACAACACTCCATCAAGGCTATATGAAGTCAACAAACATCCACATCTTTGGAAACCAAAAATAAAAGACAGAAGAGAGCATGTGATATTTACCCGTCTCCGTATCGGCCATACACGACTTACTCATGGCTATTTACTACAGCGCAAAAATAAACCAGTTTGTGAAGTGTGCAACCGTGTTCTAACGTTAAAACATTTTTTAATACAGTGTCCTAAATATAACAGTGAACGAAATATAGCATACCCAACTGCCCTAGAAGAAAATACAGATACAAAAGAAATAATTTCTTATCTTAAAGACTGTCAACTTCTTCATAAGATTTAAAACATACATTGTAATACACATACATATTATTATTATTAACTGTGAACTAATGTATATACACTATTTGTATCAACTGTAACATTAATCTAAATACGCTAATGCCTCTGCGTGGTAGATGCGTTTAAAAAAAAGGTATTTATATTAGACTATAGATTATATTAGATTTATATTAGATTAGATATTCAGTTTTGTGAAAGCGCCTGTCTTAGACAAATTGAAGGAGCGCTCCTAAGATTTTTCGGGGTTTGGCTTAAAATTAATTCGTAGTTTATTTTATTATATTTAAGGCAATCATTTAGATTTTTTTTCACTTCAGCAACAAAAGTTTTGGTTGTGCAATGTATCGTCTACATGAAAGTCCTAGTATCTACTGTTATCGGTTAATCATTTGTGTAAATGTAATACAGTGTAGGTGCCATTACGCTACCCCAAGCGAGACCATTCATCTGCGTTCTTCATCTTACCATTGAATGATACGAAAAATCTTCTATTCTGTAGATATACGCGGATAAAACAAGTAATGTTTTTATCCAAGGCGATGTCATGCAGCTTTGGAGAAATGTTCTCTTATTTAATATGTCGTAAGTGGCATTTAGATTGACAAATACCACCCCTGATACCCGATATCTTTCGTACTCGTTGTTGCTTTTTACAAAAAACGGGTACATTATTACGTACGTTAATAAGTATTACGAATAAAAATAAATAAGCAAGAAGAATATAAGTGATCTATATTTAAACTAAGTGACAGAAAAAATAATATTATATATACATTTACTTCTAAATTAAAAATTAAATTTTGATATGCCTGACAACGAATGATACAAAAACACAATTATATAAAGTTGAAAATAATAATAGCTTGTACAAGCGACAAAGCATTTAAAACAATAAGACCGAACATATTATATGTAATTGTAATAGATATGTTGCCGAGAATCAAGATACCCTAAGGAACCCAAATATTTCTTCTTTTAGTATCTGCCATAAGTGTATCCATGTGTTTATGTGTATCTAAAATATAGTATATAGGATATTGAATTCCCTACATTTAAAAATCAAAATATTGAAATTAGACGGTAAAAAATTGGAATTTTAAGAATGATTTATAAATTGTTATAATTTAAATTTTACTACTCCATTAAACAAATATTTTATACGTAATAAACTGTAGCAATCGAAACATCGGAACGTTCATTTATATAATAAAAATTTCAGTGCCAACGCATTTAAAAAAAATACTAATAAATAAAAATGAACTCTTGCCTTTTCCAAGTTTATAATAGACACTACTTAAGTTTATAAATAATTTAAGCAAGTAATGTAAATTACCACTCTTAAATATTTAACTGCATTAACCAAGTATTTGTGAAATTTCTCAATGACTAAATTGAATGATATTTAAATAAATTTGAAGTTCCAAAATGTACCTGCTGTAAAATTTGAAAGTCTACGACTAATCAAATTATTGGCAACATCGCAAGAGTTTAGTTGTGTACGCGAAGGTATACATACGGATCCCAAAAGTGTTTTAACCTATTACAGAGTTCACTTAATCCTACGTGTTGCTCGGAGTCTACATAAAGCGCTACGCAGATAATAATATACACGGTGTATATTCTACTGGAGTTAGTATAATACCGTTTTAGAACGGAGCTTACATTAACCGCTAGATGTATATATATATATATATATATATATATATATATATATATATATATATATATATATATTATATATATATATATATATATATATATATATATATATATATATATATATAAGAAGTGCTTATTTCGACCAAAAAATAATTTATAAATACGTTCGAATTATCGGGTAAAGTGGTCTGTAATGAAAATCTTTCTTTTTTCTAAGATACTCAATATTTCGCTATTTATTTAATAGCTTCCTCAGGACACTCGACAGTTAACTAACATATATTGTAATATATTGAACAAAATTTACAAATATTCAAAATAACCAACATTAATCTAAATAACAACTAACCTTAATAATTCATCAAAGAAATATCATTCTTCTAACGTTTCTTTTATTGTTATTTTTATTTTTACATTTGAAATAATTTTAATTTTTTATGGTATAGCTGTAACGAACGTGCTTAAGACAATTTAATCTTGACATTCAATATTTCAAATACTTCAATGTCAGTTTTTATTTGCGAAATCTTTTAATTTCTGTGAGTGTTTTAAAATGTATTTGTACGCCATTTTTTGTAATGTTCAAATTGTTTTAGTTTACTCCTGAGGAAGCTATCAAATAAATAGCGAAATATTGAGTATCTTAGAAAAAAGAAAGATTTTCATTACATACCACTTTACCCGATAATTCGAACGTATTTATATATATATATATATATATATATATATATATATATATATATATATATATATATATATATATATATATACATCCCGCTATCCTTTAGAACCCTTTTCACGTTGCAGTAATTTAGCATCACCAAGAATTGCTATCATTTTCTATTTATAAATTGTGTATGTTCGTTTAGGGTACCTTTGTAGGCTTAGCACTGTTGTCGGTTTTTTAATATTCCGATTTTTTTTATATATTTAATTTTTACATCAAACCTACGTTTTAACATCGAGCGGTAAAATCACTGTATTTGGCATCATTTTAGAGCCAGTAGATGTTGCCGGTATTAATCCTTAAAATAATATTTTAGATACCTAAATATCGATCGGTTGTTTGGGTCAAGTTCGAATAACGACATTGAAACTACCTGCTCACAAGTTGCAGTCTCAACAGGTTTTTTTCTTCGTTTAGATGTTATATTTATTTAACCTAGATATTTTTGCCCAGAGAATCGTGTAGGGGAATATTTTACATAAATTTTAATTTACAACCTGTTTAGTCGAAGCTATCGATGAATAGTTTGAGATAAATATTATGGTTTTATGGGATTAAGGCCTTTATTATTGGTTGTGATTGCGATAATGTTTGAAATTTTGATTTCCATTCCGGAAATCGTTCTCAAACAACGTTTTACAACGTACAAAATGTGTATACACATGTTTACATAATTAGTACAATAAACAAAGCTATTGTAAAATAATAGTGGAAATCAAAACGTTAAATATTAGTTAATTAAAAATGTAATTTTCATCTCAATAACGACCAATAATTGTGGCTTAATCACATAAAAAAATAATATTTGACTTTGACCATGCCATAAGAAAGTAATTCACGGAACCTCGCTAAATAATTTAAAAAAATCTTATACAGAAATTTAAATTCTAAATAGTATGAGGGGTAGCTGGCGAAAAATTCGTAAAGACGTACAGTTGATTTTGCTTTGTTTTTTTAAACAATCTTAAAAGGCAAAAAAAATAATTTTTTGCTTATAAAACGTTTTGTATACATTCTAAAGAAAAATAATTCAAATAATAGTTGTAGACCATAAAAAGTTTTTTATGTAGAGAAATACCAAATTTAAATACATAAATAATTGATATAATTCCAAAAAACCATAAACTCTATGATATTATGTTTGTAGTAATTTATAAATAATGTTAATAACTTTGTTTTTGGTATAACGACAGGAAATTATGGCAATTGATGAGTTATTAAAGTGTGCTAAATATCAAGCAGATCAAAAAATATTTTACAATTTATTCAATTTGTTTATGACAGAAAGCGATTATTTAAACAACTGTACTTGTCCAAACAGTATGACTCTACAAGTATTTTGTAACTTGCAATCGATTCTTTTCGCTTTTAGTTTTAGGGTATATTAAAATAACTTTAACATATTATTAAATTTTTTATTAAAAACCAGTCTGAATAGGGGACTTTTTAGTTTTTAGACCACTTCACGTTTTTTCAGTTTCTTTGACAAGTGAGGATTATCTATTCGCTTATTTCTTAATATGGGCTATGAGCAATTATCTAGTCATGTCAACACTATTATAGAAGTTACCCATACTTTTTTAGTAGTCATTCAGACGGTTCATCTTAATTGTCCCCATATGGAACATAAGTCCGAGAAAAGTCTTAAATTCTGTTTGTGTTGTTTCTTTCCAAAACGCAATCCTCGATTTTTCTGAACGACTTTGTGCAAATATTTCGTCAGAGTCAATCAGAGTCACTTCCACCATTCATTTAATCTACATCGTCCTCGCCAGATGCTTCTAACAATGATTGTAATTCAGCAGTGGTCAATCTACGTTTATATTCACATTTAGCTTTTTTAGATGTCGAAGGCATATTATTTACATCCATCTTTTTATAAATACTAAAACTCACTTTTACGGAGGTAATTAACAATTAAAATGTTCTACTAAAACTATCAATTTACGACTTCCAATACTATAGGGCCACTTGAGGTATAATACGTTTTTACTCAATAATAGTTCCTGTATAAGCAAAATTGTTTTTTAATGTGCTCCATTGAAGCACACTAGACATATTCCAGTTTTGCCATCACATTCTTCAGAGTATGTTTTAACTTTTTTAACTTTTCTATCGTCCTTTCTACTAGTCATGCTTCTTCTTAAAATTTTGTTACATCTTGTACACTTTCTTCTCTTTGTATTATCTACATCGCTTTGCCTGAGATGGTATTTTTGGGTGTAACTGTTTGTGAGGGTTACAACATTTCTTTATTTGCAAATGCCTTCGCGAACTCCAGTCTGAACTCAAGGATAGGTTGTCGCTTTTTTACGTTTTCTATTATTTAGCAACTAAGCATTTACTACTGCGGTATTAAATGCGGTATTAAATATTAATTCCACTGACACTTTCCGGTACCACTTCAGAATTTTGCGTATTGGGCTTTGGTAAGAAGCCACTTAATCACTAAAATCAACACTCTTTTTCACCAAGTTATAATCGAGAATATTTTGTGGTTTTAGTATTTGTGTATAATTTTTCTTTTCATCTGATTAAACCAAGATATAACTATTATGTTTAAATGTTGTAAGGATTAAAACTGGTCTTTTGTCGACCCATTTTATTACTTGTAAAATCAATAATGGGGTTAAGTTTCATCGTGAGTAACTGTTTGCAATTTTTTTAATCGAGATTTTGGTTTTACATGTTTTTATAGTAAAACATCTGCACATGAATAATTCGTTTCTTGAACAATGATTTCAATTCATCGACCAATAGTCTAAAATAAGGTTTTATTACGTCGTCCGGAATATTATAAACTGGTTCTTTTTCACAAATATATTGGAAATATGGTTTACATTCTATATTTAGAAAAATCTTTTACTGCAACTCTTGTTCCCATAAGACCGTATGTTATAAATAAATATATTCCTATAAGAATTATCTTGAAAGATGAAAAAAATACAATAAAAAAGTGCAATATTAAGTGTTATTTAAAAAATAATAAGTCATTCACGGGCGTACAGTTAAAAACAAAAGTTTTCAGTGTTCTATTGCTTGATTATTATTATCTGGTATTCTGAAAATGTTGACATTTTTTCCTGGTCTGATCTCCCTCAACTAACGTCATCTTTCTTAATTGGTGGGTTGTATTGATCAGGTCTCTTTAAGTGTTTTGTTGCTATCCATAGTGAATGATCTTCTTTAGATAATGTACTAATGTAGTGTTCAAATGTGGCATTGCGTACATCATGTAGCGCTCATCTTAATTGTCTGATTATCTACCTCTTGCTCTTTATTTTTCGACTATTAGTTGTATAATATAATTCGGAGTGTTATTTGTCTTTTCTTGATTTGGAATTGTTAATCGTGTAGCTCCATATGAAATAGTAGGAGATGAAAACGGCAGCATATTCATCCATAAAAAAAAGGAAACGCGATAAAGATATCTGAAACAACTGTTTTATGTTATAAGAGATGAAATATTCCGAAATTACCAAAACAGGTGAACAGGGCACTATAAAGAGGAAGTAAAATTAGCTATGAAACAGTTTGAATGAGAAAAAGAAGTAAGCTTAGACCAAATACCAGCAGGAATTATTCAACTGAAGAAAAAAATTAAATCGATAACAATATTCACTCCATTTACAGAAAAGGCGGTGACCCGCAATTATTTTAAGAACTTTTTTAATAGCCTCCAGTCAACAATTTCCTAACCATGTTTAAAAAACGTACGGAATGCACTGTATATACTAACCCAAGTCGTCAACATACTTGTTGTTGCAGTTATGTATTACGATCAACTTAAAGGTTATGCACGACTCCCCTTGTATAGGTACACAGGCAAGCACATGCGGGAGAAAAAAGATTTGTCATACCGTTACATTATGTCAAATTTTAACGTTGAATATTTTATGGTCCCCTTTGGGTTATAAAACGAATGATCGACTTTTTCTCGCACAGATCCCTGCTATGTAACTTTACAAAGCGAGTTTGCTGGGTATTAAAGAACCGTCTATGGCATCATATAATTTTACGCTAATATTTCACGTTCTGCGACGCATTCCACGTTTGACACATTGTCTTTTTTAGTTTTCTGTCATTCTATTTGTTAAATCCTATCTCATTCTCGTCACAGCGTCAAGGAGCAGTAAACGTTTATACTGAACGGGAGGCATATGTCTAACAGTGAACGTTGGAGATTTTTCGAGTTTATCATATCTTCTTCTTTGAGTGCCTCTGCTATCGGAGATTGGATATCATTAGGGCGATTCTAATTTTATTTACTGCTGTTTTGAATAATTCGTTAGTGGTACAGCCAAACCACTCTCTTAAATTTCTCATCCAGGACATTCTTCTACGGCCTGGATTTCTGCGTCCTTGGATTTTTCCATGCATTATATTTTGTAGGAATGTGTACTTTTGTCCTCTCATCAGGTGGCCAAACTATTCACTATATTATTACCTCTTCATTTGTAATTTTATCCACCCAACTTATTTTTAGTATACGGCGGTAGCACCACATCTCAAAGCTTTCAAGATTTTTAACATTCTTCTGTTTAAGAGTTAATGCCTCAACAACCGTAAAGCAAAGTACTGAATACATACTAAGTAGTTAACTAAAAGTGGACGTATGCAAAGAGATGTATGACGTAATCGTATGGTATTCGCTAATAATCCTGTCACGTAATATGCCACACACTTCTGTGCGTTAATTCGTTTACGCAACTAAGCCTCTTTTGACATAACATATATAGGAGCAAAGATATATACCTATAGTCCTTTTAGTGTTGATGTATTTGATTTGTACGTCGTAGTATTCTATTAGTTAAATGGTACCATTTGAGGTACTTTACGTCACGATTGGACTAATAGGTTCGAAGATACATAACTAAGGCCCTTTTGCCAAGCTACTCTATTTAATTTTTATATCTCATTGTATTATATTAGTTAAATTCTATCATTTAAGGTACGAAACGTCATGATTGGACTAATAGGACCGCAGATACATAACTAAGGCCCTTTTGACAAGCTGATGTATTTTATTTTTCTATCTTATTGTATTCGATTGGTTAAATCCTATCATTTGTGGTACTGTACGTCACGATTGGGCCACTAAAAACAAAGATACGTAACTAAGGCCCTTTTGACGTGATGCTGTATTTGATTTCTATGTCATTGTATTCTATTGGTTAAGTGCTATCATTTAAGGTATCGTACGTCACGATTGGACTAATAGAACCGAAGATACATAACTAAGGCCATTTTGACATGCTACTCCATTAAATTTTTATACCTCGTTGTATTTTATTTGCCAAATCCTTTCATTTGAGGTACTGCACGTCATGATTGGACTAATAGAACTAAAGATACACAACTAAGGCCCTCTTGACATTGTTCTGCATTTGATTTTTCTATCCCATTGTATTATTAATGTTAAATCCTATCATTAGAGGTACTATACGTCACGATTGGACTAATAGGACCGAAGATACGTGACTACGGCCCTTTGGACATGTTGCTGTATTTAATTTTTTTATTTCATTGTTTTTAATTGGTTAAATCCTGTTATTTGAGATACTGTACGTCACGATTGGACTTATAGAAACGATGATATATAATTAAGGCCTTTTTGACATGCTGCTATATTTGATTTTTCTGTCTTATTGTATTTTATTGGTTAAATCCTATCATTTGAGGTGCTGTACGTCGCGACTGGACGAATTGGAGCGAAGATACAATAGGTAGTTGCAATATATCATAACCCGTTACTTTTAACCAAACATGATGCCAGAATGATTTGTAGATGAAAAAAATATATATATATTCTTAAATTTACTATTTCGTCGTGGGTAATATTATATTCAACAACGATGCCAAATTTCTGATGCTAAAATGATTGATAATGAAAGTGGGATATACATTTTCATGTATATAATGGCAGCGAGTAAACGGTAAAACCCTGAACTAAATATATATAATATTTTCACTGTACCATCATTTTAGACTCAAACATTTTCTGGAATAAACATATATAACTCAGTAAGGGATAAAAAGAGAAAGCGGATATTTTAAAATACCAACACGGTATCAAGACTCTAATCAATGAGATGATTAAAATTCTTGTAACAAGTACGGGAAAACAGTTATTAAGGTCTTGTAAAGTAGCGTCGATATACAGATGCTACTTTGCAAGACGATGCTAAATTGATGGTAAAAGCATAATGTATCGATGCGAAAATGATAGTAGGATGTATATATATATATATATATATATATATATATATATATATATATATATATATATATATATATATATATATATATATATATATATATATATATATATATATATTTATATATATATATTTATATATATATATATATATATATATATGTATATATATATATATATTATATATATATATAAATATATATATATATATATATATATATATATATATATATATATATATATATATATATATATATATAATATATCGATGGTATAGTGCACAGAATTGATAAGTACAAAAATAGTAATTTTCCAGGAGAACGATTTGAAAGTTTGATGTTGTGTAGGAAATGAGTTAATAAGTTTATAGCTGCCGCAATATTCTTTAGTTATTCAATAGTTACTTAAGTTCATAAACAATAATATAAACACATTTAAAATATTAGCAATATTCTTCTATGTCCAAATATTTAATAAGCAGTATGTACTTACCACGTCAGTCGTTCACTAAGTGGTACTTACCACATTTTGGCATTAAGATTGACAGTGTTGATAGGGAAAAAATACCGGTAGATAGTTTTTTTGTAAAATTTTATTCATTTTTTAACTATACTCATAATACTCTTTAGGGAGAAAAAAATAAAAATTGAATCGCCTACTTTATTGAATTTTGAATTTATTCAGAATCTGTATTATCATCTCGTAATGCTGTCATAGAACAGGGTAAAGATTCATGAAACGATGTATAATCATTGGGCATTATTCCTCTGTTGAGCAATGAAAGTAAGTCCTTTTTTAGCCTGACTTATAGGACGCTTGTTTGGATAAGCGTGTTGTAATGTTACTGACTCCCATTGTTTTACCTGTGAATAAAAAAGTTGTTTTTTATCAACAGACGAATTAATCTCATACAATTATTATTTTACCTGTGCATTCCTCTTAGGGTTTCTCCTTTACAAAGCGGAACCATTTAATTTTAAGCCACTTAGCCTAATCACCTGCAGTATTTTTGGTAGTATTGTGTAGCGTTTCCTTTGACAGAAAGTGTAGGTCATAAATCTCCTCATATGTCAATGTTTGAACAATATACGGTCTAGGGTTTATTCTTGCAGCAGATATAAGTAACGCCCATTCTCTAGTTGTATAAATTTTCTTGTGTTTCCGCGCTCTTTCAATAGCTGCGTGTATAGCATCTGCTTCTAAGTAGGAATGCCCTGATTCCATAAATTTGAAATCTATTGTCTCTAGGTGGTTAAAGTGATTCACTGCATACAACATGGCTGCGGAGACATGTTTATTTCTGTTTTGCCCTCCACATGTATCGGAGAAAGAGGAAAAGTGAGTAACCGTCTCTGGTAGCATTGACAGATAGTTTAAAAGACGTGTTCCAATTTCGTTGCTTTCTTTTTTTTCGTTGATCTCATCCCAAACGAAGCAATATCCATCTTTACTGTGGTTTTCGAAAAGTGTGAAGTTATATGCAGTTAATTTCCTCTTATAGTATATTTGGGATTCTGCTGCATGCGGTGTACTAAGTACACTTTGGAGATCAAACGATACTAATCGAAATGTCTGTCCCTAGTCTTTTATAGCTTTCGTCTTATCCGCTGCTTTCATGTCTGTCCATATCAGATTTTTCCCGGTCTTTATGTGCCGTCCACTCGGCTTTCATTTGTTCAGTTTTATCAGAATTGCTACGATAAACATTGTATTTAACGCACTGATCCTTCTTTTGTGCCTAAAAAGTAAGTTGAGGATCATACGAATTAAACATTGATTTATACACGTAATAGCACACCGGTGCACCCACATTTTGTTCTTGATATAAACGACGCATTATACTAATGTTTAAATCCGATGATAAGTATAATCTTTTCGTGTCCCTACGGCAATAATGAGATTCCATTCGGAGAAAAGAATCGATATGTGCCTTAACTTGAGCGATACTGTGGTCAGATGTACTATTTGCAGGTTTTTTACCAGTCCTTCCATCTAGGCCAATGTAGTTTCCTGTGACAGATAATAATATATGTAAGTTGTCAATTAATGTGGTGACTTATTGCTAATGTCTTGCATAGAAACTTCATACACACTCGAATCAGTTTTCCCGAACAAGTTTTTAAATGGTACTTGTAAGAATGTTGCTTCGGTTTGGTAGCTTAAGTCCGTCGACGTACAACTATGCTGGTTGTTATCAGTCAAGACAACATGTTTTTCTGTTTTTGCGTGTCTCCAAGAGCCCAGTACTCAGCACATATAGCAATACGTTGCTCCTCAGTGAAATTATATGCACATTTAAATCTAAAATAATAAAACGTGAATTGCCCTTTTATACTACAATTAATAGTACCGTGTCATACTTGTACTTGCTGCAATCTACATTTTCCGGTCTCTTCTGTCCAATAGCTTTCCCTGACCTATTTATGTAAGCCTCTCCCCTCATACGGCACTTTTTTATATTCTCCCGTTTCCATAATGTAGGCATCGCTTTTCTACGCCGAGTCATTTTTGGGCGGTTCTATGTTTTCTTGAGCTATTTCTTGATTTTCTAAAAGATAAACAAGCACTCGCAAAAAAAATAATACTGAAAATAACGCCTAATTAACACATTGTATTAAAAATAATGAGTGGTAAAATTGTGAAAAGTCATCACTCCACAGAATAAAGCTTAGAGATCAACACTTTATTAGAGTTTTACATACATTTAACTTACCATTGGCCGTATTGTCAGATTCGTCGCTTTCCTCTGAGCTAGCGCTTGGTTTATACAAATCAGAAGAACCATCACTAAAGTCTACTTCATCGATGTTTTCACCTGTATAATAAAATTCACAAATTAAAATCCAAATGCTGTGTAAAATAGCAATTCTTACAAATAATATTGAAATTTAATATAATGTTCACAATATGGCGCGCACTACATTAAAAATTAAATCACAAAGCAACTTTAGCAAGTAGTAGGTTCTCTAACTAAAAGCTTACCGTCTTGATCGGGTATATCAGGATTGTCTACTAAACTTTCCTCGTCACATGGCAATTCACTAGTTGAAGGTATTGATATTGTTTCAGTATTTTCTACAACAATTACAATTATTAAATTTCAAACTTAACCTCACAATTCACTAAATGCCTTACCTTGTTCGGATTGGATAACAAGATTAACCATTGCTCGGCCACGTGATTCCATTTTGGAAATAATCACTTTCGTTCTTTTTTATACAAAATCACAATAAATGTCTTCGATTGATCTACTACAATGTTTTCTTCCTAAGAACGTCTACACAAGGATTAATCTGTGTCACTTTTACTTGCGTGGCGTTGCCAAGTTGTATACTAGCAAAAGCTATATGTGTACTTACCACAGTCGTGTTCGCTAGAAACGGATTTCTTAGTAGCACAAATGGGATAAGTATCCATAACACAATTGTGATTTACAATATATTCAGACTTACAGCACTTAGCACATAAAGACAGTTTGAATCTCTGAAAATATTATTGATACATCTACAACATTTGTGCACAACATACTTTACCTTAAGCTAATAATTACTGTGCACTTAACCCCGAAATGGCCAAAAATGTACTTACCACTTCTGTGCACTATACCATCGATATACAGGGTGGTCCTTAAGTAATTGTACAAACAGTAACTGTAGATTCTGCACTTTAAAATATTACGATTTAGGCCAACTTGCTTTAATAAAATGTTGATATTAAGAAAGATACAGGGTGTTAAAGTGGAAATTTAAAATTTTATTTTTCGCTATTACTTTTATGTTTGTGAATATTTTTGGAAAAAAATTGACAGTTGGATGCTTTCGAGTAGGATAAATTATAATTTTATACTTACTTTAATGTTACTAATAAAGGGCGCCACATATGCCACATGTGTGGCATAAATTTGCGCTTAACTTTTTTGCTCTTTAAGTTAGCTCCATTTGTGTTAAAACATATTAAAAATACATTATTTTTGCAAAGAAAAGGTATACTTGTTAGTAACCTGAAAATTCAACCGTTTTCGAGATAAATGCATTTTATAAGTCAGCACTATAAGTAAAGCACTAAATACCTGTATATAAGCATAATTCATAGTTTATTTTTATTAAAACAACTTAAAGATGATAATGTAACATTACAAAATGCTTTGATATGGGTGCTAAATGTCCTATTGGAGAAGAAAAGATATTTTATCTTCTTCTTTAGGTGCCGAGTCCGTATTCAGACGTTGGCCGTCATCATGTTTACAATTTCCTTTTGCTATGGCTTCTTAAGTTTCTATAATGGTGTTGTATTACTTTTTCTCTATTGAAAAATGCTAAAAGCCCAAAATATGTGGTTTATGCAAGATGGTACACCACCACATTCCAGAGAGAAGGCAGTTAGAATATACTTAAATACAACTTATCTGAATGTTGGATTGGTCGTGGCAGTCATATTCCTTGGCAATGTGTTGAAATATTGATATAATTATTTAATTCATAAAAAATTTGAAGAGAATACTTATTGTTCATTACGTAAATTCTTTACCCATTTTTATTAGGACAAAGAGAAACTAGAGCACAGGTATTGAATAAAATATATGTGTCCTGTTTCATAATACTTTTGCTACAAATCTAACCTGAAAGACTCATTTTTACAAAAACATTATCATTGTCCTAATAACCGATATTGTTATAAATATAGTAAACCCACAGGCAAATTAGTTCAGTATAATATTAGTTCGTTAGTAAATCATAATAGTCCATTTGTTCGAGATGTAATTATAGTTACTCGTAAGCTGTAGCCTACTAAATGTTGCATATAAAATACTTGCAGTATATATAAAAGATAAGCTATCTCAAAATATAGATAATGACATAGGGGAATATCAATGTGGATTCAGAAGAGGGCGCAGCACAGTGGATCAAATTTTCCTACTGCGCGAAATACAAGCAGAAAGCTACGAATATGGGAAACCTACAATGGCCCTATTCATCGACTTTAAACAAGCGTTCGATAGGATAAAGCGCAAAGAAATATACAAAGCACTACGTGAAATGGGAATTAGTGAAAAACTGATAAGAATGGTCAAAGTGACACTCCGAAAAACAGAGAATAGGGTTAAAATAAATTGCCAAGAAACAGATAAGTTTGAGGTCAGTGAGGGGGTGCGACAAGGAGACCCACTGTCATCGCTGTTGTTCAGTATCGTCCTCGAAGTTACCATCAGAGAAGCTGGAATCAACAGGTCAGGACTTATATATCAAAGAAAACACCAATGCTTAGCATTCGATGACGACATTGTACTGATAGCCAGAAGTAAGCAAGAATTAAAAGAAATAATAAAAAGATTAGAAATGAAAGCGAGAAAGAAAGGGATGTACATAAATGAAGAAAAGACTAAATATATGGAATGGACAGAAAGAGATTACATACAAGAACAATATCTGACAGTAATAACAGACGAAAAAACATGTAAATTCGAAGAAGTAGAAATATTCCAGTATTTAGGAGCAACATTCACGAGAAGACCAAATATGAAGGAAGAAATCCAAGCGAGAATTATGGCCGGTAACCGTTGTATTTTTGCACTAAACAATTTATTAAGAAGCAAAAACATATCTAGAAGGGCTAAGATAAGAATATATAAGACAGTAATAAGACCTATTGTATTATATGCCAGTGAAACATGGACAATGAACAAATCCGAGCAAGTCTTGCTGCAAGTCTGGGAAAGAAAAGTCCTCAGGAAAATATTTGGAGGTAAATTATGGAATGGTATATGGATAAAAAGACCAAATATGGAATTAGAGGAGATGTATGGAGAGCCGAATATCGTAGGGATCATAAAGTCACAAAGACTGAGATGGTTGGGACACATCCAAAGGATGGAAAACACGAGACTGCCAAAAAGAATGCTAATGGGAGGAATAGGAGGGAAAAGGAAGAAAGGCAGACCGAAAACCAGGTGGAAGAAGGATGTTGAAAAAGACATAGAAAAACTTAAAATACCAAACTGGAAAAATAAAGCAACAAGCAGAAAAGAATGGAAAAAAAATAGTAACCCAAGCCATGGGCCTTCTAGGCCTGGAGAGCTAAATTATATATATATATATATATATATATATATATATATATATATATATATATATATATATGTAAGCTGTAACGTAATCATATAAATAAGTAATGTCATCCATAGGTTATTCCGTGTGTGTGTGTGTGTATAAGTAACCAATGAACGAGATACATCACAGTTTAATACATTATTTAACTTCTGCGACAAATAAGATGTAGTTCCATAATATACCATAACATTTGGATATGTATCCAAAATAATATATTCATCCATTATACATTATAGTCACCATGTAGCCCCGAATTTAATCCGCTTGATTTTGGTGCATGGGGCGATTTAAAACAAAGTGTCTATAAGAATCCCATAAACATTCGCAACCAACTATGGGAAGAAATAAATACTGCAGCAGTTTCTTTAGAACCAATGATACTATTTAATATAAGACGATCTTTTATGGAATATATCGACAAATGAATTAAATAAAATGGTGGGCATATTGAACACTTTCTTTAACAAAAAGTTATGTTATTAAGTTTAACTATTTCTTAATTTGGTTTGTAAACAAAATATTTTGATTATGGCTTTAATTTAACATAAAACGTAAAGTGTTTGATGTAAAATCCTATTATTCTCTTATTTTGTCAAATCCTATTATTAACTATCCTGCTGATATATTTATTTTATTTAATATTTCGTTAACCATTAACTTTAGCTAAAGGTATTTTATACCAAAATTTAGAAGTATTAATGTTTTGTCTATTTTTTCTTCGTTGCCTGGAGTAATTGCCTTAGATCAGAATTATGCAGCTGATTTTTAGAATGCGAATATCTCGAAAACTATTGGGTTTTGAAGTTATTAACAAGTACATCTTTTTTTTGTTAAAATAATGCATCTTTAATATTTTTTATCCCAAATATAGGTAACTTAAAGAGCAAAAAGTCAAGTGCAAATTTATACCAGATATGTGGCATAAGTGGCGCCCTTTATCCGTTACATCATAGTGTGCATCAAATTATAATTTAAAAATTTTTCCAATAAAATCCTTTATAAAAAGGTATATAAAAAATCCCGTCGGGCTATGTTTAAAAGACAAAACGTTTTCGGAATAAGTATTCCATCATCAGTGTCCTAAAATATTTAACCACTTAATTAAAAAGAACATGAAATGATTTAAATTTTGACTAAGGTTAATGTGAAATGTGGTTAATACTTACAATATATTACATGAATGTAACCACTAAATATGAGGGTAAAAACCCTTTAAAAATTAATATATAAAGTTTAGTTTACATTATGTCGTGTTTACAAATAGGATGGTAAAGTTACCGTTGGATTGGTAACATGGCGACATATGACTCTACATTAAGTTGCAAGTCCTGAGACGGTATGTCTACGAGGACTTTATTAAAGCAACTGATTGAAATGACAATCTCAACAGGTTATGACGGAAGTCGTGACAGAGCAGTCAGTGTAACTGTATGTGTCTATTTAAGACAGAAGCCACCGTTAATATATGAAGTAATATATTTAAAATTGTGAAAGTTGAAATAAAATTAAAAAATTATAACAGTATCAACCATCAATGTTGTTGTTTTAAATTATGTGTGTGAGATGAAATTGTGATGAGAAAATTATGTGATTATAGGTAGGCAACCAACTATACAGTGTCAAGTGGTGTGATGAAAAAGATTCTAATATAAGGCCCTTTATGTTTCAATAACATTTGGTACCTGGAAAATGGAAACTAGACACAGGTGGAAAGTTTGGTTCTTGAAAGGTATAGGAATTAATATATTTATTATGTGAGAATGTTATTCAATGAATGAAATAAAACTATTGTAATATAAACAGGAAGTTCATGTAAAAATTGACTTATAACTCAATTATATTAGGCCCTGTATGTCAAAAAAACAACATTTGGTACCTGGTAAATGTAAAACTTCTTGAGTTACAAGTTCATGAATATAAATATCTGATTAGGTGTTAACAGATTGAGTGATGTAGTTATATTTTGTGTGTTGACAAGTATATGAAATGGACAAAAATTGATGGTTGGGAGTGGTTTTGTAATATATTGATCGTAATGTACTCAACTTATAACTTGAGAAAAGGCCCTATAGTAATTAGGCAGCACCGGTTCGGGAACAAAATCGGTCATTTTTCCATGTAAATCTCCATAAGAAAATCTAAGGTCCATTCTGCTCGTTTTTTGATCTTTTCGTGGTGGGGGTAAAACGGCTCATCAGATCGTGACGTGTGAGGTATTGTTGGAACCGTACGCGCAACGGGTTTCGTGCAGCTATGGGTAACACTGTTTTGGCTACGTGGTGGTGGTGGAGGGCGAAGGGGGGCGAGTGGGGCCGGGCGAGGGGTGCGGGGGGACGGGGGGACGGGGGTACTCGAGGTGTCGTCGATACATGAAAATAGCGTTAATTCTTCTTCTTTTGTGAAAAATCGTCCAAACGGGAAGATAGAGTGAATTCTTCTTCTTTTCGTATCGTTCAAACTTGAAAATAGCGTCAATTTTTTTAAAGCGTAACAGGGGTTGTTGGAAAAAGGGTGCGTTGGCTCGGCGGATCGTGACGAACAAATGGGTCGTTGTAAATAGGGAGGAGGTAACGAATACATTGAAGCAAAAAAAAAACAAAGATGGCGGCATTATCAAAACGGCACTAGGCTTGTAACGTCGAAACGGCTTGACGCACAACAACGTGCAAGGTATGGATGTAAAGGGGAGGGCTCAACAAATACGTTAACATAAAAAAAACAAATATGGCGGCATTGCCAAAAGGACACTAAGCTTATAACGTCTAAACGGCTCAACCTTCAATAATGTGCAAGGTATCAATGGAAAGGGGAGGTGATGACGAATATGTAAGGACAAAAAAAAACAAACGCAAAGACATTGTCAAAACGCCACTAAGCTGTTAACGTCTAAACGGCTCAACGTACAACAACGTGCAAGGACTCGATGGAAAGGGGAGGTGGTAGCGAGTATGTTAAAATAAAAATCAAACGCAAAGACAATGCCAAAACGGCATTATATCGTATCTCCATCGTTATTCGTCAGATTACTATGCGTAACACGTTAAATGAAAGAGGAGGGGATATCCAATACGTTAACACAAAAAACAGACGGAAGACATTGCCAAAACGGCACTCTACCGTATCTTCGTTTCTATTGGTCCGATTTTGACGTATAAGATGACAAATGAAAGAGGAGAAGATATCAAATATGAAAACAGTAAAATCAAACATGGCAACATTGCTAAAACGTCACTATATCATATCTTCGTTGTTATTGGTTCAATTACTACGTATGAAGCGGTAAATGAAATAGGATGGGGTAATGAATATGTTATCACAGAAAACAAACGCAAAGAAGTCATTCACGTCATTTCAAGTGACATTTCACGTCAAATGTCACATCCTGCGTCGAACGTCTTGTCCTGCGTCCAATGTCACGTAATTTACATAATTTCATATCAAATTTTACATCCTGTATCGAATGTCACGTGTTGCGTTGAATGCCACATCATTTCACGCGACATTTCACATCAAATGTCACGTCCTGCGTCGAATGTCGCGTGTTGCGTCGAATGTCACGTCATTCACGTCATTTCACGCGACATTTCACATCAAATGTTACGTCCTGCGTCGAATGTCGCGTGTTGCGTCGAATGTCACGTCATAGGGAGAGAAAATATATTCACATACAAAAATAGGATGGCGGTATTGTCAAATCGACATTTTGTCATACCTCAGTTGTTATTGGACCTAATTTGACGTTTATGGTATCAAATAATGAGATTGGTTTTCATCAGAAAAATCGCATTCTCGCGCCATCTATCGGCTACAGCCTTTAACTATGTCCAAACCTTCTAGCACCTATATGTCATTCAGCCTATCGTTTTTTTTTTGTACAGCGTATATTCAAAACATACTTCTTTTCTGTCAAATTCAATCATCATACTGAGGAGGTGTCGTTGAAAATGATATAACGTACAGCAACGTATGAGGTATCAGTAGAAATAGAATATGATTAATCGAAGAACGTATCTCATTCTTACAGTATATCCAAACCAGCAAACATCCGCTATAATATACAAGATGATTGATTACTACTATACATGGATCTCCTCTGATCCTACACCTGCTCTTTGTAAATGTACCATTCTTACAGTATGGCTAAACCATAATACATACTCGATATAAATATCAGCTAAACGATCACTGCTCAACATGGATCTTATCAGAACGATCACTACTATACATAGGTCTCCACCTAACGTGCGATACATGTCTATTATTCCATATATGCATATAATTTTAAGGCACAGTACTAAATGCAGATGGTATTGCGAGTTGCATACTATATTTTATCTACGGCAAGTTGGGTAATATTAAGGGTTTCGGTTGATATTGTACTTCAGGTCTCTAGTAAAAAATAGAAAATATATTTGGGGAAAAATCCTTTAACAATTTAGCATAGCACAAACAACTGTTTGATATACTGACATGAAGCATATGTAGATATAGAAAAGGCATTTAACATAGTGTAATAAACAGTATTATTGAAATATATATGTACTAGAATGTATCTACGATCATGAAATAATTTATAGATATATAGTCTATCGGGAAAAATGTTGGCAACGACAGCGGTAAGTAATGGTTAAATGTAATAAGTATCTGTAAATGTTAATAAAATAATGTTAGTATCTAAGCGATGGAATGTAGATGGTTAAATGTAATAAGTATCTGTAAACGTTAATAAAATAATGTTAGTATCTAAGCGATGGAATGTATGTTTAAAGCGATGTATAAAAATGATGTAAAAATGTAATAAGTAAAAGGTAGTCAATTCGGTCGAACATAATTTGCTGAAAAACAGAAAAAATATGTTCTTAACAGCAGTTACGTGAAGGTACGACTACATCGACCGCCATGTTAGTAAGGATGATGGTTAGTAGGGATAAAAGATTTTACATTATATGATAATATATTTAATAATAATATACTTGACTTACTAAGATTAGCTCATGATTTAAGTTAATTTAGTAGACATCTTTTTATTGATCTGATGGACATCTTTTATTTTTATTAATGTTAAAACATCGATACTTTGGTGTTAATTCATTAGTTACTGTGCTGTTTAGTATTCAAAATGAATAATTGTGGGTTGGTCAATAACTCTAGGTTATCTGATCTTAAAACTAGTAAATTCTCCGACTCCTGTTTTGTGACAGGCTAGCGAAGACTTAAAACTAAATCAAGGAAAGGAGACCATTAAGTTATCCATCGTCTTGCTAGGAGGCTGCACGAACACATAACTCTGGAGTTAACCAGAACGGTTCATTAATTCACCAGTGGTCCATATCAGATATCTTTTTAGTGGGCATAACTAAACATTTTTTTAAATGTGCTAATCTTAAGTATCTTAATTTACTTATCTTATCTATATAATTTTTAAATTAAGATACTTAAGATTAGCACATTTAAAAAAATGTTTAGTAAATGTTTTATATATATATATATATATATATATATATATATATATATATATATATATATATATATATATATATAAAACTAAGATCTAGTAGAATTATCGTATTATATAAAAACGATGAATGATAAAAAGGTTAAGAAAAGGAATAAAAAGGGTCTGTTCCAGATATATTTAGCATGATGTTAGCTGTAATAAATCAAGTTTAAAAAAAAATGGCTATATTTAGTCAAATAAATATGCTAATCTTAATTATATAGAAATGATGAATGATATAAAAGGGTGAGAAAAGGAATATAATAAAAACTGTCTGATTCAGATGTATTTATCAATAGTGTAGATGTAATAAATAAATGAAGTTAAAGAATGTACAATCAGCATCCATCTTAAAGCCAATCAAATCATCAAGGATTAATGTTAAAATAGAGGACTGGCCTATTGTACCGTGAACCATGGAGTATACCTAATGTTTAGTCGATATAATCTATCCTATCTACACCAGATTGACTAGCGTCGGAACTGATAAAGTATATCATATTTTTTTTTATTCAACATCCATGGGTACAGCATCTATAGAGTAATTTCCCCACGCTAATGTACTATAGGTGTCTGGCACGTTACACCTTTTGTCATCGTTTGAACTAAGGCCTTTTTTATCTTGAACCATGGAGTATACAACATGTTTAATAGATCTTATTAATTTTTGTTGAATCGACATAGATTGATACGAATCTAGACATTTAACATAATCATCAAAAGTTATTTTATTTTGAACGACGTTCATCTTAACTCCCTTGGCTTTCTTTGTCACGCCCAAATTTTTGATTATTGCCCCAATTTCATCATCGTCATACTCCTCATTCTGTAGCATTTCTCGTTTTTTTTTAATGTCATTATCTGTAATTAGAACTTTTGTTGTATACAATTTAGATCTCAATCCTACATAGTCAGTCATAATGCGACCATTATTCTCATCCTTCATCAAGCCTGGAACTTTTTTGTTAACCTGGGAGATATTATATGGATTGTCTGCAGCGTAATCTGATGTATCGAAATACTTGTGACAGTCATATTTCATCGTCTCATGTGGATCTTTCCCTCGTATCTCTACTATTACTGAATCAGTGTCTGTGTAGCAAGTCGTGAAGTTTTCTCCAAACCTATCGGCTAAATAACCATACTGAAAGTCATAAATCGTAGTTTTAGCCAAGTCTAAGATGATCATTCCAACATATATTGGTTTATTTAGCCAAATTTCATCTTTTCTCATCTCGATTGCCACTAAATTTTCATTGAAAATACTTAAATTTTTAAACAATGGATCACTAATTCGTGCTTCTGTGCCATATCTCCCCTCCCATTCTGTCACAAGTTTAATTTCAACGCGCTTGCGCACATTCTCCATCGTTTTACCGAAGACAGCGTTGTTCATTAACTTAAAAAGGTTCTTTTCAAAGTCATTCTTTCATTTTTTCGAAGTTCAGTATTCAAGTCGATGTATGACTTTAACCAGGGACTCTGTTTGAATGTCAGGACTCGATGTATCCTCTTCAGTACTAAGCCATGAGTTAATGCTTGCTTAAGGGCTCGGTAGTGTATTACATACTTTTTTTTGGGGCTTAAGGTGGCCATTAATTTAGTAAGTTCTCTTGGTCGTGAAGGTGGTTTTATGGTTTTCGGATTTAAAGATTCTGGACAAAACGGGATATCATTATGATGATTGTGGAGATGGTGGGGGTAATCTAAATCAACCTCGAGGAAGTACCCTTCAGAAGCATCGTCAGGAACCGACAAGACATCAATGTTGACATCGACCCACTCGAAACCTCCATATGGTAAGAATTGAGACATCGCCCAACCATATTGATTATTAACATCGAAATACATCAGATAGGAGTCAGGCTTCGAAGGATCGTAAAATGCCATATACTTGTTATTGGCGTGAACGCGGCGTTTCGAGCATACTTGACTCAAACCGCCACGAATTCCACGCTCCACAAACAAAAACATATCTTGGTCAGTTAAAAGTTCAAGTTCCTGTTTTGTGTGCTTAAGCATAGCATCCCACGTGAAACCAGGTAAAGTGTAATAGTGAGCAGGGTCGAGATTATATGTGGCGAGGCAGCTGGAGCGGAACCGCTCAAAAACGTCGGCAAGAAGAAGGATGTCGGTTTTCATGTAGAGATCTACATAATCGCCAAGAGTGGAACAGGAGAACGATGACCAGACTTCTTGAGCGCGACGATAATGTCGACGAGGACATGGTTTATCCTCAAGGTTATTGTAAAAAGACTCGATAGGTGGTAGACATGTTTCAATGAAGCGATCGAAAGAATCAATATAATCATACGGCATGATGCCCTTTTTAGTAAGAAGATCAAACTGCTCCTCGGGAAGAGATGAAAATTGGGCGCAAAGATTTGGATATTTAGGCAAATATGAGGAGAGCTTATCAAGAGAAGAAGCCATGAACCGAAAACTGTCAATAAACCTAAAGTTAATTCGAACTTCAACATGCTTTGTAAATGAGATATATTTTTCCTTAGTGATAGGAAGAAGATCAATGGAGCCTTTCATACGTGTAGCAATGTCGGAAACGACAAAATGCGCGTCATATCCAGAGAGGTTATAAAATATGACCGGGATAGTGTGGGTGTCTTGATAATTGACGTTGCACCCTTCATGAGCTGCTCCACGAAAATTGTTTTCCGGGATCATGTGATCATGGTCTCGGACTTTTTTATCTTCGGGAGAAAAGCGTTGCTCACATATATGACAGTAATTAGCAGCCTGAAACATTCGCTCATCATCTTCTGACATATGGATCGGATATGGACAAAGAAATACGGTGGAGACGTCCTCAGCAAGCTGATTCATTTCATCAGCAAACCATTCCATGCAATCCTTTCCTCGATAGGAGCGATAAAATGACAGAGAATCATCATAGGAACATTTAAAGTAATAACCAACGGCAGCTGGTATATGCTCTTGTGGTTTTTTAGGATCATCAGTGGGTTTTAGAACAGTCTCCAAATCCGCATATACCATGAATGGAACCTTTACTTTATTTTTAAAATTTTTAAACTTAACTATACATTTACTTTTATCAGGCATGTTGATAACAGTCTCATTTTGTTTTAAGCAGTCTATTGTATGTTTATCTAATGTTTCTTGTGATCGGGAGTAATGTAGGCATCGGTCACAGAAATATTTTTTATGTTCTTCTTTACTTAACTGTTTAGAGAGGAGGCGTGACAAATTTTTAATCCACACATAGTGGTACTTCGTAGGCGGCTCATCATATTTATCTTGTATCAAAAGCAGATTCACATGTTTATCATTCTTTTCTTTCGTTAAATATGTTGGGAGGGTCTTAAAATATTTATCTTTTTTTAGGTAATATACGTTTATCGAAATATTATTTTGCTTTTCAAAGTTAGGAATTTGTTTTATGGTCATTGGAAACTGAATGCTTTTTAATTTCAATACATCAGAATAATGTGGATATTTTGATATTCTGTGAGCATTAGAATTATTTTTAGCAGGATATAACGCCGATACGATAGCCCATGCAAAGCATGCCTCGTCATCGTTCTTTACATTTACGCATGCTTCCTTTTTCTTAATCTGAGGAGGAAGTTCAACAAATGAGGATCCGAGCTGTGGCGTATATTTGTTTATATTAACCCCCAGGTTAACAACAGCTTTTAGTGCCCAGCCACTATCACGCTCCTGGAATTCCTCCAGTTTTGCAGTAATAGGTTCCATCACTTTCGTTTCAAACCATTCATCAAGATTTGCATCACGATAGATTGGTGAGTTCGATGTGGTAAAATATTTCGTATCTTTAAGGATTTTCTCTCCGCTGGCTATCTCGAAGTCTCCACCAAATACCATATTCACCTTTACTGCCTCGTCTTTCTTAAGTGCGTTTTGAATCCGACGTTTTAACAGGGCTTTGCAATCATTAAGGAAACTACCCGGGTCCTTGTGTTTAAGGTTTGAGATGATTCCAGTTCTAATTCTTGAGTTGAATGCTGATGAGAAGTCATCCCACTGTACCCTCTTGTACGCAGTCTCCGGTCGAGTGTTAAGTCCCGCCCCCTTCTTTTGTTCGGCTTTTAGTTGGTTTCTCAAAGTCTTTACCTGCCTCATCTGGGCTTCGAGGTGCTGCTTCTCTCCCATCGTCTCAGCATATCCCATCGAATTTCGTATCTTTCTATCGGCCTTCGTACACTCTACCAGTCCTTTTCTAACATTTTCCTCATTATAATTGTTTTTAATTAAACCTAAGATGGATGCTATAAATTTGATCATTGCAATAATTGCCATTTTAAAAATTGTTAAAATTAATAAAAACCAAGTTAGATTAAAAAAATAAAAATGTTAAAAAATCTTTCGAATTTATAACTAAAACTCGAAAATATTTATAGAATTAAAATTTTCAAAAGAAAAAATCTGAATGAGAAATTCAAAAATCAAAAAATTTTCAAAAATATTAAAAATATGTATATCACTCACCAGAGCACGTCTGAATGATTTAAAACTCACCAGAGAACACGTCTGAACCCTAGCAATATCTGAAACAGAATGAAGAAAATACCTTAATGCCGGTGTCGGTAACTGATATAACTCCCATCTTCTTCTAAAGAGGGAGAAGGCAGGTTAACCGCTCTATCCGTCGCTTGGAGTGACCTCAGAGAGTAAGGCTCTCTGTCGGAGGCCATTATTACCTAGCTAGGGATTAAATGCCTTTTTCAAAGAATAACACAGTAATTAAAGTTTATTAATCAAAATGCACAATAATTATAATAGATAGAAATGATATAATATAACTTATGCTAAGAATCTGAAAGAGACGTATAATTATCTCCTGATCCGGAAATCGGGAGAGTAATTATACTAATTAGTTTTAAACTAAGAATCTGGAAGGTAATACACGTTAGTTATTATCAATAACCTAAATATAAACAAAATTTAAATTAGTAAGTATGGAGAATGTCACTTGTCAAAATACTTGGAGTGGGAAGGAGTTGAGCTAGAGACTCGGGATAAGGACAGGAATGTCGGTTGTTATGCCAATCGGGATAATCAACAATAAAATGGGGAAGAAGTACACTGTAAAAATAATTAAAAGCAAAAATTCAAATTATTTTTCAAACAAATTTTCTAAGTCAATTGGACCTGTAGAAAATAATTAAATGGTGACAAATAGGCATAAATAATGTATATCAAATTCAAAATAGCTGTAAATAAAATAAACAACAAATATTAAGGTCATAAAATCATAATAGAAATTTTTAACAGTGTAGCAGAAAAATAAATATCATAAATTCAAAGATAGAAAAAGTATAAGTTATTTTTAATAGTGTACCTGAAAGAGAAAAAGAGAACAGAAATAGCATACAAGTTATATATATATATATATATATATATATATATATATATATATATATATATATATATATATATATATATATATATATATTGTGACAATTAGGGTTTATAGAAAATAATTTATAAGTTATATACTACATAATATTAGATATTTGGTTGTTTTAAATAAGTTATATATTAGAGAATTTAATAAAAATATATTTATGTGAGGGCATTTTTAATAAATTAGCATATAATAATTGTAAAAAGTTGTATTTTAGTAATTTTAATGTTGTAAATAGATTTAAGTGAGCCATGTGCTTAGGCAACCAACTATACAGTGGATTGACAGATAGAAATTAATCATAATACGAATATAAGTGGGGTTATAATATTAATGTTGGTTTGAGGTGTTTAATTTATATATATTTGATGATTTGAATGTTTATTCTGATCTGAAAAGCCTAAATGTCAACAAAATTATCAATGGAACATTAACGAATACTCCAGAGTGCAGAGTGTGACCATTGTTTACCGTCGAACATTCTGGAATAATGATTATGGCGGTGGATCGAACAGATATTTTTTTCGAGAACATCTATATAGAAGTTAATAGAACAAATTGGAACATGATCTCTTACCAGATGGTTCTGGAATATCCAAAAGATATAAATACCCGTGATTTGGATTCAAGATGGCAGTTTTTAGCAGTTTTTAGTCAGAAGTCAGGCAAGTTCATTATGAAAGTTAATAGACACATTTAGTTAGTGAATAGTGAAGTAAATTGTTAAGAATTTTCAAGAAGTCAGTCAGAAAAGTTTAGTAAGAAATATGAAAGTTAGTTGGAGTCAGTGAATCAGGTACAAATAGTCGAATTGCTAGATATAGTGAGTTAAATGAAGATTAAAAATTATGCATATAATTAATGCACATTTATAATTATACACAAATAATTATTGAAGATTATAAAAGTATATTGGAAGAAATTAAATCATATTATGGTTGGAGATTAGTATAAATCAACTTATAATAATTGGATATTGGTATATTGAAAAGAAGAATAAATATAAATGCTGTTTGCTGGTTTGGTTGGTGGTGTATAAATGCTGGTGAAGGAAACTATATCTTAAATTGGTAGAAGCTGATAATTGGAAAAAGTAATTTCACAAAAAACAAGGATAACTGAAGTACGAAGACATTCAGTGGTGATTAGAATCTATATAGTAGAGAACAGTTCATTTAGGCATTCAGTGAAAGAAAGGTACAAAATTTTGTTAATATAATTTAGTTAGTGTCATAACAATTTCAATTTTGAAGATAGTTTTGTTTAAATTTTAGATTGTCTATAGAATTTAATTAGTTTTATAAGAATATCAATTTAAAGATAGTTTATTTTAAATTTACATTGGATAGGTTAGATATATATATATATGTGTGTTTCATAATAGTTATAATAAAGATAATTTAAAAAAGTACTTACAAGCTAATTCTTTGAGAACCGCGATAAAAACCCTATATACTTATTATTAAAAATACTCATTGCTCATCATTCAAACAAAAAACACATCATAACAATTTGGCGCCCAACGTGGGGCTCTCTATTTAAAAGAATTAGTTTGGAAAGATAAGTGCTCTCATATGATTAAATTAATTTTCATTAGAAAGAAAAAATTATAGATTTTAATTTTAATTATATTTGAACAAGTAAAGTCTCAAAATGTCTCAAGGAAAGAAAGGTACAAGAATCAAAAAGAATGAAGAAGATGTGGAAGTAGAAACACAACCTATACAAGAGGAGAGTTTAGTTCAAGCTCCACAAGATACTGCAGAAATGAATCCAGAAAGAGAGGAAAATGTCAATATGGCAGCTTTGATGTCATTAATGATGCAGATGAACAAGACAATAGAAGAGAATTCAAAAGAAGTCAAACAAGACATGAAAAAAATGGAACAGAAAATGGAAGAGAATACGAAGAAAATGGAAGAGAATACGAAAAAAATGGAAGAGAACACGAAAAAAATGGAAGAGAATTATAGAAAATTAGAAAAGAAAATAGAAGATAATAATAATAACATTGTAAAGCAAATAGAAAAACAAATGGATAAAAAACTTGAAGCTGCAGAGAAAAAAGTAGCAAATGAAATAAAAAGTATACGGAATGACTACAAGAAAAGGATAGACAATGAGAGGACAGAAGTAAAGAGGATTATTCAAGATAATAAGATAGATATAGAACAGAAAATAGAGTTACAGAAATGTAACTTAGAAGTAAAAATTAACGAAGACAGGAGAAACACAGAAGAAAAATTAGACGATATACAACAAAATATCCAAATAAATTGTAATCAAATAAGAAATGTGGAACAGAGAATAGATGATATTTCACAAATGAGAGACATAGGGAGACCTTACTTAAATTTAACAAATGAGACTGGGATTAAATTCTCTGGTAATATAAAAAATTTGCATCCTAGAGTATACATAAATAGTTTAAAACATAAATTAAGATTTGTGAATAATATTAATGATATTAAAGATTATATTAGAATGACATTAAATGACAATGCAGCAACTTGGTTTGCTAGTATTGAGAATGATTTAGATAATTTTCAAACATTTGAAAATAAATTTTTAAATTATTATTGGGGTGAATTAGAGCAAGCCAAGTTTAGAGAAATTCTATATTTTGGAAAGTATAATTACAATTTAAAATCAAATATGGTAGGTTATGCATTAAAACTGATAACAGTTGCAAAATATTTAGAACCACCACTTAGAGAGGATGAAACAGTCTTAAATGTATCTAGACATTTTGATGCTGATGTTGTGCAAACCGTAACTGTACAAAATATTCAAACAATAGATAGTTTTATTAATTTTATTCAAAGAATACAAAGAGGCAATATGACAAGTAATAATAACAACAGAAAAAACAATAATAACTTTCAATATAATAAAAATGATATTCAACAATATAGACAATCATATAACATTAATACTAGGTATGGTAATAATTTACAAAATTTTAATAATAATAACAGTAATCCAAATAGACAGAACTTTAATAATAATACTAGTTATAATAGACAAAATTTTAATAATAATACTAATTATAATAGACAACATTTTAATGACAGTACTAATAATATTAGACAAGATTTTAATAATAGAAGAAATACAGAGCGACCTAACTATAACAGACAGGTAAATTGTGTTCGAAGGAATAGAAGCTGCGAAGACAGGGAACGAAATAGTACAAGGCAAGAAAATGTGAGTAGAAGTCATAGTAGGGAAAGACATAGGACATCAGATCCAAGTGGTCAGATACAATCTGACAATTCTAATAATCAAAATTTTGTGCAGTAAACTTTCTGAATTACAAGTTAGGCCATTGCTATTATGAAAAACCTTCTGAATTTATTTCTTTAGATGAGGATAAAATTATTGACTCTATTAATTTAATTTATATAAATGCTTTGGCCAAAAATAAAATGATTAACATTATGATAGATACTGGTTCAGAAAGTACTTTAGTCTCGGAGAATTTTATTTTTAATACATTAAAATTATCAGATATAATAAAGATTCCAAAAATTAAAATTGTTGGTGCAAATAATAAGAAGTTGGGTGAAATTGATAAACTAGCCAATTTTTAAAATTAATATTCTTAATAAAGAAATTAATATGCAAGGATTTATTGTCAAGGATTTATGTGTTGATATATTAATGGGAAATGATGAATTGGAAAAGAAGAAAGTAAAGATAGATTTTGAAGAAAAAATGGTAACTTTGGAAGGGCAAATAATTAAATTTATGCAGAAAGATGAGGTGGAAGAAGGAATAAGAGTTGATAGGATATTATTAAAAGAAAATAATGACGTTTATGAAGAAGAAATGTATTTTGATGATAGGGAAATGTCCCAAAAGAATGTAAAGAATAATTATTGTAGTAAATATTTAAGGAATGGAAATTTTAAGCAGATGGATGCCTACGAGGCGGAGTGCGTAAAATTGGAAGCAAGGAATAATGAGTACATAATGAAGAATAATTTTATTTGTAAAGAAGAAGATATGATAAAAGTTTTAAATTGCCCTGAAGAATATAAATCAATAGTCATTTCCATATTGCAGCAACACAAGGGACTTGTCAATAAAGAAAATAGAATTGCACAAAATTATATCCATAGTATAAAAGTTAAAGAAGAAAAAGATTTTAAAACAAAATCATACCCAATACCATATAAATACAGAGAAGAAGTAAACAAAACAATTAATAATATGTTAGAAGATGGAATCATTGAGAAGGCAGATACACGTTTTATCAACCCTATAGTAGTAGTGCGTAAAAGATCAGGTGAAATCAGGTTATGTTTGGATGCAAGGAATATTAACAAGATCACTGAAAAGCAATTTGAAGCACCAATGAGTATAGATGGAATATTAGGAAGAATTACAGGAATGTCATTTTTCACTAAAATTGATTTACAGCATAGCTTTTGGTTAATACCTCTAGAAAGAAAAAGTAGACAGTATACAGGATTTCAGATAGATGGAGTAGTATATCAATTCAATGTAGTACCATTTGGACTTCAATCATCTTGCAGCGCTCTATGTAGATGTCTTCATGATATTTTGGATCAATATGAACATTTTGTAATTCACTACATTGATGATATATTAATTTTTTCTAAAACGGCTGAAGATCATGAGAAACACCTAAAAATTATAATAAATAGATTAGACAAAGTTGGACTAAAAATAAATCAAGAAAAATGTACATTTTTTCAAAAAGAAGTCATATATCTAGGTTATAAACTTAACACTAAGGGAATCGAAATGGATCCAGAACGGACACAAGTCATTCAGGAATATAAAACACCACACAATTTAAGAACTTTAAGAGGATTCATTGGAATAATTAATTATTATAAAAGGATGATACCAGATCTAAGTATAAAAGAAATTCCATTACTTGAACTACTGAGAAAAGGTGTAAAATGGAGATGGGATCAGAGAAGAGAACTAGCATTCCAAGAAATTAAAAACATTTTTCTGTCAAATTTGAAAATATACTATCCTAAATACACACAGCCATTCATATTAAGAACAGATGCATCAATAGAGAGATTATCAGGGGTATTATTGCAAATACATGATGGGGTCGAATACCCAATACAATTCATTTCAAGAATTACAAAGCCACATGAAAAGGGTTACTCAGTTTCAGAATTAGAACTAGCAAGTATAATACACTGTGTCACAAAATTAAGATTTTATTTGTTGGGTAATGAATTTACAATAGAAACAGATCACCAAGCTTTAACGTCTATATTAAATAACAAATATGGAAACAGTAGAATACATCGGTGGAGTCTAATACTTAGTGAATACTGCTTTGAAATCAAATACATTTCTGGAAAATCCAATATAGTGGCAGATGCTTTATCAAGGTTAGAAAATACATCACAAAAAGGGCAGCGAACAATAAAAATTGGATTAAATCAATTAGTAGAAAGTACTGGATTATATTCTAAAGAAGAAATTATAAGAGATCAGATCAATTTGAGTGAAAAACAAAAAGTCCTTAGGAAAGATGGGGTATATTATAAAATAATAAATGGCTTAGAAGTATATGTAATAACTAGAAC
Source organism: Diabrotica undecimpunctata (assembly GCF_040954645.1). Lineage (NCBI taxonomy): Eukaryota > Metazoa > Arthropoda > Insecta > Coleoptera > Chrysomelidae > Diabrotica > Diabrotica undecimpunctata. The sequence goes on from NC_092813.1 coordinate 16,432,972, forward strand.
TTTAGCAAAGAAAATATTGAAAAATTTACATAACAATTATATGCATATTGGTTCAAGAAAGCTATGGATGCTATTTAGGGACAATTATTTTGCAAAGAATGACATAAGTATAGCAAAGGAAATTACTACCCAATGCCCAATATGTCAACTAAACAAAGAAAAGAATTTCAAAAACCAGAACACATATAAATCTAATGTTGTATATGAAAAACTAAATACAGTTTCCATGGATTTTATTTCAAATTGAGTTCTCAGTCCAACAGAAAAAAAGCATATACTAGTGATAGTTGATTTATATACAAAATTTATTAAACTATATCCCTGCTCTAGAACAAATGTTAAAACATTAAATTTATATATTAATCAATTTTTCGAAGAAATAGGACCATTTAGAAATTGCATAATAGATAATGCTACATATTTTAACAACCAAAAATTTCGGACATTTTGTGAGAAAAAGGGAATCAACATTCATTTTACAAGTATCAGACATCCTCAGGCAAATCCTGCAGAAAGATATATTAAAGAAGTTATAAAATATTTAAGGATACTGTGCCAAAACCAACATGAAACTTGGCAGCAACATATACCACAAGTAGAGTATTTTTTAAATAATACACATAATTTGAATACAGAGGAAGTACCAGAATATTTAATGTTTGGCCATATAGGAAACAGAAAGTGGATTAGTGAATATAATCAGGATATGTTAGAACAAGTAATGCAGAAAGTGAATAACCGAATTAGGAGGAAAGCTGAAAAATATATCAGAAGACAAAATCGAAATATAAAAAAACCAATCACATTTCAAAAAGGAGACCTAGTGTTAATTCGTTCACTTAGAAAAAGTAATGTTAAAGAAAACCGTTGTAAGAAATTACAACCAATGTTTGAAGGTCCATATACAATTGAAAATCAGAATGGACTAAATAGTTATGTGTTAATAGATGCAGAGAACAGACTAAGAGGCATATTTCATATCAACGACATTTTTCAATATCATGAAGAGATTGAATAATGATTTCTATACCTTTAACACAAATATAATAACACTAATAACTTACTGATATAACCATTTTATTCAATAGACTTGATTTGTTAAATGGTAGATGGTAGATTTCATTATTTTGAATCAATTTGACATCATACTTGTTGAATTTTGTATATATGGAAATTAATTTGTACCCTAAAAATCATAATTTGGGGTTAGACACAAAATTGATACTATAATTGCTATAAAAATGTCTTTCTAATATAATAAAGTAAAAAAAAAAAAACTTACCAATTTATATTGATGAAAGTTATTTTGAATGGAAATAATTCCTAGATTTTGTCTATAAATAAACATAACACAATATAGATTATATTTTTAATTAAGGTTATATTTTATTCTCTGATATATACATAGCATTCATTGCTCCATTTGACATGACAGTTTGACCATAGAATAGCCGAACTGTGATCCGTTGTTCTCTGCTTTGACATAGACAGCGAACAGGGATGTATTTAACACATTTTAAATAAAAAAAAATTGAATTATTAATTTATTAAATTTAATAAGGTATGAGAAAATTAATATTTAAAGAAATAATAAGTAAATTATTTATTTTAAATATTATTTTTGGGGTATTGTGACAATTAGGGTTTATAGAAAATAATTTATAAGTTATATACTACATAATATTAGATATTTGGTTGTTTTAAATAAGTTATATATTAGAGAATTTAATAAAAATATATTTATGTGAGGGCATTTTTAATAAATTAGCATATAATAATTGTAAAAAGTTGTATTTTAGTAATTTTAATGTTGTAAATAGATTTAAGTGAGCCATGTGCTTAGGCAACCAACTATACAGTGGATTGACAGATAGAAATTAATCATAATACGAATATAAGTGGGGTTATAATAATAATGTTGGTTTGAGGTGTTTAATTTATATATATTTGATGATTTGAATGTTTATTCTGATCTAAAGCCTAAATGTCAACAAAATTATCAATGGAACATTAACGAATACTCCAGAGTGCAGAGTGTGACCATTGTTTACCGTCGAACATTCTGGAATAATGATTATGGCGGTGGATCGAACAGATATTTTTTTCGAGAACATCTATATAGAAGTTAATAGAACAAATTGGAACATGATCTCTTACCAGATGGTTCTGGAATATCCAAAAGATATAAATACCCGTGATTTGGATTCAAGATGGCAGTTTTTAGCAGTTTTTAGTCAGAAGTCAGGCAAGTTCATTATGAAAGTTAATAGACACATTTAGTTAGTGAATAGTGAAGTAAATTGTTAAGAATTTTCAAGAAGTCAGTCAGAAAAGTTTAGTAAGAAATATGAAAGTTAGTTGGAGTCAGTGAATCAGGTACAAATAGTCGAATTGCTAGATATAGTGAGTTAAATGAAGATTAAAAATTATGCATATAATTAATGCACATTTATAATTATACACAAATAATTATTGAAGATTATAAAAGTATATTGGAAGAAATTAAATCATATTATGGTTGGAGATTAGTATAAATCAACTTATAATAATTGGATATTGGTATATTGAAAAGAAGAATAAATATAAATGCTGTTTGCTGGTTTGGTTGGTGGTGTATAAATGCTGGTGAAGAAAACTATATCTTAAATTGGTAGAAGCTGATAATTGGAAAAAGTAATTTCACAAAAAACAAGGATAACTGAAGTACGAAGACATTCAGTGGTGATTAGAATCTATATAGTAGAGAACAGTTCATTTAGGCATTCAGTGAAAGAAAGGTACAAAATTTTGTTAATATAATTTAGTTAGTGTCATAACAATTTCAATTTTGAAGATAGTTTTGTTTAAATTTTAGATTGTCTATAGAATTTAATTAGTTTTATAAGAATATCAATTTAAAGATAGTTTATTTTAAATTTACATTGGATAGGTTAGATATATATATGTGTGTTTCATAATAGTTATAATAAAGATAATTTAAAAAAGTACTTACAAGCTAATTCTTTGAGAACCGCGATAAAAACCCTATATACTTATTATTAAAAATACTCATTGCTCATCATTCAAACAAAAAACACATCATAACAATATATATATATATATATATATATATATATATATATATATATATATATATATCAGAGTGTTATATTCAAAGTTTAAATATATAAGTATCAAAATACATATACCTCAAAGTCAAAATTCAAATACCAAAGTTTTGCAGTGTACCTGAAAACGGAAAGGAAGTAAAACACAGTTTATATACGTTTATTTGCAAGTATCAATATAGCGATATATATGTACCTGAAAGAGAAAAATAAAACAACACAGGAAGTCTTTATTTAATCTCAATCTTTGCAAAAAAAGGATATATGCACCGTCCGGTGGCAAAGTCCCGTAAAGTAGGGACTTAGCAAATCTGTAAGAGAAATTTTCTTACATGACCTGTAAGCTTGTCGAAATAATCAGATTTTAGACTAAGTCTAAAAACACAGATTAATTCGGCGAAAAATGGCGACGCTTTTAAGGAGATTTATCAGCAAATTTGACTAAGTAAAAAAGCATAAATAAATACCTCAAAAATGGCCGCCGTGGTTTGCAGACAAACCGTGGTTAAAGATGTGGAACGTTAGGTTCCGGGTTTTAGAGATGATCTGAAAGAAAACAAGAAACTCTAGGAACTGAATCTACCAGAGGATCTTACTTGCCTAGAAGGCTGGACCAGCGGACATATCCTGACCCGGTCTGATTTCCTGGCCGTCGTGCACTTCTTTTATGCAGAAAAAAGTAGGTCAATCGTAACGGTCGTTTTGGACCTTTTTACGATTGGACCGGCACGACGACCAATGCCCAATTTTCAGAATTATCATTGGCTGCAGCTCAGATGCCGTTCGACCAACGATAATTCAGAAAATGAGCAACAGACTTCTGAATTATGATTGGCTGCAATTACTGTTGCCATTTGACCAATCACAATTCAGCAGGCTGGGCGACATCCCCCCCGCTTCGAAGATCCTTCTGGTGATTTTACTTTATTGAAAAAACAAGATTTTTACAATAATAAGTAGCAAAAATTTAAAGCAAACAATTGTATAAGTTAATTGCAAAAAATGAAAAAAATGTCTCTGAAAAAAAAGAATTGTCTTTGCACCACTTCACTCGGCGTCTTCTCCGGCGATGGCGTCGACACGTGGAGGCGGTGCGGGACGGATGTCATCAACATGGATCAGCCGGTCTACGTCGTTGTCTCGATGGACTTCGTAGGTATGGTTGCCGGCTGCCCTGATGATTGAATGGGGTCCTGTCCAGGTCTCTCCGAAGTTTCCTCTCTGGTGGTTCCTCACCAACACCTGTTGTCCAGGAATGTACTGAGGTGGAGGACGAGCATCAGGATTATCCGGGAACAGGTTCCTGGCGTAGACGGTGGCTTTTTGGACCGCTCGCTTGACTCGTTGTTCCCTGTTCTCCCTCTGGTTGACTTGGAAGTTGGTTTCCTGAGCTCGTCTTGGCCTATATCCGAGTAGGAGCTCCGCAGGAGTCTGTCCGGTGGCGTCGTTGGCTCTGGTTCGAAGAGTGAAGACGACGTCTCCGACGTAGGAGTCCCATCGGGGGTCCTCAGGTGATGACACTCTTGCCCGTAGTCCTTTCTTTAGCTCTTGGACTCTGCGCTCGACGGGATTGGCCCTCTGGTGGTATATGGGTGCCTTTTCGTGTTCTATATTGTGACGACGTAGGAATCTCTCCCAGGTTGGTGTTCTAAACTGGGAGCCATTATCCGTGATGATGGTGTTCGGTCGTCCCCATCGATTGCAGATTTCGTCCTGGAGGAAGGACGTGATGTCTCTCGATTTTGCTGAGGTGGTGCATCGGTACTCAACCCAATTGCTGAGGCAGTCCGTGGCCAGGAGGATATAGCGGTTCCTTGTTCCTCGAGCAGGAGGATAGGGACCTAGAACATCGAATGAGATCCTCTCCCATGGGTTGACGGGGGCCCTCGGAACTATCGGAGCTCTGGGTTGTCTCTTCGATGCTTTTGTGGTGGCACACTTCAGGCAAGATCGGATGTGGTTGATGATGTCCTTGGACATGGTGGGCCAGAAGTAAAGTTCACGGATGGCCCTGGACGTCTCTTCTTGTCCCGGATGGTTAGCTTCCTCACTGTCGTGGTAAACTTGCAGAACCTCAGTTCGGAAGCAACCAGGGACAAGGAGTCGTTTTGAGCCATCCTGGAGGTAGTAGGCAGTGTCGTCTTCTACCAGGAACTCATCGAGGAGGCTTGTCTCGACGTCGTCACGAGGCCCTCTGGTTTGGATGCGACGCCAGCGGTTAATGAAGCGCTGCACTCCATGGTGGGTCAGGTGTGCCCTCTGGATTCGTGTTTGCAGCAGCATGTCATTAAGGTCGTCCAGGATGGGGTGGTTGGCACCATCTTCCTGGGCTTCTAGGAGGCACAGCAACGGGAAGGTATTGTCTTTCATCATGGGTTGCTGTGGCCAGGCTAGGCGGTCGACTTCTGCATCAGGGTCGTGGATCGTCTCCTCCTCGGTGGTCGGATGGCGTGATAGGTGGTCTGGCAGCTGGTTGTCGCTACCGGCTACGTGGATCACCTTGAAGTTGAACTCTTGTAGCAGCAGAGCCCATCGTGATAACTTGGCTTTATCGGACTTGTAGCGATCTAGCCACAGTAGAGCTCTGCTGTCAGTGTACAATGTGAAGGCCTGGTCCTGCAGGAAATGTTTGAAACGCTTCAGGGCCCATATGACAGCAAGACATTCTTTCTCGTTTATATGGTACCTTTTCTCAGCTGGCTTCAGCTTAGTGGAACCATATGCGATGATCCTTCTGTTGTTAGGTTCACCTTGGAATAGGACGGCGCCCATGCCTATCTCAGACGCGTCCGTCTGCAGGCTGAAGGGCAGGCTGGCATCTGGCCGTTGCAATTCCAGTTTATTGGCAATGGCATTTTTGATGTTATTAAATGCCCTGTCAGCTACTTCGTTCCATTGGAAACGGTGTTTTCCCGCTGTTAGATCAGTCAGCGGGGTCACCATCTCCGCAAAGTTTGGAACGAAGTCTCGTAGCCAGCTGGCAGTGCCAATAAAAGACCTCAGTTGGCGGAGAGTCTTTGGAGTCGTGAACCCTTGGATCTTGTCTTTGTGTCTTTCCATCGGTTGTGTATTGGTGGAAGTAATGGTATGGCCCAGGTAGTCCAGTTCTTTGGCGGCGAACTGGCATTTCTACAATGACACCCACAGGCCGTGAGTGCGTAGGCGTTCCAGGACCAGGTGGAGGTGCTTTTGGTGTTCCTCCCAGGTGGACGAGTAGATGATTATATCGTCCATGTATACCTTTACAAATTCGTCCACGAAGCCGGCGAAGACGGTGGTCACCAGCTTCTGGAATGCTGCAGGTCCGTTTTTCAACCCAAATGGCATCACCGTGAATTCAAACTGGGACCCATCAGGAAGGCTGAAAGCTGTTATCTGCTTGGAGTCCTCGGCCAGCGGAATTTGCCAAAATCCGCTCTTCAGGTCGAGGGTGGTGAAGATGTTAGCTGAGCCAAGCTCCTTGATGCTGTCGTGTATGGGTGGTAGGTTTGAAACTTCGTCCACGGTGATTGCGTTGATTTTGCGATAGTCGACGCAAAATCTAGGAGTTCCATCCTTCTTTGTGACGATTACAACTGGGCTGTTGTACGGACTTCTGCTTGGACGTATCACGCCCGCCGAGAGCATGTCCTGGACCTCGGAGTACATTATCTTTTTCTTGGCCGTGGAGTATTTATACGGCCTGGTGTTGATGGGAGTTGAGTCAGTCAGTTTGATGGTCATCTGCGTGGCCTTGGTGGTTGGTTGACGGACTCTGTCATCGAAAACGTCTTGGTACGTTTCGAGAAGCTGTTGTATTTCAGTCACTGCAAAACTTGGGGCCTGGTCTTCTCGTAGGAGGTGGACGTTGTTGGTGGATGTTGGCTTTGTAGACGACTCCCAGAACAAGATGTGGCGGCTGTCGGTCCCTACGTGGATGCACCTCCTGGTGAGGTCTAGCAAGGCACCCTCGGACGTCAGCCATGACATGCCTAGAATCAAGTCGTGGTGGAGATCATCTACGAGTTGACATCGGACTCTACTTGAAAATTGATCGGTGAAGTGGACGTCCACGTCTACGAAGCCTAGAGTTTGCAGTGATTGGCTTCTTTTGGGCAGCTGGACTCTGGTAGAAGTGTTCTGCACCATTGCCGTCTCGATAAGGCCCGCTCGGATGAAGTTGTGGCTTGCACCGGAGTCTATCAGGGCCATCATCCTGACTGAGTTGATTTCTACGGAAATCTCGGGTGGTGGTGAGGAAGCAGCGGCTACCTGGAGGATGTTCAGCTGGGGCACCTTGGTCTTGGGACTTAGTGTTCGACGGTGCCCCCGTCGGCGTTTCCCTGGCCTGGACGTGGTGGTTGGCTTCGTGGTGGAGGTATGGGATGACCTCCTTGTTGCTGGCTGGATTGGTTGCGGCCATTGTTGTTGTTACGGTTGTTGTTGTTGTTGTTGCCATGGTTGCGGTTATTTCCCCTGTTGCGCCATTCATTGAGGGTCTCTGACTGTCTAGGGCGGTCGTGACGTGGTGGATATTGTGGTGGACGGTCCTGCTGTGGTTGTGGAGGACGGTCCGGCTTAGGAGTTGGTCTCTCTTGCTTGTGATTGGCAGGTGAGGGAGTAGAGACTCTTGTATCTCTTTCCAGTTCGTCCACTGTCCGCCGTAGGTCGTCTTCAGTACGTGGTGGATTGCCCCTCAGGTATTTTCTAATTTCAGGGCGCAACTGTTCTATGATTATCTCACAGCGCTCTTCGTCTGGGGTGGCAGGTGCAACGCGATTAAACAGGGCCATCTTCTGGTTGATGAACTCTGCTGCTGCTTCTTGCCTCTGCTTATGACCGTATAATTTGGCTAACATCTTTGCAAATTTGGATGAATGGCTGAAGTGGTCCACCAGTTTTCTGAAGAACGATGTGTGATCCATCTTGGGGTCTGTATGTGTCTTTGCCCACGCAGCCGCCTCCCCTTCGAGTCCATACTCCAGGAGGTATGCCGTCCAGTGTCTCGTCTCGATTGCCATGTCTAGGAGGTGATCTGTAGCTGAAGCGGCGAATTCCTCGGGGCTCTCGTGTTCTGCTCCGCTGAATCTCTTTAGGGCTGGCCTCCATCGTGGTGTAGGTGCAGGTGGTGCTGGTGGTGCTGGTGGATATTCTATCTTCACGGTTTGTCCTTGAGCTAGGGCTAGTGCCGTCACGGCTTGTGTGAGGGCTGCTAGAATCTGTCCCATGTCTGCATTGCCTGACGTCGCAGGCTGTGGTGGAATTTGAGCTGTCGTCTCCGTTGTGGAAGGTGTGAAAGGGCCTGACGTCGCAGGCGGTGAGTACTCTGTTGTCTCAGGGTGTGGTGATGTTCGATCAGTGAGTTGGGCGCCATGTCGGTAACTGATATAACTCCCATCTTCTTCTAAAGAGGGAGAAGGCAGGTTAACCGCTCTATCCGTCGCTTGGAGTGACCTCAGAGAGTAAGGCTCTCTGTCGGAGGCCATTATTACCTAGCTAGGGATTAAATGCCTTTTTCAAAGAATAACACAGTAATTAAAGTTTATTAATCAAAATGCACAATAATTATAATAGATAGAAATGATATAATATAACTTATGCTAAGAATCTGAAAGAGACGTATAATTATCTCCTGATCCGGAAATCGGGAGAGTAATTATACTAATTAGTTTTAAACTAAGAATCTGGAAGGTAATACACGTTAGTTATTATCAATAACCTAAATATAAACAAAATTTAAATTAGTAAGTATGGAGAATGTCACTTGTCAAAATACTTGGAGTGGGAAGGAGTTGAGCTAGAGACTCGGGATAAGGACAGGAATGTCGGTTGTTATGCCAATCGGGATAATCAACAATAAAATGGGGAAGAAGTACACTGTAAAAATAATTAAAAGCAAAAATTCAAATTATTTTTCAAACAAATTTTCCAAGTCAATTGGACCTGTAGAAAATAATTAAATGGTGACAAATAGGCATAAATAATGTATATCAAATTCAAAATAGCTGTAAATAAAATAAACAACAAATATTAAGGTCATAAAATCATAATAGAAATTTTTAACAGTGTAGCAGAAAAATAAATATCATAAATTCAAAGATAGAAAAAGTATAAGTTATTTTTAATAGTGTACCTGAAAGAGAAAAAGAGAACAGAAATAGCATACAAGTTATATATATATATATATATATATATATATATATATATATATATATCAGAGTGTTATATTCAAAGTTTAAATATATAAGTATCAAAATACATATACCTCAAAGTCAAAATTCAAATACCAAAGTTTTGCAGTGTACCTGAAAACGGAAAGGAAGTAAAACACAGTTTATATACGTTTATTTGCAAGTATCAATATAGCGATATATATGTACCTGAAAGAGAAAAATAAAACAACACAGGAAGTCTTTATTTAATCTCAATCTTTGCAAAAAAAGGATATATGCACCGTCCGGTGGCAAAGTCCCGTAAAGTAGGGACTTAGCAAATCTGTAAGAGAAATTTTCTTACATGACCTGTAAGCTTGTCGAAATAATCAGATTTTAGACTAAGTCTAAAAACACAGATTAATTCGGCGAAAAATAGCGACGCTTTTAAGGAGATTTATCAGCAAATTTGACTAAGTAAAAAAGCATAAATAAATACCTCAAAAATGGCCGCCGTGGTTTGCAGACAAACCGTGGTTAAAGATGTGGAACGTTAGGTTCCGGGTTTTAGAGATGATCTGAAAGAAAACAAGAAACTCTAGGAACTGAATCTACCAGAGGATCTTACTTGCCTAGAAGGCTGGACCAGCGGACATATCCTGACCCGGTCTGATTTCCTGGCCGTCGTGCACTTCTTTTATGCAGAAAAAAGTAGGTCAATCGTAACGGTCGTTTTGGACCTTTTTACGATTGGACCGGCACGACGACCAATGCCCAATTTTCAGAATTATCATTGGCTGCAGCTCAGATGCCGTTCGACCAACGATAATTCAGAAAATGAGCAACAGACTTCTGAATTATGATTGGCTGCAATTACTGTTGCCATTTGACCAATCACAATTCAGCAGGCTGGGCGACACCGGTGTCGCCAAGGTAACCAATCACGACAAAGATTGTTACTTTGGCCGGCCAATCACAGTGCTCGTTATTAACTGCGCTGTCATTGGCCTCTCGGCGGAAGTGTGCTGAATTTATGTGCGCTACCAAGCTACCTTTGAGTTTTATTTATTACCGCTATCCTGTTATCGTCGAAGACGTCCTGAATTGAAGAAATACTTAATAATGGTTATTCAATTTAGAAGTTAAATCATCAAGTGTACGAGAACCGGCGTGTCGACTGCAAAACGCTTCCTGACAGTAGAACACGACTTACTGAGATGGAAAAGACATTGGTCTTAGAACTACCTCACATCGTGTCGAACTGACCACAGCGTTATTTGGGCCTGTCACGGTAAAGAGCGAATAAAAGCCCCGACGGGGACTTGTAATTGCTTTTCCGATCAGGTTGAGCTGCAATAACGTTTCGTCTCCGAAACCTTACGCAAATAGTAACTATATCAAATACTGTTAGCGAAAAGGTAGCTATACGAAGCGACTGGCAGCAGGAAGGGTCGACACGGCCGGCATTCTTGTACCTCTCTCGAGGAGAGGGAACGCGGCTCCACGACGTGAGAAGGCCGACATCTCTGTGGAACTTGAGGTATACACCACGCATCAGAATTCTAACATATATATATAATTCATGTAAGAACATTTTATCTGTAAGAAAGCTCGAACGGTTAGAGAATTCTGATTGCCGGTGTCCCCTCACCTACCACAAAGGTTCGGCGGATCTTCTTGCCCGTAACGGCCGGTATCCCAATAAACTCCTTAAATACGAAGATGGACTCTCGAAACTTGAGATCCTCTTCAAGAGCGGCGGTCGTAGATCGTCCAGAAACTCCTGAAAACCAGGAGGACGCTACGGCCGTACGACACGGCGCCCAACACACAGAAGATACCCACACCCCAGACCTGGCTACAGTATTGTCCACGCTGATACAAGCAGTCACAGCTTTAACACTGGTACAACCCAAATCTGAAGCCCAGGAGAAAAAGATCGAGATCCCACAACCAAAATGGACCCCTGCACCACCTCAATACTCCGGCGATGATACCGAAAATCCACAACAATTCGTAGATGACATAATAGACCACATGAGCAATATGAACATCGATACCAAACACTGGATAGCCTACATCCTAGAAAAATCACTAATAGGAGAGGCAGCTCAATGGGCACAGAGCCAATTCACGACTGGTCTAAACTACGAATCATTTTTAAACAGGCTGATCGATCACTTCGACAACACAACGAAGAGATCATCACTAATGTCCAAGTTATACGGACATTACCAAAAATATCAGCCAATAGCCGAATTTATTTCAACCAAGATGGCTCTTTTTCGACGATTATTACCACATATCGACGAAGAAGAACGGTGCAGGGCCATTGCCAACCTAATTCGCCCAGAAATCAGAAAAAGTCTTCGCAACAACATGCCGAGAACTGAAGAAGACCTGAGGCGAATCTGCGAAGAATTGGAAGCAGACGAGAACATTTCACGACGTGCAAATCGACAACCCGACCCGCCAAAAGCCGCAAAACAATCAAACCAGAATCAAGCCAGGGGACAATTTTCACAGAGGCAACCGAGAACTTCTGAGACTATAGATGATTGGAGAAATAGAAATCCAACTCAGAAACCAACGCCGAAACCCCGACAACAACCCAACAACCAGGGAAACGACGAGAGGGGCACCCACTAAGCCTCTCTCCAGATGCGGTGCCCCAACTTAATCCAATCAACGCCATGAAAGTTTCAAATCTGCCACGAATCGATGTGAACATCAATTCAAAGAAAGCCCAGGTCCTCATCGATACCGGTGCATCGATGAATTATATCAATCCTGACTTGGTTCAAGCGGCAGATATTCATAAAAGGCGGAGAATGGTCCAGTTGGCTTGCAAACACACCACTACACATAGTCAGGGTACAGTCGAAGTCACGATCGATTTTGGAAGTTTCCAGTCCACAACGAGATGTGCCATTGTCAAAGATCTGAACCAAGATCTAATTCTGGGTATGCCATGGCTCCAAAAAGAAGAGGTACTAATAGACATTAACCGAAAATGTCTACACGTGGGAAAAGAATCACGAAAAGTCCTCTACTGGAAGTCGCATTCAGCCAAACAATGCAACTCAAAGACTCAACTCCAAGACGACCAAGCTCCACAATTTGCAGTCCCAACCGTAAGGGAACTCCTGCAGGAGTACGAAGACGTCTTCGACGATAAACTTAAACAACCCACTACCCGAGACACGGTGATGGAAATCAAGCTGACAGACACACGGCCGATCAATACGAAGCCATTTAAATGTTCTCCAGCTAAGAAGAAAATAATGTTCGATGAAGTCCAGGAGATGCTTGCAGCAGGTGTCATCCGACCAAGTCGATCACCCTATAACAGCCCAGTGGTGATCGTCAAGAAGAAGGATGGCACGCCTCGATTTTGTGTTGATTATCGTAAAATCAACAAGATAACAATCGACGAGGTCTCCGCCCTACCGCCAATCCACGATGCAATTAAAGAGCTAGGAACGGCGAGAATATTTTCGACATTAGATTTGAAGAGTGGTTTTTGGCAAATACCACTACACAAAGATTCGATTCAGCTGACAGCATTCAGTCTACCCGACGGATCGTCTTATGAGTTCGTAGTTATGCCTTTCGGACTCAAAAATGGACCTGCAGCCTTCCAAAAATTGGTTACATCAGTTTTCGCTGGTTTCATAGACGAATTTGTAAAGGTCTATATGGATGATATAATCATTTATTCCAACTCCTGGGAAGATCATCAGAAGCATCTCCACCTCGTCCTAGAGCGACTCAGAACACATGGACTCTGGGTTTCGTTGAAGAAATGTCGGTTTGCTACCAACACGTTAGAGTATTTGGGCCACAAAGTAACCGACACAGATACTCAACCCTTGGAAAAACATTGTGAGAAAATCCAAGGTTTTCAGCGACCCAAATCTGTCAAACAACTGAGAAGTTTTATTGGGACAGCAAATTGGCTCCGAGATTTTGTTCCAAACTTCGCAGTCATTATCACTCCTTTGACTGACTTAACATCGAAAAAGAAATATTTCAAATGGACGCCAGAAGCCGAGACAGCTTTCAACACATTGAAAACAGCCCTATCTGGAGATCTTCACCTAGAGCGACCTGACATGAACCAGCCATTTAGCCTGCAGACTGATGCCTCCGAATATGGTATGGGGGCTGTCCTATTTCAAGGCTCGACCGAAGAACGGAAGATAATTGCTTACGCTTCCACTAAACTTCGACCAGCCGAAAGAAAATATCATATAAATGAAAAAGAGTGCTTAGCAGTTATATGGGCACTTAAGAAATTTCGCCACTTCCTCCAGGAGAAAAAATTCACTCTTCTCACCGACAGTACAGCGTTGCTATGGTTAGACAAATACCAAGCCGACAAAGCCAAACTGTCAAGATGGTCACTGCTATTACAGGAATTTAATTTCGAGGTGGTTCATATACCAGGGAAAGAAAACCAACTTCCTGATCACCTCTCACGAAATCCAGCAGAAAATGACCAAACCACAGAAGAAGACATAGACAGTCAAATTGACCGAATCTCCTGGCCAGCACAGTCTTCGCCTGAAGCCGAACCAGAGGACTTCCCATTACTCTGCCTTTTAGACGACGAAGAAGAAGGGGGAGAACACCCCATCCTCGACGATTTGAGAGAAATGCCTCTGCAAACCAGAATCGCACGAAGTCACCAAGTGCAAACAGGCATGCAGAGGTTCGTTCGAAGATGGCATAAAATCACCGCCAGAGGCCCGAGGAACGAAGTCGAGCAGAGCCTGCTAGAAGAATTTGTAGTAGAAAACAACACAGCCTACTACACAGCCGGCCAAAACCTCAGAAAAATCCTCGTACCCGATGCTTTCAGACCCGAAGTCCTGGAGTGTTATCATGACAGCGAGGAAGCAAATCACCCCGGCCAGGAGGAGACCACAAGGGCCATTAAAGAAGTATATTACTGGCCAACAATCGCAAAAGATGTGACGAAATATGTCAGGTCATGCCTGATATGTGCCACGACGAAGGCCGCAGCCAGACAGCCAAAAGCACCCATTATTCCTAGAGAGCCTGTAAATCCTTGGGAAAGGATATCTTTCGACATTCTTGGGCCGTATCCAGCCGCAAGAGGCACCAAAAATAGATATGTTCTTCTAGCCACTGACTGCCTCAGTAATTGGATCGAGTACAGATGTTCGACAGCCGCAAAAAGCCGGGACATCATCCGTTTCCTACAAGAAGAAATATGTAACAGATGGGGCAGGCCATCCACTATCATTACGGATAATGGTATTCAATTCAGGACAGATGCTTGGGAACGTTTTCTCCGAAAACATAATATCCAAGGCGAACGAAGTCCAATCTACCACCAGCGGGCCAACCCGGTAGAGAGACGAGTCCAAGAATTGAAGAAAGGTCTTCGTGCACGAGTTTCATCCCCTGAGGACCCCTGATGGGAATCCTACCTAGCTGATGTTATTTTCAGCCTTCGTACCCGCCAAAATGAAGCCACAGGCCAGACTCCGGCGGAACTTTTACTGGGCTACAGACCGAGAAGATCTCAGGAAACTGAGCACCAGGTGAGACGAGAAGAGACACGCCAGCAGAGGGTCGAACGAGCCGTTCAACGAGCCACCCTATACGCCAGGAATCTCTTCCCAGAGAACGAAGATGTCCGCCAACCCAGAACCTACTTACAAGGCGAACAAGTCTTGGTAAGGAACCATACCAGAGGGAACTTCGGCCCCACCTGGACGGGCCCCCACACCATCCTCAGAGTGGCAGGAGACCATACGTACGAAGTACGTAGAGATCAAGATGTCGACAGAGTCATCCACGTAGACGACATCAGGCCAGCTCCACCACCACGGGATGCCCCCGTATAAGCCCCACGTAAGTGTTTAAACAGACTAATAATTCTCTTTTTTCCCATATAAAAACATTTTACAAACTTTTCTAAGTGTAAATCTTTAAAACTTTTCGTCATATTTACAAACTTTGCCAAGTGAATTTGATATTTTAACCGCGAAATTTTACAAGTGTTTGTAACACCACACATTGACATTTTAGATTTTTCTACATTTTTATACCCTCAAAAGACAATTTAATATTGAAAATTTTCTCTTTTATTTCATACTCTAAGTATTTTTTTTTTAATTTTTACAACTATATTGGAAGATTGCAGAAATCAATTTTACCTAATTTTATTTACAAGTAATATATTTTCAGTTCAAAAGTTTTAGTCTGTCTGGCAACTTCCCAATAGAAGTGTAAAAACTTGGAATAATTTCGAAGCTGATTTAGATTTAGCTGAGAATTATTGTACTTTGACGTTTAATTTTCTTAATAAATTATCTTAAAACATTTTCCTTGCAGGAATATTTCGCATAACATGTATTTTCAAGTGAAATTATATATTTTATATTATCGTTACAGCTCTATAAGTGTCACAATCATTTCAAGTTTTATAAATATTTCATGCCTTAAAATATTGTACAAGGCGCATTTCAACTTGGATAGACACTCTGCGGTAACCAATTAAATATGTTTCACGAATTTATGCACTTGGGGAGATACCGAGTCGATATTCCACTTAACAATTTTCACACTGTGTATTAATTGTAACCTTATCACAATTTCTTTGTTTTATATATACCTTTTTGACTTATAACTTGAACATTTAATGTCTTAATTATGACTATTTTTATTTTTAATAAATGGCCTAGCTATAAGAATTTTCCTTTGCTACAATTATATATTGAAATTATATTGTACCAATGTTTTCGTTTCTTTTACATATGTTTATTAATTGTGAATTTCATATGTTTACTGAAAAATTTTTGTAAATTTTCTTAATTTTTTCAATAAAAAAAAACACCCTACCAACAAGTCTTCGGAGGGGAGGGAGTGTCGCCAAGGTAACCAATCACGACAAAGATTGTTACTTTGGCCGGCCAATCACAGTGCTCGTTATTAACTGCGCTGTCATTGGCCTCTCGGCGGAAGTGTGCTGAATTTTCTCAAACACGATGTGTATAAAAGAACAGCACATCTTCCGATCGGGGTCCAGTCGCACATACACTACTAGCCCCGTAAGACCTTGTTGGTTCGGTGCGCTACCAAGCTACCTTTGAGTTTTATTTATTACCGCTATCCTGTTATCGTCGAAGACGTCCTGAATTGAAGAAATACTTAATAATGGTTATTCAATTTAGAAGTTAAATCATCAAGTGTACGAGAACCGGCGTGTCGACTGCAAAACGCTTCCTGACAGTAGAACACGACTTACTGAGATGGAAAAGACATTGGTCTTAGAACTACCTCACATCGTGTCGAACTGACCACAGCGTTATTTGGGCCTGTCACGGTAAAGAGCGAATAAAAGCCCCGACGGGGACTTGTAATTGCTTTTCCGATCAGGTTGAGCTGCAATAACGTTTCGTCTCCGAAACCTTACGCAAATAGTAACTATATCAAATACTGTTAGCGAAAAGGTAGCTATACGAAGCGACTGGCAGCAGGAAGGGTCGACACGGCCGGCATTCTTGTACCTCTCTCGAGGAGAGGGAACGCGGCTCCACGACGTGAGAAGGCCGACATCTCTGTGGAACTTGAGGTATACACCACGCATCAGAATTCTAACATATATATAAGTCATGTAAGAACATTTTATCTGTAAGAAAGCTCGAACGGTTAGAGAATTCTGATTGCCGGTGTCCCCTCACCTACCACAAAGGTTCGGCGGATCTTCTTGCCCGTAACGGCCGGTATCCCAATAAACTCCTTAAATACGAAGATGGACTCTCGAAACTTGAGATCCTCTTCAAGAGCGGCGGTCGTAGATCGTCCAGAAACTCCTGAAAACCAGGAGGACGCTACGGCCGTACGACACCGGGTATTAAAATATACTTTTAGTTGGACGGAAGACTGAATGGTTTGTAAAAGGTCCCTGAAATCTGTAGATTTGTGCTTGTTCTTCCATAAGAATCAATGTAAAAGTGCATTTAAGACATTTATTGAACTTGTTACATTTACTCCTTACTCATTCTATGAAAGATACAAGGAAGTATCAGTACTATCAACATAAAAAGAAGCAGTACCACCAAGTATGAGAAAAAAAAAATTTACCAGAAAGTAAAAGATACTTTGTGGTGATTGGCTTAGATACGTAAAATTATAAGTTGACTCATTCATAGTGCATTCTTCATCATTATATCACAAGAAGGAGTCATGCTTAAGAATTGTAAGAGTTGTCTTCAGGAGTATCCCGATGTTACCTCAAACGAATTTTGTGATACATGTTACATTAAAGGAGGTTTAAATAATGGAAAGTGGGTTCCATATAATTCTTCTTCCTGGTCTAGTTATGAAGATTTCAAAAAATGGCAATTTAATTATGCTAGACGTCAGCTACTTTGCGAAAGGTGTGGAGAATGTATGAATAGAACCGATATATATATATATATATATATATATATATATATATATATATATATATATATATATATATATATATATATATATATATATCTACGGCATAAAGTGGACTCCGCCCATGTTAAAATTCAGGTTCAATTGAGCTCCGTGGTCAACTGGATACCGATATACGGAGCTCACTTGACCATTCCATAATATTGGTTCTGTCGATTCATCAACATGTATAGTTTAATAATTTATAAAAATTTTTTGGAGCCCGTAAATACCCCTGTATCATAAATGTATATCGTTTAGTTCACGTGTATATATTATAGGGGTCGTACAGATCTTCTTCAATGTATATTTGAACCATACGTTTATCGGTTTAAGTAAGCTCTGAGAGTTTGGCAACTGTGTGATTATACCGTATATTTTCAACACATACCCTGAACGGTTCATATGGGCTCCTTATTTTTATCTACTGTTCGTAGACAGTGCAATCTAATACGCATTACACTGAGTAACAGAGGATATCTTATTACCTGGTATAACTACGTACTAAAAGGTAACTGGTTCTTTAAAAACAGGTATATAGATACAAAAGGATTTGGGCTTATTATTTAATGGAATATTCGCTTGCATAGGAAATTTTATTTTTCTGCATTTTTAAAAATGTTGTTCTTTTATTTAATATAATTTTATTAGTTCAATGCCGAACTCGATGTTTTTTTTTTAATTACAGAAATTTCCTAATATATTTTGTTTACGTGAGTATGTCTATGTACGTCTTATGTAAGCATCCGATTAATAAAAAGTAATTTTATTTCATCCAATCTTCTGCGATATCTTGTATAAAGCTTTTTTATTATTTTAGTTCTGGTCTTATTTGTGTACTACATATGATATCTCGATAAAAGGTTATCTCAAAATAAATATGGTTAAGAGCTACAATAGATATTTTTGTGTTAAAATTGGTAGTAGTGTGCACAAAAAGAAAGAATAGTTAATTTGTCTAAAGTGGTATATTCGGCAGCAGATGCATATAGTGCAAGCGTCTATGTTTTAAGGGCGGAAGGATGTGCACCTCATTTTTAGCTAACAAGCTTGCGAACAATATTATTTCTGGTCCTCAATTTACCTTTTAGTTTTAAACAATAATCTGTGACTGGCCCCGTGCGATACAAACTATTTTCAAGGAATTTATAGGGAGTCTACGTTCAACAATTTCATGACACTATTGGATGTTCAGTTTTGTTTTGTGAAAGCGTCTATGTTAGGGAAATTGAAGGAGCACACACGAGCTTTTCAGGGGTTTTGGCTGAAAATTGATTCATAGTTTATTTTTATTGTGTAATAATAGGTGTATCGTCTATATAATAGAAGTCCTAGTATCTACCGGTATGGATCTTTCGTTTGTGTAAATGTTATACAGTGTAGGTGTCTTTATGCTACCCCAAGCGAGACCGTTCTTCATCTGCTATTCTTACCATTGAGTGATACAAAAAATATTCTCTTGTGTAGGCATACGCAGACAATATAAGTGAGTTTGTTATCTAAGGGGATACCATATAGGTTTTGAAAAAATATTCTGTAAGTTAAGGTGTCGTAAGCGGCATTTAGATTAAAAAATACCACCACTGATACCCGATATTTTTCGTACCCATCTTTGATTTAGTATTTGTGATGTACATCACTTTGAATAGCTGACAAAATAAAAATATTGGCCGATAGTTTTTGTGGTCGTTGGAGTTTTTGCCAGGTTTAAGCAAGGTAACAACTTTGACTTGTCTCTAGACTTTGGGTATCTCCTAATTTGAATACAGTTGTTCATCATCTGGATAAGCCATTGTAGTGTTTTTGGTCCAGATTTCGTAATAAGCTTTGTGCTCAGATCCTCAATGTCGGTATTTGTATTATGTTTCATTAAATATGTAGACGGTAGATCCAAGCTCAAAGCTTTTTCCGATAGAAATAGTATGTCTATATCTATAATGTGGTTTTCAGCGATCAGCTATACCTATACCAAATATCCTAGGTTAGGCCCTATATGTGTTTCCTATACTAGAAATTAGTTAGATTCGTGTTTAGCTCATATGTCTGATAAGTTTAAGTAAAGTAAAATTTCTTGATTTTTAGATATACCCTTAACAGTTATAGACATATGTTATTAGAATAGTTGGTCCTAAAAAGGACCAATTTGACAAAATCATATTAAAGGGGTGACTGAAGAATTAGCCGATTAATTAATTAATCATTACCCGGGGTATGCCCGATTGCGGTGGTCTTATTAGTACTTCAATCTTCCTAAAGGCTCGTCTTTTAAACCCCATAAGTAATGCGTAATCTTTTACTTTTTATTAAAAATTTAAATTTTACATGCCGTGTATTACTTTTTAAAGATATGTCAAATCAGATTTGTATAGTAATAATTTTAGGTTCTAAAGAGCCTCTTTGTGGAAAATAAATAAGTTTGTGATATCTGGCACAACTCATATATAGATAATAAAAAAATAAACAGTTAAAATAAGTGTAAACAATCTTAACTACATACATCGTCGCCACTGTTCAGGTGATGGGTTTATCACAGATATCAAAGGTTACATTGTAATTCAATGTTCTATTTACGTATCTTCAATATTAAAAAAGTAGAAAAAGACATGTTTATGCTTTTATTTTTTTTTAATCTATTCTATTTTCTTTCTAGAGTTCCGTCTTTTTTGAACGACCTGTGTTCTTTTTTCAATTGGGCACTTGTCCAAAGCTATGACAAATACTCCTCTGCTATTTTACATTAATATGACATTCATTATTTTCTCTAAACACTCTGTCCTCTGCTATTCTACATTAATATGACTGATTTATTTTATCTTTCTTGCAACTATTTTAATGTTTTTCCTGTGTATCTTCTTCTTCTTCTACTTTTTCTTTTTATATAGACATAACTCTGTCTGTTTTTCAATGTGCCTCCAGTAAGTTGCCTTTCCATCGTTTTCGTGGTCGTCCTACTGATCGTCTTCCTATGGGTTAACCGTCTCTTGCCGTCTTTATTGTTTTATTTGTTGTCATTCGGCATATATGATCGTTTCATTCTACTCTTCTATTTCTTAACCAGTTCTTGATGTTCTTCACCTTGCATCTACGTCGTATATCTGTACTTCTAGCTCTATCCCATAGTGTCTTACCATCAATTTTTCCAAGTGTTTTCATCTCTGCTGTGTCATATCCTTTTTGTCCTCTCTGTGTCAGATCTTGTTTCTGCCGCGTATGTCATTATTCGTCTGATGACTGTTTTGTAAATTCTGCCTTTAGTTTCTTTTCCGATATTTTTATTTCCTCATAATGTTTCATTTAGGCAGCCTGTGGCTCTGTTTGCTCTATTCACTGGGTCTTCCACTTTAGTTTCGAGCTTTCCGTAGCTAGATAATGTGATGCCTAGATATTTAAGCTCTAACACTTGTTCTATTATAATGACCTTCCAGCTCCAATTAACATATTAGTAAATTTGTTGTTCTAACCATGCATTTTGTCTCTTTTGGGGAAATTAACATGTTAAATTTTCTGGCGGTTGTATGAAATTGGTGCAGCATACGTTGTAAATCATTTTCACTTTGAAAGAGTAGTATTGCGTCGTCTGTACAGCAGATTATTATTAGTTCTTATTTTTTATTATTTCATCCATAATCAGGTTGAATAATAGAGGACTCAGGTAATATTTCTGTTTTATTCCATTGTCACCTTCAATAGGGTCGGTTAGTTCTTCTACTTTTACTTTTATTGTGTTGTTTTGGTATATATTTTCGATCATTTTGCGTACAATAAGGGGATAACGTTTTTTTAATTTGTGTATCTTCTGTATATCATTATTTCTTTTGTGTTTTAAAAATTAAATTTTGGTTATTATTTCTTAATATTCTCTTAACGTGTTTATTAATTGTCTTGTTATATGTGTATCAAGATATGTGTGTAATAATATATTGTAATGCATATTTCATTTAATGTAATTAAAGTGCCCTTTGCGTTTGCCAATTACTTTCTCACTTCCTCAGCGATAGGTCTTTTTTTCCTCATCAATAACCTTATCCTCGCTCGATACAGCTATTTTAACCCTCTATAGCCCCGTGTGTACTCAAGGCAACAAAAGAGTTTTTGATGCAGACAACTTTTTTAAAACAATTTCCGACTCTAGTATGCCCTCTGTTAATTTCAGGCAACATTTGGTTATACATTTTAATACACTTTGTGAACCTATGATGAAACCTATATGGAAATGTTTAACAATATGTCAAATGGACATGACTGCCTTATTAGTTTGTATTTTAGATCGTGATTTATTGTTATAAATTGTGTACAATTTATATAAAAATACATACAGAGGCATTATATCAGCATTTAGATATTGATTACCGTTGACATTTGTTTATTTTAGGGTGTTGTTTCAGTACTGTGATAAAAAACAGGTATGTTGCTTTGAATCCACGCTGGACCATATTATTTTAAATTATTTCTTTAAGATGGATACAAAAACGTTCTACGGGAAAAGCAGTAAATATCCGAGGAATACAAAGACTCTGACTTTGATAGTGATAATAAGAAAGTGATAATGAATTTTCCAGGTACTCAGATATCAATCGATCCAGGATCAAATAAAATGGAAAATGAAGACGATTTGTACGAAGCAAATTTAAACCAGGATACCAATTTAGATTCAGACCAAGATGAAGATGAGGGTGATACCGATAAAACAGAAAAACACACTGAACAAAATGTGCTCAAAAGGTCAAAAATGATCGTAAAAAACATTCAGTGGAAGAGTGATTCCCGAACAGTATTTCCAATTCCAGAATGGAAAGGTAATTTACCAACATGCAAATTATTAGAACCGGAATCCCCTCTACATTATTTTAAAAAGATGATATCTACCAATATGCTGTAAAACATAATAGAACAAAGTAATTTGTATGCACTGCAAAAGAATATAAATAAACCATTGAATATGACACCAGCAGAATTAAACCAATTTATTGGATCTGTTCTACTGATGTCAATATATGGCATGCCAAGGACAAGATCATTTTGGCAGAAGGAAACACGTGTTGCTCAAATAGTCGATACTATATCTAGGAATCGCTGGGAGAAATCGAAACTAAAATGCATTTCAATAATACCGAAAATATGGTCAACAATAATGATAAGTTATACAAAATTAGACCGTTCATCAACGGTTTATTTTAAAATTTTCAAAGTATTCCAATGAGTGAAAAATTGTGTATTGATGAACAAATACCATTCAAAGAGGCACATTCTTTAAAACAATATATGAAGAACAAACCCAAAAAATGGGGATACAAGGCATTTGTTTTGTGTGATAGCAATGGTATTGTTTATAACTGGGAATTATATACAGGAACTGTTAAACATCCTCTTCACTTACCTAATGTAGACACCAGCGGTAATGTAGTAATATGAATGTGTGAGATGGTCAAACCAAACAAATACTATAAAGTATATTTTGACAACTGGTTCAATAGCATTCAGTTGCAGATTGAAATGGAAAAACGTGGACTGCAATGTTTGGGAACTGTTCTTCCAAACAGATTGCCTTATTGCCATTTTCTGATGCCAAGAATATGAAGAAACAGGGCAGAGGTACTGTAGAAGAACAGCACGCTACAGTAGATGGCATAAGACAAACAGCGTTAAAGTGGTACGATAATAAACCGGTTCATTTGCTTAGTACATTTGTTGGTTCTGAGCCTACTTCGTTAGTCAAGAGGTGGGATAAGAAACAAAAATCAAGAATTATTGTATGCTGTCCAAATTCAGTGCAATTTTATAATAAATTTATTGGAGGTGTCGATCTTATGGATTCACTAATTGCTCTTTACCGAACAGACATAAGATCTAAAAAGTGGTATCTAAAAATATTTTTTCACCTTCTGGATTTAGCTGTTGTTAACAGCTGGTTGCTGCATCGTCGTGATTGCGATTACTTTGAAATTAAAAAGAAAAACCAGTTGTCTTTGTTACAGTTTAAGTCCCACTTATGTAGCGTACTGTTAGCAAGCAATTTATCATCATCATTCAATCTTCGCTTATCCACTGCTGGACATAGATCTCCCTCATAATTTTCCATCTATTTCGATCTTGTGCCTCTTGCATCCAATTCCTATGACAACGTTTTAGATCGTCAGTCCAACGTGTTGGTGGACGACCTCTACTTCGGTAGGCATCATCTCTTGGTCTCCATTCCAGTATCCGCTTTGTCCATCTATTGTCTGTCATTCGAGCCACGTGACCTGCCCAGTTCCATTTTAGTGTTGCTACTCTCTCTACTGCATCAGCCACTCCTGTTCTTTGCCGTAGCTGGCGATTTGGGATCTTGTCTCGTAGTGAAACGCCCAACATAGCACGCTCCATCGCCCTTTGACACACACGGATCTTTTGAACTGTTCTCCTTGTCATGGTCAACGTTTCGGCACCGTAAGTTAACACTGGCAAAACACACTGATTAAACGTTTTTCTTTTAAGGCATATTGGTATATCAGACGATTTGAAAATATGGTTCAGCTTGCCGAAGGCTGCCCAAGTCAGTCTTATACGACGGAGAAGCTCAACGGTTTGGTTATCTTTTCCTATGCGAATCTTATGACCTTGGTATTTATAGGCCATTACCTGGTCTATGGATCTTGTTCCTACTCATATATCTTCGCTGACTACAAGATTTTTCATCATCTGGGTTTTATCATCATCCTATCAGCTATTAGTACAATATCATCTGCAAACCTTAGATGGCTAAGCTTTTCTCCGTTTATGTTTATGCCCTTGTCGGTCAGTTTTGCCCTTTTACATATATATTCCAAAAGCGTAGTGAACAGTTTCGGCGATATGGTGTCCCCCTGGGGTACTCCACGTTGTATCGGGAATTTCTGGGTTTGACGATCACCCACTCTAACACTGGCTGTTGCGTTTTGGTATATATGTTTAATTATATTTATATACCGATAGTCAATTGGGCATTCTGTCAAGGCTTCCAACATTTTTTGTTGATTTACGGTGTCGAATGCCTTTTCATAGTCGACAAATATTAAAGCTAGTGGTTTATTATATTCAGTGCATTTTTCTATAAGATTTTTTATTACCAGTAAGTGATCGTCTGTTCCATAGCCTTTTCTAAAACCCGCCTGTTCTATGGTCTGATAAAATTCCAATTTATTTTCTAGTCGTTTCGTTTAGCAAGCAATTACCAAATCAAAAACAAAGGACGTCCCAGGCTCAGTGAAATTGAGAACGAAATTGTAAAAAAACAGAGCAGAGGATCTACTGCTATTGTACTACCAAAGGAAGTTAGGCTTGACCAAAGGCCAGTAATTTCTGAAAAAAAGGGAAGATGCAAAAAACCAGGATGCTGTAATACTTCCAAAGAAATGTGCGATAAATGTAAAGTTGCTTTATGTTTTACAACTACAAATATTTGTTTTTTTGAATGGCATAATAAATAAGTATATAACTTGTTTCGTTAGTTTTTGCTAAACACTCCCAAAACTCTTCCCAAACGAAATTTAAAAAATCTAAAAAAATTACTAGTTGTTGTAAATGGATATTTGAGCACATATACAAATTAAAACATTTTATAAACAAACAAGTTTACAAAAAAGTCGGGCAATAGAGGGCTAAGATATTTATATTTCACTATATGCTCTATTAGTTGGTTTTCAATTTAAATTTGCACCTATGACGAATTTTATAATATCTAAGATCTGGTGCTTTCATATGAAACTGGAATAAAACACTTGTTAGATAATATTTATTTGTTTTGAGTACACTTTTTTTAGAACCTATAATATAAAAAAATAAATATTTGTCTGTCAACAAATTTCTATATAAAAGTACGAGGCACTATTTTTCTCATGCTGTGAGCTTTGCTGCTCTGTTACTTTTATAACGCTTAAGCTATTTTTAATTTATTGTAAATATTTTTGAGGTGTGTTTCCTTAAATGATCATTTTTAAGGTTAGTACGTTTGATTAAATGAAATTGACATTAATTTGATAGTTTCCATTTTATTAGTGCTGATGGCATATGACTAGCATCTGTTGGTACTATATATCAATTTCAACATGTGGAAGTGAGAGCACTCTCTTGTTAGTAATTTCAGTGTAAATTTTGACGAAACCAGAAATAACCCATAATATTCTTTCCGTGTGATCTTAGTATTTCCGTTGATTAAATAGTATAGGGTATCCAATATTTCAATCATCGGTATGTCAGAGTGATCTTTATGAATTTTCAAAATGAAAAATGAAATATATATTTTCAAAATGAAAAAGAAAGTTCAGTACAGGCAGTTAAACAGCTGATCTGTCAATTTAGAAGTAAGAGCAAGTACCAAAGCTGAAAAGTATACCCATACACAAAAGGAATAATAAAATGTACTGCACAAACTATAGCGCTATAAGCTATATATAAGCTATATCTCTATTAATAATTAGGATATACAGTATTTTTTCTAATACACCTGGAACGATTGAGTAAATAGGTGAACTATAAAGTAGGTGAATATTAGGTGTGGAATTAGAAAAACTTAATAAATCGTTGATCAATTATTCACTATTAGGCAGTTAATGAGAAATGTTGGGAATACAAAAAAAAAACATTAAACTAGTTATTTATAGATTTTAAACAAACACTGATATAATCATAAGAATAAAACTATGAAATACCATTACAGAAAAGAAAACTGTCGACTTATTTTCAAATGTACATTGATTTCAAACAGAAAGATTCCATTCCAAACTCTATTTAAAAAGTAAAATCAATAAACCGATAATTATATACATAAAGATTATACAAATCCCAAATATTGGAAAACCTAAATATGCGTGGTCAAAATATTAAAAATCAAAGTGCTTTAAAAAGTGAATGAACTCGCCTAACAGCTGTTTTGAAAACAATATATTATGAAACGAATTGGGGATATTATATTACACAAACTAAACCGCTTGTCTACAAAAAAATCAAGAAAATATGACACGACAGGAAAGACTAATGACTTTACAGCTAATTGCCACATAAATATCAATGTTACGCAAAAATACTTATTTAGATAAACGTATAATGTTTCACTAATCGTTAACGAAAAATGTTACAATAAAGGTTAAAACATGCTTTTCAATTCGCGGTAAAAGATTTAATAAAGTTCAGCACACAGTATAAATTCGTAAAAAAATTCGTATACCAGTAAACGGTACTCAAGCAGCAAAGTAATTTTGGCAACAAATATGTAGGTTGTACTTTACCCCATTGGAATCATAGTACCCGCTATGGAAAATAGTGTCTTCTTTGACATCCAGCAACCACAAATGTGAAACTAGGAAAGATTACTGTCAAATTAGGAAAATTCAATGAACCGTTGATCAAATATTCACTATTATATACTTAATGAAAAATGTTGGGAATAAAAAAAAACATTAAGCTAGTTATTTATAGATTTTCAACAAACATATGATATAATTATAAGATTGTAACTAAAATGCTATGGAAGAACTAGGCATACATAAGAAAAGTAACTGCCAACTTACTTTCAAATGTCCAGTGACCTCAAACAGGAAGATGCCCTGTCTCCAATCGTCTTTACCATCGTTTTGGAGAGCATCTCCCGGAAAGCAAATACAGAAAATCTCACAGTTTAATAATTAAGGTCCTCATATTATACGGACCTTCGACGATGAGTTTAATATAGTAGCGAAAATAATTATTGGTAAGCAAAAAACATTAATACATTAAATAGAAAAAAGCGCAAAAAAGGGTCCTTAAAATCAACGATAATAAAAAAATATATGGCTATCACTTTGAAATGTTTCATCGGTCTAAATATTTGGAATTTAAAAGCACTTTTAACAAAAACACTACAAAAGAGAATAACAACAGAATACAAGCTGGCAATTGCTACGTTTTAAGCAAAAAAATTAAATCCAAAAATACATCCCGCAGTAAGAAAAATAAGAATCTACGTACGTAAGTAAAACACAAACAATGAAAAAAATTAAATAAGAGCCGATTGAGCGTCGTAGAAAGAAATATATAATTCTGTTATGAATAAGATCACAAATCAAGACAAAGTGCAAAACAATAACTTTAGCGTTGAGATTTAATTTCTTGTACGATGGTGCAATTTGTATATACCTGTTTGACCTTAGCATTAGTTCCCGGTCGTAAAACACTTCTGAGGGCTCTTCTAGCAATCCTGATCTCAGTAATACCTGAGTTTTACTTACATTATTTTATATATCCTGATTTTAGTAGTTCGCATTACACTTCTGGATTTAAAAGTGTTATGAGGTGATACATACATCACTTTGCTACCTGAATTTTCCCTTTTATCTCTTATGTGACAACGTTATCTGCGATATCTAAAACGCCCCAATTTTTCCAAATATTATGGGTCTATTGTTACGTTATATGCTCTATTCTACATCATCTCTTTTGTCTGTTAATAAATATTTATTTGGTTTTATCGTTACTATTATACCGTTTTTTTCGCTGGTAATAGCATTATTCTATAGTATTCTAATATTTAATCTATGGATTAAATTCGGATAGCGGATAGTGATATTCTTTACTTTCTCGGAGAAATTATAGTGTAACACACAAAAACCGTATTATATTGCCAAAAACTTCCTTGCATATTCTATTTATTTATGAGGGGCAGTAGCAATATCAGTACCTACCATAATAATGCATATAGTCCTGGACTGGCTAATCGTTGGATAATAGGAAACATGGATGTAGCAGTTTTAATGGTTTGGTGACTGCTTACTGAAATCGGGGAGCAGAGATATCAGTACCAAGTTAATGACTATAGGAGTTGCGGATACATTTTCTGATAATTTAGTTTTTCCCTTTTTTTTTAAAATATACTATAGAAGTCTCAAGTATAGGTCTCATGTAATTGTGGAAGATGCATAAGGTATTTAGACATCGTTTTTTGTAAATTGAATGTTTTAGATTTTCAGATGTATAAACTTGACGTGAATTAATTTAGACTCATTTAGTTTAGGCTCTAATAGGTATACTATTTGTAGGTTAAACTCCCATGCTATACTTTAGCAAAGGCCTAAGCAATGTCAAAAAGGACTAGCACAATTTTTTTTTTCTAAAACGTATTTCTCAACAAGTTTCTCACTTAGTTATATCGATAATTCTGTATATTCAATTAATCATGGGATACTTTTTATCTCTGAATAAAAATTATCGGTTTCGAATCAGCTCCTTTTTTTATTATTGGTTTCATTAACTTACATAAATAAATACAACCTGATTTAAAGTAAAGCTGAAGTTGGTTTTTAAATGCACACTTTAATACTCTGTTTTTGTTTGCCTTATTTTTAGACCTTTTGCTCAAGCGCCCATCTCCATTGTCTCAATCATTAATTCAATTATCTCTCCTTATCTCTTACTAACACCACATCGTTAGCATACATCAGGCACCAAGGGATATCTCCTTGACATGTTTTCGTTAATTTTTCCAACACTAATTAGAAGAGATAAGGGATTAGCACTGACCCCTGATGCAATACTATTCTCAAATGAAATTTATCAGTCTTACCCTCACTTGTTCTAACATTAGTTTTCCATTACTTGCCTTATGATAAAAATTGCATCCGTTGTTGATTTGCCTTGCATGAATTTAAACTGAATATTTCTGTTTCTTCCTGTATCCTACTATCAATTATTCTCTCCCACAGTTTCATGGTGTGACCGAGTAGTTTTAGGGCTCTTTAGTTTGTACAGAGTTTACCATCTACTTTGTTTTTGTATACAGGTACTAAAATGCTACTTCTCCATTCATCCGGTATTCGCCTTACTTTCAAAATTCTATTAAATAGTCCTGTTAGCCAACTTGTTCCTGATTTTCCTAATGCTGATCATATATATCCAGGGATGCCATCAGGACCTATGCCTTTTCTTTTTTCATCTTATATCAGGACCTCGTCATTTTCGGCACCATTGCTATTACTGTCTCTGT
Source organism: Diabrotica undecimpunctata (assembly GCF_040954645.1). Classification (NCBI taxonomy): domain Eukaryota; kingdom Metazoa; phylum Arthropoda; class Insecta; order Coleoptera; family Chrysomelidae; genus Diabrotica; species Diabrotica undecimpunctata. The sequence continues at coordinate 16,462,644 of NC_092813.1, forward strand.
TGCCTCTATAGATGCTTTCTCAAACTCTTCGTTTAATTGGTCGTTAAAGAACTCCTTCCAGCGATTTTTTACATCCTTTCCTTGCATAAATAGTTTAATGTATTTATCTCGTATACATTTAATCTGATTAAAATCTTTGGTTTTCTTTGCTCCACTTTTAGCAATTTTGTATATGTTTTTTTCTTAGTACTCAGTTCATTGTACAGCTTTTCATACGCTGCTACCATAGATTGTGCTACCGCTACTTTTGCTTCCTCTTTATCTATTTGATACTTTTGATAATCTTAGTCTGATATTTTTCTTGTCCCTTCTTATATAAACTTCTTTTGTCTTTTATATTGTCTTAAACATTGTATGACTATCTATATTTACCAATTTTTAAGTCAATTTCCTGAGATGTTTTCAAGTATTTTAGTTACACCCTCTTTAATAATTTTTGACACATTTCTCCAAATTTCATTATGACCTTTTTCAATATTCCAACACATTCTTTTTTATTTCTGTTCTAAATTGAACTACTTTGTCGCTTGTTAACGTCAATTAATTGTTTTTGTAACTCTCCTCTATATTTTGGTTTTATTTCATATTTTACTTGTATATCTAGTACCAGCACTTTATGCTGTTGGCTTAGAGTTTCACTAATTATTACTTTAGAGTCTTTGCATAAGGGATTGGCTTACGATCCATATTTGGAATTGATTTTGTCTGCTTTTGAATTGGATAAGTTGGCTTTCTCTTTTCTAAAAGCATGTACTAACAGTGTACTAGGTATGGCCACTGTTAGTACATGCTACTGCTAATTCCAGCATATTATCTGCCATATTATTTGCTGCTTATAGCATTCTTCTATAGCATTCTAATATTTCATCCGATTAAATCCGTATAGCAAATAGATATTTTTCACTTTCTCGGAGAAATAATATTCTAACATACAAAATCCTAATAAATTGCCAAAACCTTCCTTGCATATTTTATTCACTTATAAGGGACAGCAGCAATATCAGTACCATAATAAGGCGTATAGTCCTGGACTGGCTAATCGTTGAATAATAGGAAGCATGAGTGTAGCAGTTTTAATGTTTTCAGGACTGCTACCTGGTATCGGGGAGCAGTGATATCAGTACCAAGTTATTGCATATATGAATTGTTGCTTGAACTTTATTATTACTAAACAGCACTATATAAAAATTACTATATTCTATAACACAAGAAACACTGTGTTATAAAACAGTCGAATAATATACAGATTTCCAATTCAAATAGTCAAAAAATTAAAGAACAGCTTACTAAAATAGAAATCGCCTATTTAAAATGCAATCCATTAATGTCCCAAGGTACCAAGCACTTCTAGCATATGGTAATAATATTGATCTCATAAGAAACTCTCTCCCGTCTGCGACATCTTCAACAAAGTGAAGAGAACACGAAAAATGTTTTACTTAAAACCAACAAAATGAAAAATAAATACAAGCGAATCAACAAAATAGAGCAATTAAATCTAGATCGTGGATAAAACAAGTGATGTTTTTATCTAAGGGGACGTCATAGAATTTTTGGAGAAATGTTCTGTAATTTAATATGTCGTAAGCGGCATTTAGATTGACAAATACTACCCCTAATACCTGATATGTTGATGATGTTGATTTTTGCAACAACGGGTACGTTATTACATACTTTATAAGTATTACGAATAAAAATAAATAAGCAAGAAGAATGTAAGTGTACTATATTTAAACCAAGTGACAGAAAAAAGAATATTATACATACATGTACTTCTAAATTGAAAATTATATGCCTGACAACGCAAGATACAATAAACAATGATTTAAGATTGAAAATAATAATAGCTTGCACAAGCGACAAAGTATTTAAAACGATAAGGCCGAACATATATGTAATTGTAATAGATATGTTGGCTAAAATTAAGTTACTATAAGACACCGAAATATTATATCTGGGTAATGACTCACTACTGATTGTTAGTATCTACCATAAGTGTATCGATGTGTTTATGTGTATCTAAAGTATAGTAGTATATTGAATTCCCTACATTAAAAAATCGAAATATTTAAATTAGACAGTAAAAAATTATAATTTTAAGATTGACTTATAAATTATTATAATTTAAATTTTACTGCTTGATGAAACAAATATTGTAAGTCATACACTGTAGCAATCGAAACATCGGAACGTACATTTATATAATAAATTTCATTTCACGTACATTTATATAATAAATGTTTCAGTGCCAATGCATAAAAAAAAATACTAGTACATAAAAATGGACACTTGCCTTTTCAAAGTTTATAATAGACACTTATTTCAGTTTATCTATAATTAAAGCAAGTAATATAAATTACCACCATAAAATATTTAACTACATTAACCAAGTACGTATTCGTGAAATTTCTCGATGACTTAATTGATTGATATTTAAATAAATTTGAAGTTCCAAAATGTACCTGCTGTAAAATTTAAAAATCTACGACTAATCAAATTATTGGCAACATCGGAGGGGTTTAGTTGTGTACGCAAAGAAATGCATACGGATCCCAAAAGTGTTTTAACTTATTACGGAGTCCACTTAATCCGAAGTGTTGGTCGGAGTCCACATAAAGCGCTACCCAGATAATAATATACACGGTGTATATTCGCCTGGAGTTAGTATAATACCGTTTTTGTACGGAGCCCTCATTAACCGCTAGATCTATATATATATATATATATATATATATATATATATATATATATATATATATATATATATATATATATATATATATATATATATATATATATATCGACATATGAAGAATAAACACTGAAAACTATTCAGTTGGATTTGCATAAACTTTCGCCGAGGGAACTCCCACCGCTTTCAACACTAACACACTCGATATTTATTTTAAATGATACCAACAAGTTTTCATTCATCGAAAAACAGTCAAAGCAGACACATCAGCTGCTCCAGTATGAAACAGTACATTCAGTTAAACTTGATTAAGACATGTATCGAGCAAGAATTTATTCGAGCCAACTACGCATGCGTGTGTTTACCGGCTAGTTTAATCCTTCATGAAGTTGCCCAGCAGTATGGAATAACGACAAACGTGGTAGTAGGTACAAAGGTCTACTCAAATGGTGTTGTAATTACGCCACATTTCTGGAATGAACACAATGAAATAGTATTCGATCCAACAGATGCAGTTACAAAACATCATCTACCTCATCAAATCGAATTTTCAATGAAAAAGGGAGTGTTTATGCGTAAAAGTGATGAAGATGCAAGAATGATTGACATTTATTATGATTTTAAGAAAAGCAAATCAACGACGGAATATTTTGAAGAGGCTCCAGAATGTCTGCTTGAAATACGAAAAAATATTTTTAATATTGTAGCAAAGATACTTAATAAAAAAAGTAATGTTTAAAGTAATTGTGTTTTTGTTTACAACCCAGTTGTCGAAATGATCTACTGAAAATACAAAGAAAATGTTCTAATAGAATACATGCGTGAACATTTTATAACAGTATTTGATGAAATAATGTAGAAATAAATTAAACACTATGACAACCTTAGAATAATGGTGTATAAAATCAAATACGAGTCCTCTAAATATATAAAATAGTACTTACTTTTTATAAATTTTTTATTTGTAGCACAAATCTCTCTTGTAACACAAAACGAACACGCTATCACAAAGGTTAACTACAGACTGAGTATAACAGAATGGATTCGTTCATTAAATAGTCAGGCTGGTATGACGTAACTCGACTGAAAATTACTGAGGAGTGCATAGTATTAATAATAAGCTGATTCGTGTTGCACGTACACCGGATATTATCGACTGTGAAAACGCTGAATCGTGAGAGAATGTTAAAAAGATATGTAATAATATCCGCTAAAGTTCTCGTTAGCAGTATTTCGCGTCATATTACGTCTGGTGATTCTATAACTAACAAGCTGATTCTTGAAAAAATTGTTGCACGTGTTTTCGGCGACCGTGTGAGAAATCTTAAAAGGAAATGCACATCCGCTAAGACACAGGGCGAATGCTTACATATTTTAACGTATTTTAATTGTAATATTAAAGGTTCCAGATGGGGTGGCGTAATCATTTGTGAGAATTAATATCTTGTTCCGAACTATTCCGTATGTATAACGAAATCGTAAAATACTTGAATATTCATGAAAAACACCTTTCTTCTAATAAATAATTGATATCTACTACTTAAAGAGTGTTATATTCTCAACACCTATATTTTTAAAATCATTCTCGAGTACACGTATTATTTTTCATGCTAACGTTCACATGCATGCTTTGCAATGATTTCTCTGAAAAAGATTCTATTTTTTATCTAAATAAATATGAACAAAGTATCGATAATAAAACAGATCTCTGAACGTTACTAATTACTTTACAAGAAAAGTATAATTTGCCAGTGGATAGATTGCTTAATAATGCAACAATTGAATTTATGCGCCGCCCGCATTGTCAATACAGTGATAACGAATTTAGAGTAAATTCTTCATGGCGGAAACATCACCTGCGATGGTATTTTCCTCAAAAAAAAAAAACGGTTGAGACGCAAAAAAATATGCAGGAATGGCTTTTCAGCTGTGGCAAAATGTTTCAAACTTAACATTCACAATGGTTACAAATTCTACTTTAGATCCTCCTCCTGATATTACCAATAGGTACCAATAGGTTAGGAAAACTCATTATTTTAGATCAAATTGTATGGATCACAATGAATGCCACATTTGATATTTATAATAAAAAGAGGACCTCTGTCCGAGATAGAATTTATAGGGGGTCCCTCGTATACACGGTTTCGTATGTATATAATAGAAAATATCTTCCATATGATTTTTTTAATTTATAGAGTACCGTGTGGGAGACGAATAAACATTCCCTGTAAATAATATTTTCAAAGATGAATGTATGTGTGTCGTTTGAAAAACTTCTATTTACTGAAAAATATGACTATGTATACGCTTTCTGTGACATATAACCTTTTGTTCACCTTAACCTTAGCTAAGCCAAAGTCTTAGAAAATAGAACACATGCAATTATAGCGTAACACATACTGTTACTGCAGCACCAACTGTTCATGGAATTTCTCAAGTATTGAATGTAAGCGGCTAATATAAGTGTTTATAGAGTTCGAATTTGAGGCATGAAATGGTGTGGCCCTGTTTACGGTTGTAATACCGAGACAGAACGCTTCGGTATTGAGTCTGGTGCTATTACTCTTATATACAGAATTTATCTTGTTCCATACATAATCGAAAGTCACCTCGGATGCAGGCTTGAACCTCATACAACCTTGTCCATATATATATATATATATATATATATATATATATATATATATATATATATATATATATATATATATATCCCGCTATCCTTTTGAAATCTTTTCACGTTGCAGTAATGTAGCATCACCAAGAATTGCTATCATTTTCTATTTATAAATTGTGTATGTTCGTTTAGGGCACCTTTGTAGGCTTGGCACTGTTGTCGGTTTTTTAATATTCCGATTTTTTTAAAATAATATTTTAGATACCTAAATATCGATCGGTTGTTTGGGTCAAGTTCGAATAACGACATTGAAACTACCTGCTCACAAGTTGCAGTCTCAACAGGTTTTTTTCTTCGTTTAGATGTTATATTTATTTAACCTAGATATTTTTGCCCAGAGAATCCTGTAGGGGAATATTTTACATAAATTTTAATTTACAACCTGTTTAGTCGAAGCTATCGATGAATAGTTTGAGATAAATATTATGGTTTTATGATTAAGGCCTTTATTATTGGTTGTGATTGTGATAATGTTTGAAATTTTGATTTCCATTCCGAAAATCGTTCTCAAAAAACGTTTTTCTGTACAAAATGTGTATACATGTTTACATAATTAGTACAATAAACAAAGCTATTGTAAAATAATAGTGGAAATCAAAACGTTAAATATTAGTTAATTAAAAATGTAATTTTCATCTCAATAACGACCAATAATTGTGGCTTAATCACATAAAAAAATAATATTTGACTTTGACCATGCCATAAGAAAGTAATTCACGGAACCTCGCTAAATAATTTAAAAAAATCTTATACAGAAATTTAAATTCTAAATAGTATGAGGGGTAGCTGACGAAAAATTTGTAAAGACGTACAGTTGATTTTGCTTTATTTTTTTAAACAATCTTAAAAGGAAAAAAAAATAATTTTTTGCTTATAAAACGTTTTGTATACATTCTAAAGAAAAATAATTCAAATAATATTTGTAGACCATAAAAAGTTTTTTATGTAGAGAAATACCAAATTTAAATACATAAATAATTGATATAATTCCAAAAAACCGTAAACTCTATGATATTATGTTTGTAGTAATTTATAAAATAATAATGTTAATAACTTTGTTTTTGGCCTAACGACAAGCAATTATGGCAATTGATGAGTTATTAAAGTGTGCTAAATATCAAGCAGGTCAAAAAATATTTTACAATTTATTCAATTTGTTTATGACAGAAAGCGATTATTTAAACAACTGTACTTGTCCAAACAGTATGACTCTACAAGTATTTTGTAACTTGCAATCGATTCTTTTCGCTTTTAGTTTTAGGGTATATTAAAAAAACTTTAACATATTATTAAATTTTTTATTAAAAACCAGTTTGAATAGGGGACTTTTTAGTTTTTAGACCACTTCACGTTTTTTCAGTTTCTTTGACAAGTGAGGATTATCTATTCGCTTATTTCTTAATATGGGCTATGAGCAATTATCTAGTCAAGTCAACACTATTATAGAAGTTACCCATACTTTTTAAGTAGTCATTCAGACGGTTCATCTTAATTGTCCCCATATGGAACATAAGTCCGAGAAAAGTCTTAAATTCTGTTTGTGTTGTTTCTTTCCAAAACGCAATCCTCGATTTTTCTGAACGACTTTGTGCAAATATTTCGTCAGAGTCAATCAGAGTCACTTCCACCATTCATTTAATCTACATCGTCCTCGCCAGATGCTTCTAACAATGATTGTAATTCAGCAGTGGTCAATCTACGTTTATATTCACATTTAGCTTTTTTAGATGTCGAAGGCATATTATTTACATCCATCTTTTTTATAAATACTATAACTCACTTTTACGGAGGTAATTAACAATTAAAATGTTCTACTAAAACTATCAACTTACGACTTCCAATACTATAAGGCCACTTGAGGTATAATACGTTTTTACTCAATAATAGTTCCTGTATAAGTAAAATTGTTTTTTAATGTGCTCCATTGAAGCACACTAGACATATTCCAGTTTTGCCATCACATTCTTCAGAGTATGTTTTAACTTTTCTATCGTCCTTTTTACTAGTTATGCTTCTTCTTAAAATTTTGTTATTATCTACATCGCTTTGCCTGAGATGGTATTTTTGGGTGTAACTGTTCGTGAGGGTTACAACATTTCTTTATTTGCAAATGCCTTCGCGAACTCCAGTCTGAACTCAAGGATAGGTTGTCGCTTTTTTACGTTTTCTATTATTTAGCAACTAAGCATTTACTACTGCGGTATTAAATGCGGTATTAAATATTAATTCCACTGCCACTTTCCGGTACCACTTTAGAATTTTGCGTATTGGGCTTTGGTAAGAAGCCACTTAATCACTAAAATCAACACTCTTTTTCACCAAGTTATAATCGAGAATAGTTTGTGGTTTTAGTACTTGTGTATAATTTTTCTTTTCATCTGATTAAACCAAGATATAACTATTATGTTTAAATGTTGTAAGGATTAAAACTGGTCTTTTGTCGACCCATCTTATTACTTCTAAAATCAATAATGGGGTTAAGTTTCATCGTGAGTAACTGGTTGCAATTTTTTTAATCGAGATTTTGGTTTTACATGTTTTTATAGTAAAACATCTGCACATGAATAATTCGTTTCTTGAACAATGATTTCAATTCATCGACCAATAGTCTAAAATAAGGTTTTATTACGTCGTCCGGAATATTATAAACTGGTTCTTTTTCACAAATATATTGGAAATATGGTTTACATTCTATATTTAGAAAAATCTTTTACTGCAACTCTTGTTCCCATAAGACCGTATGTTATAAATAAATATATTCCTATAAGAATTATCTTGAAAGATGAAAAAAATACAATAAAAAAGTGCAACATTAAGTGTTATTTAAAAAATAATAAGTCATTCACGGGCGTACAGTTAAAAACAAAAGTTTTCAGTGTTCTATTGCTTGATTATTATTATCTGGTATTCTGAAAATGTTGACATTTTTTCCTGGTCTGATCTCCCTCAACTAACGTCATCTTTCTTAATTGGTAGGTTGTATTGATCAGGTCTCTTTAAGTGTTTTGTTGCTATCCATAGTGAATGATCTTCTTTAGACAATGTACTAATGTAGTGTTCAAATGTGGCATTGCGTACATCATGTAGCGCTCATCTTAATTGTCTGATTATCTACCTCTTGCTCTTTATTTTTCGACTATTAGTTGTATAATATAATTCGGAGTGTTATTTGTCTTTTCTTGATTTGGAATTGTTAATCGTGTAGCTCCATATGAAATAGTAGGAGATGAAAACGGCAGCATATTCATCCATAAAAAAAAAGGAAACGCGATAAAGATATCTGAAACAACTGTTTTATGTTATAAGAGATGAAATAGTCCGAAATTACCAAAACAGGTGAACAGGGCACTATAAAGAGGAAGTAAAATTAGCTATGAAACAGCTTGAATGAGAAAAAGAAGTAAGCTTAGACCAAATACCAGCAGGAATTATTCAACTGAAGAAAAAAATTAAATCGATAACAATATTCACTCCATTTACAGAAAAGGCGGTGACCCGCAATTATTTTAAGAACTTCTTTAATAGCCTCCAGTCAACAATTTCCTAACCATGTTTAAAAAACGTACGGAATGCACTGTATATACTAACCCAAGTCGTCAACATACTTGTTGTTGCAGTTATGTATTACGATCAACTTAAAGGTTATGCACGACTCCCCTTGTATAGGTACACAGGCAAGCACATGCGGGAGAAAAAAGATTTGTCATACCGTTACATTATGTCAAATTTTACCGTTGAATATTTTATGGTCCCCTTTGGGTTATAAAACGAATGATCGACTTTTTCTCGCACAGATCCCTGCTATGTAACTTTACAAAGCGAGTTTGCTGGGTATTAAAGAACCGTCTATGGCATCATATAATTTTACGCTAATATTTCACGTTCTGCGACGCATTCCACGTTTGACACATTGTCTTTTTTAGTTTTCTGTCATTCTATTTGTTAAAGCCTATCTTATTCTCGTCACAGCGTCAAGGAGCAGTAAATGTGTGTACTGAACGGGAGGCATATGTCTAACAGTAAACGTTGGAGATTTTTCGAGTTTATCATATCTTCTTCTTTGAGTGCCTCTGCTATCGGAGATTGGATATCATTAGGGCGATTCTAATTTTATTTACTGCTGTTTTGAATAACTCGTTAGTAGTACAGCCAAACCACTCTCTTAAATTTCTCATCCAGGACATTCTTCTACGGCCTGGATTTCTGCGTCCTTGGATTTTTCCATGCATTATATTTTGTAGGAATGTGTACTTTTGTCCTCTCATCAGGTGGCCAAACTATTCAAGTTTTCTCTTTTTTATATTCAGTATAACTTCTGGATCGTTATTTATTCTGCGTATTACCTCTTCATTTGTAATTTTATCCACCCAACTTATTTTTAGTATACGGCGGTAGCACCACATCTCAAAGCTTTCAAGATTTTTAACATTCTTCTGTTTAAGAGTTAATGCCTCAACAACCGTAAAGCAAAGTACTGAATACATACTAAGTAGTTAACTAAAAGTGTGCGTTAATTCGTTTTATTGCTGCCAGTTTAAGGTGTTATTAGATGCCGCCATGTTTAATTTTTCTCCACCATCGTATTACCTCCGTTAAATCCTATCATTTTAGGTTCCATATGTCATGATTAGACCTATAGGACCGGAGATACGCAACTAAGCCTCTTTTGACATAACATATATAGGAGCAAAGATATATACCTAAAGTCCTTTTAGTGTTGATGTATTTGATTTGTACGTCGTAGTATTCTATTAGTTAAATGGTACCATTTGAGGTACTTTACGTCACGATTGGACTAATAGGATCGAATATACATAACTAAGGCCCCTTTTGCCAAGCTACTCTATTTAATTTTTATATCTCATTGTATTATATTAGTTAAATTCTATCATTTAAGGTACGAAACGTCACGATTGGACTAATAGGACCGCAGATACATAACTAAGGCCCTTTTGACAAGCTGATGTATTTTATTTTTCTATCTTATTGTATTCGATTGGTTAAATCCTATCATTTGAGGTACTGTACGTCAGGATTGGGCCACTAAAAACAAAGATACGTAACTAAGGCCCTTTTGACGTGATGCTGTATTTGATTTCTATGTCATTGTATTCTATTGGTTAAGTGCTATCATTTGAGGTATCGTACGTCACGATTGGACTAATTGGACCGAAGATACATAACTAAGGTCATTTTGACATGCTACTTAATTAAATTTTTATACCTCATTGTATTTTATTTGTCAAATCCTTTCATTTGAGGTACTGCACGTCATGATTGGACTAATAGAACTAAAGATACACAACTAAGGAGCTTTTGACATTGTTCTTCATTTGATTTTTCTATCCCATTGTATTATTTATGTTAAATCCTATCATTAGAGGTACTATACGTCACGATTGGACTAATAGGACCGAAGATACGTGACTACGGCCCTTTGGACATGTTGCTGTATTTAATTTTTTTATTTCATTGTTTTGAATTGGTTAAATCCTGTCATTTGAGATACTGTACGTCACGATTGGACTTATAGAAACGAAGATATATAATTAAGGCCTTTTTGACATGCTGCTATATTTGATTTTTCTGTCTTATTGTATTTTATTGGTTAAATCCTATCATTTGAGGTGCTGTACGTCGCGACTGGACGAATTGGAGCGAAGATACAATAGGTAGTTGCAATATATCATAACCCGTTACTTTTAACCAAACATGATGCCAGAATGATTTGTAGATGAAAAAAATAGATATATATTCTTAAATTTACTATTTCGTCGTGGGTAATATTATATTCAACAACGATGCCAAATTTCTGATGCTAAAATGATTGATAATGAAAGTGGGATATACATTTTCATGTATATAATGGCAGCGAGTAAACGGTAAAACCCTGAACTAAATATATATAATATTTTCACTGTACCATCATTTTAGACTCAAACATTTTCTGGAATAAACTTATATAACTCAGTAAGGGATAAAAATAGAAAGCGGATATTTTAAAATACCAACACGGTATCAAGACTCTAATCAATGAGATGGTTAAAATTCTTGTAACAAGTACGGGAAAACAGTTATTAAGGTCTTGTAAAGTAGCGTCGATATACAGATGCTACTTTGCAAGACGATGCTAAATTGATGGTAAAAGCATAATGTATCGATGCGAAAATGATAGTAGGATGTATATATATATATATATATATATATATATATATATATATATATATATATATATATATATATATATATATATATTGATATGATTGGTGTTTAAAGAAAATAATTTATAAGTTATATACTAGATAATTTTAAAAATAACAAGTATTTGGTTATTTTAAGAAGTTATATACTAGAGAATTTAATAAAAATATATTTATGTGAGGGCATTTTTAAGAAATTAGCATATAAAAAGTATTTTTTAGTAATTATGATGTAGATATATTTAAGTGAGCCATGTGACTAGGCAACCAGATATACATACTCTGAAGTGACGTTTAAGAATAATTACGAATATAAAGTGGGGTTATAATGATAATATGTTGTTTAAAATGTGTAATTTATTAAATTAAAATGTTTAATTTATATAAGTTACTGATTTAAATGTATACTCTGATCTGAAAAGCCTAAATGCCAACAAAATTTTCTATAGATAAGTAAGGAATTCTCTAGATCACCGGAGATGGCTTTGTTTGCAAAATGGTTTGTTCCAGAAAATTCAGACATGTATTTAATAGAACAAATGGTACATGATTTCTTACCAGATGGTTCTGGAACATCCAAAAAGATATAAATACCCGGTGATTTGGATTCAAAGCAGTCAGAAAGTTTAAGTCAAGCAGTCAGAAAGTTTAGTAAGAAAGTCGATTCAGTTAGTTATGAGTTTTTTTTAGTATGAAAATTAGTTAGAGGCAGTCAATCAGTTACAATTGTTCAATATAGTGAGTTAAATCAATATTAAGAAACAGTATAAAGAAAATAATATTAAAGATTAAAAATTATGTTATGTATAAATGATGATAATGGAAGAAGTATTAATTGAATATTAAAATTAAATGATATTTTGTTGATTGGATATTGATATATTGAAAAAAAGAATAAAAATAAATTCTGTTGCTGGTTTGCTTGGTGGTTTATAAATGCTGTGAAGAAAAATATCTTAAATTGGTGGAAGCTGATAATTGAAAAAAGTAATTTCACAAAAACAGGGATAACCGAAGCTGAGAAGAAGACATTTGAGTGGTGATTATAATCTATATAGCGGAAAACAGTTCATTTAGGCATTCAGTGACAGAAAGGTACAAAATTTTGTTAATATAATTTAGTTAGTGTCATAACAATTTCAATTTTGAAGATATTTTGTTTAAATTTTACATTGTCTATAGAATTTAATTAGTTTCATAAGAATTTCAATTTAAAGATAGTTTATTTTAAATTTACATTGGCTAGGTTAGATATATATGTGTGTTTCATAATAGATATAATAAAGATAATTTAAAAAAGTACTTACAAACTAATTCTTTGAGAACCGCGATAAAAACCCTATATTATTAAAAAATACTCATTGCTCATCATTCAAACAAACAATACATCATAACAATTTGGCGCCCACCGCGGGGCTCTCTATTTAAAAGAATTAGTTTGGGAAGATAAGTGCTCTCATATAATTAAATTAATTATCAGTAGAAAGAAAAAATTATAGATTTTATTTTTAATTATATTTGAACAAGTAAAGTCTCAAAATGTCTCAAGGAAAGAAAGGTACAAAAAGCAAAAAGAATGAAGAAGATGTGGAAGTAGAAACACAACCTATACAAGAGGAGAGTTTAGTTCAAGTTCCACAAGATACTGCAGAAATGAATCCAGAAAGAGAGGAAAATGTGAATATGGCAGCTTTGATGTCATTAATGATGCAGATGAACAAGACAATGGAAGAGAATTCAAAAGAAATCAAAGAAGACATGAGAAAAATAGAACAAAAAATGGAACAGAATTCAAAAGAAGTCAAAAAAGACATGAAAAAAATGGAACAGAAATTGGAAGAGAATCATAGAAAATTAGAAAAGAAAATAGAAGATAATAATAATAAAATTGTAAAACAAATGGAAAAACAAATGGATAAAAAACTTGAAGCTGCAGAGAAAAAAGTAGCAAATGAAATAAAAAGTATACGGAATGACTACAAGAAAAGGATAGACAATGAGAGGACAGAAGTAAAGAGGATTATTCAAGATAATAAGATAGATATAGAACAGAAAATAGAGTTGCAGAAATGTAACTTAGAAGTAAAAATTAACGAAGACAGGAGAAACGCAGAAGAAAAATTAGAGGATATACAACAAAATATCCAAATAAATAGTAATCAAATAAGAAATGTGGAACAGAGAATAGATGATATTTCACAAATGAGAGACATAGGGAGACCTTACTTAAATTTAACAAATGAGACTGGGATTAAATTCTCTGGTAATATAAAAAATTTGCATCCTAGAGTATACATAAATAGTTTAAAACATAAATTAAGATTTGTGAATAATATTAATGATATTAAAGATTATATTAGAATGACATTAAATGACAATGCGGCAACTTGGTTTGCTAGTATTGAAAATGATTTAGATAATTTTCAAACATTTGAAAATAAATTTTTAAATTATTATTGGGGTGAACTAGAGCAAGCCAAGTTTAGAGAAATTCTATATTTTGGAAAGTATAATCAAAATTTAAAATCAAATATGGTAGATTATGCATTGAAACTGATAACAGTTGCAAAATATTTAGAACCACCGCTTAGAGAGGATGAAACGGTCTTAAATGTATCTAGACATTTTGATGCTGATGTTGTGCAAACAGTAACTGTACAAAATATTCAAACAATAGAGAGTTTTATTAATTTTATTCAAAGAATACAAAGAGGTAATATGACAAGTAATAATAATAACAACAAAAAAAATAATAATAACTTTCAATATAATAAAAATGATAATCAACAATATAGACAATCATATAACAATAATACTAGGTATGGTGATAGTTTACAAAATTTTAATAATAATAACAGTAATCAAAATAGACAGAACTTTAATAACAATACTAGTTATAATAGACAAAATTTTAATAATAATACTAATTATAATAGACAACATTTTAATAACAGTACTAATAATAATAGACAAGATTTTAACAATAGAAGAAATACAGAGCGACCTAACTATAACAGACAGGTAAATTGTGTTCGAAGGAATAGAAGCTGCGAAGACAGGGAACGAAGTAGTACAAGGCAGGAAAATGTGAGTAGAAGTCATAGTAGGGAAAGACATAGGACATCAGATCCAAGTGGTCAGATACAATCTGACAATTCTAATAATCAAAATTTTGTTCAGTAAACTTTCTGAATTACAAGTTAGGCCATTGCTATTATGAAAAACCTTCTAAATTTATTTCTCTAGATGAAGATAAAATTATTGAATCTATTAATTTAATTTATATAAATGATTTGGCCAACAATAAAATGATTAAGATTATGATAGATACTGGTTCAGAAAGTACTTTAGTCTCGGAGAATTTTATTTTTAATACATTAAAACTATCAGATATAAGAAAGATTCCAAAAATTAAAATTGTTGGTGCAAATAATAAGAAGTTGGGTGAAATTGATAAACTAGCCAATTTTAAAATTAATATTCTTAATAAAGAAATTAATATGCAAGGATTTATTGTCAAGGATTTATGTGTTGATATATTAATGGGAAATGATGAATTGGAAAAGAAGAAAGTAAAGATAGATTTTGAAGAAAAAATGGTAACTTTGGAAGGGCAAATAATTAAATTTATGCAGAAAGATGAGGTGGAAGAAGGAATAAGAGTTGATAGGATATTATTAAAAGAAAATAATGATGTTTATGAAGAAGAAATGTATTTTGATGATAGGGAAATGTCCCAAAAGAATGTAAAGAATAATTATTGTAGTGAATATTTAAGGAATGAAAATTTTAAGCAGATGGATGCCTACGAGGTGGAGTGCGTAAAATTGGAAGCAAGGAATAATGAGTACATAATGAAGAATAATTTTATTTGTAAAGAAGAAGATGTGATAAAAGTTAATTGCCCTAAAGAATATAAATCAATAGTCGTTTCCATATTGCAGCAACACAAGGGACTTGTCAATAAAGAAAATAGAATTGCACAAAATTATATCCATAGTATAAAAGTTAAAGAAGAAAAAGATTTTAAAACAAAATCATACCCAATACCATATAAATACAGAGAAGAAGTAAACAGAACGATTAATAATATGTTAGAAGATGGAATCATTGAGAAGGCAGATACACGTTTCATAAACCCAATAGTAGTAGTACGTAAAAGATCAGGTGAAATCAGGTTATGTTTGGATGCAAGGAATATTAACAAGATCACTGAAAAGCAATTTGAAGCACCAATGAGTATAGATGGAATACTAGGAAGAATTAAAGAAATGTCATTTTTCACTAAAATCGATTTACAGCATAGCTTTTGGTTAATACCTCTAGAAAGAAAAAGTAGACAGTATACAGGATTTCAGATATATGGAGTAGTATATCAATTCAAAGTAGTACCATTTGGACTTCAATCATCTTGCAGTGCTCTATGTAGATGTCTTCATGATATTTTGGATCAATATGAACATTTTGTAATTCACTACATTGATGATATCTTAATTTTTTCTAAAACGGCTGAAGATCAGGAGAAACACCTAAAAATTATAATAAATAGATTAGACAAAGTTGGACTAAAAATAAATCAAGAAAAATGTACATTTTTTCAAAAAGAAGTAATATATCTAGGTTATAAACTTAACACTAAGGGAATCGAAATGGATCCAGAACGGACACAAGTCATTCAGGAATATAAAACACCACACAATTTAAGAACTTTAAGAGGATTTATTGGAATAATTAATTATTATAAAAGGATGGTACCAGATCTAAGTATAAAAGAAATTCCATTACTTGAACTACTGAGAAAAGGTGTAAAATGGAGATGGGATCAGAGAAGAGAACTAGCATTCCAAGAAATTAAAAACATTTTTCTGTCAAATTTAAAAATATATTATCCTGACTACACACTGCCATTCATATTAAGAACAGATGCATCCATAGAGAGATTATCAGGGGTATTATTACAAATACATGATGGGGTCGAATACCCAATACAATTTATTTCAAGAATTACAAAGCCACATGAAAAGGGTTACTCAGTTTCAGAATTAGAACTAGCAAGTATTATACATTGTGTCACAAAATTAAGATTTTATTTGTTGGGTAATGAATTTACAATAGAAATAGATCACCAAGCTTTAACATCTATATTAAATAACAAATATGGAAACAGTAGAATACATCGGTGGAGTTTAATATTGAGTGAATACTCCTTTGAAATCAAATACATTTCTGGAAAATCCAATATAGTGGCAGATGCTTTATCAAGGTTAGAAAATACATCACAAAAAGGGCAGCGAACAATAAAAATTGGATTAAATCAATTAGTAGAAAGTACAGGATTATATTCTAAAGAAGAAATTATAAGAGATCAGATCAATTTGAGTGAAAAACAAAAAGTCCTTAAGAAAGATGGAGTTTATTATAAAATAATAAATGGCATAGAAGTATATGTAATAACTAGAACTTTAGCAAGGAAAATATTGAAAAATTTACATAATAATTACATGCATATTGGTTCAAGAAAGCTATGGATGCTATTTAGGGACAATTATTTTGCAAAGAATGACATAAGTATAGCAAAAGAAATTACTACCCAATGCCAAATATGTCAAATAAACAAAGAAATGAATTTCAAAAACCAGAACACATATAGATCTAATGTTGTATATGAAAAACTAAATACAGTGTCCATGGATTTTATTTCAAATTTAGTTCCAAGTCCAACAGGAAAAAAGCATATACTAGTGATAGTTGATTTATATACAAAATTTATTAAACTATATCCCTGCTCAAGAACAAATGTTAAAACATTAAAATTATATATTAATCAATTTTTCGAAGAAATAGGACCATTTAGAAATTGCATAATAGATAATGCTACATATTTTAACAACCAAAAATTTCGAGCATTTTGTGAGAAAAAGGGAATCAACATTCATTTTACAAGTATCAGACATCCTCAGGCAAATCCTGCAGAAAGATATATTAAAGAAGTTATAAAATATTTAAGAATAGTGTGCCAATATCAACATGAAACGTGGCAGCAACATATACCACAAGTAGAATATTTTTTAAATAATACACATAATTTAAATACAGAGGAAGTACCAGAATATTTAATGTTTGGCCATATAGGAAACAGAAAATGGATTAGTGAATATAATCAGGATATGTTAGAACAAGTAATGCAGAAAGTGAATAACCGAATTAGGAGGAAAGCTGAAAAATATATCAGAAGACAAAATCGAAAAATAAAAAAACCAATCACATTTCAAAAAGGAGACAAAGTGTTAATTCGTTCACTTAGAAAGAGTAATGTTAGAAAAAACCATTGTAAGAAATTACAACCAATGTTTGAAGGTCAATACCTTCAAATATTTACTGTATATATATATATATATATATATATATATATATATATATATATATATATATATATATATATATATATATATCACACTGTATATATACAATACAATAGATAACAACATGTGTAGATGCAGATAATAGACCTAGAGGCATATTTCATATAAATAATATCTTTAAATATTATGAAGAAATTGAATAATGTTTTATATACTTTTAACATTAATAATAACAACTGTTACTGATATATCCATTTTATTCAATAGACTTGATTTGTTAAATAAATGGTAGATTTCCTTATTGTGAATCAATTTGACATCATACTTGTAGTCTTGTACATATGGAAATTATTTTGTACCCTAAAAATCATAATTTGGGGTTAGATACAAAATTGATTTTATAAATATCTTTCTAATATAATAAAGTGTAAAACTTACCAATTTATATGGATGAAAGCCTTTTGAATGGAAATAATTCCTAGATTTGTATCCTAACATCCATCGTAAAATGTAGTAAACATATAAAAAGTATTTTTTTAGTAATTATGATGTAGATATATTTAAGTGAGCCATGTGACTAGGCAACCAGATATACATACTCTGAAGTGACGTTTAAGAATAATTACGAATATAAAGTGGGGTTATAATGATAATATGTTGTTTAAAATGTGTAATTTATTAAATTAAAATGTTTAATTTATATAAGTTACTGATTTAAATGTATACTCTGATCTGAAAAGCCTAAATGCCAACAAAATTCTCGATAGATAAGTAAGGAATTCTCTAGATCACCGGAGATGGCTTTGTTTGCGAAATGGTTTGTTCCAGGAAATTCATGTGTTTAATAGAACAAATGGAACATGATTTCTTACCAGATGGTTCTGGAACATCCAAAAAGATATAAATAACCGGTGATTTGGATTCAAAGCAGTCAGAAAGTTTAAGTCAAGCAGTCAGAAAGTTTAGTAAGAAAGTCGATTCAGTTAGTTATGAGTTTTTTTTAGTATGAAAATTAGTTAGAGGCAGTCAATCAGTTACAATTGTTTAATATAGTGAGTTAAATCAATATTAGGAAACAGTATAAAGAAAATAATATTGAAGATTAAAAATTATGTTATGTATAAATGATGATAATGGAAGAAGTATTAATTGAATATTAAAATTAAATGATATTTTGTTGATTGGATATTGATATATTGAAAAGAAGAATAAAAATAAATTCTGTTGCTGGTTTGCTTGGTGGTTTATAAATGCTGTGAAGAAAAATATCTTAAATTGGTGGAAGCTGATAATTGAAAAAAGTAATTTCACAAAAACAGGGATAACCGAAGCTGAGAAGAAGACATTTGAGTGGTGATTATAATCTATATAGCGGAAAACAGTTCATTTAGGCATTCAGTGACAGAAAGGTACAAAATTTTGTTAATATAATTTAGTTAGTGTCATAACAATTTCAATTTTGAAGATATTTTGTTTAAATTTTACATTGTCTATAGAATTTAATTAGTTTCATAAGAATTTCAATTTAAAGATAGTTTATTTTAAATTTACATTGGCTAGGTTAGATATATATGTGTGTTTCATAATAGATATAATAAAGATAATTTAAAAAAGTACTTACAAACTAATTCTTTGAGAACCGCGATAAAAACCCTATATTATTAAAAAATACTCATTGCTCATCATTCAAACAAACAATACATCATAACAATATATATATATATATATATATATATATATATATATATATACAATCAATGTTTACAATCAATTAATTTACAAAATAAAATTTTAAAATTTTAGTAGTTTTAAAAAAAAGTTTTATAAACACGTTTATTTTACTGCCATACGTACTAGTTTCCGTTCGGAGAATCATATATCAGTATCTCTGCAAAAGCCATATTTATAAACTGTACACAAATTTTAAAAATTGCACTTAAAAAAAATATTGTCTGAGCTATTTAGATTTTTAACGTTATATAGATCAATAACATTATACTCTCTAAACTCAATTTTCTATAGCAAATAATAGTGATAACGATATTTTTTAGAAATCTAATATGAATCCTCCGAAATATCGTCATCAGTATCTTTTATTTGCGAATCAGTGTCGGACACATTGTCGGCATTTGCAACAAGAATTGTTGCAACGCCGACACTATGCCTCCGTTCGTTACAGGTAAATGTGTATGAGGATATGACTGCCAGCCTCCCACGCCTAGGGTGTTGGGTTAAGTTATGCTGGATGTATGCATCAAACTCCGCTGATGCTACATCCTTAGCAAAATAATGCGTACATGTACTACAGTAATATTGTACTTTCACAAGTGGAGCACAAAAAGGAGTACATGTACATTTGAGCATCTTAAAAAGCAGTATGATAAAAAATAACGCATATCTTTATTTATAAGCTTGAGCTGTAATAAAAAAACTGCTAACAGTAGAGAATAAAATATGTAGAAACATGAAATCTTACCCCTGTAAATGGCAAATGCTCGCAAAAGCTTGTTATTGAATATCTGAATCATTACTTGATAAAAAAAAACGATTTCCTGCATAATTGCAGAGAGAGTGTAAGGTGCATATCCGCTCAACCAAATTTGAGAATACCAAGTTAGTGCATTACTGTTCAAATGCATGTTACGAGGTACACTTAAAAAGTTATAAAACAAAAGGTCTCAAAAATATATGCTTTCTCTCCATTAAAAAGAATCTTAGAATGGTATTGTTGGTTTCTTGCAAATGATAGGAGTTGAATATAATCGAAAATTTGAATCTTGGTCGTTTGTCCTATCTGCAACATCTCTCACCTGTATATTTATTGTATCTTTATCGATTGGTGGGTGGGGTTTTCATAAAATTGCAAACCTATGTTCATTATCCACTTTAAAAACAATAAATTACTTGCGCGTTGTAAATAAAATATGATGTGCAACTCGTTACGTTTTCAGCATTTAATTCTGATTCTTATCAGAGATCTATGTTAAATATCAACCTACAAAACATAATATTACTCTACTTGTTGTAGATAAAATAAAAGTATGCAACCGTATCTATATGTTAGATAATTCATTTTCTTTCAGTATCCTGTCCGATTATAGAACGTTGGCTATCATATTGGCAATAATAACTTTGTTTACGGCGGCTCTAAATAAATTAGCGGTGGTCTTTTGAAAGCATTCACAAAGCCAGAATGTTCTTCATCGGCCTGGGCCTCTCCTTCCGGCGATCTTACCCTGTATTATGAAGTGTAGAAGGTTATACCTCTCTATATGTCTTAGTCTTCTTCTTCTTACGGTGCCTATCTGTTCCGGATGTTGGCGATCAACATGGCTATCCTAACTTTGCTTGCAGCTGAATAGTCCGGTTGTCGATGTATTAAACCACTTTCTCAGGTTTTGAAGCCAAGATATTCTTCTTCTCCCTGATCCTCTTTTTACAAATACCTTGCTCTGAAGAATGAGTTGCAACAAGGCGTATCTCTGTTCATTCCTCATAACATGGCCAAGATATTCTAGTTTGCGCTCTTTTCGCATTTCTTGCCTACTCTACGTAGGACCTCAACATTAGTCACACGATCCACCCATGAAATTCTTAAAATTCTGTAACACCACATCTCGAATGCTTCGAGTTTTCTTAAAGAAGCTTCGGAAAGTGTCCAGGCCTCTACTCCGTATAATAACGTAGAAAATACATAGCATCTAATGAGAGAGATGTTGGTAGCAAGTGGTAAATCGTGACTTTTGAAAGGAGACTTCATCATTATGAACGCTGATCTCGCTTTTCCTATGCGTTGTTTTATTTCACTGGAGTGATCCCAAGGTATGTGTAGCTGTCCACTCTGTCAATTGGATGTTGGTTAACCAAAGCTGTGTATTTAATATTTCACGCTTACTGACTACCATATACTTTGTTTTCTTCGTATTAAGATCAAGTCCGTGTTCTCTACTTATATCTGATATACGCGATATTATTCTTTGTAAACCGTCCAGACTATCTGCAAAAACTACTGCGTCGTCGGCATATCTAATGTTATTTAGACGCATTCCGTTGACTAATACGCCTTCTTGTAGTTCTCCTAGCGCTTGCTCGAAGATATATTAAGAGTATATATTAAATAATACCGGGGACAGAATGCGTCCTTGCCTCACTCCTCTATCTATGGAGACTGCCTCTGTCAATTGGTTATCCACTTTAATATTGGCTGTTTGGTTTTAATATAAATTATAGATGATTCTAACTAACATCTAACCCCACTTCTTTCAAGATGTTTATAAGTTTATCTTGCTTTACTCTATCAAATGCCTTTTTGTAGTCGATACAACAAGCATTCACATCACAGTTAACATCCCTGGATCTTTGCATAAGCACTTGGACAACGAATAAAGCTTCTCGGGTGTCTAAGGGATCGCGGAATCTAAACTGCATCCATGATACTTGTTCTTCGCATTTTTTTATATATTCTTTACATGACCGAAATATTGTAACTTTCGAATTTTTATCGTTACTGCTTATTACACTATGTTAAATGCCTTTTCTATGTCAACTTTCCCGAACCTTAACATAAAAGATGTCTATCGAATCAATAAAAAGATGTCCACTAAATCAATGAGCTGATCTTACTAAGTACGTTGAGTATATAGCTATTAAATTATCATTGTAAATATATTTATCGTTTTTTTTACCACTTTTTATCGCTTTATTTACTTATTGATCCCACATAAAGACATGTAAAATCATTGATAAATAGACATTTTTTTTAAATGTTAAAAAAAGCGATGTAAAACGATGAAAAATGATCGCTTTTCATTGCTTTATTTTATACTCAGGCCTAAGCCTTCTTTAGGTCACAAATTTGACTTCTAGAATATAATACATATTAATATACATAGTGTCATATTATATCTCGTATGGTTCTATATATTCATCAATAACCTCTTTCGAGACAATTTTTTTGATCAACACTGTATATACAATTACTTTCTATACTGTCTTTGGCTTATAGAATGTATAATATATATTAACATCCATAGTGCTATATATCTCGTATGTTACTATATATTCAATAATAACGCTAAAATTCGTTTTTATTTTCGAAATATTTTTTTATCAACACGCATTGTATATACAATTACGTTCTAATTTTTTATCGCTGGCTGGTGTAATAGTATAAATTTGAATTTCTATTTCTAAAATTATTTTGTTCTAAAAATTCTTTTACATTATAATTTTTCGGATTACCCCGGTACGCGTCGTACTAATTCCTTATATTCTTTAATATCATGACAAATCATATTCCGCTGTGCAAAAATTGCTTGATTGATTTATTATATGAACAACGAAAACGCATTCCTGTAACGTATACCAACCAATTCTTTTAATACATACGTGACTTTTGGCCAGTTACGTGACTTCAGGCCGTACGAATAATATAAATATGAAACAATATTAAATTGATAATTTTAAGATGGATGTAGATTAACACAAAGTAAGATTTCAATAAGCCAACTCTTTTCTAACATTTATCTTCATTATTTGATTGACTTTAAGATGGACGCTAATTGTATATTACCATTTTTTTTTAATTTAACTTATTTTTTGCAACTACAATATTGTAAAATACTTTTTTTCATTACATATATTCATTTTATCACCCTTTTATATCATTCATCATTTCTATATAATTAAGATTAGCATATTTATTTGACTAAATATAGCCATTTTTTTTAAACTTTATTTATTACAGCTAACATCATGCTAAATATATCTGGAACAGACCCTTTTTATTCCTTTTCTCAACCTTTTCATCATTCATCGTTTTTATATAATACGATAATTCTACTAGATCTTAGTTTTATATATATTATTTTTAAATTAAGATACTTAAGATTAGCACATTTAAAAAAATGTTTAGTTATGCCCACTAAAAAGATGTCTGATATGGACCACTGGTAAATTAATGAACCGTTCTGGTTAACTCCAGAGTTATGTGTTCGTGCAGCCTCCTAGCAAGATGTAATAGTTACATTTACCTCGATTTAGTTTTAAGTCTTCGATAGCCTGTCACAAAACAGGAGTTTACACAGTTTACAGAATTTACTAGTTTTAAGATCAGATAACCTAGAGTTATTGACCAACCCACAATAATTCATTTTGAATACTGAACAGCACAGTAACTAATGAATTAACACCAAAGTATCGATGTTGTAACATTAATAAAAATAAAAGATGTCCATTAGATCAATAAAAAGATGTCTACTAAATTAACTTAAATCATGAGCTAATCTTAGTAAGTCAAGTATATTATTATTAAATATATTATCATATAATGTAAAATCATTTATCCCTACTAACCATCGTCCTTACTAACATGGCGGTCGATGTAGTCGTACCTTCACGTTGGTGACTGCTGTTAAGAACATATTTTTTCTGTTTTTCAGCAAATTTATGTTCGACTGAATTGACTACCTTTTACTCATTACATTTTTACATCATTTTTATACCTCACTTTTCACATACATTCCATCAGTTAGATACTAACATCATTTAATTAACGTTTACAGATACTTATATCTAACATATTTTTTCAGGCAGTCTGTGTAGCTATTGTTATACAATGTTTCTAATACAACATATATTTCTATTTCTTACCAGAGACCTGAAGCACAATATCAACCTACAAAACATAACATTACCTGATAGGATGACGTGAGAGGGCTCGTTGGAAAGGGGATGAAAAATGGGGTTGAATGAAATATGTGCCGTGAGCATCGGAGCATGCCGAAAGGGCATTATTAGGTATCTTCGTTTCTATTGGTCTGATTTTGTGGGGTGTCAAATGAAAGCGTTGGTGACACAAAAGCCATGTCAACGCTCGAACATTCTTCTTTTCCGTACAGTGCCTAAGAGAACGTCGACGTAGGACGTGATATTCGACACAGAACGTAAAATGTCGCGTGATATTCGACGCAGGATGTGACATTCGACGCAGAACGTGAAATGTCGCGTGAATAACGTGACATTCGACCCAGGACGTGACAGTTATGTGTCAGGCAAGACGTCGCTTGACATATAAAACGTGACATTCTACGTAGAACAGATTCAGTAGTAATGCGTAGGAGAAATAAACATATCTTTTATTAAAATATCTTTTATTATTGAGCAACATATAGATACAAGTTATATACAACACTGAGACTTTTATATTAAAAAAAGACGTAGACATGTACAAGTATTGTTTATTTACATTACATTAGTACCAAAAGCACTTCTTTATAATCTTCCTCCATCTTTAGTAAGCAATTAGGATATGCCAGCCAAAATCGTCCCTTTTTCACAAAACCTAGTAGTTCAAGTAGCGTTTTACTCAGGTAACCTCTATTCAAATATCGGATAAGGGTATTTCGTCGATCATTATTTTTAATTATTTGATGTAATTTAATTTTAACTACGTCTGTTAATGCCTCAATTTGCGTTTTTATGTGTAAAAGTCGTTCTTCTCTAAGTTTTCGTTCTGCTTCCAATCTCCTTTGATCTTCATTTCGCAGGTTTGTCCATTGTTCTTTACATGTTTCACATAATATGTACCTAGTCCTAGTATCGATCCAATCGTTCATTTCGAATATTTCTATACAACCGCAAGGTTTTATAGTTTCACTTATTGTCTCATAAGGCATTATGTCTCATAACCAAAGGAATAAATGTATGAGACGTCTGAAGAGGTATCCGAAACGTTTAAAAAAAAGAACTAGCATACTCCAGAGTGCTATTCTCTGCACACACAGATACAGAGAGCAACAATAAGGCATGTAAACAGACCAGCACCTTGATTTATACTAATATCCAAAAAATTGATACTATAGTTATTTATACAAAATTCAAAAACGGAATTATATACAGAAATATTTTTTAAAATTTAATAATATTCAAATTGTGTATTTGTTAGCATAACTGGATGAGGACATAGTGATAACATGACCTCGCATGGTTAAAAACACATAAACAAGTTTGATAATAAATTTTATACAGAGAAACGATATAGCGCCGTTTTGGCAATGTTGCCATGTTTTATTTACTTGTTAGCATATTCGATATCCTCCCCTTTTTCATTTGACGACGTCTCATTCGTCAAAATCGGACCAATAGAAACGGGGATATAATATAGTGCCGTTTTGACAATGTCTTTGCGTTTGTTTTTTTTGTACTTACATATACGTCATCACCTCCCCTTTCCATTGATACCTTGCACATTATTGAACGTTGAGCCGTTTAGACGTTACAAGCTTAGTTTCCTTTTGGCAATGCCGCCATATTTGTTTTTTTTATGTTAACGTATTTGTTGAGCCCTCCCCTTTACATCCGTACCTTGCACGTTGTTGTGCGTCAAGCCGTTTCGACGTTACAAGCTTAGTGCCGTTTTGATAATGCCGCCATCTTTGTTTTTTTTGCTTCAATGTATTCGTTACCTCCTCCCTATTTACAACGACTCCTTTGTTCGTCACGATCCGCTGAGCCAACGCACCCTTTTTCCAACAACCCCTGTTACGCTTTAAAAAAATTGACGCTATTTTCAAGTTTGAACGATACGAAAAGAAGAAGAATTCACGCTATCTTCCCGTTTGGACGATTTTTCACAAAAGAAGAAGAATTAACGCTATTTTCATGTATCGACGACACCTCGAGTACCCCCGTCCCCCCGCACCCCTCGCCCGGCCCCACTCGCCCACCCTTCGCCCTCCGCCACCACCACGTAGCCAAAACAGTGTTACCCATAGCTGCACGAAACCCGTTGCGCGTACGGTTCCAACAATACCTCACACGACACGATCTGATGAGCCGTTTTACCCCCACCACGAAAAGATCAAAAAACGAGCAGAATGGACCTTAGATTTTCTTATGGAGATTTACATGGGAAAATGACCGATTTTGTTCCCGAACCGGTGCTGCCTAATTACTCCCTATCTGTTATAACACTAGGTACATAGAAAAATAAAAGATTAAGTTATAAGTTGGTAAGTTGAATGAACTGTTGGTCTATATTGACTATAAAAGTAAGATAAAATTGTTGTAGGTGGCTCCGTTAAATTCGAGTAAAGAGAATGAAAATTAAGGTGTTTTGAGAAAGTTGTGATAAACGGATAGACTACAGAAGGCTGAGGTCCCCAGAGTACCGAAAACCAAACCCTGAGGGAGTTGTGTAGAAAAGAAAAATAAGAATATCATAATCTGGAAAGGGGGGGGGGGGGAGATGACGGATGATCTAATCTAAATTTGGAAGTGTCGAAAAAGAAGCATGGAAAAAATTGGGTATAGTGGTTAAGACATGAAGTTTGGGTTGAAAAGAATAGAGTGGGATAGATGGAGAGTAAGATTTATTGGAAGAAAGGTTTTTAGAGTGAACTAAGGAAGATGAGTATTAGGTGAACTAATCATGAATATAGATTTTTATTGTAGAAGTAAATTGGGGATGTGGGTTAGGAGAATAGTTGGCGATGGAGAGGGAGAAAATCTCGATTGAATGAAACATGACGATTAACGCAATTTGGGCTTTTTTGTTTTTCTTTAAGAATTTCAAGATCTTCGTATAAATCTAATCTGAGGAAATTTTTTTGGGAGATATTGTGGATAAGTGAAACGTCTTCTGGGATATTGAGGGTGTGGTTGTGTTCTTTGAGATGTTGAGACCAGAGGTATCCTCGTAGACATACCGTCTCAGGACTTGAAACTTAATGTAGAGTCATATGTCGCCATGTTTCCAATCTAACGGTAACTTTACCATCCTATTTGTAAACACGACATAATGTAAACTAAACTTTATATATTAATTTTTAAAGGGTTTTTACCCTCATATTTAGTGGCTACATTCATGTAATATATTGTAAGTATTAACCACATTTCACATTAACCTTAGTCAAAATTTAAATCATTTCATGTTCTTTTTAATTAAGTGGTTAAATATTTTAGGACACTGATGATGGAATACTTATTCCGAAAACGTTTTGTCTTTTTAACATAGCCCGACGGGGTTTTTTACATACCTTTTTATAAAGGATTTTATTGGAAATTTTTTTATTATATGGTATACAGCCAACTACAGGAACTTAGTTTCCTTGTGGAAATTATAATTTCTCATATTTAAAAGTAGCCAGTTATAAATTTCTATACATAAATGTTTACAAACATGAAAGTTATACCGAAAAATAAAATTGAAATTTTGCACTTTATCACCCTGTATCTTTCTTAATATCAAAATTTTATTAAACCAATTTGGCTTAAATCGTAATATTTTAAAGTGTAGAATCTACTGTTTCTTTTTGTACAATTACTTAAGGACCACCCTGTATATAAATATATGTACATATAAATAAACAACTAATGATGAGTATCTTGAAAACTAACAAAACATATTCTTTCATCTTTAGGAACTCTAATATTTATATACAGAGTCCATCAAGATACTATAATAGCAGGTGATTTCAAGACTATAGTGCGTTTACAGGAAATTTTAGAAAAGACTTACGTTAAAAATCAATTGTTGACTACATAATCAGAATCATCATCAGTTCGCGCTACAGCCCTTCGTGATAGATTGATAGATTTAGATAGGTTGCCTTGTGGCCTATTTCACTGCGACTTTTTGAGGTCTATTATGGTCCTCTAGTTCTAGATGTTCTAGATAACATTCTCTAGCCCAACCCTTTTTATAAAGACTAATAGCTGCGAGACTATAACTTCCATGTAGCTATTTGCCGGTGGATTTTCTTCTCCTAATAAAAAAAAACAAACATTTGCCAGACTGTCACACTGACATAAAATGTGCTCTGCTGTTTCTTCTTCGAGGTGATAGGATCTGCACAGGTCATCATCTGATAATGCTTCAAGTGTCTATTCAGTTTACTGTGCCCTGTTAGAAGACCTACTATGGCCTTGACTGTTTTCCTGTCTTTGCTTATTAGGTCTGCCGTCAATTTTGGCGAATGTTCTGTAATAAACTGTTTCGCCTGTCTTTGACCTTGTGAATTCCTCCACCATTCCAGAGATTTGGGAGCTACCCACTTCCTTACAGCTGTTCTTGTTACTGACTTTGGGTCCAATGAATTGCATTGATGAGCCTTGTTTGGTCATTTCATCTGCTTTTTCATTACCCTTATGATCCTCGTTCCCCGGTACCCAGGCTACCGTAACCTTGCTACGGTCTCCTAGTTTATTTGGGGCACACACACAATCTCATACTAGCTTAGAATTGACCTCTACATAATTGTAGACTAGTGCCTTAAGCACTGCCTGACTATCTGTGAAGATGGCCACTTAACAGAACATTATTTTCTGCCTTTCTATTTTTTTGACGCAGTGATGGATTGCCGTTATTTCCGCCTGGAATACTGTTACATCCTTAGATAAACTTACCAGGTAATGTGTCGGCTCCCACACCCTCCGATTTATTGAGCCATCCGTGTATCAGGTAGAAGCAGCTTGTATGGGTACACCTTTATTTCAGTCTTCCCTGCCTGGTGTCTTAATTGTGAACTTATTGGTAAAATTATATCTCGTAGCTGTTGCATCGATAGGTTGCCCCATCACAATATCGACTTTTAGCTCCTTGATTAGCTTTTTGTTGTCAGCACCATGCATCTGGCGTATATGACGCTGACTATGGATTAATAGAATATAATAGAAATATGCTTTATTGTCACTGAAAATTGTACAATTTTATGGACAAAGCTTATATAAGATAAAAATAAAAGTAATAATAAAAATAATTAAAATTTACTAAAATTATATAAATCGTCAATATCGCAGAATAAAACATAAAATATAAAATCCATTGCAAAATTTCACTATATTGCAAATTGTATAAAGGGATATTGTTGTAGATTTAAGTTGCAAATGGTCTCCCTTTGCAACTTAAATCTACAATGGTTGTATAATTTTTTTGCCGAATATAATATAGATTTCTTTACTAACTCAGTGTTCCTCTGTACTTGGAGATATATTCAGAGATATATTTATGAATATTTTTATGTCTGAAGAATCCGTTGGTGATTTTTAAGTTGTTTAGTTCGCATAATTCAATCAAACATTCTCCGTTATCGTTTTGTTCATCCTCTTCAAATATCCCCACTACTTTATCGTTTTTTTTTCCTTCCGGTTCTACCGTTAAGGTTTTCTGTTTTAATTATCTCCACGTTCTTCTTAACTAGCTCTATTTGGTTTGAAGTTGTTTCGTGAAATTTTCTTTTTCTACTCTCGGAGAATCGGTTATTGGTGCATATACTCCGAGTATCACTGTCTCTTTACCGTATATGTCTATATGCATTTTAATTACCCTTTCGTTGATTGGCTCCCATGTTCTAACACTGTTCTTTCACTTATTTTTTATTGGTATTTTCACTCCTGTCTTTGATCTACATTCCTTATTAACTCCGCTCCAGCAGTGGATATGGTCTTCCATTTCCTTTCTTTTTGGTTCTTTACATGCATCTTTACATCGGCTCGTTACATACAGTTTTTAATTTCATTCTCATCGATAATACAACTGAGTTATGAACGGCGGATATGTCCGCTCCTGGATAAGTTTTGGTTGATATTATAGAACTTCTCTAGTTAGTGTTGATGACAGTATAATGTATGTGGTTTGTGACAATTTTTGCTACTATTGTCAGCTGATGACCTCTATATGTACAAAATATGATAGGAAGTTTAAACAAAGTATTTGCAGTCATGAGTTTCTTATTGATATAGAATTCAGCCACCTGTGGCTACGTTAATAAGGATCCAAATAATCCATATCGCTTCACAAAATATTTTACTTCTTGGTCCACTCTAGCGTTTATATCACCTATTTTGATAATTAAATTATATCTTTAAGTTGATTTTAAGATACTTATTGCTAATTTTTTCATAATATTTTATTCTGTCTTTATCCTTGTCTATCCCACCCTGGGATGGAAGTGGGAGGTCATGTTTGATAGTATTCGATAGATTTTTAAAAAATATTGAAAATTTGTTTTTCAGTTTATTTATTAGATGTAAATTTTGCGACATATTTGACCGCTTTTTTTCACATTGTAATACAGATCAGAGTAAGGGACAAAAGTAAAAATAGTTTTTTAAAAAAATCTTATCAACTATAATGCCAATTCTCTACCTAAGATTAGAGTTGCTGTTATCGGACTCATACATTGTTCCATTTCTCGTGCTACATTTTCCTAATTTTGATTAGTATATGCAGCTTTATTCTGCACACAGCGTTATCCAATTCGCATAAATCGTTCAAACTCAAGCTCCATGTTTTATTATTTTTTTGGGTTATAGAGTTATTCTAAGATGTTAGACAGCTATTTATGTTAATGAAGACCTGAGACACCTCGTCGTGTAAATCTGATTGCCCTCTCCTACCGGATCCTTGATTTCGAGCTCCATGATCACTAAGTGTAATATCAATTTGTTAGTTTATGATAAATTTTACTAAGGATATCCATGCAGATCTTTATTGTTGTAGTCATCCTGTTTTTTTCCATGTCTCAATACCGTTGACTAATTTAGCTTTTTTCTAAATTTAATACGCCTTCGTAGTAAATTTTTCAGCTGCATGGCAATGAAGTGCCCTATCACCTGTCAGTTATTTCACCGGTAGCTATTGGCCAACAAGTGGGGATTACTTACACCATTAATAGTTTGGTTAGGGGGCTGGGAGTATCCTCCTTTTAAGATTTAATTAAAACGTTACAAATGTAAATTTTCGTTACGTACGTGATTGATGGGAGAGTTGGTTAATATAGTCTATTTTAAATCAATGTTGTTACCTGCAACTTCCCCGTTAAATTAAGTCTATTCGAATTCTATAAAATTAAGCTAGCAACGGTAACGTGAAAATCAAAGTATCACTCTGACAGGCGAAGCCGCTGTTTTATATACAACGTACTCATTAAATGTATCGTTGTACTATAGTGAGCAGTAATAAAAATTTATTTGCTTAAGAGACCTTTTAGTATATTAATATTTTTTAAGATACCACTACAATGCACCTTTTTGTTGGCAAGACTTCTCGCAACCAAGAATTATAACTTGGATTGTACATAACCATTAGATTAGATTAAAATCTTAAGCATAATCAGATCTAACATTTGAAAAAGGAGTACGAACGTCAATCCAATATAAATTAAGGGACACTCAAAGAGTGGTGGGTTTTTCGGTCAAAGTGGAGAAATAAAAGACAAAGAAGGTGGCTACTTCATCTATTTATTGAAGACGTTTCGCTTTCTACTCAGAAAGCATCATCAGTTCATTTAAAAAAAAAACAATATGAAAAACCAAACATCTATAGAAAAGTTATAACATGTGTGTTACCTTAAAAAGACATGTAGCAATCAATGATATTAAATATGTGAAAAAGCTTACGACAATGGACATTTAGAGATCAAGTTGTATAAACAATTAATTAAAACTAGGTACAGTTTACAAAATTAACAAACTTAGCACAGCAAAAGAACATGTGATAATCATACATGTATATAAAAAATTATTGTAAAAAACTTAAGTAAAAAACAATAAAATTGATATGTAGAGAATTAGAAAGATCATAAGATGCAGTTCCAACAATATATAATTAGTTAAATTTAATTTTGACTTTAGGTAACATTATTGAATAGGTTAAGATTAAAATATGATATTTAAAAGTAAAATGAAGTTACCAGTCTTTAGCATACTAGGTGCCGCAGGTAAATGAATCTAACAGGTGTAACACCCACGCCAACAGCGTGAAAAGACAGTAGCCTTGAGGTCAAAATATGACAGAACAGCAAGGAGAAATACCAACCTCTGGTGCAATAGAGCGGTACATTTAAAAAATATGATAAATTTGGGTGACAACTTGCCATAAAAGCCAAAAAATGAAAGGAAAAGGTGGTTAAGATCACCATCTTCCCCCCAGTGATTGGTTTAGAAAATCAATGAACAAAGAAAACGAGGTCAATCCAAAATATCATATATTATAATATCTACGTTGTGACTGGTTAGCCAGTCAACAGGTGAAGATCTATTCAACTTCCACAGTCCAAGGTTCATAGCATTTGGAACTGTGACTGAAAAAGATTCTATGAATCAGTTTCAATTATAAAATTTTACTAAACAAGTAAATCAAAAAACAATTACTTTTTATATGTAAATGTAATATTGACAAAATAATTAATAAGATGTAAGTTGATGAATCTAAGTTAAATAAAGAAAAAAAAATTATTTTATTTTTATTTGAAATTATTAAATATGAAAATATGATAAAAAACACCTTAGATGACAATTTAAAGTAAACAACATATTAAGCCTAATTCTGTAAAATTAATGCATTATAAATTTGGCTCAAGTTACTAATGTCAGTTTTATTAAGAGCATCTGGGTGTTTTAGTATTGATCACAGTTCCAAAAACTGTCTTTTGATG
The DNA here is from genome assembly GCF_040954645.1 of Diabrotica undecimpunctata. Taxonomy (NCBI): domain Eukaryota; kingdom Metazoa; phylum Arthropoda; class Insecta; order Coleoptera; family Chrysomelidae; genus Diabrotica; species Diabrotica undecimpunctata. The sequence continues at coordinate 16,496,012 of NC_092813.1, forward strand.
AGATTGCTTTCATTGCCAAGAATTTTAATTTCATTAAAGTTCACTTTGTGCTTAGAGTTAATAGCATGCTGGTCAAGAGTACAAGTATGCTTAGATAAGTTGATATCACTGCGGTGTGTCGTAAGACGCCCTCTCAGTGATCTCCCTGTCTGACCGATGTAACATAAGTCACACTCAGCACAAGGTATATGATAGATTACATTAACTTGTTCCAGAAGGGACAAGGGTGTTTTAGTTTTAGAAAACAAATTTCTGAAAGTCTTAGCATTCTTAACTGAAATTTTAACAGGTACATTATTCTGTTTGTACAGTTTAACAAGTTTCTCAGTAACTTGAGCAAAATAAGGTAAAGATGAGTAATGGGTATTTGGAGTCCCAAGTACAGTATTAGACAGAACAGTGTTATTAATGGAATTATTTGTTATTGTTCTAAGTTGGTCACCATTGGGCATGTCATCTAAAGAGGAACTATAGCTTTGTACGAAAAGGTATTTATTAATAAGGGAGGATGGAGAGGAATTGTCAATCAGAATAATTTTAAGTAATTGAAGGGATTCCCTTCGATTAACCGGATGTGTTAGTCTATTTAGCCTGCAGCTTAAGCTTTAATTAGGTTTAATTTATATTTAAAATAATGACAAGAATGGTAGTTGAGAAACCTATTAGAGGCCATTGGTTTCCTTTACCAACTTGTGGTTAAGGTGATATCTCCCATTCTGATGACACGCATGTCTAAGAAGGGAATACTATTTGTGTTAGAATCCTCAAGTTCAACAGTGAACTGTAAATGAGGATCAAACTCATTGAACAAAGACAAGGTGGCCTTAAACTTGTCTGGGGGTAAGGCTAGTAATAAGTCATCAACATACCGCTTAATGAAAGGGATTTGGAAATCTAAAAGACCCAAACGATAGAATACTAAATCATCCAGTACATAATTAACTAGGATGGGATAGATTGAGGAACCCACAGGTGTCCCAAATATTTGTGGATAATATTTGTCATTAAAGACCAAAAAATTAGTGTCAACTACTAATTGCAAAAGTTCTGCAAATACATCCCAGGATACAGGACAGTTAGGTTGGATGGAGTTCCAGTGATTTCTTAAGGAGGTAATAACACTACAAAGAGGTAAATTAGTGAAAAGAGATATCACATCAAAACTCACTAAAATGTAACCTTGTGGAAGTTCAAAGTTATTAATAAATTTACTAAAGTGAAAAGAATCAACAATATTAAAGAGACGATATCGTTTTTAAAAAGTCACCCTAATCTTCTCGTTCTTAGGGAATGTTAGTCCTTAAGTGATAAAGAGAATGCCACTGTCCTCATGGATAGAGATCAATATCTCAGCCTCATTCAATCGTTGTTAGATGATGATAGATACTATCAACCTCTCTCTATCAACCCATGTTCTAAATCTTCTAATAAAATAAATAAATTCATTAACAACTTTAATATTGTTGATTCTTTTCACTTTAGTGAATTTATTAATAACTTTGAACTTCCACAAGGTTACATTTTAGTGAGTTTTGATGTGGTATCTCTTTTCACTAATTTACCTCTTTCTAGTGTTATTACCTCCTTAAGAAATCACTGGAACTCCATCCAACCTAACTGTCCTGTATCGTGGAATGTATTTGCAGTTAAACGTTAAAGTTGAACTTTTGAAATTAGTATTTGACACTAATTTTTTGGTCTTTAACGACAAATATTATCTTCAAATATTTGGGACACCTATGGGTTTCTCAATCTCTCCCATCCTAGTTAATTATGTACTGGATGATTTAGTATCCGACCGTTTGGTTCTTTTAGATTTCCAAACACCTTTTATTAAGCGGTATGTTGATGACTTATTACTAGCCTTACCCCCAGAAAAGTTTCAGGCCACCTTGTCTTTGTTCAATGAGTTTGATCCTCATTTACAGTTCACTGTTAAACTTGAAGATTTTAATACAAATAGTATTCCCTCCTTAGACATGCGTGTCATCATAATGGCAGATAACACCTTAACCACAAGTTGGTATAGGAAACCAATGGCCTCTAATAGGTTTCTCAAGTACCACTCTTGTCATCCTTTTAAATATAAATTAAACCTAATTAAAGCTTTAAGATGCAGGCTAAATAGACTAAAACATCTGGTTAATCAAAGCGAATCCCTTCAAATACTTAAAAATATTTCGATTGAGAATTCCTATCCAACCTCCCTTATTAATAAATACCTTTTCTTACAAAGCTATGGTTCCTCTTTAGATGACATACCCAATGGTGATCAACTTAGAACAATATCAAATAATTCCATTAATAACACTGTTCTGCCTAATACTGTACTGATGAAATTTTAACCCCACCTTTACAAGAACCTAAAGAAAATTTTACAAAACCAATACAAAAACTTAAAAAATCCAAAACTATTGATAATTCTGAGACTATTGCTAACAGTATGGAACCTGTAAAAGATTTTATTACTAATAAACTTATAACACCGATATTAAATTTTGAACAACTAACTGATTTTTTTGAAAATGCTTTAGGATCTCCATATAAATTAAGTCTATCTAAAACTTATACAGAAAACACATTAGGTTTACTTAGTCTGTTAAAAGAGATCTATCCTCACATTATATAAAAAAAATGAAATGTACTAAAATAATTAATTCAATTACTGGACAACTAAAACCTCAGCTCGATAGGGACTCCTCTAGAGAACCTTCTACTTAAGCTCACGTTCAAGTCTATTTTACAATTGAATTTGTACGGTTATTATACCCGTTTAGAAATGTTACAATTAATAATTGCTCAAAATTCACCTTCTCTAATTTGTTTACAAGAAACTCATTTTAAAAATAACAAAATTGATAATTTGAGAAATTATACAAGCCTATTTAAAATTAGGCAAAATCAAGAACATGCCAGTAGTGGAGTTTCAATTTTTATCGAGAATTCCTATGAATATTGCAGTATTCCTCTAATAACAAATCTAGAGGCTATAGCGGTGTGCTTAGTAGGTTCACTAAAAGTTAACATCTGCAGTCTTTACATCGCACCTAATTCTGATCCAAGTAAAGCAGATTTATCTAATCTTTTATGTCAGATTCCTACACCTCGAATTATACTGGGAGATTTTAATGCACATAATTCATTATGGGGCTCAAAAAAATCGACAAAAATGGGAAGAAAAATAGAAAATATTCCAAATAATCTCGATTTAATTCTACTTAATGAAGGCAGGAATAGTCGATATAATGCAGCAACAGGAGAGTTTTCAGCAATTGATTTGTCAATTTGTGAACCTAACTTGCAACCTAGTTTATCATGGCACACTTTACCTGATCCATATGGAAGTGATCAATTTCCCATCTTAGTTAACAACCTGTTGTACCATAAGCACAACACACACATCACCAAATGGTCCTTAAATAAAGTCAACTGGACACTGTTCTTAACATTGATTTCTTTATCAACCATAAATCTTAGAGAAATGTTAGACTCAGAACAAGATATTAACGAGAAAACATTATTTTTCAATAAAGTCATCATTGATGCAGCAAATAAATCCATTGGAAAAACAGCTTTTCATCCAAAACATTCACCTGTACCGTAATGGCATGAAATAATGGCAAATCAATATTGTACCGTTTCTAGTGATGAAAGCTATTAAATAGAATTCTTAAATGAGAAACGATTTGAACAAAATAAAGGAATACCAATAAACAATGACACTTCACCAATAAACAATCCTATAAGCTTGACTGAACTTATTGAAACTCTTAACTTCGTTAGAAATACTAGTCCAGGACCAGATAATATACCTGTGCTTTTTCTGCAGAACCTACCACTAGTAGGCCAAGAACTATTATTGCAACTATTCAATTTTATATGGATCAATAAGGTATTTCCACACATATGGCACTCGTCAATCATAGTTCCAATACACAAACTAGGTAAACCTAAATTTGAAGCAAAATCCCATAGACCAATCTCTCTCACGAATGCAATGTGTAAGTTGCTAGAAAAGATCATGGCCAATCAACTTATGTGGTATATTGAACATAAACATCTTATTATACCCGAAAAAAGTAGATTTAGGAAAAATAGATCAACATTAGATAATTTAATATCATTGGAATCAGAAATTTACGAAGCATTTATATGTAATCAAGAATGTTTAGCCATATTCTTTGATGTAAAAAAGGCTTTTGATACAGTATGGTACTACGATATTTTAACTACACTCCACAATTGGAAGATTCACGGTAACATGTTTGCTTTTATTTCAAACTTTCTACGGCAACGATATTTCCAAGTTCGAATCAATAACCATTTGTCTGAATCTAAATTACAGAAAAATGGAATTCAACAGGGCTCGAATCTAAGGGTAGCACTATTGCCATTAACAATGTTGTGTCGTACTGCAACGTCACAATTAAAACTTTTTTGTATGCTGATGATCTGGTAATTCTAGCAAGAAATAAAAATATATTATCTGCTCATAATCGTACTGCTGCAACTCTTAAGTCGATAGAATCGTGGTCCAACAATATTGGGCTCCAGTTTTCCACCACAAAAACAAAAGCTATACATTTCACGAAAATCATATCCACAAAAGCTTCCAAATCTATTTTTAAACAATTCTCCTATAGAATATACAAAAGAAATAAAATTCCTAGGGATGCAACTGGACTCAAAATTAAGTTGGACAAGTCATACACACTCGCTAAGAGTATCGTGGCAAGCATATCGCAAACCAAGCATTGCTTAAAAATTTTGATACTCTTCAGAGTTTAGCCGTTCGACTTGCTTTAGGAGCATATTGTACCAGCCCTGTGGACAGTCTACTCTGTGAAGCTGGAGAGCCACCCTTAAACCTAAGAAAAAAATACTTAACTCTATCGTATGTCTCGAGTATAAAATCTAACCCAAAAAATCCAGCTCTTCATCATTCTGTTGCTAACAGGTTCCAGGAGGTCTATCAAAAAAGAAATAGGGGTCCTGTACCTTTCTATGAACGAGCTAATAGATACTTATTCGATTTTAATATTGAACTACCTCCCATTTATCCTATCTGTGAAATAAATTTATGTTTCCTTGGGTTGTTCCCTCTCCGCTTTATAACGTTAAACTTACAGCATATAACAAAAATAACGTGATACCAAATTTTTTTAAAACCCAGTTTCTCCATGTTCTCACACAGTACAAAAATTACCATTTTATATACACGGACGCATCTAAGACCATAAATGGTGTAGGAGCATGCTTGTGACATCCCATGAACATTCTATCTATAAATTTTCTCCTAAGACAAGTATTTTTACAGCAGAAGTATTTGCCATCAATAAGTCCCTAACCTTTATTCTAGAAAAAAACTTCCCAAATCTCTTTATAATATCTGATTCACTTAGTTGTCTGACATCAATTTTTCAGATTTATCCCTCTCATCCAACATTACAGCAGATTAAGTGAATTTTATACCGCATATACCAAAACAATTTGACAGTAGAGTTCCTCTGGGTACCGTCACACGTTGGAATAGATGGTAACGAAAAGGCAGATAGTCTAGCTAGGTCCGCAGTAACCAATACAGCCGCATCAGTGGAAAATCTAACGATGCATTTAGATTTAAAACCTTACTTAAAATCAAAATTGCACGATGTTTGGCAAAACCAATGGAATAGAAGCACCACTAAATTGACAGAAATAAAATCTTCCGTCCTTCCATGGAACGTCTGGCCTTCAAAGTGACATCAAGTCCTAATAACACGTCTCAGATTAGGACACACTTCTACAACACACGAATACTTGTTGAAGAAAGAAGAGGAACCAGTGTGTGTTGTTTGTGAATGTAAAGTGACAGTGAAGCACATTTTGATTGACTGTCCAATATACTCAGTTGAAAGACTTTATCATCACATTGCAAAAACAATAAAAGAACGTCTAGGAGAATCTAAATACGTAGCTGGCTTGATAGAATTCTTGAAAACTATAAACTTTTTTAATAAAATTTAATACAATAAATCAATAATTAAAATATATATTGTATACATAATAATGTAATTGATATTTTGTATATGTCTATGTATGCTTTATCATATTTGTATTTTTCTTATGCTAATAACCCTAAGTGATTGAAGCAAAAATAAATAAAAAAAAAATAATAATTTCTGACAAACTCAATGAACAATTGTGACGAGAACAAAATACAGAGACGGAACCTAGAATAATTAAACAAAGGATACAGTACACTTGGAGTCTGCTTAAAAATGTAATTTTTGATGCACAAAAATATAATTACATATTAATAATAAAAAATATGAATCATGAACGACTCAAGAGATATTAGAAGTAATGGAACAATGGCGAGAATTAAAAATAATGCAAATGTCAACATGAAATACCAATGAAGCATGAAGAGAAGCAAGGCAATATACAGAAAAAAAACTAGTCAAAACAATAACTTGTTAATACACAAGACATACAAGAAGTTTTGACAACTTATGTTTCTCATATTTCTGACGATAAAGATACCTCCTTTCGTAGCCAATTTTAAACAGACACAGAGTCAACGTATAATAATTTCAAAAACAGAAAACACTCTGTAGGAACTAAAAACCTGCAAAAATATGTGATGAGTTCTGATTGGTCAGTTTAATGCGGCAGATAAATAAGTTGTTTCTAAAAATTCTACATAAAAGAATCCGTGCCAAATGTTAGCTAGATCTGAGTAAATTACAAATGGGTTTTCGAAAAAGTTTGGAAATTAGAAAGACTTTATTAAGTTGATCTACGTTTGATCTACGATCTCGATTACATAGATTACATAGAAATAGCTCCTCCAAATCTCAATTATTTTGATACCGTAGGCATGCGAGATCAGTGATGTTTTAGAAAAGAGTTTAACAAAATAAGAAAATTGCATATGGGAGAAAGTCCAGGTACTTACAAATGAAACGTTGAATATTAGAGAAAATTAGAGGGTATATAAGAAAATGGAAAATAATTGTAACTAAAGTCCAGTAGCCCAACAACTTGAGAACAAAAGAATAATGATATGTGATTTACCATAATAATACAAGCAGAAGAGTTTTTAAGAAACGTTTAACCCAAAGGGGAAAGCTTAATAATAATCAATATTTATAATAACAATAAGGAGATAGGAGACTGTCAAATTGATTCGAACGAGTATATACCGCTCTGTGAATCAGTGTAAAAATTCGCCGTTTATCACAGTAAATATCAGTATTTAAAAGTATTTTATCATCAAAAAGTGACTAGTAATTGTTGTGTAGAGTTTTCAACGTCAAGAGCTGCAATATTATTTAGTAAGAAATTGTTAATTAATACTTTTCTAACCAAAACATTCAGCTGTGTTGTCATTTTTTGCCATATTTGACATGTCTGTCGCCAAGTCAGTCCTATCAAGGACTGGCTTGGCGAAGTTTTCAAAAGGCAACCAGTAATACAGATATGTGTTACAATTTCTGCCTATCAGACAAAACTTAAATACAATAAAACCAAAAATAATTACTTTTGACTACATGAGTAACAACTTAAATCAATGTTTTCCTACTGTTAGCAACACCATGTCTGGAAACAACGTCATCAGTAATAACATTGTTTAAATAGAACTAGTTAGCCAACGCAATGTATAAATTTGTTTGATTCTAATTGAGACAGTCACTAGATGTCACCACTCTTTTTGTCTCAATAGATTTTAATATACCATTGTTTGTTTGATATACGTTATACTAGATGGTGCTATGTGAAAAAGTTAAAGATTAAACTAAACTTCCATTTTTGATCCCCTGAATTAAATTCACCAGCGTTGCAATATTTCACTGACATAGTAGCAACAGGTTTGCTTACAAATAAAAATTTTACAAAAAACAGACCATGAATCAGTTAAGGTTTTGTTTTAAATAGAGTTATTACTATCAACTAGTAAATATCGTGTCAACTAAAATTGTACATAAACGTACTGTGGCTTCTAAATCTTCCTATATCTAAATAAGTTTAAAGAATTTAAATATTTTATTTTATTTGGAAGTGTATTACAAAAATTTGGTCGGAGGTAAGTAAAATATTTTAATTCTATGTGTTTAAAACAAAAAACATTTGTATGAGAAATGAACAAATTAGGTATTTAGAAATAAATTTTAGCGGATAATACATACATTCGATAATATTTGAAAAAAGTGATTTTAAATTAAAATAATGTTACTTCCATAATAAACAAATGGTTTTTTACAGATGGCTGGAAATATTTGTTGTTATTACAATGTGGTTTATCACCATACAAAATTCATGGTTTAAGAATGTTCAGATTTCCGACAAAAAATCTTTCGGCTTGTCAAACATGGATATTACACTCTGGTAAGTAAATAGAAACTTTTTTATATTCTTTTATTTTACACCGTTTCCGTTACGTAATTAACTTAAAAAAATGTTTATTTATTTTTTTCATTCATCATTTGAATTTTACGTTTTCGTTGGTATTATAATTATGATATAATAAACTTCGGAAAAACAAATTAGTGAATAAATATCAATTTAATAAACATAAACAAAGTATTAGATATTTAAATATGTATTTCTTTAACTACCTATTTTTAGTTATTGTATTGAAAAGTAGAAATAAGTTCATCTTTATCGGAGGACTAATTTATACACCAGTCTATCTGTAAAAAAATCATTGATTACACGTAAAAATCTTATAAAGATATTTGAAGGTACTAAAAGATATACGAGGGTTAGTTAATAATAAATCTGTGAAGACATACAGGTATTTTGGTTTGTTTTTGTTTAAACAATTTTAAAAAGTGAGAGGTCATTCTTTTGCTTATAAAACGTTTTTTATCCAGTTTAGAGAAGAATAGTTAAAATACAAATTGTAGATCTCAAAAAGTTCTTCCTTTTGTGAGTTTCTAAATTAAAATATATAAAGAATTCACCAAAATAGTTGCAAAAAACCCTTGATTTTGCAGAAATTTATAAATTTTAATAACTTTGTTTTTGCACAATGGTACGTAATGTAACTAATAAAAATAGTGACGATTTGTTTATCATGGAAAGCGATTATTTAAACAACTTTTTGTTGAGCTACCCCAGTTAAAAAAAAAATTATGTTTTACATGCCACAGAAGCCAAGATATTGCAAATTTTACAAGCGCGATTTATTTTAAAAAAGTTCAAATCTAAAAAAAACGGAGCTCAGATGGTTCTCCATTCTACTTTTCCGAAGAGGTATTTTACGAATACCATCATTTTAACGGATTATAAATTTTTACTTCTTTACCGCATATGCCATCTGTAAGCTGGATCGCACAATTCAGATCTTCATTTAGAGTCCCTTCAATTTTCAGCTCTTACTGTTAATAGATAATGGAAGTATGATTTTAAGAATAAAATGCTTTGGTTTTAAATATCAAATGCTCTCTTGGCTCGTAATGGTCATAGAAGATTCTTTTTTTTTTAGAAAGTGTGTTTTTATCAGTTTTTTATTAGCCTCTATATAAGTTTGTGCCATAAACGATATCAAAGATATAAATGTTTATAAACAGATTAAATAACCTATAAACTATTTGCTCTGATTGATATTTAGCGCACTGTAATAACTTATTAATTTCCATAATTTCAAGGAGCTATGTTATATGTTTTTGCACAAAAAAGAGTTATTTTAATTTATAAATAACTACAAAAATAAGGTTTTTTGCAACTATTTCGATTAATAGTTTCTTGTATTTTAATTTGGATACTCTCAAAAGTTACATTACTTTTTATGATCTACAACTCTAAAAAAAGCTGAAAAAATCTTAAACAGATATTTAAAGTCTCTAAAAGGTATATGAGGGGTGGCTGATGACAATTATGTGAAAAATTTAGCTAATTTTGCTTTGCTTTTTTTTAAACAATCGTAAAAAGTGAAAAAAGTTTATGCGCATAACACGTTAAAATAAAAGTTATAGATCATAAAATGTTCTCTAATATTGATATTTTTATAATAAAAAAACATAAAGAATTGACCGAGATAATTTAAAAACCCTTATTTTTAAAATATCATTTATAAATGTTAATAACTTTCTTTTTGCATAACGATATGTAATACAACTATTTAAAATTATGGCAGTTAATGAGTTTTTAAAGTGTGCTAAATGTCATACAGAACGACCATACAGTTTATGAGTTATTCAATTTGTTTATCCAGGAGACCGATTATTTAAACAACTGTACCTGTCCAAACAGTCACTCTAGGGATATTTTGTAAATAGCAATCGATTTTTTATGGCTTCGTTTTAAATTTAAAAAAAAAACATCAAGAATATAATAAATTTGTTTTTAAACATCAGTTTGAAGAGTAACAAATTTTTAGCATATAAAAATTTTTAATAACTTTGACTTTTTTATGTCATACACGTGTATGTAGGCTCAATACAAAGCTAATAAAAAAAACATTAAAAAAAAACCAAAACCTTCTATGGCCCAGAGGAAATCAAATAGCATTTTTTTTCTTGTTTAAGAAATTGCAAATATTTTCATTGTTTATTAACATCAAGAGCTGAAAATTGAACATTGTAAAAGAATATCTAATTTTTATAATTCGATTTATCAATAGCATACACAGTGAAGAAGTAAATTAGTTTTGAAACATTAAAATAATGGTACTCGTAAAATATCGCCACAGAAAAATGCAAGGGAGATCTGTCCGCTGCAATATCTCAGCTTGTTTCTTGTTAGTGGTTATAGAAAGTTCTGTTTTTTTTAATTGTGCTTTTACGCCAGCTTTTCATTGAGCCTACGTACAGCCGTATGACATGAAAAATATCAAAAGTAGTATAAATGTTTAGAAGCTAAAAAGCACTTTTGCAAACCGTTTTTTTAATAATAAGTTTAATAAAATGTTGAAGTTTATAAATAAAGCTTCAAATAATCGATTCAAAAAACATCAAATAACTGTCAAAGGTTAAACACCCTTTTTAAAGTTCCTAATGGATTTTAAAGATTTAAACAGTGTTAAACAGATAAATTAATTCATCGACGAGTTAACAATACGAAGCGAAGTTCTTTAATCACAATGTGATAAGAAAACGAGTATCAAATTTGGTTTTATATTTCAATAGTCGAATTTAATTGTGGCTATATTGGTTTAATTAAAGAAAACCAGTGAAAATCCCAAGAAATAGGTGAGATCCTTTGTTTCTTACTTTCCAGTTTGGGAGAGGGTCCTTTAGGTACTCACGTTTAGGTATTGTGTTACGGTCTGGGTAACCAGAACTACACATCATGAACAGCAATTAAATATTTACATTTACACAAAACAACTCCAGTTTCAACCCAAAATCATATGTCGTTGCCGCAGTCTCTAGCCCTCCTTTCCGTTCGTTTTCTAAAAGGGGACAAGTTATTGTCATGCACTCCATTTTGAATACTGTTTTATTTGAATATATTAAAGAAATTGATAAAATAGTTTATCCAAAAAATATTACTTTTAAATCTCGCATTTCGAATAATCAAATCTACATTTTCCTCACTTCTACCGACATCGTTGATCAACTAATACACCGAACGTCATAATTAATTTCACCGTCATCTTTATCTGCAGGCTTCTTTCTGCGACCAAAAGAATCCTTATTTCAAATGTATCTCCTTCCATCCCGCATTCACTAATCGAACAGTCCCTAAGAAATACGGAACATCAGATGATCAATAGGCATATATCATGAGTTTCCTGCTCTATGTATATTTTTACTTCATCTTTTGCCAAATTTAGACACGATATTTAATTAAGTAAGAAAACTTTATGTACTTCAGATACTAGCCCAAGTCTAGTTTAAAAAAAAAAAGTTAAAAATAAAAAATAAAAAATAAAAAATAAAAAATAACCTTAAAATATCCAATCCCTTTTTTAATCAAAAGGTTATACTTGATAAAATAAAAGTTTTGGAACAAATCTGGACCTAACCATATATACTCTTTTCTTCCTTCACCCTTTCCTTATTCATCCTTAGTTTCACAAGATACCAATTATCCGAACTCTTCTATAAACTATTTCGGACTAAAAGCTGCACTCAAATCCTATAAAAACACAAAAATTAGGATTTTTTAGAATTATCTTGAAAAATTTCTCGAAAATTCCTTAGGCACCAACGACCCTCTAAATGAAGCCAGTAAATTTACCACTGACATACCGCTGACAATCGTTAATGAAAGATCTTGCCCTAATCTATACTAATATAAAAGAAAAATCATTACAAAAAAAATTTTTGTTAAAATCCATTATAAAAGGTATATAAATTAAAAAACCCAAATGGGCTATGTCATGAAGACAAAAGGTTTTCGGAATCTATATTCCATCATCAGTGTCTAGGTGAACATGTTTTGAGCCGCTAAATATCTCTGTAAAAACCCGTTAAAAGTTATACGTTACAATTTAGTTTACATTATTTAGTCTTATATATTAGGATGTTAAAGCTAACAGTGGATATAATAACATGGCAAATGTTATCATATCCACTGGTAACTTAACCCTGGTGAGGTCCCAACCTCATATAAACTTATACAAAGTGTAGTAAATCTATTTCAAGATAGATCTAACGAACTAGGATTATCACTTACTGAGAACAAAACCAAATTAGTAAAATTTTTCAGAAGAATTTTCACTCCCTTAACCAAAATTTTATTTAACAATTCTCTACTTTCTGTTGTTTCTTCTTCTTCTTAGAGTGCCATATCCCTACGGAACGTCGGCGACTACCATGCTTACAATATTTTTATACTGATCTCAGTCTTGCGCTACGTGTAGCAATTGGTCCGCTGTCAAACCTGTCCACTGCCGCAAATTCCTCAACCAAGAGAGTTTCTTCCGTCCTATCCATTTCTTTCCTTCGATTTTACCGTTGAGAATTAGCCGAAGGAACTCATATCTTGGTCCTCTGATTATATGTCCAAGATATTCTAGTTTACGCCTCTTAATAATATTTAATAGAGTTCGTTGATGTCCCATTCTTCGAAGAACTTCTTCGTTACTGGTTCTGCTAGTCCATGGAATTTTTAGTATCCTTCGATACAACCACATCTCAAACGCCTCGATTTTATTCATGATATCGGCGTTTAAAGTCCAAGTTTCACATCCATACAAAAGTACAGACCACACGTAGCATCTTGTAAACTTTTCACGGATTTCCAAATTTAATGAGTTATTGGATAATAGAGGCTTGCATTTTTAAAATGAGTTTCTTGCCTGTTCAATTCTACATCGAATTTCGAAGGATGGATCTAGATTTTGGGTAATCCAACATCCAAGGTATTTGAATCTCTGAACTCTCTGCAGCGGTTGTTGGTTTAATATCAGTTGGGTTTCGCCGATATCCACTTTACTGGTCACCATGTATTTAGTTTTATCAATATTTATCGACAGTCCTCAATTTGTGCATTCCATGTCAACTCTATTGATTAGCTCCTGCAGTTCTGTTGTTAATTAATGTAAAATTCTCGGTTTTATGTTTGACTCCAGATTAAATTGAAAGAATCCAGTCTCTGAACTTAAAATTAATTGTTTTAAAAGGTTGAACATTTTTAAAACCCTCAGTCATCTTTAATGGGGTGCCGACAAAACTACTTCTAGGTCTGAGCGCTTTTCGCTTTAGTCCTATTGAGAGTGTATACTGTGAATCTAATGAACTTTCTCCTACCCTAAGACGATAATCACTTCTACTTTCGTATGCTGCATCAACATCCGCAAATCCATTTAATCCCGTTCATTCCCTAATTGCCACAATGGCGTTTTCTCTTCCATTAACAATAACCAACACCTTATCATAAAACCTATACCTCAATTAATTTGTCCACTACTTAAAAATATTGACCTTTTTCAGACTAGTTCATTTCCTCTAACTTTACTTCCCCTCTGGGCTAAAGATCTCCCCTCAATATATACCTCACTCACCATTTTTAACAAACTTGAATCTTCTAACCTTCTTATAAATAAAGCATTTTTAGAATTTAATTCTCTATACAGATGCTTCTAAAACTACCACTGGTATTGGTTGCGCAGTAACCACTAAACATGAACTTGTAAGATCATCTCGGTTACCCGTAATATGCAACGTTTGCACAGGTGAACTATATAGTATTCTGTTGGCTTTTAAATGCATCTCCCATCAAAACAGACATATTGCCCATTTGTTCAGATTAACTTTCATATATCCGTTTAGTCAATACAATTTTCACTGACCACCTATTAGTTTAAAACATTCATGACATATACCAAAATCTCTTTGCTTACGATATAAGTCTCTCTCATATGGCTGCCTTCTCACACCGGAACTACTGGTAATAAAAAAGCAGATAATTTTGCCAAAGAAGCTACCAACCATGGGGTGACTGAAGTCACCCCAATTCAACTAGCTAACGAATCTCGAAATTCTTTTTTAAAAAGTCAGTAGAGGATACTTGACAAAACTTATAGCAAAAGAGCAAAACAACTTTTCATAAACTTCAATCTTTTATTGGTCATCTCTCCCTAGACTTCATAACTAGAAGAGAAGCATCGACTATTAGAAGACTACGAATCAACCATACCAAACTTACCGACTGCAAACAATTCACCAACCTGTATAAAACACTGGACTCTTATGTTAAATTTGTGGACCAGTCTTTGCAAACTATCTTCATCTTGGGCTATTAATATTGCGTCATCTGCGTAACGGAGTATTTTAATTTCTTTGTTTCCCATTCTGTATCCTCTTCGTTTGTTAACGCTTTTGATGATTTGATCCATGATCAAATTGAAGAGCATGGGGCTCAATCTCAACGAATCCCCTTGTCTTATTCTGCTGCCTATTTCTATAGATTCTGTAAGTTGTCCCTCTATTCTGACTTCAATTTTGTTGTTTTGGTCGATGTTTTCGATAGTTTTTATAATATTTAGGGGAGCTTCTCTATTATACAGAAGATGGATTACATCTTTCAGTCTTACTCTGTAAAACGCTTTCTTTAGGTCAATCAGACACAGGAATGCTGATCTATTATACTTCAGTGATTTCTCAGTAATTTGCTTTATCACGAATTTTGCATCTGTACACGATCTACCACTAAAAAAACCCGGTTGTTCATCTGCTAAACTTATATTGTGATTAATTAGCACTTGTAAAATTTTAGTTGTAAGTTTTAGCGTAGTATTTAACAAGTTTATACCTCTGTAGTTTTTTGTCTGTTTTTATCTCCTTTTTTAAATAGTAGAGTTAGTTCGCTCCTTCTCCATTCTTCCGGCATTTTATTGTGTTTTATAATTTTATTAATTAATGTTGTTAATTTTTCTGTCATTGCTGCTCCACAATATTTCAGTATTCGTTTGGTATCCCGTCTTTACCTGCTGCTTTTCTGTTCCTCAGGTTTTCAAGTATTTTCCGAACTTCCTGTACATTTATATTAAGTTCTTTATATGTTGTAATTTCTGATGTTTCCGGTTCTAGCGTCGTTTGTTTTTCTCCTGTATATAGCTTTTTTAGGTAGTCAATCCACGTATCATTTTCTATGTATTTTAGTTCTATTAGTTACTTTACCTCCGTTCTTTGACGTCTGATGAAGCGCTATATTTCCTTTTGCAGACGAGAAAAATTATGTTCCATTTCTTTCAAAAAACTTTCCCAGTGACCATTTTTTATTTTTCTTATAAGTGCATGTGTTTCGTTTCTAATTGTCTTGTAATTATGTTATGCCTCTTGTGTTTTGGTTGACATGTATTTCAGGTAAGCTTTTTTGTTTTCTTTACATTTTTCCTTCACTTTATTTATATTTCTTTTACCAAGAACTTTCTTGGCCGAGGCTAAGATATTAGACTTAACTTTTGCCCAACTTTCTTCGACTCCATCACTTTCTGTGATATATGTTTTTCTGTTTTTTTCGGTTCTTCTTTTCTGGAATAGGTATCTTGTGGAGTCATCCTGTAAGCTTTCGACTTTTATCTTTGTGGTGTATTTCGGTGTTTTGTTATCACATATATGTGTTTTCATTCGGCACAATACCAATTTGTGATCGCTTTCTATTTCTGCTGATGTTAGTGCTCTCTATTCAACAGAATATAGTCTATAATAGATCTTTGTCCTCTACTGTTTTCAAAAATGTATTTGTATTGTTCTTTGTGAGGGAAAAATGTATTATTATTACGTATCTGGTTTTTGCTGCAGAGGTCCGTTAGAAGGTTTCCGTTTTCATTTCTGATATTTTCGTTATATCGCTGTTTTATCCCTGGAACTAAATCATTGCCAACACGGCCGTTAAAATCACCCATAATGATTATATATTTATCATTTGGGGTCTCGTTTATTACAGTCTGAAGGTGTTCGTAGAAGTTTTCCCTTGTGGTGGTATCTTTGTTGTTTTCTGGTGCATGAATTTCTATCACATTCAGAGGTTTGGCATCCAGTTTAATTTTTACACTTACTATTTTTATACTTGGTGTAAAAAATTTTTGTGTACTAACAGAGCGACTGCTTTTTTGGCTCTGGTTTCTTTGGCAACACCACTGTAAATCATGAGATGGTCATCTATAATAATTTGACCCTTTTTCTTTTTTCTTTGTATCTTTTAGCGCACACATGTCTATATTTTTTTTCTACAAGCTCTTTTGTAATTTTCTGCTCTCTTGTAGAGACTTTACGTTCAAAGCACCGATGCGAAGTGTATTTCTCGTTTACCACAAATTCGTTGTCCTCTTTCTCCCGTTAGTCGTCGTAATGAAATCATTCCTGTCCCGAGGCATAATTCTGTTTCTATGAGCTGTATGGTTTTAAAGTCTATCAGTAGAGTGCTAAACGGGCTGTAGACCCCCTCCTTCTTTATTTGGGCTTGGGACCGGCAACAGTTCTGTCGAGCTTCTCGATCTACCCAACAAAACTGCAGGCGGATTTGAGATATGTTACTTAAGGATGTACTTAATCTGTATTAATTCTTTGATCTGTTTTTTGTTCTCTTTCAGATCTGTTTTATATTAGGTAAATTCTAATTTCATTCCTTAGGTAAATTCTTATTTCGAACCATCCGGCGCACTTTCAGGTCTACATATTATATAAGTGTTTTATTTTTCTTTTCATTTTACTTTTACCTCTTTTTATACTTACTTTACTTTCCGTGTCCGGAACACCAACAGCTTTAAATTTTGTATTTCCAATGGTTGGCTACATAGACGGCCCTGTCATTCGCTAAAAATAGATCTTCTTCTGTGTAGGTCTCTCTCATCTCTGTGCATGCTAGTAGATTTTTTGTGGTAACAAACTTTATAATCTTACCGAAGGGGCTTCTAATTTCAGAAACTGTTACACGATTACTCTATTTGATATACGTACATTTACGTACTAAATGTTTTAATGCCAATGTATTTTAATAAAACATACTAATTAATAAAAACGGAAATTTTCGCTTTTCCAAGTTTATAATACACACTTTCTTATGTTTGAAAATATATAAAGCAAGTAATATAAATTACCGCCTTGCTTATTAAAACTAAAAAGTAAAATAAAGGTATATGTCGGTTAACAATTTATATTTAACTACATAAATTAGCCAAATAGTCCTCAAATTCCTCCATGATTAAATTGATGGATAATGAAATAAATTTCAAGTTCCAGAATGTACCTGCTGTAAAATTTGAAAATCTACTACTAATACAATTATTGGCAACATCGCAGGAGTTTAAAAGTATATGCAATATCGTAAATACGGATCCCAAAAATGGTTTATCCTTTTGTGGAGTCCACTTAATCCTACGTGTTGGTCGGAGTCTACATAAAGCGCTACTCAGATAATAAAATACACGGTGTATATTCTACTGGAGTTAGTATAATACCGTTTTAGAACGGAGCTTACATTAACCGCTAGATGTATATATATATATATATATATATATATATATATATATATATATATATATATATATATATATATATATATTAATTATAATTAATATATATATATATATATATATATATATATATATATATATATATATATATATATATATAATTTAATTTAATTTATTGTGCAGAAAGTTGCTTTTTTTCAGTAGTGTTAATAATAATATTGTTGTAGGTAATGCTGCATTGGAAAGTCTGGAGCTACCCGATTTAAAAAAAAAATCTATGCAGTAAGCATTTTGACGCAATTCAAAATATTTACCCAGTACTGCTATACCAAAAAAATATAGTGAGGTAGAAGAGGAAGGTTCGTTAACGACACCACGCGTTTTTCATACGTATTCATTAGAAAAACAACCATCAACCAGTGCCAATACTGTTTCGCACAGTGATAATTCTGAACTTGACGATTTTGTTGATGAGCTTTTTAGATATGCCGTTATCACCATTGGTCAAGAAAAAAAGATTTCATAAGTATCACACACTTGTAAATGTTTTAATGTAAACAATTTTGTTTTGTTTTTTTACCTTGAATTATTATTTTGTTAATATTGTCTATGGTGTAGATATTAGAATTTTGATAAGTGTTATCTAACTATTAAAATAACGCGAATTTAATTTTTGACAAACATATATATATATATATATATATATATATATATATATATATATATATATATATATATATATATATATATATAAATATGTATTTATATATGTGTATATTATAAAATACATAAATAAATAAAATAAAGGGTACTATTTATTAAAGTTTTGTTAATTATTATTCCTTTTATCCCAACACATAGATTAATTTGTCCCTAAATATGTGGTGCCTCTTGTTGTGGCATATCGATCTGTTTATTTGTTTCAAAACCATTATCAAAAAACCATACCCATAAATTTACTATATTTTCAAACGTCATTTTAAATATTAAAAGATTGAAAATTTAATTTTCTCAAAACATACATAAAACCATTGTTTAAAAAGAATTTTTTTTAAACAATGATAAAACTCAAGTCTTGACTAAAAAATAAACCTCCGCATGAGTGTTCTAAGACGATAGCAGTCGAGTCTATTTCAATTAAATATTTAATCCTTTTCTAACAAATCATATAACCAAATTAAATATCTGGTAAACTAATAAAAATTAAAAAAAAGGCAGCATTTAATTGCTTCATTTAAATAGATTACTAACCGGTTTAGATTTATCAAGTCTCAAAGTAGAAAAACAATTTGAAATATTCGCTCGAAATAGTCAAGTTATCTTTCACAAGACGCATACAACGATAATAAAAATAAGCATTTTATTAAAGTCTTATATTTTCTTCACAACCTGGCACCCGTGTACAGGTTTGCATTAGTTACCAGACTGGTAAAAATATACTCGTATAGAATCCTGCTGAGAATTAAGTTTCTGTTAATAGTTTTTTAAATTTATTACTAGAGGCCGCCATATGACGGCAGAATAAAAGTCAAACGTTTGTTTCATAAGGATTGTCTAACTAGTCCTATTTAATCAATGGTAATAATCTAAATTCATATGCAACTGCTACTCTGTCAAAACCCAAACCGAAATATTACAAAAAAGATCAAGCCATATTAATACATGCTGAACCAAACTTATTACTACTCTACTACGTCAAAGCCATAGGTAATATTCTTAGCCCCAAAAACATATGCTTCGCCTCAAAAATTTACAATAATCGGATATGCATCTACTTAACAAATTCTGAACTCGTCGAACATATTTTAACAGAATCTCCTACGATTACAATCAACTCTGTAGAACTACGCGTAAGAAGACTGGTAACCCCAGCCAAAAGACTAATAATCTCCAACGTCTGTCCCTCAATACCTCATGAAATTATAGAAAAACACCTTAACGATCTAGGTCTTCAACTAGCTTAACCAGTGTCACATTTAAAAGCTGGAATCCCCGGTGATGAATTTACGCATATTATGAGCTTCAGAAAACAGGTAAACGTTACTCCAACTACAGATAGCCTTGAAATTGAAACTTTATTAATAATTCCATTCGACAATAATTCGTACAGAATATTTCTCTCTACTGAGAAAATGGCATGTTTTCTATGAAAAAAACATGGACATACAGCAAATAACTGTCAAAATCTCCCTAGCAATCCTCTTTTAAATGAAGAAACGTCCCCAGCTGAACCCGTCCCTGCTCCCCCAATATCAAACAATATGGCACCACCAAATACAACACAAAACTCGGTTCCCAATCAACAGATAAAAACTGAATATATCCACCACTTCTATTGCCGCAAACAATGAATTTCTTCCTCCTACCACTGGTCAGAAACGAACTCGTTCTGACCTTAGCGATTCTACCTCCCAAGAAACAAACACATCTACTAACTTACCCATCAAAGACGTAAAAATGCCTTCACCCAATGCAACCGTGCCTAAAAAGCATAAAACTAAAAAATCCAAGAAAGTCGCACCCGATCAGTCTAAATTAACCGCCTCCTTTGTTCTCACAATCAATAATTTTTATCAAGAAAATCCAAACTTATTCTCCTTACCGGTTGAAAATTTTCTTGCCTTTCTGGAAAACTCATTCGCCAGTAATAACCCTCTACAAGAAGCACAGCAGTTCACTCAAAATGTTCGATCACTACTCGACGACATGTATAGAGTATACCCTTCACTGGAAGATAGAACAATCAAGAATAGATTTACAAGAGTTTCTAAAAAAATTAAACAGCAACTTAGTATAGACAATTCAGAAATTGGAAGCTCAACATCGCAATATACAAATAATGATGAAGATTGTCTAACCGACTCTTCTCTGAGCTCTCAACGTTCTCAATGTTAAATTTTTTTTTACTTTCACGTTAGTGTAGTGGAACTGCGATGGGTTCTACCCTCGCTTAGAATGCTTACAACAGTTAATCAATAATACAAAAGCAGATATCATCTGCCTTCAAGAAACCAATTTCAAGGAAACACATTGACGTGAACTTAAAAATTTTGAAGGTTACCATTTCCTTCGGACTACGTTTACACGAGCAAGTGAAAGATCATCTATCTTTGTGTCTAATGATTTATTTTCTATACAATATAAACTAACTACCAATTTGGAGGCCATAGCAATAACTGTCTGGTGTCCCGACCAAATAACCATATGCAGTACATATATTCCACCTAATTACAACTTAACAGAAACCGAGTTAGATGACTTAATTCGCAAACTTCCCAGCCCTTTCATACTAGTTGGAGACTTTAGCGCCCATAATACTATGTGGGGCTCAAAGAAAACATTTGGTAGAGGAAAAACCGTAGAGACCGTATTGAATATAATACTTGTCTGGTGAATAGTGGAGCCAGTACATATTTTAACATCGCCTCCGGAACTTACTCTTCTATCGATCTAAGCATATGTGATCCCAAGTCTACCGATTCACTCTCATGGTGTACTTTAGATAGCTTATATGATAGTAACCACTTCTCGATAGTCATAACAAATAACAATAAAAATATTTGCACCATTACTACATGGAATATCGCTACAGCGGACTGGAATAATTTTCAAACTAGCGCCGAAGATCATATTTTATTACTTCAACAAGCTGCAGATATAGACGAGGCAATAACTCTCTTTAATAACTGCATTATTATGTCTGCAGAAAAACATGTAAAAAAATAACAATATGCTTGTCTTAAAAAGCAGTATCATGGCGGAATTCAGAATGTGATCTAACTGTACGTCAATGCAAAACGGCCCTCAACAGATATGGAAAAAGAAGAAAGAACTTAAGAAAACCTGATCTATTTCAAAAAGCTAAGAGCCAAAGCGAAATATGTCCTTAAAAAAAACAAAAAAGATTCCTGGCAAAATTTTGTTTCTAAAATTACCAGTGATACTCCACCATCTCAAGTTTGGACAAAAATAAGACAAATGAAAGGTTATAAAACTCCTCCAAAAATTCCAGATATATCACTGAATGGAAAAGTTATAACAGATAACCAAACAATTGCTCAAATCATGGCTGAAAGTTTTGCATGGAAATTCAGGTCTGAAGTTGAACAGATTGAAAGTCCAAATGACCAGAATATACAAATTCCTCTTGCTCCACAAATAAGTAGACACGACATTGACGCTATTAACCTTCCTTTTACACAAGAAGAATTAGCACTTACACTATCCTCTTGTACGGACTCTGCCGCTGGACCAGACAATATCCCAATTATATTCATCAAAAATTTATTTCATCCCAGCCTCGCAATTCTGCTGAATCTTTATAACAAAATATGGCATACTCAGCAATTACCCAAACTGTGGCGTGAATCAATTATCATACCAATAAAAAAATCTAATCTACCCTCAAACCTAACAAAATCATATAGACCTATCTCTCTAACATGTTCATTATGTAAACTGTTTGAGAAAATGATTAATTCAAGATTAACATGGCTTCTCGAAAAATATGCAATAATTGACGCAGCACAATCCGGTTTCAGACGTCACCATTCAACCCTTGATAATTTAGTGCTAATACAAACACAAATAGCTTCCGCTATTTCAAACAAACAAGATCTGATCGCTACTGTCTTTGATGTAGAAGGAGCTTTCGATACTATCTCGCACCAAGCCATTCTTGAAAAGCTTCGTCAATACAAGATAACAGGAAATATTTACTCTTTCATAAAAAACTTTTTACAACAAAGTACGTTCAAAGTAAAAACAAATGGGGAAATTTCGACGACATTCGGGCAAAATAATGGAGTCCCAGAAGGCTCAGTACTCAGTTCAACACTATTTTTATTCTTGCAATAAATGATATTTGTTACAAAAAAACCGAATTAGCTCTTTCAACGACTAAATCAAAATTAATACGGTTTAGCAGAAGACCCTGCAGCCAAAGTCCAATTATAGCTCTTAATGAAACTCCATTGCAGCTAGTTACTCATCACAAAATACTTGGTTTAACGTTTGACAGTAGGCTAACGTGGAAACAGCATATTAGTGTATTAAAGAGCAATGCAATGAAGAGACTCAATATCATCAAGGCACTATAAAAATACATATGGGGTGCGGACGAAACTGTCTTAGTTAATATATATAGAGCATTATTCCGCTCAAAATTGGACTACGGCAGCTTCATATACATGTCTGCATCAAAATCTGACTTAAAGCTACTGAACTCTGTTCATAACACTTCTATTCGTCTTTGCTTAGGCGCTTTCAAATCTAGTCCCATAGACAGCCTCTACTGCAAGGCTAATAAACCACCTCTCAGGATTCGACGAGAGTATCTTGTAACAGTCGTTACTTCTACAATTTATATTAAAATAATTTCAGAGATGTAGTATGGGTTGCCTAACTTTAAGTGTTC
Organism: Diabrotica undecimpunctata; assembly: GCF_040954645.1. Classification (NCBI taxonomy): domain Eukaryota; kingdom Metazoa; phylum Arthropoda; class Insecta; order Coleoptera; family Chrysomelidae; genus Diabrotica; species Diabrotica undecimpunctata. Next base: position 16,519,282 of record NC_092813.1, read on the forward strand.
ATTTGCTCATTAAGTGTGTATTTTTAATAATTTAAGTTGTCACTCTGATCTAATTTGGTACCATTGCGAACCAGAGAGATGACAGGAGATGAGGGGGAAGTGGAAACTGACTCTTGGTTAATTAACTGTGAATTAAAATTCACTTTTGATCGAGAGTTTGAAGTGGTACAAAGGTGGTAGTTAGCGAAAGAAAATCCAATTAATGCATAGAATTTCCTTCACTTCAAGAAGTTAAATGTTTTAAGTATAACCGTAACCATTTAATTGACGGTGTTTTCGGAAACTCGGGAGGCTGAAGTGAAATTTCTAGCACGGAATTGATAAGCTATCTGCCGGCTCCCATGGAATTATAAACTTCTCTCAGAACATCCGAGGGAGAGTACCACTTCAACTCTATAAGAATCAGGGTCATTGGGACAAGCCAGGGGGTATTGTCTACTCCACCCTCATTTTTTCTCCAGCCTGCAACTAGAGGTAGGGCAGGACAGTAATCATCGGAACTGAGCCAATTAGCACCAGCTCCGTGCTAATTTCGGACCTCAAGGAGGACTTCGCTGGGACACCGAAGCCATTCGGAGTATCCTTCCAGACAACTGTTTCACCTAGGAGGACAGTTGGTTTTTGATTCAGAACTATATATATACATATATATATATATATATATATATATATATATATATATATATCTTGTTTCACCAGTTATAGTTTTTTTTATAACATATAATATATATATATATATATATATATATATATATATATATATATATATATATATATATTAATTAATATAACTCCCCTTGGTGTAAGGTATCGGTAAGTTTGAGCTCAAATTCTACCCAGAGATTATCTTCCATTGTTTTTTTGTATTAACCATTTATTTCATTATTAACTTTAATTATTTCATTATTTGTTTACTTAACTAATTTTTTTATATTTCATCTTGTGTTATTAACTCTGGTTATTATCCCTTCAGGATAATAGACCGTTTCAATTGTTTAACTTGGCTTGTTCCCATTTATATATTACTGGGTTTATATTTGAATTTAGAGGTGTTTAACAATATTGTTGGTCATATTGTAGGTTAGTATGATATATTTACTTGGCTATACGTTCTTCCAACGTTAGCATTATTTTGTTTAAGGTTGTTTTTTAACCTAGATGTAGGTTGTACACTCTATATCAGAATTATATTGTGAAATTTCATATACTTTTTGGTAACTTAGAGATTGTCAAAATCTAAGAAGTTATATTTAATAAACTTGAATTTGTTTTGCATATAATTTTTATTAATATTTCCTTACCTTTTTACATTTACAGCATTTTTGTTTATTAAATCAACTTTAATTAATATTAGCAGTATACGATACCTGGAAGAGTGACCGTTACTCTTTTTAGAGTATTATCCCTCTTCTGGCGCCCTCAATTTATTTTCTTTGTTAATATGCATTATATCTATTCATTTTTCATATCTTCTTTTCTATCCATCATACATATTTTCCTGATTTACTGTCTTTAAAAGGCATGCAAATTGGCCGTATCCATCCTTGAGTTTCTAGTGGTCATTCTCTTGCCTACATTGCGAGCCTAGCCACATTTCGTTAAATATTTTTTTTCATACTTCTTTACTTAATTGTTATCTATTTTATCCCATATATATATAGACCACTCTTCTTATACCTCTCTCCTCCTACACACTCCAGTATTTTGCTACATCGGCGTCCCAACGCGGTGCCTTTTCCAAGTTTTTGGTTTTAAGACAGTAGCTCTTAGCTGATTTCTTTTTTTTTTTACTTGAGTTTTTGTATTTTTGCTTTTTTTTACTCATATTATTGCTGATTTATTATATCTTTAAATTTTTTATTAATACTAAACAGGTATAGTTATACTGCTGTATTGATTTATTAGTTTATTTATTAGATTTATTAGTTATTAATATTTTGAAACCTCAGTGATAGGTTATAGTAGTACAACTTACATTCTAGGTTGAATTTTGTATTTTTATTGAGAACTTATATTTACTTACTTACCTACACATACTTATATCGTATATTATATAAACTTTTATTCCTACAGCCAACAGTATTATACTTATAGGTACTATTAATTGTTGCATATATATTAATATTTGGTTTAGAATAGTTATAATTTACATATAACTAGAAATTATTTTGAGTATTTTAGTAAGATAACTAAGATATTTATTTGATTATATATATATATATATATATATATATATATATATATATATATATATATATATATATATATATATTTATATATATATATATATATATATATATATATATATATATATATATATATATATATTATTTTTGCTGGCTATTTTGATCTTGGTGGTGTGTTGCTAATAATTTGTCCACATTTTTTTTACAACTTAGGTATAATTAATAATTAATATTTCATATTTCTGATCTTGGTATCACTTTGTCCATATTTTTCCTCTCATCATGTGTGCTTTCAAACCTGAGCATCTTTTGGTAAACGAATTGGATTACGAATTGAATGTTAGGGGTATAACGCCTGCAGAGTCGGCAAAGGTTGAAGACAAACGCAAGCTTTTGCGTGGAGATTTAAAGCAGAAACAGGACAATAGGAGTTTTACTCAGATTTCTGCTACACACATCCCTTTCGATGACCAACAGAAAGGAATATCCGAAACCTTAGATGATTTGTCGACGAGAATAGGAGATTTCAGGGGAACTGTACAAGATAACTTGTATGCGCGACTAACTTCTCGTTTCGCTCACATTTCTGGCCGCGTACATTTGTTACATTGCACTACTGAAGAGCAGGAATCTTTTAAAAAGACTGTTTCTCTGAGAATACTTACATTGGAGGGTGAACTTGATTCTAGAGTTAATTACATTGTTACATCTACTCCTAATGCTCCAGTCAATGTAGTTCCTAGCTTCGCATACTCCAAACCTGTGCAAGTACACAAATGGGGTGTTTCATTTTCTGGTGAAAAACAGCACACTGATGTGATGTCATTTATAGAAAGGGTTGAATGTCTTCGTGTTTCTAGAGGTGTCTCTGAAGAGGATTTGTTTGCTGCTTCTGCTGAACTGTTCACCGGTACAGCTTTTACATGGTTCATGAATAATAGAGGTAGTTTTTCTTGTTGGTCTGATCTGGTACACAAGTTGAAGTCAGATTTTCTTCCTTACTCATTCCAGGATGATCTATTGGACCAAATCAAAAACCATAAGCAGAAACCTGGAGAATCTGTCATCATGTTCATTAACACTATTTTGGGCATGTGTAGCCGTTTGGAGACTTCTTTATCAGATTCTGCTAAGATAAAAATTATTCTTAAATGTCTGTTACCTTTTTATCATCAACAACTAGCTCTTATGGACATCCAAACTATTGATGACCTTACTGTAAAGTGTAAACGTTTAGAGGAAACGTTATCCTGGTCCTCTCAGTCTTCATCCACATCTCGACCTTCTTCTAAATTTTCTTCTCAGCCAAACTCTTTTAGTCATTGTTCTTGGCAAAATAAGGGCCCTGAACGTAATGTGTCAGTTGTAAGTTCTATCGTCTGCTGGAATTGTCGTCAGTCTGGTCATTCGTTTGTTGAATGTTCGATCCCTCGCACTCGTATTTTCTGCCATGATTGTGGTAGGGGAAACACTCTAAAGAGAAATTGTTTTAAGTGTTCGGGAAACGAATTGTCGGAGGTCCGTCCCCTGAGCGTTTCTCCGTCCACCATACAATCAGGGAATCAAACCCAAACTTCAAACGAGACCGCTGGTCCAAGCACATCCAGCAACCCAAACCCATCTCCGAGTCGGAAAGGGAAAGGGGTAACTTTCAAAAAAACAAAGCACACCACAGGACAAAATCAGTACTAATCATGAAACGTTAAATCCGCCTGTTTTAAGTGATCACAGATGGTCAACTACCAATTCGTCTTTACCCAGTAGCGTTAAACACAATTCTTATGATTACAGTAGTGAAATAGTTCCATTATCAGTATCAACTTCTAGGTTTGTTAATGATGGTGATATGTCTATGGTTGTACCATATAATATTTATAACCAATCAAATACTTTAGATTTAGATCTAAATTCTTTACTAGTTAGGAAGGTTAATGATAATAGGCCTTATTTACCCATTAAGATTTTAGGACAAGCATGCTTAGCGTTGTTAGATAGTGGCTCTAATATTTCATTGATAGGTGCACATTCGTTACATCTATTGAAAAATGCAACTTCTTCCATTATGCCCATTTCATCTTTGCAGGTATCTACTGCAGATGGTACAGTTCAGTCTATTACAGGCAAACTTCAAACTGAAATCACTGTTGCAAATATATGTAGAGAAATCACATTTTATGTTATTCCTTCTGTACAGAATTCTATAATTTTAGGCATGGACTTTTTCAATGCTTCCAATAGCACGTTAAGTTGTTCTGATTTTTCGTTTTCAATTTCTGAATTTAATTTAGCTACTCTGAGTGCTATTCATGATTTTTCTAGTCTATCTAGTTCTGAACAAAGGCAATTAGAGAACATGATCTCTAAATTTACTACTCTTTCTTCCAAAGACAAACTAGGTCGTACGTCTTTAATATCTCACACTATTGAGGTGGGAAATCCCACTCCTTTTAGACTTTATCAGTATCCCATACCTCAAGCATGGCAGGCTGATTTAGAAACAGAAGTCGATTCGATGCTCTCGTTAAACATCATAGAACCTTCTACCTCGTCTTACTGTAGCCCTCTATGGTTAACGAAAAAGAAGGATGGATCCTTTAGGATCTGCTTTGATGGTCGGAAATTGAACAGTATTACCACTAACCGGGATGCTTATCCTATCCCCAGAATAGATGTGATTTTGAGCAAACTTAAGAATGCCAAATACATCTGTTCTATTGATTTGTCTAAGGCCTTCTTACAGATCCCATTGAGTGAAGAGAGCAAGAAGTATACTGCTTTTGCCGTCAGTGGCAAAGGACTATTTCAATTTGTCACTATGCCTTTTGGTCTTGTTTCTGCTCCCCAGACAATTTGTCGTCTGATGGATTTAGTCATTGGTCCTCAGTTAGAGCCCATGTTTTCTATTATCTGGATGATATTTTAGTTGTTACTCCTAATTTTTCCCTTCATATGGAAATTTTAGATAAGTTGTTTTTACGCCTTAAGGAAGCTAATCTGACGATTAATTTAGATAAGTGTCAGTTTTGCCATCCTAGTCTTAAGTTTTTGGGTTATGTTGTTGATAATCAGGGTCTAAGGACTGATCCTGATAAAATTGTTGCCATTAAGAATTTTCCTATACCTAAGACCACAACCCAAGTCCGTAGGATATTGGGAATGTGTGGTTATTATCGTCGGTTTGTACCATCTTACTCTACCTTGTTGTCACCTCTTACTGATCTTCTGAAGAACAGGAAAAAGGGACAAACTATTACTTGGACTCCTGAGGCAGATGAAGCTTTTAGGCGCGTTAAAGATGCTTTAACGAGCGCTCTAGTCATGATGTCACCTAATCTTATTTATTAATGACTGATTGCTCTAATACTGCTTCTGGTGGCGTGTTATTTCAGTTGAAAGATGGCTCTGAACACCCCATCGCTTATACGAGCAAGAAGTTGAATAAGGAACAGAAGAACTATTCCACTACGGAGAAAGAACTCTTAGCTATTATCCATGGGTTAGAAGCATTTCGTTACTATTTGGAAGGTCGTAATTTCACTATCATTACAGACCACAGTTCTTTAGTATGGCTTCATAGCATGAAAAACCCTTCACAGAGACTTTCCCGATGGATCTGTAAACTGGCTGCCTATTCCTATAAGATTATCCATAGAAAGGCAAACGGGGTAGTAGTTGCAGATGCTCTTTCCCGTGTCTATGACATTAACGTCTTAGATCTGTCCTCTTTAACTCCTGACGCGTGGTATCAGAATATGATTGATAGGGTTACTCAAGACCCACAAAAGTATCCTGATTTTAAGGTAGAGAACAATGTGCTGTACAAACACATTTTAGGTCCGGTAGAGACATTATCTAATATGTCCGACTGGAAAATAGTCGTACCTACGCCAAATCGGGAAAACATTTTGCATATGTTTCACGATGAGGTTACTGCTGGTCATTTTGGCTTTTATAAAACGTATCACCGTATTGCAGAGTTATATTATTAGCCCGGCTTACGCAAATCTGTAAAAAAGCATATTGCTAAGTGCATGGTTTGTGCTACTTGTAAACCAAGTAATTTACCACAAGCTGGATTCATGGGTTCCTTCAGGAACATTGATTTTCCTTGGCAAATGATCTGGTTGGATCTCATTGGACCATATCCTCGTAGCTACAAAGGAAATACCTATTGTTTAGTAGTTGTGGATTATTTTACTAAATTTCCTTTAGTTTTTCCTCTTCGTCAGGCCACAACTCCAGCAATCGTGAAATATTTGGAGGAACAAGTCTTTTTGTTGTTTGGTGTTCCCCAAATTGTTTCCTATGACAATGGTCCACAGTTCGTGTCTAAAGCTTTTAAAGACCTTCTAACCAAATACAAGGTTCAGAAGATCTTTTATAATGCTGCGTACCATCCGCAAGCAAACCATACTGAGAGAGTGAATCGAAGTATTGTCACAGCCTTGAGATCATACACTTTCACAGATTACAGAGCTTGGGATCAATATATTCACTCCATAGCTCAAGCCATAAGGACTTCTGTCCATGAAGTGACACAGTGCTCCCCATCATACTTTGGCATGACTTGGAATTTTGGCAGAAACATTGCTTTATCTGGTGACTATTTTGGGTTAATTTCTGAAAATTCCGCAAATCTCCCTCAAATATCCGAGAGACTTCATCGTCTAGATGACCTTCAGACTCTACCTCCAATTTTTGCTGATATCAGGAAGAAGTTAAAAACTTCTTACCTCCGGAACAAAAGTCAATACAATTTGAGGAAGAGAGATTTGCGATTCTTTGTTGGCGATAGAGTTTTAAAGAGAAACTTTGTAAAATCAAGTAAAGGTGATGCCATTTCGGCAAAATTTTGCCAGAAATACATTCCGTGTACGGTTGTAAGGGTAATATCTCCTTTGGTATATGAATTAAGGGACAATTCGACCAACAAACGAATTGGTCAATTTCATGTAAAGGATTTACTGCCTGATAACACCATCGACGAGGTTAGTTCTTCATCCTCAGAAGAAGACTAACTTAACACTTTCGTTTAAGCTAATCTCTTTCTCTGTTTGTCTTTAGCTTATTTTGATTATATTTCGCATTTTAGTCTAAGATTTTCTTAATCACCAGATAACGTAGGTACACCGCTATTTTTTGTATCTTTTGGCATTGGTTAATGACTTCTATAACTTATTAGATAATTAGTATGTATGACTTATCCATTTTTTTTGTATTATAAATGATGCACTTTATAATGAATTAATATTCTTAAGTACTAATCTTCCCAGGAGAATTACTCCTTTTAACCTCTTATGATACGAGGGTTGTTTAGTATATATTTACATATTTAGATTTATACTTATAGTTAATCCTATTACTGATAAGGAACTATGGAACTATGTTGTTACACTACTTGATCATATATTGTGTGTTATATTTTTGATATTTGATTCCTTAGTATTTGTTTTGATATATTTGTTCAATATTTGCCAATTTGGAAAGATGTTGTGTTGTGAGAATTTATGTCCTGATTCCATATACAGGATGGTTCTGGAATTAGTTTGGAATTTTGAAGTAGGTAAGGATGACCGGTGTCCTTCTTATTTCTTCTTACTTATTCTTCTGAATTTTCTGTCAATGAATCTGTTAATACTCAGCTTTAGTGAATACGTGGGTTCGAGATTGTTGCTCAGCAACTGATCACTGCTGCTCAATTAGGTTCGTACTATATGTGTTTATTGCAGAGTAGGCAGATGTTTATGCCTCATAATATTTTTGGTCAGGAAATGCTCGCGACATGTCCTAACCATTCTTGTGTGATTGTCCAAATATTCCAGTTACCCTTTCACAACTTGATAGGGAAGTTTAATTAGTTCATATTAGTTATCTTACTTCCGGTTATGTTTTTTTTTCTTTAACTATCCCTACACATGTCAAGTTAGTCATTTTCATTATTTAAGAGTTTAGACAAATGAGTTGTCCTCTTAGTGTAATCCCACTTCTTTCCTTAGGCATAAATTGCTGTTTAGATTTAGGACTATTCCCGGATAATTCCATGCTGCGAGAACTTGTTATAAATCTACAGTTTTGTTCAAAATTGGTTGCTTGTTCTCGACATATTTTTTTCTATCGTTAGTAATGGTATTATAGGCAAAGTCCACCACTTATATTTTCTTAGGATTTCTATTGGGATTTTATCGGTGTCTGGTTATTCTCATACATCTGTTGTAGCCACATGCTATAGTTAGCGAATACCAGCACACTCAAAATTTATTTAGCCTCTGAATTCCTTTAGTCCATTTTAGATTTTAGACTTTAGGTATTTATCTTTATCTTTGGTTTAGTGCAGTTACATATTACATTACTTAGTCTGAATAAGTGTGACAATGCTGCTTCACACTTTAGGAAATTTTGCTTTATTGTAATTACTTAGTTGGTATTGGCTCATATTACCGGATGAGGGTAAGAGCTAATTTAGTTATTAGCATTAGTGAGAATTGGTCCTTTCCTGATCGTTCTTCTTTGGATATGCTCTATTTATAAATCTGGTGTCCATCGATAGTCCGATTTTGGATTCAGTGGGTCCACAAATCTTCCTGGTCGTTCTTCTTTGGATATGCTTTTATGAATCTGGTGTCCATTGATAGTCTGACTTTGGATTAAGCGTCCTATTTTACATTTATTTTGGTTATTATGTCTTTGATATACTTTGGTATGTTTACGATTTAGATTACTATTTGTGTTATTTGGTTTGGTGAGAATTGCTCCATAAATCTTCCTGATTGTTCTTCTCTGGATATATTACTATGAATCTGGTGTCCATTGTTAGTTCAATTTTGGATTAAGTGTTCAGTTCTTAACCTATTTAGTTTATGATTTCTTTGATCTTAGTTTAGTATATCTCCGGGTGAGATATTGGTTGAATTGGCTCATACATTTGCCTGGTTGTTCGTCCTTGGATATACTTAGTCTTATAGATCTGATGTCCATGGATAGTTCAATTTTGGATTTAGTGCCCAATTCGACATTTATTTGTCAGCAAGAATTTAGTTGGTATATTTAGTTAATATTTGGCTTTTAAGCATATTGTCGATTGAGATTTTGATTCGACTTTGAGTCATCTGAGTTTGTGGTGTCTGGCGCCATGACCATTCTTTTTTTTTCCCGTGATCTTTAGTTCGTGGTTATTTTTTTTTGTGTAAACTTGCGGATCAACGTGGAATGTTAGGCCAGTACACTTAGTTATTGATACTTTAATTTTAGGAACAAAAAAAAATTTTTGATTAAAATTTTTTTTTCCCGACTAGTAGGGGAATGTAACAGTCGTTACTTCTACAATTTATATTAAAATAATTTCAGAGATGTAGTATGGGTTGCCTAACTTTAAGTGTTCATTTGCTCATTAAGTGTGTATTTTTAATAATTTAAGTTGTCACTCTGATCTAATTTGGTACCATTGCGAACCAGAGAGATGACAGGAGATGAGGGGGAAGTGGAAACTGGCTCTTGGTTAATTAACTGTGAATTAAAATTCACTTTTGATCGAGAGTTTGAAGTGGTACAAAGGTGGTAGTTAGCGAAAGAAAATCCAATTAATGCATAGAATTTTCTTCACTTCAAGAAGTTAAATGTTTTAAGTATAACCGTAACCATTTAATTGACGGTGTTTTCGGAAACTCGGGAGGCTAAAGTGAAATTTCTAGCACGAAATTGATAAGCTATCTGCCACCTCCCATGGAATTATAAACTTCTCTCAGAACATCTGAGGGAGAGTACCACTTCAACTCTATAAGAATCAGGGTCATTGGGACAAGCCAGGGGGTATTGTCTACTCCACCCTCATTTTTTCTCCAGCCTGCAACTAGAGGTAGGGCAGGACAGTAATCATCGGAACTGAGCCAATTAGCACCAGCTCCGTGCTAATTTCGGACCTCAAGGAGGACTTCGCTGTGACACCGAATCCATTCGGGAGTATCCTTCCAGACAACTGTTTCACCTAGGAGGACAGTTGGTTTTTGATTCAGAACTATATATATATATATATATATATATATATATATATATCTTGTTTCACCAGTTATAGTTTTTTTTATAACATATAATATATATATTAATTAATATAACTCCCCTTGGTGTAAGGTATCGGTAAGTTTGAGCTCAAATTCTACCCAGAGATTATCTTCCATTGTTTTTTTGTATTAACCATTTATTTCATTATTAACATTAATTATTTCATTATTTGTTTACTTAACTAATTTTTTTATATTTCATCTTGTGTTATTAACTCTGGTTATTATCCCTTCAGGATAATAGACCGTTTCAATTGTTTAACTTGGCTTGTTCCCATTTATATATTACTTGGTTTATATTTGAATTTAGAGGTGTTTAACAATATTGTTGGTCATATTGTAGGTTAGTATGATATATTTACTTGGCTATACGTTCTTCCAACGTTAGCATTATTTTGTTTAAGGTTGTTTTTTAACCTAGATGTAGGTTGTACACTCTATATCAGAATTATATTGTGAAATTTCATATACTTTTTGGTAACTTAGAGATTGTCAAAATCTAAGAAGTTAATGTAACAGTCGTTACTTCTACAATTTATATTAAAATAATTTCAGAGATGTAGTATGGGTTGCCTAACTTTAAGTGTTCATTTGCTCATTAAGTGTGTATTTTTAATAATTTAAGTTGTCACTCTGATCTAATTTGGTACCATTGCGAACCAGAGAGATGACAGGAGATGAGGGGGAAGTGGAAACTGGCTCTTGGTTAATTAACTGTGAATTAAAATTCACTTTTGATCGAGAGTTTGAAGTGGTACAAAGGTGGTAGTTAGCGAAAGAAAATCCAATTAATGCATAGAATTTTCTTCACTTCAAGAAGTTAAATGTTTTAAGTATAACCGTAACCATTTAATTGACGGTGTTTTCGGAAACTCGGGAGGCTAAAGTGAAATTTCTAGCACGAAATTGATAAGCTATCTGCCACCTCCCATGGAATTATAAACTTCTCTCAGAACATCCGAGGGAGAGTACCACTTCAACTCTATAAGAATCAGGGTCATTGGGACAAGCCAGGGGGTATTGTCTACTCCACCCTCATTTTTTCTCCAGCCTGCAACTAGAGGTAGGGCAGGACAGTAATCATCGGAACTGAGCCAATTAGCACCAGCTCCGTGCTAATTTCGGACCTCAAGGAGGACTTCGCTGTGACACCGAATCCATTCGGGAGTATCCTTCCAGACAACTGTTTCACCTAGGAGGACAGTTGGTTTTTGATTCAGAACTATATATATATATATATATATATATATATATATATATATATATATATATATATATATATATATATATATATATATATATATATATATATATCTTGTTTCACCAGTTATAGTTTTTTTTATAACATATAATATATATATTAATTAATATAACTCCCCTTGGTGTAAGGTATCGGTAAGTTTGAGCTCAAATTCTACCCAGAGATTATCTTCCATTGTTTTTTTGTATTAACCATTTATTTCATTATTAACTTTAATTATTTCATTATTTGTTTACTTAACTAATTTTTTTATATTTCATCTTGTGTTATTAACTCTGGTTATTATCCCTTCAGGATAATAGACCGTTTCAATTGTTTAACTTGGCTTGTTCCCATTTATATATTACTTGGTTTATATTTGAATTTAGAGGTGTTTAACAATATTGTTGGTCATATTGTAGGTTAGTATGATATATTTACTTGGCTATACGTTCTTCCAACGTTAGCATTATTTTGTTTAAGGTTGTTTTTTAACCTAGATGTAGGTTGTACACTCTATATCAGAATTATATTGTGAAATTTCATATACTTTTTGGTAACTTAGAGATTGTCAAAATCTAAGAAGTTATATTTAGTAAACTTGAATTTGTTTTGCATATAATTTTTATTAATATTTCCTTACCTTTTTACATTTACAGCATTTTTGTTTATTAAATCAACTTTAATTAATATTAGCAGTATACGATACCTGGAAGAGTGACCGTTACTCTTTTTAGAGTATTATCCCTCTTCTGGTGCCCTCAATTTATTTTCTTTGTTAATTTTCATTATATCTATTCATTTTTCATATCTTCTTTTCTATCCATCATACATATTTTCCTGATTTACTGTCTTTAAAAGGCATGCAAATTGGCCGTATCCATCCTCGAGTTTCTAGTGGTCATTCTCTTGCCTACATTGCGAGCCTAGCCACATTCCGTTAAATATTTTTTTTCATACTTCTTTACTTAATTGTTATCTATTTTATCCCATATATATATATATATATATATATATATATATATATATATATATATATATAGACCACTCTTCTTATACCTCTCTCCTCCTACACACCCCAGTATTTTGCTACAATCTTCTTCAATCTTACTTTGCTTCCGTATCCGCAAACCCATCCAATCCAGTCTACCATTTAATTACTTCAACATCACCTCTGGAGACCCCGCAAAGGATCCAATTAATAATAGACATCCTGAAATTAACTCTAAGAAAAACCATCGACCTTACTAAAACATATCCCTTTCCAATCCCGGATACTCCGTCTTGGAATAGACCAATTCCACATTCAATCACTTCCTTATTAGAATACAGTAACCATGAAACCTCAAGCCTTTTCATAAGACAACACTTCAAAGAAATCATAAACAAGAACCAATTCCAAAAAATTCTGTATACAGATGCCTCCAAAAGCGAAGCAGGCGTTGGATGTGCCATTACCACATATGATGAAATAATGAAATCATCTTTTTTACCGAATTTATGCAGGGTATACAATGGAGAACTTTATGCGATACTAGAAGCTTTTAAAATACTAAAAACAGATGATAAAAACCAAGCAATATGCACAGACTCCTTGTCGTCACTACAATCGATAAAAAGTCTATACTCTCAGCATCCCTTAGTTCAAGAAATCCATAGGACTTACAGTGTACTCGCTTTTCAAGTTGTAAATGTCACGATCATCTGGATATCATCCCATATCGGCTTCCCCGGTAATGAAAAAGCAGACCAAACAGCCAAGCAAGCTTCTTATGTAAACAGTCAATCCTCAAAAGCCCAACATATTCAAATCCATAATGACCTAAAGCAAATTTTCAAGCAACAACAATATCATACCTGGCAAACCCACTGGAACACAATCAAGAGTGCATTACATGAGATCCGGGGACTGTTGAAAAATTTGAACTTCCAACTATCTCTAGAAACGAAAAAGATGTCATCCAAAGATTAAGAATAGGACATACCCGATTCACACATGAATACTTAATGAAGTCCGAGCCGAAGCCCAATTGCCAAATCTGCTCAAGTGCATTAACTGTAAAACACATCCTGATCGAGTGGCCCCAGTATGCAAAACACAGAGTGTTAAGTTAATAAACTTAAGTCTAATATCAAAGACGTTTTAAACTCAAGCGATCAAGTCTTTAACCTAATTGGTTTCTTGAATAACATTTAATTGTTCAACAGAATATGACCCCTTGTTTTCCATGTACTTTACTTATATTATATTATTTAGTCATAGGTTCTAAGCTTATAGATTAACTGTAGCAATTAGTTGCACGTGTTTATTGTAATTATTGTACACAATATTGTTTGTGTGAATGGTCATTGCAGCCGAGACACATTAATTTAAATGAAAAAATAATAATAATAAGGAGATACGAAGTTAGTAACAACCGTAAATGCGACAATATACTTTTTGAGAATGCAGAGAAGGCTTTCTATAGGAAACTGAATTCCACTGTAGAAAATGTAAATAAATACTACTCAAGCCAAGAAGAAATTCATGAGTTTTGAGGTAAATAACTTTCGACACCAGCTACTCATAACAACAGTGCTGGGTGGATTAAGGACACGACGAACAACTGCCATGAAAATGTAAATAAATACTACTCAAGCCAAGAAGAAATTCATGAGTTTTGGGGTAAATAACTTTCGACACCAGCTACTCATAACAACAGTGCTGGGTGGATTAAGGACACGACGAACAACTGCCAACACTATAGGAATATTCCTTATGAACCTTTCACCACTGAAGAAATCTTGAACATTATCAAAGAGCTTCATAACTGGAAGTCTCCTGGACCAGACGAAGTTCAAAACTTCTGGCTAAAGAAGTTTTGGAGTGTTCATGAGCTTTTAACAGTATTGATTAATAATATTATTTCTCATTCACAGCAAATATCATTATTTCTTACTCAAGGAACCACTTATCTAATACCGAAGGATCAAAATAACACCCATGATCCAGCCAAGTACCAACCCAAGTACTTGTCTTCCAACTTTGTGATCACATCCTGTGTGGCCCGGTGTATCTACCAACACTGTGCTCTGGACAATATCATAGAGCCTTAACAGAAAGGATGAGCTAAGGGCTCCATGGGCTGCCAAGAACAACTTATTATCGACTCAGTAATTTCTAACCAGGCATATACCAAAAAAGGAACCTTTTTCTGCTTTTATTGACTATAAGAAGGCATTTGATTCAGTGCCGCATAAATGACTTCTAGATATATTGAAAATATATAAAGTCAATGATAATCTCGTGACATTTTTGAAGCATATAATGGCAGAGTGGAAGACTAAAATTCAGCTTCAAATACATGGTGAAACCAATATCGAAACTGAAGATATCCCTAAAAACCGGGCCTTTTCCAGGAGGACTGGTTGAACTTCACTGGCTCAGGATTTAGCATCAAAAATAACAACACTGTTGTGACGAAGCGTAATCATCTGTTGTATATGGTTGCTATATGTTGTATATAGTATATGGATGATTTGAAATTAATGGCTTTCACTCGAAACCACCTAGATCCGATGCTAAAAACTGTAGAAACTTTCTCAAATGATATTAGTATGCATTTTGACCTAGACAGGTACCGTATACTAAATTTAGTCAGAGGAAAGGTTCAGCCCAGAGGTTTCGATATGCAAGATGGCCAATACATCGAGACAATGGGTATAAATGATATGTACAAATATCTCGGAGTAAAGCAAGCCCAAAAAATTTGCCATAAACTAATGAAAACCGAACTAACTTCAGAGTTTGTACGAAGAGTAAGACAACTAAATCGGTCATATCTTAATAGTAAAAATTTGTTTAAGGCATTAAATACGTACGTCTGTTCCTCGCTGAGCTACTCATTTAGTATTATAAAGTGGTCAAAAATGGATATAAAGAGTCTTCAGCGGAAAGTAAGAACACTTCTCATAAAGGCGCAAAAATACCATCCACGCAGTGCAGTAGAACAACATTACTCCGATATCAAGGGGGAATAGGACTTTGGACATTGGTGAACAATTGGATAAACAGGTTGCTAATTTAAAAACTTATTTTCAGGTGCAAGCTGAGACATCTAGCGTACATCGAGCAATTTGCGCAGTAGATGATACAACGTCACTTAAACTGAGGGAACAAGAAATGGGCATAAACCATCTGACTAAGCAAGAAAAAATGCGCACCTGGATAAGTAAGCACCTGGATGAGTAACCATCTGCATGGGCGACATCTTAATGAGATCAGCCAAGAATATGTCCACAATACAGCGTCGAATTATTGGTTGACATCAGGAAATATGTTTCCCGAGACTGAGGGCTTTCTACTTGCCATTCAGAATTAGGTTATTTTAACTAAAAATTACCTGAAATATATTGTTAAAGATCCTCAAGTCCTAAATATCAAATGCCGATATGGATGCCAAGCCCAAGAAACTATCCAACATCTTACCAGGGACTGCCAGGCGTTTGTCGGAACTGATTAAAAAGAAGGCCATGACTCAGTAGGAAAGATTATTCACCAAGAACTAGCTGACAAACTGGGACTTCTCCAAACCGACCATCTTCCTTATTATCAATATGTCCCTGACAGAATGCTTGAAAATGACAACTACAAGCTATACTGGGACCAACAAGCTATACAGTGCTTAGAGACCAACCGGTAACACATAATAGACCGGACCTCATACTAGGTATTAAACTTACCAGGCAGACAACACTTATTGATGTGGCAATACCTAACATCAATAATTTGCGTGTTAAATACAACGAAAATATCGCCAAGCATAGAGATCTAGAAATACAAATCAGGAGACAATGGAGAATTGAAAGTAGCCAGAGACTATTATTCTATCTGCTACTGGTGTTATTCCCAAAAACCTCCTAGCGAACATAAAACAGCTGGGTATAAATGAACATCTTTATAAGACTATGCAGAAAGCTGGAATCCTCAATATGTCCAGGTATGTACGAACATTTTTGGAAGTTACTTCAGCAAACCAAGTCACGTAGGACTCGATAACAAGGAAACATTCCCACCAGAGCTCAATCCTTTTAATACCGTAGGTATCTAGGATAAGTGAACTTACCCCTTAGAGGGAGTGTAAGCCCTATGGCTAAATCTGGATAATAATAATAAAGTAACTACCAAGAAATAAATTTGGTTGGAGCTAATATCAATGTGAACCATCTACTTCCAGTTATACAAATCCATTAACTGCTTCTATAGTGTATCCTTTTATAACTAGTGGTCGCATGACTCATTGTAGTATTGACTATATATTTTGTTAGCTTGTTAATTATTTTTGTGGCTGCTACTTTGAGGGTCACATACGGCTCTCGTATACTGTTTCCGTTCTTTACACACTATCATCAACATAGGTAAGAATTTATACTTTATTTACTATATATTTATCTTTCTTCAGGTCTAGAGTAAACAATAGATATGACAGATTGTCTCCTTGCTGCAATCCATGATATTTTTTAAAAGGTTTAGATGATACTTTCTGGATCCATAATCTGCAATATTTTTTAACTATGTACTATATTGTGATGAATTGTCAATTTACCACTTCTAAAATCAGGCTCAGGATGATCGATATGAGTGATAAGAAGCTTGTAGCGGCAAAGGTTCTTGTAAGAGTTCGAGACGTCAGAGCCATGGAATTGAAGGCAACTGCTATGAAATCCTGTGTCTTGCTGTGGCGTCGATTTGTTCTGTGACTACAAAACTTTAAAGTCAAAATATTAGAAAGAGTATCAAACTATTCTCCTTGTGCCGTCATTGCTTAATTAACCTTTATCGGGGACCTAAAAATGAACTTAAATTGTAAATCTCGTAACCGGTGATTTTAAGTTATGAGTAAGTCTTTTCTTTCCTAATTTTTTACATATTTATAATGAATTCACATTTGCAAACAATTTATCATATTAGAAAAAGCTTATTTATGTGATCATTAATATATTATATCAAGATCTGGACAATTTAGAGACCCAAACAATAAACGCTATAATGGTAAAATTTTAAATTTTTTTCCTTTAATTACAATGATGAAAATGACAAAACCCGCACAGTAACCCCACACCTGACGTGGGGTTTATTCAAAAGCGATGTGAGATTCGAAATCAAAGCGTGTGTTTATCTGAAACTCAATTTTTAACTAAAAAACGTCAACGTGACACCTCATCACCTTCGCATAAACTCCTATATATTCAACGAGCTTTTGTTGTCTAGAATTTAGTTGCTTTTGGTACACTTGATGCAAATGTTTATCCACATATTTCATTTCTAGCTCGTAGGTAAGTGAATGAACGTGAAATACGGCGATATCCTCTAATTTTCCGTGTCACGACCGAATTGCATGAAAATTTGGACTTAGGTTCTACTTACCCTTCACTTCACTTTTGAACTTGTGCAGTTAATTGCTCGTTATTTTTAGTTGTAAAAACTACCCCAACTTAGAAAAATCCTATAATTGTAAATTAAAATGGGTAATTGAATTAAATCATCTTTTAATGAAGTAAGTAAATATCAAGTAAACAACATAATTTTATATTTTATCATAGTTTAACCCCTAAATCTCACTCCCTAGATTAGTGTTATAATTAAAACAAAGTCATTGAAAACCAGGTATCCACTTATTTGCGCGGGAACTTGGATTTTGATTATACTTAAGCCCACCACTCACGTTCCAACGGCGCAGTACGATTTTGGCGAATGCAATTGCAGTACAATAATGTTGAAAATTAGATAGGAAAACATGTCAGATAACGATATACTTTTAGCTGCTCTTGCTCTTTGTATAAACGAAAAAAAATGTCACATACAACATGTTGGAAATTATTAATTTCCTTCTTTTACCAAGTCTTCATTAGTATATGCTATCACTTTTTGAAGTTTAGCAACCAAAATATTTACAGCTTTTTTTCTAGCGGTTTTATCATGATATCGATTTTATTTTCCAAAGACACTCTTGTTTTTAATAAATATCAAAGAAATCTCTTAAAAACTTCTAGCTATAAACCATTTTCGAAATTTACATTTTTGCATTTTTGCATTCGTACAATTTTGTCGTTCTCACAATATACACGATCAAATTTACGATCCAACCAACTCTATCGTACTGCGGCAGACTGACTTGTTGGTCTGCCGTCAAATCACGCCGATTTGGTCAAATGGTGCATATACACAATCAAATTGCGTTCAATTTTGTAGCATTCGACAAAATCGTACTGCGGCGTTGGAACGTGATTGGCGGGCTTTACTCTTCACTTCAAAATTGAAGTTGTGCCGTTGGTTGCTTACATTTTTTAAGGACGAAAACGACCTATTAGAAAAAAATCATATAATTTTAAATTATGTGGAATCAAACTTGGAATTATTTAATTATATAGCGACATTAAAGTTATATTTCTTGACTGTTTTATTTTTTTACCACATAATACCTGCCCTTAGAAAAACCACTCCTTGCGAAGAAATTCGAATAGCTGTAGTATTTTTTATTGGGAATATAAATACAATAATTTTTTTATCAAAATTATGGATTTATTTTAGTTTAAATTAAAAAATCTTACAATGCTCCAGTATACGCGTTCTCATATCACCTAAAATATGTGATTGGTTTTTTACTCATATCTCGGTTAGATTTTAAGTTTAGTACTTGAAAACCATTTAGTAGGGTTTTCTAAGGCCAATAAGATCATTTAAATTATTTTTTTAAACCCTTAACGAGTCACGAATTATAAGTGAATGCAAACTTTGAAGAGCCATATCGTAACCAATTTTTGTCTCAGAGGAAAACAAAAAAAAACCAAAATATTTAGAAAAGCAAAACCTATATTTTCTTAAAATTATAAGTTATTTAAAATAAGGCATTTTTTCAAAATTTAAAAAAAATTTCTTTTACTTTAATACCAAATTTTTTCAAAAATAAACACGTTGAACGGAGTAAACTTACAGATCATATAAACAATACATAGTTTTAATACATAAATAGTTTTAATGCTAAAAACTTTTAGAAAAATATAGACAAAGCTATTTTAAACACTTTCAAAAAGTTTTGATGAATTTTCCCTGAAAATTGCTTCATATTTTAGTTATTGCACGTTGAAATATTTGATTTGCAATTTGACAAATTAGAACCTACTTTTCATGAGTTACAACTCTGCCTCTACTAGGTATACAGACTTCATAAGCACACCATTTTTTTTTATTTTTTTATCAGCTAGGTACATTTTTCTAGGAACATTTTTTTTTGATAAATAATTACTTTTTGAGTTATTTGTGAAAAACTGAACATTTTCACTCGTTAATAACTCAAAAAGTTTTCACAAGGAAACTAAATTCCTGTAGCTGGCTGTATACCATGGATCACAAAAACATTATTTAAAAATCCCTTTATAAAAGGTACATATTAAAATACCCTATCGGGCTACATCACAGAACGTTTTCAGAATTAATATTCCATTATCAGTGTTATTTGGATGTACATGTTTTGAGCCACTAAATACATAGGTAAAAACCCTTTAAATGTTGTTAAATTAAATTTGAGTTACAATATTTAATTTTATATACTAGGAGGTTTAAATTACAACAAGATAGATATCATGGGGACGTAAGACTCCACTGGAGAATGCTGGTCCTGAGACAAAGTGTCTACGAGGACTTGTTGATAGTAACTCGTTGCATTCCTGGTGTAGTTCTTATTTTCTTATGTAAAATTAATTCAGTTGAATTCACTGACACTTAGATTTGGTTATGCTAATAAAAGTTCTTTGTGTCCCAAGACTCAAAAATGAACAGTTTCTGAGATATGCAGCTTCAAAATTACTGTTTTTAGTTCATTTTTTAAAATCATGAATTTGGAAACGTACCATCCCACACATTCAATACATGGTATCTAAATCTCAATTAATACTAATAAGAGATCAGAATGATACTTTTTGACAGAGAAACATTAAGTTTTTAAATAGATATAGATGCTATATATCGAAAGCGAGGGACGGCACGTTTCGAAATTATTGATTTTGAAAAATGAAAAAACTAAAAACCGGCAATGGAAAGCTGTATAATCAGAAATAATTAATTTTTGAGACTTAAGGCATAAAAACTTTTGATCAGCATGACAAAATCTGCATATCTGCAAGTTTCATTTAATTTAACTGAACTTCTTTTACAGAAGTAAATAATAAATACACAAGGAATATTCGCACGACTGCGGCAACCAATGAGGCGAAGAGTTCAATCTTGTGTCACGTTTCAGGGGGTTATTTGAAACATTTCTTTTAGCATTGCACCCATTTAAAATTTTGTTAGTGGTACTTTTTGTTATTGTTTAGGTTATTGTTTTAGGTAATTTTTACGAATGTAATAAAGAAATAAAAAATAAGCGTTAAGGGATTTAATTTTTTTGCATAAAAACGGAATCTCATAATATGAAAAAAAAAAAGAAAAAAGACTTTTTGTCACAAAGTAAACGTAGAATTTAAAAATGATATTTAATTTAATATATCTCAGTAGCCTACCAATTTGTTCTTTAAAAAAATTAACACATTTACCTCTATGCGCGCCAATAATGAATATAAAATTCATAGTCGTATGAGAAAAATGCGTATTAACTACCTCTTAAAACCAACAAAATTTTATTTTTATATCTAATTTTAGTTTGTAATAAAAATTTCGACACTCTGTATCTCTGAAAACGAAGCAATTGCGGCCATAAATACGTTTAGATAGAAAACTGTAATTTTTATGCAGAATCTTTCCCTAAAGTTTATTCTACTTATTTACTAACATCCTATATATTATTATAAAAATATGTATTATTCAAATGAACTAAAAACCGACATTTTGAATCTCTGCTACTCAGAAAATAAGTCTCTCAATCAAAGAATCAAATCAGTCTTTTATTTACATTTATTCTTCGTGTCTAGACTAAATTTGTTGTTAAAAGAAATTACTGGCGTCACATCTGGAGTAATCAAATAAAAATGATTACGTACATTAACTATCAAAATAACTATTGTGTAGTTAAGTTGAAAATTGCGATTACCGAGAGTTTTGTAGTTCCAATTAAGAAAGATATAAGTAAGTATCAATAAACAGGGTTATCTGCTATTCAAATTAAATCAATTTGGCTGAGTGGTTAGTTTTTCAAGAAAATAAATATACGTTCAAGTTACATATAAATTAATACACGCAGTAACTATATTGTCTGATATATAAGAGACTATAGCCCGAGAACTAAATAAAATTATTTAATATTAAGAACCAAAGAAACGAAGATCTCACAATACCTTATATTTTAAAATATTAATTTCATTCCTATTCGAAAAGCACACGAGTCAACACCTCGGGTTCTTCTAATAGTATTTATTATAAAAAAAACTTGTCAGTTAATGTGATTTGTTATCTAGTAATTATTAAAAGTGAAAAGTTTTTTGTGAAGCAACTTGGTATGTAAACTTTATAATTGATACAAACACACTAATAGGCCAGGCATTGCGCCTGATTTTCATTACATATTTTGGCATCCAGAATATTTAAAAATGCTTCTTCAACCCACCGCTCCAAGCTACGCAGCTGTTACCACATCAAAAACAACAAAACCTACACCGGCGACCACATCATATCCTAGCAGAAAGCAAGCGATAGTATTAAATGCTCTTCCGGATACAGCTCTCTTCGATTACATTAAGGCGATCGGTGAAATCGTAACACCAAAGCGTATTACCCACGCTTCCCGCATATCCAACCATCGCTTTTGCATCTTTCTTGCTTCTATTTCTGACGTCGATATTCTTCTTAAAAACAATCCCACCGTTTCCGTTAAAAATGAAATCGTCCACATCCGCAGACTCATTTTTCTAACTTAAAGATTATTAATATCTAATGTATGTCCATCGATTCCAAATTAACTTATCGAGCAGGCATTAAAAAACGAACTTGGTCTGCAACTAGCCTCACCTGTATCTCAGATTCGTACAGGCTCACCCGATGAAGATTATTCCCATATATTAAGTTTTCAAAGGTCTATCTACGTAATACCAGATAAAGAAAATTTCGAAATACAAACCTCAGTATTAATACATTTTGAAAACACATCCTTCCGAATCTTCGTTACATCAGACAAACTAGAATGTTTCCTTTGCCAAAAAGTCGGACATACGGCTGAAACCTGCCAAAACCCACCGGATACCACTACCCACCCCCGTTTCGCCCACGTACCTAATGAATCCACCAACAATAGCCCCACCGCACCTTCCGGCATCTCTCACACTTCTGCCCCAAATTCTGCGTCCGACAATTTATCCAATATCACACCTCTACCTTTAGATCAACCTCAACCTACACCTCCTCCTATCGACCTCCTCAAAAGAGCCCATTCAACTGACTCAAGCCTCGATTCTCCCCTGTAATTGCCATTTCAGATCCTACTACTCACACTCCAATCGATCCACATTCCCTCGATGACAACTCCTTCCGGGTCCCCAAATCAGCCCCTAAAAAAAATCGAAAACCAAAGATACAAAACCATCAGCCACTATCAGCCAGTCTGCCCGATTATTCATAGAAAATCTTATAGCAGCAAACCCATCCTTTTCAATTAACTCGCTACAACTAATTGTTTTCTTGGAAAATTCTTTCGACTGCCATGACCCCTTAGCTGAAGCATACCAATTTACTAATTTACTACGAACATTAACGCCCTTCTTAATGACCTCAAACAAATCTACCATAATATCTCTGATAAATCACTTAAAAATCGTATAACTCGCCTACAAAAAAAAATTAAGGCTACGATGAATCTAAATGATGTTATTGACACTGATAGTCTTGCATCTGTTAGCTCTAATGACAGTGACCCATCCTTAGACCTATGACCAAGTTTCAGTGAGAAGTTATTGGCGCTTCAACAAGGCTAATTGGCCAGAGTTCTCCAAAACATCTGAATCCCTTATATGCAAATTACCTAACTCTAATAATATCGATGATTCCATAAAACTATTCTCAAATGCCATAATTAAAGCAGCATTAACTCATATTGGCAAAACTACAATTAGCTCCCGACATAAAGTTGTACCTTGGTGGAACTCTCAATGTGAACTCGTAATTCGACAATCAAAGACTGCGCTCAATCAATATCACAAACATAAAAGTCCTGAAAATCTAATTAAGTATAAAAAGCTGAAAGTCAAAGCCAAATACGTTGTCAAACAGAGCAAGAAAATATCCTGGCATAACTATGTATCGTCTTTGAATAATAACACAAATCCCTCCCAAATGTGGAAAAAAATCCGACAAGTTCAGGGACAAAAAACTAACACCAAAATTACCCATTTAATCTCTAACAGCACTTCTAGCAACAGCCAAATTATTTGCAATACCCTGGCTAATACATTTGAGGAACACTTTCACAACAAACTGAAACCCCTAATTTCATCCACTATACAAGAACCGCTCTCCTACAACCTCACTTCACAGCACTTACAAGATATCGACAATATTAATTCTCCTTTCTCACTTTCTGAACTTACATCTGCTTTATCCTCATGCAAAAATACTTCCGCCGGCCCTGATCATATCCCTTATATTTTTCTTAAAAACCTACCCAACCGCTGCCTCACTTTCCTGGTAGACATATATAACTCTATCTGGTCTTCTCAAATATTTCCTACTCAATGGAACACATCCGTAATTATACCTGTCCTAAAACATGGCTAAACACCAATCTTTTCTCTCACTTGCACCATGTGCAAATTAATGGAAAAGATGATAAACAGACGTCTTTTATGGTTTATCGACAAACACCAAATTTTACCTAAAGAACAATCTGGTTTTCGCCGACATCGTTCCACAAGCGATAACCTCGTCCTCCTTTATACCCACATCGCCGAAGCTATTAATAACAGTCAAGAAGTGATTGCCTGCATTTTTGATATTGAATCTGCCTTCGATAAAATACCTAAACAGATTATTCTTAATAAACTATTATTAGACGACCTTAATGGTAATATTTTTAAATTCATCAAGCACTTTCTTAGCTCTAGATGCTTCAGAGTCTCTGTAAATGGTTGCCTATCATCACCCCACATCCAACAAGACGGAGTCCCTCAGGGCTGTGTATAAAGCCCCACATTGTTTATTTTATCAATTAACCATATATGCCACAGTCTTCCCTCCCCAGTCAAATTTACTGCATATGCTGATGACTTTGTAATTTATTGCCATGGTCTTGCGACCGCTAATACTTGCAAACTTTTCCAAACATCAGTGGACTTATTACAAAATATATTGACTGCCATCTGCCTGTCCCTCTCATCTACAAAATCACAACTCATTAAATTCACCAGAAAAACACTCTCCACTGCCCCTAAAATCTTAGTGAATAACCACCCTCTCCCAGTCGTCGACCACCGCAAAATTCTAGGACTAATATTTGACTCCCGACTTTCTTGGAAACTACATATTCAGGAAACTAGAGCAGAGTGCCTAAACTATTTAAATATTATCAAAACACTTTCCCACTACCAATGGGGCGCTAGCGAATGTACACTATTAAAAGTATATATGTCTCTTATTCGCTCTAAACTCGATTACGGCAGCTTTATATATATATATATATATATATATATATATATATATATATATATATATATATATATATATATATATATATTTATATATATATCTACGGCATAAAGTGGACTCCGCCCATGTTAAAATTCAGGTTCAAGTGAGCTCCGTGGTCAAGTGGCCACCGATATACGGAGCTCACTTGACCATTCCATAATATTGGCTCTGTCGATTCGTCAACATGTATAGTTTCACAATTTTTAAAAATTTTGTGGAGCCCCTAAGTACCCCTGTATCATGAATGTATATCGCTTAGTTCACGTGTATATATTATAGGGGTCGTTCAGATCTTGTTCCGTGTATATTGAAACCATACGTATATCGGTTTAAGTAAGCTCTGATAGTTTGGCAACCATGGGATTAAGCCGTTTATTTCCAGCGTATATTCTAAACGGTTCATATAGACTCCTTACTTTTGTTATCATTCATACGCATTACAGTATGTAACAGAGATGTGTACTACCAAATACCTGTTTTTGGTAGGTACGTGCTTTTCTAAAAATAGATTTATAGATACAAAAGGATTTCATTACCAAGTTGGATGTGTTTTTTCATATGCGAAAATTTCCTAATGTATTTTGTTAACGTGAGTATGTCTTTATACGTTTTATTTAAGAATCCGGTTAATAAGAACTTCTTTTATTTCATCCATTGTTTCATGATATCTTATATACAGCTTTTTTATTATTTTAATTCTTGTATTTTATTATTTTATTTTTTTCTGGATTCTGTTTCTTATTATTCTATTTTTTAATTCTGGATAGAAGGTTATCTCAAAATAAATATTTAAGTGCTAAAATAGATATTTTTTTGTTAAAATGGGTAGTAGTGCACAAAAAAGGGAAGAATGATTAATTTTTCTAACATGAATTATACCACTTCACCAATACTACATATTTCTGAATGTTTTATCTCGTATTTAGGAGTAATATGTAATCAATATAAGTGGAGTTAGTGTCAAATTTGCAATGATCTTTATAAGTAATAGCTTACTGACTGTACTTTACATGTTCAGTTCACATAAATAAACCTTATCCCTTCAAAAAGAGCGATTTGAACGGTAAAGTTAACTAAGAAAGTGCGATAAGTCTTGTACCACCCCACATGCACACAAGTTAACCGGTGTTTGCAGGCAAGAGTCCTCCTGGCAGATTTAAGGAAGATAACTACCATAAGGAAGTTCCGTTCGAGGGATCAGATGGAGAGGAGCAGCTTATTTTTGTTTGTATATCTTGCAGATGTGTTGATATAGCCAGTTTTTCCTTGATTCTAGTCATAAAATGGGCTGGTATTCGTGGAGTGGATGTCACGAATCTGGACTTTATTTTTTTTGCTCTCTAGCTACTTATCTTCGGATATTAGGTGGATTGATAGCTACGATATTGTAGAGCTTATGTATGGATGTGAGTCTTAATATTCCCTGAATTTGGCTGACTAATTTATAACTAAATATTTTATAAGTTATTTAAATAACTATTTATAAGCGGCATTTAGATTAACAAATACCTCATACCTGATATTTTTCGTACTTCTCTTCGCTGTGTTGGGCAAGATTTAGTATTTGTGACATATATGATCTAACCTGTCATATATAGCCACTTTTGTCTTTTAATTTGAGTTTTTCTTCTATTATCGGTTTATATTAAGGATCATGTACAGAAGTATTCTGTATAGCTGACAAAATAAATAGATATATTGGCCGATAGCTTTTGTGGTCGTTGGAGTTTTTGCCAGGTTTAAGCAAGGCAACAACTTTGTCTTTGCTTTGCTTGTCTAAAGACTTTAAATATTAGCCATTGTTGTATTTTTAGTTCCAATTTTATAGTTAGTTTTGTGCTCAGATCCTCAGCCAGGAGCCGTAATATTGTTCATTATATACGTGGATAGCGGATCCAAGCTCAACATCGTTGAAAGGTTCTCTCAGCTGACTGGTTTTGTTTTCTTTCATTATAAGTTTTTCTTTGCTTCTTTGCCTGCATTTAATATGTAATTTTCAGCGATTAGCTTAATACCAAATACCATAGGATTGGCCATCTACGTGCTTCCTGCATTTTGTTAAGCGCATATGTAAAGTGGAGTGTCTTGATCTCTAGATATACTCTTAATATTTATACACATAATTAGAATAGTTGGTCCTAAAAAGGACCAATTTGACAAAAAACATATTGAACGGGTGATTTAAGAATTAACGATTACTTAATTATTCATTACCCAGGGTACGCCCGATTGCGGTGGTCTTATTAGTACTTCAATTTTCGTGAACGTTTCTACTTTAAACTTCATAAAAAATGACTAATCTTTCACTTTTCTGTTACTGTTATTTTAAGACGATATTTCGAGTCAGATTTGTATAGTAATAACTATAGTCAATATATAGTCTCTATAAATAAATGAGTTTGTGCTATCGGTTACAACTCATATATATTGATAATGAGGAAATAAACAGGTTAAAATAGGTGTAGAAAATTTTACCTACATATATCGGCACCATTGTTTAGGAGATGGGTTTATCCCAGAGATCAAAGGTTACATACTTTTACAGGCGTATTCTAGGTTCTATTTATATATTTTTATTACTAAAAAAGTTTATTTATAATAAAGGCCTTAAGCTATCTGTAGATTCCATGAATATTAGAATCTATGGAAATTAGCAAATTAAAAAATACAGACATAATTCTGAATGACTAACTTGAGACAAACAGTTATCCCCTCCTCAACTTATTCAGTTACAAAATATGACGTGTAAACGCATACCTGTTTAATTGTTAGATAAAATGAATTTCCATCAAGTAACGGTCGAATCTATCACTTAGGTACTAAAAGAGTACGAAAAGACCTGCTTATGCTTTAGAGTATGGGTACTTTAGTACAAAGTACCCTTTGCTTTTGCCAATTGCTTTGTCACTTTCTCAGCGATGGGTCTCCCTTTTGCTCATCAATAATGTTCCCGCTCGATATAGTTATTCTAAGATATTCAGATTTCACTATATGCTCTACATTTGGCTTTATCTCCTATTAATTTATAACTACGACGAAATCTTTATAATATATCTGATGCATTGATATTAAAGTGGAGTAGAATACTTGGTAGATAATATTTATTTGTTTTGAGTATACTTATTTTACGACCTAGTACATAAAAAAATAAATACTTGTGTGCTCAGTGCTTTCTAAGTCTGTAAAACATAAACATGCTTCCATATTAGATTATACATTTATTAAGAATGTCCACTCTCTGAATTGAAGTTTTTATCTTAAAATATGACTGTGTCCCACAATCTTTCACAAAAGTTATTCTTTTTTGAAATTTTCTCAATAAGGTTCAATAAGTTTTTATATTTTGTTTTAAGTTTTAATCTTTAAATCGAAGTTCATTTTTTGAAAAACTATAAACATGTGACAACAAATTGCTATATGAACGGCGTTATGCATCACTAGACCCAGCCCCAATTTCTTAAATTGTGGATTATGGCGCTTTCTGGTGGAAAAGAGGAACAACAGGATAACATCAGATGTAGACCAAACAAAAGAAATTATGACACGCATTGAAATAGCACGTGCAATATTTTTTAAACTTTAAAAGTTTCTTTGTTTTCGGGATATAAAGTTAGAGCCTGAGAATGCTTCGATGTTACGTGTTCTCTACTTTTCTTTATGGCTTGGAAGCGTGAACACTAAAACAAGTCCATCTGAATAAGTTGGCCGCCTTTGAATTTTGGTGTTACAGAAGAATCCTACGAATATCATGGATTCAAAGAATGTCAAACGTGGAAGTAACTAGAATGATAGGAAATGGGGCGGAAATATTATTAACTATCAAAAGACGAAAACTTGAGTACTTAGGACATGTGATGAGAGGGCAAAAATACGCATTATTACAACTTATTATGCAAGGCAAAATCCGAGGTAAGCAAAATGTGGGAAGACGAAGAATATTCTGGCTTAAAAACTTAAGGGAATGGTTTGAATGCAGTAGTGCAGAACTTTATAGAGCGGCAGTCAACAGAGTCCGTATAGCCATGATGATTTCCAACCTTCGATAGAAGATGGAACTTAAAGAAGAAGATAGAAAAAGGCATAAACTATCTACGTAATAAATCCCATTAACCTGTTAGTAACGGATAACCAGATATATTTAAAAAGATTAAGTACCTTTCTTTTTATTTTGGATTTTGAATTTTGCATAACTAGAGCAAGCGACTAATTTTTGTGTATTAGTTTTGGACCAAGCGCCTCTTGCGAGCGTTTTAATGATTGTAAATCGAATATTTGGCAACATATGTATATAAGCGTGGTTAACAATGGTGACGTTGGCAACTTGTTGAGGCGTTTAGGTTAAGAAGTAGTGACAGTTATTGCTTAAATTTTTCTATAATAGTCACATTACAGAAGAGCTAACACAGAAAGAGAATACTTAACAAAAGACATAACATTAAGTAAAATGTATGAATTGTATATTGAAGAAGCAGACAATGATCTTGTTAAATTTTCGTTTTACAAAAAAATTTTAACACGATTTAATCTTCAAAGAAAAAAGTTGAAAAAGATACTTGTAGTAGATGTGATTGTTTCGAATTATAAATTAAAAATTGCGCAGATAACGAACAATTAAGCGTTAACAAAAGAAAAAATGTGCACTTAGAAGAAAGAAAGCTAGACATGAAGATAAGCAACGATCAACCAGAAGTGGAAACCTTTTGTTTTGATTTAAAGAAAAACTCTTCCCCTTTCGAGAATTCTAATAAATATTGTATATTATAAGCGTCAATTATGTATTTACAACCTTGGTATCCATAGCGCCAAGGATAAAAAAGTCATTGTTATATTTGGATAGAAGGTGAAGCTGGTCGGGGAGCCCAGGACGTAGGCATTTGTCTTAAGAAACACATTGAAGAAAATGTTACTTCTGCAAAACATGTAATTTTGTGGTCAGACTCTTGTGGCGGCCAAAACCGCAGCATTAAAATAGTTTTGATTCTGAAAATGATTTTGGAAACTCATCCTACCATTGAAAAAATTACATTACGCTATTTCTTTCCTAGTCATAGCTTTTACCCAATGGTAGTGATTTTGGAGATTTTGAAAATGCCCTAAAATTTCAACAACGTTTATATACCGTTGATGATTACCTAAACGTGATGAACAAATTCCGTAAAAAGAACCCACTAGTAGTTCACAGAATGAAAAAAGAAGAATTCGTCAAGCTAAGAAGAAATACAAGCTAATCAACAGAAGAGACCAATTTAATAGATATTGATAAAATATTAAAGTTAACAACTACAATTTCGTAAATATGGAACACTTTAAATATCTTAGATAAATAATCACGGTTAATAATAATGCCACTAAAGAAATACAGATCATAATTTAAACTTTTTACCCATTTTAATACATAGATGCTAATCATGGACAATGACTAAAACGGATAAGAAAGAACTACGAATATTTGAAAGGAAAATAATAGGAAAATTGTTTTAACCTCATTATCATATCGCTACAAATCCGTATAGAAGAAGAACACATACTTAATAAAGAAAGCTCATATAACGATATTGTTTAGGCAAATAAATTGCTTAAGGTAGATCGTATACATGCATAGACGCCAAGATGTCAAACTTGTAAAACTGGTATGGAAGGAAGTTAGCACAGAAGAATACCACTTGGGCGTCTCAGTATGCAATGAAGAGAAAACATCCAATCATATCTCAAAAAATTAACATCGTGAAGGTTCTTCTCTGAACCCCATAACAAATGGCTAATATTTTACTTTTCATTAAAAATTTAAATTTTAATAAGTCACGTAAATAACGTTTTAAAAGTGCCTTTCCTGAGATAACTTTTTTTAAGCCTGGTTTGTTTGATTACATGTAATTGATTTGATAGTCCCCAACAGATGAGTATTGACTATAGGTAGGATAGCAGGTAGTTGAACAGGCATGTGTTAATAAATATGATGGGTCGGTAGATAGTCTCATTATTAAGTTCGACTCGAGCAGCCGAACAGTACGGACGTGAGAGAGAAGCGTGCTTAGGTGGGGGCGACTGACCTATTGTCAACGGAGCTTTTCAGCTCCCGGTGGGTAAGACACCGAGTGTGGCATAGGCACTTGTCCTACATATTAGCGAAAAGCGGATGCGAGGTTGTTACTAGTTAAACCGTCGAGGAGCTGTTTTTATAGGCTCCTCGCGGAGGCTATAATAGCTTCGCGTTTGCGAAGAATTCGGGATCACCTCAGTGTGTCGTCAGGGATGACACTGTAAGGCCTTGACATTTGACAAGGTCGGACAGAAACGGCCCCTGCTCCTGAGGTGTGAGAAACAGGAAGAGGATCCCTCACTGTGAATACAGGGAGTGAACTACCGCGAGGTACCTGGGACGGCACCCAGTAAGCCGTACTGACAGCGGTCAGTCGGTGGAAAAAAAACAGAGTCGTCTAAGTAGAATTTTCTTATATCTTATGAACTATTTGTTCACTGCTTTACGGCAATATGAGTGATATTCCCCCCCCAGAAAGTGTTGTCACGCAGGTGACAACACAAGAAGAAGAAGAGAATGATTTAGCCGAATCATCAAACCCCTCTGTTGACAGCTCGATCGAGCTATATAATAAATTTATTAAATCGACTAATCCCGCGATCGACGACATAGAAATCGTAATATCTGACGATGACTCCTATCTGCCCGAGTCGGAGGAAGAAAAAAGCGAAATCGACACCGATGACGATATCAATACGATGGACGCCATCGACGAAGAGCCGAGCCCAGCTGCGGAATCGCGCGAAGCCCCACCCCCAACTGTAGTAGAGACACAACCCGCCGTGGACAACGTCTCCAAAAATGAAGCCGAGCCCGAAATCGGCAAGAAAATGAAAAGGCTAAGGCCCAAAGAAGACTCTTCGGAAGACGAAGAAGTAAAGAAAAAGGCCAGAGAAATGGCGGAAAGGGAAAAGGCCAATGAGCTTTTAAGGTCGGTCAATGTACTGACGGAACAGATCAAATCCCTTAAAGAAGAAAGCCGTATCCGCGAGGAAAAGGCAAATAAACAAATCCAAGACCTTCTCGCTCAGATGACTGAGCTGAGAAACGAAAACAAAGAAAAGGACAAGGAGATACAAAAACTTGTACAACATATAATGGCATTAACAGCAGCCAAGGAGAAAGAAGAGTCAATAATGGAAATCGACCCGTGGAAAGCCTCCCTCGATAATGACGTTGTAAAGCTAGTGGAACTAGGAATCGGTTCACCTCCCCCCGTAAAGCCATCCGGTAGCAAAGGCAAGCCTAAAGAGCCGGAAAGAATCATATTAACCAAAGAACCTGCAGGTTGGACACAAGTCCAAAACAAAAAAGGAAAAAAGACAGGCACCACTACTGAGAAATCAGACAGTAGTGTGAAAACAAAAATAAGCGTCGCCGAAAAGCAGACGCAGATAATAAATCAGCGGAAAGAAATCGAATTTAACAAGGCTGCGAAAGAGGCTCATGAAAGAAGCCAGAAAAAGAAAACTGCCCAAAATAACTTGAGCAAAAATAGCCAAGTTGAAAAAGAAAACGACGTACCAAAAGACTCACCGCAAACAAGCGAGGAGCCTATAGTAAAAGAGCCGAAACCACCGGCGATAATCCTAAAAACTGTAGGAGAACACCAAAAAATCCTGCAGAGAGCAGCCAACCAAGGCATAATATCAGTCAACAAGTTTGCACGATCAGGCAGATCGATAGTTATTAACACAAAAACCAGAAAAGATTACCTAGGAATGGTACACATCCTAGAAGAACACAGTCCAAAAGTAGAATTCATCGCATATCCCATAGATAGCGATAAACTAAAAAGAGTCATTATAAAAGGGCTATCTGCTACTACTAGCACAGTAGCAATTAAAGACGAACTATACAATAAAGGAATAGAAGCAACAAGGGTGATCAATATGATCTCCAAAAAAGCTGATAAAAAAGTACTGCCACATTTCATCGTCACCCTCAAAGAGGAAGACGTTGCAAAAATTAAAAAAATATCTGATATATGCTACATGCGCATCTATGTGGAGGATGAATTCAAAATCACAAAAGACACCCTACAGTGTTATAACTGTCAAGGGTTCTACCACAGCTCAAAGGCTTGCCATTGCGGATCCAGATGTGTAAAATGCGGAGAAAACCACATCAGTAACGACTGTGAGAAAAGCCGGGAAACCGACCCCAAATGTGCAAACTGTGGTGAAGCGCACACAGCAAATTATAGAGGATGCTCTAAGGCCCCCAAAAAGAAAACACCTGCCCCAACAAGACCGGTAGGAAGACCCATAAACAGCGCTCCAATCAACAAAGGAGCCAGCTACGCACAGGCAGCGAAAAAATCCGCTGAAACCACCTCAGAATCTCCAGCACAACCACAAGAAGTGTCGGTACAGGACGCAGCTACCCTCATCGCAAACTTCCATACAGAGTATAATAACAAAATGATGGAAATGATGTCCATGATGGACAAAGCAACAAAAATGATGACTGCATTTGGAGAAGCCGTCCGAAAATGTTAGCAAACCAAAACGAAGATCTACGCATTGGGTCATGGAATTCCGGCGGAATATTCAAAAAGATCAACCTTCTGGATGAAATAATAAACAGATTAGAGCTCGATATCGTAGCCCTTCAAGAAACTAAACTAGTGGAAAGGAAAAAAACAAAATTTCCAGGCTACGATATCTATAGAACGGATCATAGAGCATTATCAGGAGGAACAGCTATATTAGTCAAAAGGGGACTCGAACACGAGCACATCCCAACACCAGACGGACTGGTGACAATGGAAGCCACAATTATTCGACTTAAGGCCAACAACGAAACACTAAAAATAGTGTCAGCTTACGTTAGACCACATGATCCGATTTTCAACGAAGATTTGAGCCTAATACTGAACTCAGAAGAGCCAACTATAATTATTGGAGACCTAAATGCTAGATCTCCCAATTGGTTTGACAGGACGACCAACCGAAACGGAAGATATCTCTGCAACCATCTTGAGAACAGACCGAACACATATGTCATCGGACCAACAGAACCGACATGTTTCCACGGAGAACTACCTACGTATCTCGACATTGCAATCCTACACAACGTGGGTCAACAATACGAGATACACTCTCTAAATGAAGGCGATTCGACACATAACCTAATCGTCCTGACCCTGGGCGCAACAGAATTGAACTATTTGCAGCCCCACAACAGAAAGAAAACAAGTTGGCCAAACTTTAGAAGAATTGTGAGCGAGAACATCGGTAACATCCCAACAATTAATAATATTACAGAACTAGAAGACAGTGTAATAAAACTAGAACAAGCAATAAACAATGCTATCGATGCCAGCTCCAAAACCGAAGCAATGACAAGACAAAAAGGAAGATTCAGGGATATAAGTATAGAACTTCAAAACCTAATCAAAGAGAAAAACCGGAAAAGAAGAAGAGCCTACCGCACAAGAATGGTAGAAGACAAAAGGATTGCAAATGAGCTAGACAGGGAAGTGAAAAAACAACTTCAAAATCATAGAAATGAAAGCTGGGACTCCTATATCGATGAGCTAAATCCTAACAAATCCGCCTTCTGGAAGTTATCTAAAATCCTTCGAAAGGACAAGAAACCCATACCTCCCCTACACGGAGTAAACGGGATTGTCCATACGGAAATCGACAAAGCCGAAGTCATGAAGGACGAACTAGAAAGGGCGTGTAGAAACAACGAAGACCCCGACGATGACATAGACTTTGAAGAAGAGGTAGAAAGAACAGCGAGAAGACTTAGAAGGAAAAAGGGCAGAATAGGTATTACACATACATCTCCCGAAGAAATAAAGGATATTATAAACATGACAAATGCCAAAAAAGCCCCAGGACCCGACAACATCACAAATAGGGCGCTGAAAAAGCTATCGTAGATGCTAAAACTACGATATTTCCCAGATAGGTGGAAAGAGGCACACGTAATAATGATTGCAAAACCTGGTAAAAACGGCACATTTCCGCAAAATTATAGACCTATCAGCTTATTATCATCTATAAGCAAGATAGCGGAAAGAGTTATACTAAAAAGACTCAATGAAGAATCACAAATGCTAGGAACCATACCAGAGGCTCAATTCGGGTTCAGAAGCAAACACTCCTGTGAATTACAGGTACTACGACTTACAGAATTCATCACCAAAGGATTTAATGAAAAAATGTACACAGCTACAGCTTTTCTGGACGTCAGCAAAGCCTTCGACAGAGTCTGGCACCATGGACTCATCTATAAAATGAATGAATTTGGTTACAGTGAGGCGATGACATGCCTCCTTGCGTCATATCTTGCCAACAGAAGGTTCAGAGTTCGAATAGGGGCAACCCTATCCGAAGTCGGGACCCTGGAGGCGGGTGTGCCTCAGGGAGCGGTGCTGTCGCCGTACCTGTACACCATCTATACGGCCGACACGCCAAAAGAGCCAGGCGCTCTGTTGAGTCTTTACGCTGACGACACAGCAATAGCTGTTAGCTGGAGAAACCCGGATCATGCAGCTAATCATCTGCAAAGAGCACTAAACAGATTCCAAAGATGGTGCATAAAATGGAAAATAGCCCTAAATCCAGATAAAACACAGGCTGTAATGTTTAGTCACAGAAGAAGTGTACCAAATCGCGAAATTACAATCGAAAACACCCCAGTAGACTGGACCAACCAGGCTAAATATCTAGGGGTACATCTAGATAAGAAGCTAACGTTCACTGAGCACATCAATCAGCAAATACGCAAAGCCAAAGCGTTGAAAAGTCAGCTCTCAACACTTATTGGAAGGAAAAGTAAACTACGATTTAAAACCAAAATCAGGGTTGCGAATAGTATTATCCTGCCAGTCCTAACATATGCATCCGCTGCGTGGGGACACACCTGTAAAACAAACAGGAAAAAGATACAGACTACTCAAAATCAAATAGTCAGAGATGCCCTTAAGATACCAAGGTACGTACCCTTGAGATATGTATATAGAGACTCAGGACAAACAAGAATCCTACGCACGCTAGACGAGAGAGCATATGAAATTTTTAACGGACTAAGAAACCACCCCAGCAGAATGTTAAGAGAGCTGACTAACTACAATGAAAACACAAGGACGGTACACAGAAGACCAAAACAACAGATAGCTCGATATAGGGAGAACCCGAACGAATAAATAAAGAATGAGATGGTTGCAAGAAGAACGAACAAAGAAATGCAGTCAATCAGAAAACACACCAAAAAAAAACTCTGGCGAGAGGGTACGCTTTTCTTTTTTAGGTTTTTAGGTAATTATAAGTCCAATATACACCGGGGTGTGTGAGAGCATTATACACTTGGGAATGCACACCCCAATACACGCACACAAATAGGATTAAGGAAAAAAGGAATGAATTGTTGCCCAGGCATTTTATAGTCCCGACGCCACAAGGAAGTCCACAAAAAAAAAAAAAAAAATGTGTTTTCTGATTAAATAACGTAAATTCATATTGATACATTCATACTTCTCATTAAACCGTTTAACGTAAATTTACCTTATATAGCAAATATAGAATTCTATATGCCGCTCCGCGGACTAGGCCCTTAAGGCAGATCGAAATGAAAGATCTACTCGCGAAATCCGAGCACTGAGGTCATGTGCGGCATGCATGGGCTTGGTGGCCGGACCCCTCTCGGGTGCTCAGCCGGCGAGGAGAACAAAATTTATTTTGCCAAATCGGCGGCTGAGTGACCGAGCACACACTCTTTTCCGGACATCGAGTCATCAGCTCAGGCTGATGGCTCTATGGTCGGAACACACGCTCTTTTTTCTTTTTTTAGGGACTCAAGTTCCGACGTAAAGCTAGAGTAAAATCAATTGAGTCAGTAAAGTAAATAGGGAGAAAAGCCTAGATGTGGCTACCCCTACAGTTAGGTGGCATAACCACATTCACTAAAAACCGAGGATGTCCTATTACCCAGGGCATCTTAAGTAAATTTCAGATCATAAGCCTCCTCACGTAAGTCACACGATGAGGAGGGGTGGTGGAAAAGCCTGGGGGTCAGATAGGTACCACTTCGACTAGCGAGGTGTGACCGGTTTGATCTTCGGACATGTGGATCCCATTCTTACATTGGTATACACATGTTCCTAGGGGCAGGGTTGATCACTGCGTGTGTGTGTGTGTGTGTGTGTAGTCTCATTATTCCTAAATCTGACCTCATGTTACCTTCCCCCTTCATTTGTGGAAGTCCTAAAGGCATTTGTTCTCTTGGGGCATCCTCCCAATTTAACTTGGCAATGTAGTTATTATAGAGCCTTTGGATATAGCCAGCGCAACTTTAGCATTGAGATTTAGCTTCTTACACGACGTTGTTGTCTTTATATATGTGTTTGGCCTTGGCATTAGTTCCGTTCGGTATTGGTTAGTACGCGGACCTTTGTAAGTCGGAAAATACTTCTGATGGCTTTTCTAGCAATCCTGATCTAATTAATACCTGAGTTTTACGTACATTGTTTTGTTAGCGTTCTGGCCACATATCCACTCATTAGCACTGGTTTAATCACTGTTTTATATATTCTGATTTAAGAAAGTCGTATTAGACCTCTGAATTTAAAAGTATTATAAGAGTTATATATACATCAGTTAGCTTCCTGAATATTCCCTTTTATTTCTTATGTTACAACGTTATCTACGATATCTAAAATGTTGCAATCCTTTAAAATTATATGGGTCTATTGTTACGTTATGCCCTACTCTACGTCATCTCTTTTGTATGTTAAAGAACATTTATATGCTTTATTACTGACTATTAGACCGTTTTTTTTATGTTAATATCATTATTTTATAGTATTCTAATAATTTATGGATTAAATCCGGATAGAAAATTGATATTCTTCACTTTCTCGGAAAAATAATATTCTAACACACAAAATCCTATTAAATTGCCAAAACCTTCCTTGCATATTCTATTCACTTATGAGGGGCAGCAGCAATATCAGTACCATAATAAGGCGTATAGTACTGGACTGGCTAATCGTTGGATAATGGGAAGCATGAGTTTTAATGTTTTCGGGACTGCCATCTGTTAGCGGAGTGCAGAGATATCAGTACCAAGTTAATGCATATAGTAATTGTTGCTTGAACTTTATTATTATTAAACAACACTATATTTTCTAGTAAAATCATCATGACTTTACAGTAAGACAAATTTTCGAACGTTGGTTATGGAAACATCATGTACATACCACCAGGTTCCCTATGTCGATATCCAGCAAAATCGTTGTAATAAGGAGACGGCAAACAAAAATCCAGAGATAACAATATGCACCAAGAAAGTCTGTTTTATTCAACAGTCGAATAAACTACAGATTCTTGATTCAAATAGTCAAAAAATCAATAAACAGCTTAGTAAAATACAAATAACGCCTATTTAAGATGTAATCCATTAACGGGCCAAGGTACAAAGCACTCCTGGCATATGCTAATGATATGGATCTCATAAGAAACTTTCTCCGGTCCGCAAACATCTTTAACAAAGTGCACGAAAAATGTTTCACTTAAAATCAACGAAATGAAAACCAAATACAAGCGAATCAACAGAAGAGACCAATTTAATAAATTTAGAAAAAACATTAAAGTCAACAACTACAATTTCTAAAGTATGGAACATTTTAAATTTGCTGTGGCAAAAATCATTATACTTGGTTTACATTGATATTTATGTGGCAATCAGCTGTAAAAGTCATTGCCTTTTTCGTGTCGTATCATATTTTAGCATATCATATTTTGAGTGAAATTGATCCTAAATGCGTCTAATAATATTAAGTTTGTAAAACAGCTGTCCGTTTATGCTCATTCGGTCACTTTTTGTAAAACAGTCTGTGTAAATATAAGGGATTTATATAATCTTTTCATTTCGTAATCTTTTCGTTTTATAATTATAGTTCTCTTGCTTTTATTTTCTATGGTAATACATATACATACCCAATTCAAAAGGGAGAAAACCAGCGAATTCTAAATTAAACATAAACATTATTCTCTCTTTCTCCCTATATGTTATATAAAGATCATCGTCATCGTATAGTCAGAACGGAACAAGATTCTATTGCCTTTTCTTCTTTTTGTCTTCCCTTTCCTATTGAAAATACAGCCAGGTAAATGACGTTTTTAAAATTTATGTCAATATTTCTGAAGTGCCTTTCCTTGGATAATTTTTTTAAGCCCAGTTCGTTTGATTACATGTAATTGATTTGATATTCCACAACAGATAAGTATTGATTGTAGGTAGGATAGCAGGTGTTGATAAATATAATGGGTCGGTAGATAGTCTCATTATTCCTAAATTTGACCATATGTCACCTTCTCCTTCATTTGTGCAAGTCTTAAAGGCATTTTTTCTCTTGGGGCATCCTCCCAATTTAACTTGGCAATGCAGTTATTATAGAGTCTTTGGATAAAGCCAGCGCAACTTTAGCACTGAGATTTAGTTTCTTGTACGACGTTGCTATCTTTATATATGTGTTTGATCTTGGAATTAGCTCTGTTCGGTATTGGTTAGTACTCGGACCTCTGTAAGTCGGAAAATACCTCTGATGGCTTTTCTAGCAATCCTGGTCTAATTAATACGTTCTCGTCACGTATCCACACATTAGCACTGGTTTGATCACTATTTTATATATCCTGATTTTAGAGACTCGAATTAGACTTCTGGATTTAAAAGAGGGTTATATATACATAAACATCAGTTAGCTACCTAAATATTCCCTTTTATTTTTTATGTAACAACATTACCTACGGCATCTAAGACGCTGCAATCTTTCAAAATTATATGGCTTTATTGTTCCGTTATGCCCTACCCTCGATCCTCTCTTTTGTATGTTAAAGAACATCTACTAGAACATCTACTAAAGAAAGCCTAACCACTTTAAAATCCGGTCACATTTTCTATCATGTCGGAGAAAACTATGGGAATGGAGGCATTGGGCTCTTTATTAATAAAAAACTAGCTGAGAATATCATAGAAGTAAAAGCAGTTTCCACAAGAGTTATACTTGCAAAATTACAATTAAACACCCGTTACTCCATAAAGATCATTCAAGTCTATGCACCAACATCAAGTCACGCTGACGAAGAAATAGAACAGTTCTATGATGACTTGTACACAGCTGTTTCAGAAGACCAAGAACATTTTACGGTAATATGTGGCGACTTTAATGACAAAATAGGAATAAGCACTGACCCAGCTGAAAATGCCCTCGAAAATTTTGGCACACCAGGTAGAAACGAAAGGGGCGAAATACTCTTAAATTTCCTATTAGAAAACAATCTATATTTAATGAATAGCTTCTTCTATAAGAAGATCCATAGAAGATGGACTTGGAAGAGCCCCTATGGGGCTCAAAAGACAAAAAATGAGATCGACTTCATCATCACTGACAAAAAACATATAGTCAAAGATGTTACAGTCTTAAATCAATTTTCGGTTGCAAGCGATCATAGAATGGTCCGAGCAACTGTAGAAGTCAATATTAAGCACGAAAGACTGAAGATGATAAAAAGTAAAAAATTCAAACCTTGGATGCGCCCAACGAATGAACTTGAGTTTGAAAAATATATCACAGGTAACTTACTCAGAAATACAACAAGAGAAGACATAAATAACCTAAACGAAGAAATAGTAGATACATTAACACAAGATCAGGAAAAATTTGGCCCTAAACATGGAAAAGAACAAAAAAATAGTAAAGAAACGAAACAAAAAATGGAAGATCGTAGAATGCTGAGAAGTCAAGGAAATGTTGACTCACAAGATATAAACAACATAAATAAAGAAATCTCTAAAGCCATCAGACGGGATATTAGAAAATACAACAACGAGAAAATTATAAAAACTATAGAAGACAACAAAAGCATGAAAGCGTTGAGGAGAAAAATAGAAAATGACAAAAAAGAAATCTTCCAACTTAAAGACAAATATGGAAACATTATATAAAAGTCAACTTATTCCAGAGCTCATCGAACAACCAATACAAAAGGTACATAATGTAGGATCGGAGGATATACCAGATATATCACGAGAGGAAATTCAACATGCCCTCAAAAATATGAAAAATAATAGAGGTCCGGGGGAAGATAGTGTAGTCATTGAGACAATTAAACTAGGAGGTCCACTTTTGATGTTCCGAATCCAAACACTTTTTAATCTATGTCTGCATAGTGAAAACATTCCAAGTAAATGGAAAAATTCGGTTACAATCATCCTCCACAAAAAAGGGGATAAAGCAGATCTCGAAAACTATAGGCCAATTAGTTTGCTTAACTACCTATACAAGCTCTTTACTTAACTACCTAATACTGACAAACAGATTAGAAGCAAAACTCGATTTCTATCAATCAGAAGAACAGGCAGGATTTCGAGCGGGACACGGAACAAACGACCATTTGCAATGCCTTAAAACTCAAGTTGAAAAGTCTATCGAATATAACAGACCCCTTGCTCTTATCTTTGTCGACTTCCACAAAGCATTTGACACAGTCGAAACAGTTGCTATCTTAAAAGCACTATCAGAATGCAGAATATATCAAAGGTATGCAAATATTATTCGAAATATATACGAAAATGCGACAACAACCGTTAACCTCCATTGCACTGAGAAGATAAAAATTGACAGAGGGGTGCGGCAGGGAGATACCTTGTCGCCAAAACTATTTATAACAGTCATGGAGTACGCATTTAAAAAGCTAGAGTGGGAATCAAAGGGTATTAGAATCGATGGAAAGATATTCAATCATCTCAGATATGCCGATGATATTGTTCTCATAACAGACAACTTAGGAGAAGCCAGAGTTATGCTACAACAACTACAGCAAGTAACCCAGAAAGTCGGTTTAAAAATAAACTATGGAAAAACAAAAATGATGACCAATCTCGTCCCCAATGAGCTAATAGAAATCAAAAAGTCGCCCATAGAACTTGTAGAAAAATATGTGTATTTGGGTCACGAAATAAGGTTAACGCGAGATAACCAAACATGCGAGCTACTCAAAAGAATAAGTCTGGGTTGGGCTGCATTCGGAAAAATGAGAGACGTATTTAAAACAAATATACCGATCCATTTAAAAAGAAAAGCTTTTAACCAGTGCGTTCTACCAGTCCTCACATACGGAGCAGAAACCTTAACTCTCACAAAAACATCAGCCGAAAAATTGAGAAGGACACAACGAAAGATGGAGAGATCAATGCTTGGAATAAACTTAAGCAATAGAATAAGAAACGAGAAAGTTCGTAGACGAACCGGAGTGGAAGACATTATCGAACATATTACAAAAAAAAAATGGAGATGGGCAGGACATGTTGCAAGAATGAAAGACAACAGTTGGACCAAAAAATTGCTTGAGTGGAGACCACGGGCTGACAAGCGAAGCCGAGGAAGACCCCCAAAGCGATGGACCAACGACCTCAAAAAAATCGTGACCAATTGGATACCAGAGGTGCAGAACAGAAGCAGATGGAAAAGTCTAGAGGAGGCCTATGTTCAACAATGGACAACTCATGACTGATTGATGATGATGATGATGACTATTAGACCGCTTTTTTTTGCTGCTACTAGCATTATTTTAGAGCATTCTATTATTTAATTTATGGATTAAATCCGGATAGCAAATAGATATTCTTCACTTTCTCGGGGAAATAATATTCTAACACACAAAATCCTATTAAATTGTCAAAACCTTCCTTGCATATTCTATTCACTTATGAGGAGCAGCAGCAATATCAGTACCATAATAAGGCGTATAGTTCTGAACTGGCTAATTGTTGGATAATGAGAAGCATGAGTGTAGCAGTTTTAATGTTTTCGGTACTGCTACCTGGTATCGGGGAGCAGAATTATCATTACCGAGTTAATGCATATAGGAATTGTTGCTTGAACTTTATTATTATTAAACAACACTATATTTCCTAGTAAAATAATCATTAATTTACAGTAAGAAAAATTTTTGAACGTTGGTTATGAAAACATCATGTACATACCACCGGGTTCACTATGTCCATATCCAGCAAAATCCTTGTAATAATGATACTGGAAACCAAAGATAAAAATATGCTCCAAGAAACTCTGTGTTATAAAACAGTCGAATAAAATACAGATTCTCGATTCCAATAATCAAAAAATTAATGAACAGCTTACTAAAATAGAAATAACGCCTATTTAAGATGTAATCCATTAACGGCCCAAGGGACAAAGCACTCCTAGCATATGCTAATGATATAGAACTCATAACTCTAATGAGAAACTCTTTCGTCCACAAACTTCAATAAAGTGAAGAGAGCACAAAAAATGTTTGACTTAAAATCAACGAAATAAAAACCAAATAGAAGCGAATCAACAGAAAACCAATCAACCAATTCAATAAATTTAGAAAAAACATTAAAGTCAACAACTACAATTTCGAAAGTATGGAACACTTTAAATATCTTAGATCACTAATCACGGTTAGTAATAATGCCACTAAAGAAATACAGAGCATAATTCATTTTAATACATGGATGTGAGTCATGGAGAATGACTAAAACAAATAAGGAAGCACTCAGAATATTTGAAAGGAAAATAATCAGAAATTTTTATTTAACCCCATTATCATAACTACTATTTAAATGGGAATAAGCCACAATTAGAGGTTAAAGTTAGTTTATTGACGTTTCAATTTCCACTTCGGAAATCATTCTCACTAATGTTTGTATTTTGAGAACGATTTCCGAAGTGGAAATTGAAACGTCAATAAACTAACTTTAAGCTTTAATTGTGGCTTATTCCCATTTAAATAGTAATTACTTTAAAATGCCACAAGAAAATAGCTTCAGAACTCATTATCATATCGCTACAAATCCGTATAGAATAAGAAAACATCCTGAATAAAGAAAGCTCGCATAACGATATTGTTCAGGAAAATAAATCCCTTAAGGTATATCGGACACGGGCATAGACGCCAAGATGTCAAACTTGTAGAACTGGTGTGGAAGGAAGTTAGCACAGAAGAATGCCACTTGGGCATGTCAGTATACAATGGAGAGAAAACATCCAATCATATCTCAAAAAATGAACATTTCATTTGATTGCAGATTCGTGGAAAATCGATCAACTTGGAGATAAGTTGTAGTCAGCGAAGACCTACCCAGTGTTGTAGCGCTACGTATTGATAATGATAAAAAAAAAAGGAGAAACAGTGACAAAAAGCAACAAAAATGGACTATAAAGCAAAGCTGCTTCAAAATCTTTGATTGGAGAGGATTAAAATGAAAGTATAAGAAATACAATGGATGATTGATGGATTCGAGAAACTTGAGACTTGAGAAAGGCACTCTCCGAAACAGCTGTAGTGATAAGATA
The DNA here is from genome assembly GCF_040954645.1 of Diabrotica undecimpunctata. Taxonomy (NCBI): domain Eukaryota; kingdom Metazoa; phylum Arthropoda; class Insecta; order Coleoptera; family Chrysomelidae; genus Diabrotica; species Diabrotica undecimpunctata. Next base: position 16,563,810 of record NC_092813.1, read on the forward strand.
GAAATAATTTTGTAGAAGTTTTGCTGTTTTATTTTATTGTTAAACAAAATGGAATTAACATACGACATTCATCATCATCATTTTGGCTTTACAACCCTGTGTGGGTCCTAGCCTCCCCAAGAATTTTTCTCCAGTCGTCCCTATCCATCGCCTTCCTCCGCCAAGCACGTACTTCCATATTTCTCATATCTTGGTCTATGTTATCTAGGAATCTTGTTCTGGGTCTTCCTCTTCTTCTTTGACCAATAGGTCTATCAAGGAGCGTTTTTCTAGCTGGGTCGGTTTGCTCCATCCGCATTACATGGCCTACCCACCTCAGACGTCCTATCTTTATGTTTTTTAAGATATCTGGTTCCTGGTATATCCTATAGAGTTCGAAGTTGTATCGTCTTCTCCAGACACCATTTTCATTTACCGCTCCATAGATGCGCCTTAGTATTTTTCTTTCGAAACATCCTAACATGTTTTCATTGCTTTTTGTTAAAGTCCAGGTTTCTGAACCATATGTTAGGACTGGGCGTATTATTGTTTTGTAGAGTTTTACTTTTGTATTTCTTGATATAACTGTAGATTTAAAAAGGAGATTAAGCCCAAAATAGCATCTATTAGCCGTGCAAATTCTGCGGTTTATCTCTGCGGTAGTGTCATTTTCAGTATTGACGAGCGTTCCCAGGTATACAAATTCGTTAACTGCTTCGATGACGTCATTTTCTATAACAAGTGGCCGTAGTGTTTGTGGTTGCGTACCTATTTTCATGTATTTTGTTTTGTTGGTGTTTATTATTAAACCCATTTTTGTAGCCGCTTCCTTTAATGCTACGTACGCCTCTCGTGCTGCGTTTTCCGTTCTCCCAACAATATTGATATCATCAGCATATGCTAAGATTTGCACAGATTTGTTATATATTGAACCGGTAGTTGTGATTTGTGACGTACGTATTACTTTTTCCAGAGCTAGATTGAATAGTATACAGGAGAGTGGGTCTCCCTGACGTAGCCCGTTATTTGTTTTAAAAGGTTCAGAGAGTTCCCCCTGGATTCGTACTTTGCATTCAACTTTTTCAAGGGTTAGTTTGGTTAAACTTACCAACTGATTTGGTACTCCTAGGTCTATCATTGCTCTAAACAATTCTCTTCTATTTACAGAGTCGTAGGCTGCCTTGTAGTCTATAAATATGTGGTGCGTGTCTACACCGTATTCCAGTGTTTTCTCTAGAATTTGTCTTAGGGTTGAAATCTGATGAATTGTTGATTTACCACCTCTGAAACCAGCCTGGTATTGTCCTATTATTCGCTCTGCATATGGTGCCATACGATGGCATAGTATATTGGAGAATATTTTATACGCTGCATTTAGGAGCGTAATTCCTCGATAGTTAGAGCATTCAAAAGATATCACCCTTTTTGTGTATGGTGCAAAGTATTCCAATATTCCAATCATTGGGAAGAGACTTCTGTATCCATATTTCTTTTATAAGCTGCTGTAGGGCTATTATGATATCGTGGCCACCTTCTTTATATAATTCCGCTGGGAGATTATCTATTCCGGGTGATTTGTTTCTGGCTAGTTTGTTTACAGCGTCTTTAACTTCCAGGATCGTTGGTGGATCCTCCTCCCTCTCGTCTGCTCCGCTTACCTCGCAGCTTTCGTCTTCCGGGTTTTCTTCTTCCTCTATATTAAGTATCTGGTTAAAATATTCCGTCCATCGGTTTAGTACGTCTGTTCTTGTTGTTAAGAGACATTAACATACGACATTATATACGCTAAAATAACTAGACAACTTATATGATACGGACATATAAGGAGAAAGTTTAATGATACAATAATCTACCCAATATTTGTTATGAGTAAAAACGATATGAATAAACAAAATAAAGAAATCCATGGCAAAAGGCAAAAAGAGTAATGATTTAAAAATGAGAGAGGTATCCTGTGGATAACATGTGCTTAATTAGGAACGAATGGAGATGAAGATCAGAAGACGACAAAGAATGTTTTAAATTGATAAATGTATACAATTTTTAGCAATGTATATTTATAGGTCATTATTAGGGCTAACGTGCTAATTTTATGTAAAATAACACTTTTCAAGTTGGATCGGTTACAACACGGTGGAATCAAATACACCCAAAGTTAAAAACTATCGATGTTTATATGAAAGATGAAACCTTATGGCACATGACCGTGCAATCTTGGCACCTATACATTATCACATAATTGTGAACGGTATATTGTACCTAATTACTAATTATTTTATTCTAAGAATAAGTTTAATAATTTACGGGAGATTTAATGTATTTAAAATTTTACAGGATCCGGTATCGTAATAAGAAGTCAAATTTCACTACAACTCCATTAAAACGTGTTAAATTTTACTTTGGATATTCTTTCTGTGAATATAATAAGTAAAAATACAGTAAGTTTCATCTTCTTATTGTGCCGTATTACAATTAAGGTTAGCGATTACTTCTTTAAACGCTTCCCATAAATTATTATAGTTTAAATTTAACTACGTTATGAAACAAATATTGCACGTCATAAATTGCAGGAATTGAAAAATTACAAAGATCTCCTGTTTACAGAGTTTCTTTTAATTTTATGTAGTTTATTATAATCCTACCGAAGGGCTTCTACTTTCTTAAACTGTTACACGACTACTCTACTCGATGTTAGTACATTTAGAGACTAAATGTTTAAGTGCATATTCATTTTAACAAAAAATAATAATAAATAAAACGAAAACTAGCCATTTCCAAGCTTATAATAAATACTTTTTTAAGTTTGAAAATAATTAAAGCAAGTAATATAAATAACCACCATAAAATATTTAACTACATTAACCGAGTACCTATTTGTGAAATTTCTCGATGACTAAATTGATTGATATTTAAATAAATTTGAAGTTCCAAAACGTACCTGCTGTAAAATTTAAAAATCTACGACTAATCAAATTATTGGCAACATCGGAGGAGTTTAGTTGTGTACGCAAAGAAATGTAAACGGATCCCAAAAGTGTTTTAACCTATTACGGAGTCCACTTAATCCGACGTGTTGGTCGGAGTCCACATAAAGCGCTACCCAGATAATAATATACACGATGTATATTCGCCTGGAGTTAGTATAATACCGTTTTAGTACGGAGCCCCCATTAACCGCTAGATATATATATATATATATATATATATATATATATATATATATATATATATATATATATATATATATATATATATATATACACTCATGGACAAAAATATCGAATATTTTGGAATTATTAAATATACATATATATATATATATATATATATATATATATATATATACAGGGTGTCCCAGACTAAATTACCCACGCTATATCTCTTAAACGAATAGAGATTTTCGAATGGGACAAAAAGTGATCTATTTTACTTGTAATACACTTTAATATGGCGTAGAAAAAATCATCCCCTAAATATTCATCCCTTAGTTACAACCCCTAACTTTAATTTTTTTAATAGTACCCTGTATATTTTTTTATAGTTTTGGATGTGGTCTTCTATCGTCTATTCAACAGATTTATTAAAAATAAAATCGGTTTGTAAATAATCAAGAAATAAATTTTTTTTAAATTTTGTTAATTAAGTGTCCCAGACTAATTTATCCAGGCTATATTTATTAACAAAATAGAGATTTTTTAAAGGGACAAAAACTGGTCTATTCCATTTGTAATATACTTTAATATGGCGAAGAAAACATCATCCCCTAAATATTCATCTCTTAGTTACAACCCCTAACTTAAATTTTTTAATGGCATCCTGTACATTTTTTATAGTTTTGGATGTGGTCTTCTATCGTCTATTCAATCGATTTTTTAAAAATAAAATGGGTTTGTAAAGTATCAAGAAAATATCAGTTAATTTTTTATTTTTGTTAAATTAATCAAGATAGCCTTAAAAAAAAGAATAGAAAAGAAATATTATGCTTTATTATCATTGAAAATTTTACTATTTTAACTACGTAGTATAACTTCTTACGTGCGTACGAAGTACACATTTTTTTTATTTAAACATTATTTTTAATTTTTCAAAATTTGGTCTTTGTAGGAGCATACGTTATCTTCCAGTGTGCAAAAATTAACAAAATACAATATTTGAAAAACTTTTGCGGTTATTTTACGTCTTGGATATTACCCTTAATTCAGGTTGCCATGATTTGATCTGTCAAATCAACAATTATTATTTTTGACGTTTGGTATTAGACCAGTAATAATTATATTTGTTGTAATTGTGTATCTATAACATTTCAATATGCCTTATTAATTTTCGCCTGACGAGTACGTTAATATCATTTTGATTTATGGAGAATGCCTAAAAAATAGGAGAATTTCCCGACAATTATATCAAGAAAGGTTTCCAAATCAAAACATTCCAAGCGAAAAAACCTTTAAGAATTTGGAACGCTCACTAAGACAGGGACATTTTCCTGATAATAAAAGAGGTACAATTAAACGCACAGTAAGATGTAACCAAAACCTTATTAATGTACTTAGCATATGTTAATTTTAATCCCAAGGTGTCTGTTAGAACCCTCGCCAGTGAATGTGGCATTCCAAAAAGTTCTGTGCATAGAATTCTCAAATATTTTAAGTACCATCCTTTTAAAGTGCACCTAGTTCAAGGATTACAGCCTGGTGATGACCAAAGACGTCCTGAGTTTATTGCAAAAATGATGTTAAAAATCAGTGATGATCCACTTTTTTTATCAAAAATATTGTGAAGTGATGAGGCTAGATTTCACAATAATGGTGTTGTCAACCATCACAATTTCAATTATTGTTCTCCCGTGAACCCATATTGGATGATAGAAACAAGATTTCAGAATATTTGGGGTATAAATATGTGGTGCGGTTTATTTAATGGCCGTGTTATAGGTCCTTACTTTTTTAACGGCACTCTAATAGGTGTTCGATATTTAGACTTTTTAGAAAACATTCTACCCGATTTGCTAGAAGATATTCCTCTTCATGAGCGTCAAGAAATGTGGTGGCAATAAGACGGAGCTCTTCCACATAATGCGAGAATCGTTAGCGACCACCTACAAAACCGTTTTGATAACCACTGGATAGCAAACAACTCTCCAGAAATTATGTGGGCCGCACGTTCATGTGATTTGTCACCTCTTGACTCTTTCTTTGGGGAGCGATAAAAGATATTGTTTGTCAATCAAAACCGCTAAATTTAGAGGAATTAAAAGAAAAATAAGACAAGCATGTCGCCAAATTACTCCAGAAATGATTCGAGCCACATGTACCAGAAATCTTCTGGAACGATTCGAAATGTGTGTTGCAGCAGGTGGGTTACAATTCGAACATTTAATGTAAATAATATTAGTTAGTTAAATTTTGAAAAATTAAAAATAACGTTTAAATAAAAAGACTGTGTACTTCGTACGCACGTAAGAAGTTATACTACGTAGTTAAAATAGTAAAATTTTCAATGATAATAAAGCATAATATTTCTTTTCTATTCTATTTTTTAAGGCTATCTTGATTATTTTAACAAAAATAAAAAATAAACTAATATTTTCTCGATACTTAACAAACCCATTTTATTTTTACAAAAATCGATTGAATAGACGATAGAAGACCACATCCAAAACTATAAAAAATGTACAGGGTGCCATTAAAAAATTTAAGTTAGGGGTTGTAACTAAGAGATGAATATTTAGGGGATGATGTTTTCTTCGCCATATTAAAGTGTATTACAAATGGAATAGACCAGTTTTTGTCCCTTTAAAAAAATCTCTATTTTGTTAATAAATATAGCCTGGATAAATTAATCTGGGACACTTCATTAACAAAAATAAAAAATAAATTGATTTCTTGATTATTTACAAACCGATTTTATTTTTAATAAATCTGTTGAATAGACGATAGAAGACCACATCCAAAACTACAAAAAAATATACAGGGTGCCATTAAAAAAATTAAAGTTAGGGGTTGTAACTAAGGGATTAATATTTAGGGGATGATTTTTTCTACGCCGTATTTAAGTGTGTTACAAGTAGAATAGACCACTTTTTGTCTCATTCGAAAATCTCTATTCGTTTAAGAGATATAGCGTGGGTAAATTAGTCTGGGACACCCTGTATATATATATATATATATATTATATATATATATATATATATATATATATATATATATATATATATATATATATATATATATATATATATATATATATATATATATATATATATTGTTATGATGTGTTTTTTTGTTTGAATGATGAGCAATGAGTATTTTTAATAATATAGGGTTTTTATCGCGGTTCTCAAAGAATTAGCTTGTAAGTACTTTTTTAAATTATCTTTATTATAACTATTATGAAACACACATATATATCTAACTTAGCCAATGTAAATTTAAAATAAACTATCTTTAAATTGATATTCTTATAAAACTAATTAAATTCTATAGACAATCTACAATTTAAACAAAACTATCTTCAAAATTGAAATTGTTATGACACTAACTAAATTATATTAACAAAATTTTGTACCTTTCTTTCACTGAATGCCTAAATGAACTGTTTTCCACTAAGTATATAGATTCTAATCACCACTGAATGTCTTCGTACTTCAGTTATCCTTGTTTTTTTTTTTGTGAAATTACTTTTTCCAATTATCAGCTTCTACCAATTTAAGATATAGTTTTCTTCACCAGCATTTATACACCACCAACCAAACCAGCAAACAGCATTTATATTTATTCTTCTTTTCAATATACCAATATCCAATTATTATAAGTTGATTTATACTAATCTCCAACCACAATATCATTTAATTTCTTCCAATATACTTTTATAATCTTCAATAATTATTTGTGTATAATTATAAATGTGCATTAATTATATGCATAATTTTTAATCTTCATTTAACTCACTATATTAAACAATTTGACTATTTGTACCTGATTCTCTGACTCCAAATAATCTTTCATATTTCTTACTAAACTTTTCTGACTGACTTCTTGAAAATTCTGAACAATTTACTTCACTTTCATAATAAACTGGCCTGACTTCTGACTAAAAACTTCCAAAAACTGCCATCTTGAATCCAAATCACGGGTATTTATATCTTTTTGATATTCTAGAACCATCTCGTAAGAGATCATGTTCCAATTTGTTCTATTTCATACTTGTATGAATTTTCTGGAACAAACCATTTCGCAAACATGGCCATCTCATCTCATCTCATCAGAGAATTCCATTCTTTTCTATTAATAATTTTGTTTACATTTAGGCTTTTCAGATCAGAATATATAATTAAATTAGTAACTAACACTCTAATTTAATAAAATACACAATTCAAACAATATATTATATAACCCCACTTTATATTCCCTTATGATTAATTTCTATCTGTCAAATTACTCCGAGAGTATTTTTGGTTGCCTATGCACATGGCTCACTTATATATATTTACAATATTAAAATACAACTTTTTACAATTATTATATGCTAATTTCTTAAAAATGCCCTCACATAAATATATTTTATAAAATTCTCTAGTATATAACTTATTTAAAACAACCAAATATCTAATATTATGTAGTATATAACTTATAAATTATTTTCTATAAACCCACATCTGTCACAATATATATATATATATATATATATATATATATATATATATATATATATATATATATATATATATATATATATATATATTGTTATGATGTATTGTTTGTTTGAATGATGAGCAATGAGTATTTTTAATAATATAATATATAGGGTTTTTATCGCGGTTCTCAAAGAATTAGTTTGTAAGTACTTTTTTAAATTACCTTTATTAGATCTACTATAAAACACACATATATATCTAAACTAGCTAATGTAAATTTAAAATAAACTATCTTTAAATTGAAATTCTTATGAAACTAATTAAATTCTATAGACAATGTAAAATTTAAACAAACTATCTTCAAAATTGAAATTGTTCTGACACTAACTAAATTATATTAACAAAATTTTTGTACCTTTCTGTCACTGAATGAATAAATGAACTGTTTTCCACTATATAGATTATAATCACCACTCAAATGTCTTCTTCTCAGCTTCGGTTATCCTTGTTTTTGTGAAATTACTTTTTCCAATTATTAGCTTCCACCAATTTAAGATATTTTTCTTCACCAGCATTTATAAACCACCAAGCAAACCAGCAAACAGCATTTATATTTATTCTTCTTTTCTATATACCAATATCCAATCACCAAATATATTATTTAATTTTAATATTCAATTAATACTTCTTCCATTATCATCATTTATACATAACATAATTTTTAATCTTCAATATTATTTTCTTTATACTGTTTCTTGATATTGATTTAACTCACTATATTGAACAATTGTAACTGATTGACTGCCTCTAACTAATTTTCATACTAAAAAACTCATAACTGATTGACTAACTGAATGGACTTTCTTACTAAACTTTCTGACTGACTGACTTTCTGAATCCAAATCACCGGGTATTTATATCTTTTTGGATATTCCAGAACCATCTGGTAAGAAATCATGTTCCATTTGGTCTATTAAATACATGTCTGAATTTTCTGGAACAAACCATTTCGCAAACAAGGCCATCTCCGGTGATCTAGAGAATTCCATACTTTTCTATTAATAATTTTGTTGACATTTAGGCTTTTCAGATCAGAATATACACTTAAATCATTAAATATATATAAATTCAACATTTTAAACTAACATTATTATTATAACCCCACTTTATATCCTAATTATTCTTAATTTCTATCTGTCACTTCGAGAGTATGTATATCTGGTTGCCTAATCACATGGCTCACTTAAATATATTTACAACATTAAAATACAACTTTTTACAATTATTATATGCTAATTTCTTAAAAATGCCCTCACATAAATATATTTTTATAAAATTTTCTAGTATATAACTTATTAAAATAACCAAATACTTTTCATATCTAATATTATGTAGTATATAATTTGTAAATTATTTTTTTTAAACACTAATCATATCAATATATATATATATATATATATATATATATATATATATATATATATATATATATATATATATAAACGGCCACGTGTGCCGGTTTTAATCTTTGTAATCGTCTTTATCTTATGTGTTAAAAGTAAATATAATTGTCAAGTTTGGTCTTTTACACCATGCAATTTATAGATTATTTTATTATTGACTCAATCAATGAGTGGTGCGGTATATTGTCACATGTGAGTAGAACATCCACGAAAGACAAATCTCATTAACGTAAGTTTTTATAACCTTTTACATTCGATAGGTTTCGAGGATGCTTTACTAACATTAGCACTTTATTTCAGTTTTTCCTGATGATGAAAATAAACATTTTCGAAAGCTTGAAACTTAGTTAAAAGAGTACACTTATTTCACCGCTGCAAATCCCAATAAACCTCAAAGCTCCGTTTTCTAACGTTTTCAGCAAAGACTTCTTTTCTATATATATATATATATATATATATATATATATATATATATATATATATATATATATATATATATATATATATATATATATATAAGAAGTAAACGTTAAATATTGGGTTGGCAGCAATAAAAAATGAAACGTGTACTCTTTTAAATTTTTATTCCAAGCTTTTGGACATTGGTTATGTCCTTCATCAGGGAGCTACAAATGTGATGAATAAATTGTTGGCGTTGGTATAATTAATTAAAAAATTCACTACTTACAAACTTAATGAGGTTGTATCAACGAAGATGTATTATAATGTTGATAAAATTTATCATAGTCTCTCATCTTTTTTCAATATATAAAACCTATTTTTATGTTTAAAAATTTAAAAATTACTGTACATCCAAAAACACTTAATTATTCTAAATAAATACATGACATTATTCTGTCAAAATTCTTTTAAATGTCAATTGATAAATTATTGTTTGTGTTATTATTAGGGATGGCGGTTTTTGACAAAACACCGGTTTTCGGTTATACCGGTTTTTTTTGCTTACGGTTTAACCTGGCGGTTATAACCGGCCAAAAAAAACCGGTTTTGCCAAAAACCGGTTTTCGGTTTTTTTAATCCAATAGTTACAAAGTTACATTTACAATGCACTTTAGTTTGCGATACTTCATTCGACTTGATATCAATATGATCAAAATTAGAACTATCGAAAGAACATCAATATCAATATAAATAATACACAATTTTTAATAAAATCATTTTATTCTTTTAATTATTATATTTATTTATTATTTTATTATTAATTATGATTATGATTATTATGATTATTATTAAATATAATATAGCGTAAGATTATTGCAATAATATACAATAAAATAATATGAAGTAATATTTTAAGTAAAAAAGTATAGGTTAGAAGGTTACAAATAGGTTATATTATATGAAATGGATTTAGCATTATGTTGGCCAGTATTTTTCATGAAGCCTATTAAAAAAAACTCGTTCATATAATATGTTGGTCGGTTAAGCGGCTTCTCTCATCTGACACAATATCATTCAATGATGACACAAGTCTCTCTGATGCCACCGAACTTCCGACCAACGACATGTATTTTTTTAGCTATAAAAGCCAAGCCTGGCATACAGGTTCTGTTCTGATCCCAGAATGAAAACGGATCACTTTGCAGCAAAGGCCGCTGCAGATATAGAGTCAGTTCGTTTGAAAAAGAACTTTGAATCTGTGTGTCCTGAGAACTTGAACTGAAACCACTGTTCACCAACTCCAGATCGTGTGAAGACCAAAGAGGGTTTGATTTTAAACTCACTTTGGCTTCTTCATTCTGGAAGGAGCAGGAAGGATAAAGTTTTCCGATTTCGGTAAGTTACGTCCTAACTTCCGAGCCTAAATTGGAGTCTCTGCTATATACGGATTCAGATATAGTTTTTTTAACCTCGGGTCCGTGATTGTAGCATGGCAACGCAGGGGATTTCCTAAAAGCCTAGTGCCCCTCTCTTGAAGGCTAGTTATAAGCTTTTGGTATAACTTTTGAGCTGTACTAAGGTTTGGCTTGAGGTTGCTTAAAAATCTTTCGATAATAGACGCAAGGGGGATAACAAGGCTAGCAGTAATGTACTGGGAACCCGAGATCTCCTTTGTGGCCTCATCGAAAGGCGATAAAATGCTTACAATTTCAGTGATTAGTTTTATATCTGAATCAGAAATCATCCTTGGTGCTTTTTTAATTGAGGGATCTGCCAATATTGCAGCTATATATGGGGACATTAGTGTAAATCTTTTAAGCATATGGTAGACAGAATTCCATCTGGTTGTAGTCAGATGCAGAGAGCAGTAAACCAAAATTATTATACTACTGCTCAACAGAGAGCGCTAAAATAATTCAGGTTCTATTGTCAATGAATATAATGAGAGTAGAATATAATATGCAATTATTATATTCAATTAATGATGCAAATTTAATTTACCATTTAAAAATATAATCCTCTAAAATACCCACCAATTTTCCTCTCCTCCCAAACCCAAAAAATTCCCCACCCCAACCATTTCAACTTATAAAAAATTTCTCAGACTCTTTCAAATGGGATTTAAAAAAAAATAATATCAACATAAATATTTTACTTAAAAATAAATTGAATAATGCAATTCATCTTTTATTTTTACTACCATCAAAAAAAAAATTATCATGTATTACTTTTAACACGTTTGTATATTTGTATAATAGGTACATTTTAACTCATTTAATACTTCCTGTATGTGTGTATCGTTTTGAAAACGTAGGAAAATCCTTGGAGATTAGTACTCGTAATCGGTAATTCGATATTTATAGTCAGAACATTATTTTTGGTAATCAGAAACAACTAGAAACAACCATTCACCCACTTTCAATGTCAAGAGTCAAGTCTGAAAAATAGATGATGTAAAAGATCACTTCTTATGTAAAAATTATGATTACAAACTTAATTGTTTCTGGCTGATGAGAGTTTGCACTTTCAGTTTGCTTCTGTATTTATAAAATTTGAATTATGGTTTTGTTTGGAATAATTACTTGAAAATAATAATTATGATTGGGATCCAAAAAAATACCTAACCTAATCATAATCACCGTAAAAACCTAATAACCGGTTTTTACTTTAAAAATAAAAAACCGGTTATAACCGGGACAAAAAAACAACCGATAAAACCGGTTATTGCGAAGTAAAAAAACCGGTTTTCGGTTAAAACCGGTAGGTTTTTCCCATCCCTAGTTATTATTGCATTTATCTAGTAGTAACTAGATAATTTATCAATTGACATTTAAAAGAATTTTGTCAGAATAATGTCATGTATTTATTTAAAATAATTAAGTGTTTTTGGATGTACAGTAATTTTTAAATTTTTAAACATAAAATAGGTTTTATATATTGAAAAAAGATGAGAGACTATGATAAATTTTATCAACATTATAATACATCTTCGTTGATACAACCTCATTAACCCATTAACGCCGCGAAAAAAAAAATTCTTAAAATATTAGAAATTAACAATATTAATGACTAAAATAAGACCCTACAACATACTTTTGACCATATTTTTTTATTAGAAAAAACAAGATGCTTAAAAATAGCTGTTTCCATATGGGCTCGTTAGGCGCAACCTACGTTATACACAAAAAAAAATTATTTTTATAAAAATTAACTATTGATTATGAAACATTTAAAAACAATCTATAAAAAGTCCACTATTGCATTTGAACCAAATTTTTCGTCCTCTACTATTGCAATTGTCACCCCACACATCTTCGCCTTTTACCCTCGGGGACTGTAATAATGTAATGATGCATTCCATCATATCTAATATCATTGCTTACTTGAAAATCACTCGCTGCTGCTTTCGGTGTTCGTCCAGTAGCTTTCAATTGTACCATGTATCTTATTAAATACGTCTGAAATAAAGAAAAGAAACACAAGAGTACTACAGAATAGCTGTTTATGTATCTGGTAAATACTTCGTCTAAAATCTAGTTGACTAATTTTTCGGCCACTTTTTCCGTAAAAAATCCATGCATTCTGTAATGCAGCTCAATTAGATAAGTAAATATGGGCCAGTACCATTTCTTTGACATAATACCAATGCGATAACTATAATCAGATAAAAAAATATATTCTAAAGGTAGACAAAGAGACAAACTTACCAAGATATGTTGTTGTCCTTTTGGTCAGTTCCACTTATATTTTTATTGTATTGCGCTATAAGATTAGGCCTTGGTATGGAAAGTATTTTCTTTTCGTTTCTGTTAAACCTGTCTACTGCCTTCACTGGCTCAATACCATAACTCGTACTAGCAAGGGTGACAACATTATTGTTCATCCATCTAACATACACTATTCTAGTTTCCCTGTCTAAAATGTATGAAAAGTCTCCTAGTCTTTGTTTTTTAACCTCCTTTTTTGAAGGAAGAGGGCAGTCCCTTGGCAAGCGGTTTTCCCTTATAGTGCCGGTTCCACTATAACCATTAGCTTTTAGAGTACATAATACATTTGGATTTGTAAACAAGTTATCGAAAAAAAAAATTGTACGGAAACTTTCCTTTTTCTTTTAGTTCCTCATTCATTAGCAATAGAGGAGCCGTTGGTTTTCCAAAAATTGATTCATAATTAGAATTTGATCTGGGATTTTTTCCTTGGTATACTTCAAAATTCACCAAGTAACCATTCGGAGTATTCAAAGACCAAACCTTGTATCCAAATCTTACTGGTTTGCGACAGATGAATTGTTTACATCCATCGCGACCAAAATACCGAATCATCGATTCATCGTAGGAAAGATTTGGTTCAGGTATAAAGTGTTTAAGAAACTGTAATTAGCCGAAGCTAGTCAGATTAGGATCAGGACAATTTTGAAATAAAGCATAGTTTACCGTTTCATGTAAAATTATTTAAAGCAAATCGTTGGAGAAAACACATTCAAATATCTCTGAACAGCTCAATGATTGGTATTTAGAGTAGTCCCCTGGTGGAAATGTACGACTACCGGTTTGCAAATCTCCTTCAACAAGATTGGTGACTGCTGGTTTAATGGCTATATTGAATAATAAGTGAATAACTGTCCTTATTTGGAACATATACATAAGTTGATGCAGATAAAATATCAATATTATCAAGGTTGAGTCCTAGTCTGTCTTTGTTCGCAAATATAATCTCAGCTGGAGCACTCAGTTGTCCTGCCGACAAATTGTCTGCTAAACCACTCTTATCTTCATCTGCAGAGTCTTGATCAGTTAAAATGTTACTATCAGCAGGCTCAATATATATATATATATATATATATATATATATATATATATATATATATATATATTGTTATGATGTGTTTTTTGTTTGAATGATGAGCAATGAGTATTTTTAATAATATAATATATAGGGTTTTTATCGCGGTTCTCAAAGAATTAGCTTGTAAGTACTTTTTTAAATTATCTTTATTATAACTATTATGAAACACACATATATATCTAACCTAGCCAATGTAAATTTAAAATAAACTATCTTTAAATTGATACTCTTATAAAACTAATTAAATTCTATAGACAATGTAAAATTTAAACAAACTATCTTCAAAATTGAAATTGTTATGACATTAACTAAATTATATTAACAAAATTTTGTACCTTTCTTTCACTGAATGCCTAAATGAACTGTTTTCCACTATATAGATTCTAATCACCACTGAATGTCTTCGTACTTCAGTTATCCTTGTTTTTTGTGAAATTACTTTTTCCAATTATCAGCTTCTACCAATTTAAGATATAGTTTTCTTCACCAGCATTTATACACCACCAACCAAACCAGCAAACAGCATTTATATTTATTCTTCTTTTCAATATACCAATATCCAATTATTATAAGTTGATTTATACTAATCTCCAACCATAATATAATTTAATTTCTTCCAATATACTTTTTTTTAATCTTCAATAATTATTTGTGTATAATTATAAATGTGCATTAAATTATATGCATAATTTTCAATCTTCATTTAACTCACTATATTAAACAATTTGACTATTTGTACCTGATTCACTGACTCTAACTGAACTAACTTTCATATTTCTTACTAAACTTTTCTGACTGACTTCTTGAACATTCTGAACAATTTACTTCACTATTCACTAACTAAATGTGTCTATTAACTTTCATAATGAACTGGCCTGACTTCTGACTAAAAACTTCCATCTTGAATCCAAATCACGGGTATTTATATCCTTTTGGATATTCCAGAACCATCTGGTAAGAGATCATGTTCCAATTTGTTCCATTACTTTCATATAGATGTTCTCGAAAAAAATATCTGTTCGATCCACCGCCATAATCATTATATCGAGAATGTTCGACTGTAAACAATGGTCACACTCTGCACTCTGGAGAATTCGTTAATGTTCCATAGATAATTTTGTTGACATTTAGGCTTTTCAGATCAGAATAAACATTCAAATTAGTAACTAACACTCTAATTTAATAAAATACACAATTCAAACAATATATTATTATAACCCCACTTTATATTCGTATTATGATTAATTTCTATCTGTCAATTCGAGAGTATTTTTGGTTGCCTAGGCACATGGCTCACTTACATATATTTACAACATTATAATTACTAAAATACAACTTTTTACAATTATTATATGCTAATTTCTTAAAATGCCCTCACATAAATATATTTTTATAAAATTCTCTAGTATATAACTTATTTAAAATAATCAAATACTTTTTTATATCTAATATTATATAGTATATAACTTATAAATTATTTTCTATAAACCCTAATTGTCACAATATATATATATATATATATATATATATATATATATATATATATATATATATATATATATATATATATATATATATATATATATATATATATATATATATATATATATATATATATATATTTACATCTGACTATCTGTATGGCACCTCTACATATACGTATAGATTTGGCACCCACCGAAAGGAATTGATTATTTGCATATGTACCTGTGTATATTACATTAGAATTTACGATAGATCATACTGTTACATGTAAAATTATGAATTTGTTAGAAATACAATTATACTCTCTTTATATATTTCGCCATTCTTTTGGACCCCTTTTATACTCGTATTCATTAGGTACCCGATGTATACTTTACTCATTTTCAGGGCTATGTGGCACCCACAATGTATATTTTTTAGCTACATTACAATACATATTACACCCGCTGTGTTGCCACGATTTGCTTATGTTGCATTAATTTTGATATTGATTTCATTGGACTCTTTGGTATCTTATTTATATGTTATGTTTATTTTTAGTTATTATTCAAATGTAGTTAATTTAAATTTATTATAATTGACAATTTTTTTATTAATAAATTTCTTTATGTTTATTTTAAATAGGAATTATAAACTTTAACTTCCTCATTTAATTTAAATTAATATTTTTACAATTTGTAATTTTGTAATTTCAATAATTTTTTCATTTGATTGGTTTACTCTATACTTCTATTTTAATTATCATTATAAATTTATTAATTGCCTAATTACTATTTCTAATTTATAAGTTATTTAATTTAAATACCAACAACGCAATTTAAAACAACCGAATTAATTCTTTGGAAATAAATTTAGGATAAAGTTCTATATACCTGGGGTGATCGACAAGGGTCCAAACTAAGTATAGTACCTACTTCAAGACGTAATGTATTGATGACCTTATGTTCGTATATAGCATGCCTTTTTAAAATTTAGTTTAACAATGTATTACATTTTAATTTCAAACACAGGTTACCAATTTTAAATGTAAAAAAATAACACATAAAAATTTAGCGTTTTTTTCTTTAAGATACATTTACAGATTAATTTCTTAATGTTTTATATTAACGTTAATAATAAACGACTTAAAAACCCTTTATTTAAAATTACGCATAATTTATATAGAAATTTTTGAGCTTTGTACGATTTTTATATTTAAAATTCAATTGAATAAGATGCTATTTATTTTAAAGTTTTCAAAAGTTGACATATTTATATTTACATGCACAATGATGTATTTCATTTTATATATCTATATATTAAACATTGGAATGAAATTAAATGTGTACGAATTAAAACGTGGTTGTATTTAAAATATACAAATAGAAAAATGCGTATTCGGGCCGGCTACCTTTTTTTACTACTATTGACGGTCTAATAAGTAATATTATGTAAATTTGTAATTTTTAGTTAGGAACTACAATTGTGATTTCGGTTATTAAGTTTTCAAGATTGTACAAAATAATAACTAAAGTTTTATTGAGCTTAAAACTTCGTTGTGATTTTGAAAATTTCAACAACTTCCAATACATACTCTAATATTGAGTAGTTCTCCGTTTTATGAATGCTATAATTTATTCATATTTATTAGCTTGGATCCTTGTCGAGCACCCCAGGTATATTAGGATAAGTGAAATATTGTAAAAGTTGAGCAATATTTTGACATATTTATATTTTATTAGAATAAAATTATTATATGCAGCACGTGTTGGAACAATCAGCACTGCGCACATCATATCTTCAACAACCAATAAGACAAACAAATTCACGTGAGCTGTGTTTATTGTATGCTTTATGATATTTTTTAGTCTTGTTTCAACTCGCAGACAAACGGTTGATTAAGATGTTGTCATTACGTTTCGTACTTTTTTTATTGTAATTTGTTGATGCTGTTTCCACCATTTCCGGTGGCTCTACATATGATATATATTGGAATATTTCTAATAACATTTTTCAAAAAAATAAATTTTTCATCGAAGTGAATCAAGTGGGATATGATCAATTGAATATATTTTGTCCATTTTATAATAGACCGAATAACGGAACGAATAAAAAGCGAATATAAAATTATATAATATATAGTGTTTCAAAATTCGAATATCAAACATGCCGGATCATAAGACCAAATCCTCGTATAATAGCTGTATGCGATAAACCATACCAGAAGACGTATTATACAATTACATTCCGACCATTCTCGCCATTGCCAAATGGCATGGAATTCAAACCTGGCCACGAATATTTTTTCATTTCCACACCACATAATTATAATTTAAACAGAAGAATTGGGGACCAGTGTAAAATGAAAATAATGTTTAAAGTGGAAGGTCACCAGAAGCCTTTGGCGACCTTCATCTACACACCAGTATTTATTCAAAATATATTTATAAAAATTTTAAGATTCATATTTATATTTATTGAATAATTTTTTGTGTTTCTATGAATTATTATAATTTGTAATTGTTAATAAAAATTTCTAATTATTTAATATTATTGTTTCTTTATCTACATAATATATTTTATCCTATTATCAATTTGCGATATTTTTTGCCTATTGAATTGTTTTATCGTTATAGTTTATTTATTGTTTTTCTTATGGTATTAAAAATGAATCTCTTGTTGTCGGCGTCCTTTTGATTTGCGAGTTGAAAGTATACTATTGTGGCACGGGTATGAACGGATATCCCAACATTTTACTTTGCGACTAGCCGCAACCTCAATTCTGTGTCATACCGAGAAGTTATTTACTTAATATATATTTCAATTATGTGTTATATTTGCTTGGGTATATAATATAATACGTATTACTTTTGTCACTTCTCTTTTTTCATTCCCTTGATACCCTCTAATTTCTTAAAGATTAATAAACTATGTTCCTAAATAGCACCACGAGTCACTTAACTTTGTATTTATACCTAAATTAATTTAAAAAGTTACATTAAACATTTATCTTTTATAATAAAAGCGTTCCCAACATAGCGTAAAAAGCATTTAATAAGTTACATATTATTTGGGTTTTAAACGATTTCAATTAATGCAAAAACGTTTCTATCACACGGCATTTTACAAGGAACATTTATGTTAAAATATGGAATGCAAAATGCTGTAATACATATAATGTTTCGAATTTCAGTAAAAGAATTTTACATATAATTTAAGATTTGCTAATATTTATTATTTTAGTTTGTATTTTCTTTACTCATAAAATTAATTATTTAAGAATAGTAAGTGATTACTTAAGTCGGGTGATACACGATGAGAATTGTTGCGATCTTTTTGGGATTTCCTAGTAGGTATAAAGCGCGCTATCTTTTTCTAATGCCAGTGTGAGATGGCTTAAAAAAAGATAGCGGCGCATTGGTAATTTTTCTATTCTGACAAAATTCTCATCGTGTGCCCCGGGACATAATAGCATTCTTTTAATTTATATAGTTTTTGTTTACGTTTGTCTAATAAGCTTGCTATAAAATAAACATTTATATAATATTTTTATTTTATTACCCAAATTACCAAAAATTCTTCATTTGCATATTCTGTTGATTATATTTTTTAAATATAGCTAAATTTAAATTAAAATACATAACATATTTAACCACATTCGTAATAGGTGTGTGTCATTTCTATACATTATGCAATTTGCTTGTGCATGTTTATTTTTATGTTTAATGTTTGTATTATATTTTATTTAACATGTGCAAACGATTTAGTTTACAACACAACAGGTCATCATTCAAAGAAACAAGTTACCTTCCCGTTCCGCCCAGTTTTTATTGCTTGAGGAATGGGTACCATTTCTGTTATTTTGTTTTTCTGGGAAATATTTTTTTTAAATCAATTTGAGGGTTTCGTAAGATTAAAATAAAATTAATTCGAATATTACTTTTATGTAGAAAATAAATACAATTTCCTCTCATTGCTGTTATTGTAAGGAGTTTAGAAATGAAATATGTGGTATTGCCGTTTAAATGTTTTTATTACTTTTGTATTTCTTTGCCTATCTATTTTAAAACAATAATATACTCGATAAAAAAGTTTCTAATAAATTAGTAGTAAACAAACCCTTTATTTGAATATTTCCGTGTAAATAGTATTGAAAACACGCCCCATGAACTTTATCTAATTATATAATTATTATTACTGCAGATATTATTTAAATAAGATGTAAAATTTATAAGAAAATTTTGTAAAAACTTTAAACTATTAAATTAATAAAATATTTTTCATTGACGTTCAGTGTATGGTATTAAAACAAGAATTAGGTAATACTTTGTGATCAGGTTATATTATTTAATATTAAATGGATACAAAATTACAATACTATTAATGTTAATTTAATTACAAGTTATTTAGTTCGGTTTTTTTGAATATAAATTTTGGATATACACTTTTATCTTAAGCCACGACTTGTTACTTAAAACTTTTTTATTTTCTTGTATTAACTGCTCACATTCTCTTTTCTTTGGAGGTCTCTTAGTTGTAATATGGTCTTTAAAAAATTCAGTTACAAGTTTTTTTTGTTCCATTGTCCAAGGAACTAGTGTCCTTGATTTCTTTGCCTTATGTTCGGATACGGGAACGGAAGATACAAAACTTTGGGTACTGGTTGATGGAAGAGAATTATCAATTGTAACAGGAACCCGGTCATTTATATCCATATCTGAATCCTCGGAATTTGAATTTAATAAATTTTCATTCAAATTTACTTCAATCTCATCTATGGACTTTCCCTTATATTGGGCACCATTACCACTTTCCATTAAAAGTAATAACTTTGTAATTTTTGCCGTTTGGTAAATATCGTTGGGCAATCTATACGACTTTTTATGTACCTCCGTTGTGTGGCCCATAAACGTCGAAAGTTGTTCCAAATCATTCTCTGTCATGCTAAACACCTGAGTAATCGTGGCTAAATGCTTCCGTAGCCTGGTTGAAGTGATAGCTCGGGGATTTTTGACACCGCTCCTTGAAACTATTTTACTCAGAGTTTTATATCCACAAATTGGTGTCTGGTATCCCGGCCTTCCAAAAAGGTAAGGATTATCGTCGGAAATAAAATTGGACCTGTGTTTTAACATGACATCTATATGATTTTGGACTTCTGGGCTAAACAACACAGGTACTCCTCTACCACGCTTTCCCCTTATAACTACTCGCTTAAATTTTTTAACCAAAATTTTTTCGCTGGCTGTTAAAATATTGCCGAACTCTTCATATTTTTGGTCATTACAATTTGTTTCGCTGCATTTGTAATAAAATAGCGGCATCCTTTCAAGCTCTCCAGGCCTTCGCCTATTCAATATTATTACTTGGCAAAATATTATTTCTACCAACGACGTATATGCTTCTGCATTTAAATTAGTTGATTGCAATTTTGAAATAGCGGCTACTGCCTTTTCTAATAAATATTTTTTTAGAA
This sequence comes from Diabrotica undecimpunctata, assembly GCF_040954645.1. Classification (NCBI taxonomy): domain Eukaryota; kingdom Metazoa; phylum Arthropoda; class Insecta; order Coleoptera; family Chrysomelidae; genus Diabrotica; species Diabrotica undecimpunctata. The sequence continues at coordinate 16,585,072 of NC_092813.1, forward strand.
TATTTAAATCCGACGATAACGGAACAAGTGTTATCTTATTCCACTTCTTAATACTTAAGTCATTAGCGGCCTGGCTGCTTATTTCATATCTCCAATGAGATTCAAACAGCTTTATTAGTGTTTTTAAATTTGCCTCCGCCTCACCGGCTGCTATTGTCGAATAAAATTCTTTTCTTTTGAGGACAAATACGATAGCTATTTCGCAGCATTGTTTAAGGGTCGTAGCAATATTCAAGGCAAAAGTTGGCGATTTGAATACTTGGTTCGTTTCGTCGTAATTTGCAACAATTTTGGTGGCTTGCACAAACAGGTCAAAGTTGGCTGGTTGAAGAGAGTGAAACAAATTTCGAACATTATTGTTCAATTTTTTAATTTCAATTAGTATTTTTGCCAGCTCTCGCATTTTTCTTGATGCAACATTAACGAAATGTGCTTCCCTATGTACCGATATGTAGCGAGAGCCAAATGCACATATCAGTTCATCCTTTTTGGCTACAAGGGAAACAGAATCTGGTCGCATCCGCGGAAAAACCTGATTTCTTAATCGCTCATCAACTTTTGTTTGTTTGGTCAAAAAGTTTTGACCATCGGACTGAGCAGTCTTTGAACTGCTGTTAAGATTTTTTGCACAAACTTTTCTGTGTTTCCACAATTGTTTTTTTGAATAAAATCCATAACAATTTGTGAATGGTAAATAATCTTCTTCATTTAAAAGTACCGATGTCTTTTGTGGTCTTTTGCAGCCTTCAGAATTTATAATAAAATTGCCTTTTTTGCGCAAATTTGCTAAAAGTTCTTTCCTTTCGCGACTGTTCTTTGGTTTAGACAATATGCGCTGGACCTCAATTTCGTCGGAATGGTTTCTCTCGATATGGCGAGAAAACTGTAAAACCATTGTATCACAAAAGTAACAATGGTTCTTAAGACGAATGCGCTTTGCTTGGTTCATAGGATGATCTTCCGAAATTTCAGGATCCTGGTTTTCGATTTCGGTGTCGGATTCTAAATTTAAATTTTCATTGTTCAATGGGTCCTAAAAATTTAAATATATTAGTAATTTAACACGAATCAATAAGTAATTAATCTATTAGTTCACCTCTAAGGCAACATCCTCCGATGAACATGAAACTGCATCGCTCTCAGAAGAGCTACTTTTGGTTGATTCATCCATTCCGAACTCAGGGTCTTTATCTGAATCATAGTATTCAGTACTATCCTAAAAGCCAAAAAAAACAGAGTAATTAATTTATTTATTATTTTTCATTTTAATAATCTTACGGATACATCTGAAGGTGCAAAATCATAAATAGAAGCAGGCAGCTCAGTAATTGATGTTTCGGTCTCAGTTTTGCTACATATTTCATTGGTTTCCTAAAACAAAAATAATTTACAAGTCGTTCTGATAAAAACATTGCATAAATTTACCGATTCATCAGAACTATAATCGGCTACAAGTTTAACAGGCTCACAACTTATGGGGAATGATATTTTTCCTTCAACATTATTTATCTCAGGATTTAAAATTTTAGGAACAGACGCGCAATTGCTGTCTTTTGCTACCTACAAAGCGACAAATTTTTATTAAAGAATATTAGACTGCCTTAAGATATATAAGTATATACTTCGAGGTCAACAAATGTGTTTGAGGAAGATTGATGATCATCAGCTTTCTAAAATTTACCAAAAATATATTACATATTATAGATCTCGTAAAGGTAAAACATCAACAAACCTTATGTTCTTTTTTTGGACAATTAGAAGTGAATTGTAAACCTAAAAAAAAATTAATACATGGCGATAAACAAGGCAATAAAAAACTGAATAATACAATCGGTTCTATTTTGGCGAGTTTTGTTTTATTAAAAACCCTACTAGAATAAATTCTGAACTTATATTAAGAAATAGCTACGATTAATTTATACTTTATAAATTATACTAAAATGACTGTCTTGTAGCTCGATAAATCAGTTATGTACTTATAAATATAATTCATAATTAGTTTATGATGCCATAATAAAAATAAGCAAAGTTAGTAACTCCTTTTAAGTCACCATAAGTGAAATATTTGAAATAAAATTCTTACGTTAAGAAATTTAATTTAAATTAAATACTAAATGATAAATTTGTAACGCGGAAACTTAATAGTCTAATCACATGTACTATTGTTAGTTTCGTTTTATTTCGGAGCTTTGATATAGCCTTCCTAGTCACTAATAAATGGCCTATCGTGCGTGCGTTACATAGCTTGAGTTGCATTATTGCTTAGGTAATTTTCGGGAAAACCCTGTTCCTAAGATTCAGTACACAAAGCGCTGGTCAAATAAAAACCTTTTAAGGGTAGAAATATGTAATCTTAATATTTATTACAGTAAGTAGGTAAAATTTTTGAATGACTCAAATTCGTAGCCTGTAAAATATCCGTCAATGAAGATTTTTACATACTATTTATATTAAACTCTAATTTATATTAAAACTATTTTTTTTATTGTGAAAAAGCATATCATAATAATATTTATAAACTTGTTATATCTAAATAAGTCTATGTGTTAGATATATTATTTTTGAATTTTCACCAATGGAAATGTTCGTTATTTCACATAGTATTATTTTTTAAATTATCTTTTACATGTCAAAAATAATAAATTTTCTTATATCGTTACTACATGTCATTTTCCTTTATTTAGCAAAAATTATTTCGATACGTTGTGTAATTGTTTAAAGTCTGATCAAATAATATATAGGTTTCTATTATTTCTATAGCTGCTTTTTTAATATATGGTCACTTAGTTACTTTCAAATAGTTTATTAAATAACTTAATATATATTTCGGCTTCTTAAGTTAACTTCAGAAGTATAATAAGGAGCTTAGCTAAACAAGTTAATATTATTCCAAAATAATATACAGCCACAACAAAAGAGAAAAACAAATAGTGCGGGGAGGGGTATTTTTTATTTACATCAAAGGGCAGGTAGACAACTTTAAAGTGGCGACGAAAATAAGGCAATACAATTCATTCATAAGGGGTTTCCCTTGTCTAATTGCTTTATGGCTTTCAAAGGTTTTTAAAAGATCTAGTTTTAAGCCGTTATTGACCATATGTATCACTTTTAAATTGTCTATGGAAAATAGTGTGTTTGTTTTTGAACATATGTTTCGCTACGTTATAATTTGTTTTATGTAACCGCAAAGAATTTAAATGCTCCTTAAATCTAAATTCAAAGTTACGTACGGTTTTCGCGATATATACATATATAAAGAGTCAGAAGAATTGCAGATTATTTTATAGATTCCGCTTTTAATATTTTATCTTTATTTCCTAATTTGTTGTTGATCAATATCTTTTTTAAAGTATAGTTGCTGTAATAAGCTGCAGTGATTTTTAATTGTTTTAATTTTATGAATGTTGACCTAACTTCCTTATTATTCTTTAATTATTTTATAGCAAGCTTATTAGACAAACGTAAACAAAAACTATATAAATTAAAAGAATGCTATTAAGTCCCGGGACACACGTTGACAATTTTGTCAGAATTGAAAAATTCCCAATGCTCCGCTATCTTTTTTTAAGCCATCTTACACTGGCGTTAGAAAAAGATAGCGCGCTTTATACCTACTAGGAAATCCCAAAAAGATCGCAAAACTTCTCATCGTGTATCACCCCACTAAGAGGCCCTAATAAGTCGAAATAAAGGTTTTTAATAAGCTAATTGAACGTAACTAAGTGCTTTCTATTCGTTCCTTGATGTATCTAAAATATTCTTTCAATAAGTGATTACAGCTGAATTAATCGAATTTATGTAAAATTCATTTTGTCGAATTAACTAAACAAAGTCAACATTTCTTTAGTTTTATTAATATTAATTTGAACGGTACATCATAAATATCATTATATGATTTACAGTAATTAGTTTAAAATAAATAAATTTCATAGAAATAATTTAACTTTAAAAATTATTCTAATCGATTACAAAAGAGCGTTTGATAGTCTTTTGAAATTAACACGAACGATATTCGTGAAAATAGCGCTTTCGCTTTCTTCTTACCCTATACCGTTACTGTTTTAATAAAACGGTAAATTCTTTACCTCATAATCTATTACTGTTATTTAAAATAACTATTGCATATATAAGATTGTTTTTTTTTTGTCAATTGTTGAAAAAATCGCTGTTTTTTATTTGAAGGTAAACCGGAACTCTTAAGAATTCATAGGTTTATTATTAAAATAACATCAATGTTAATTCTAGGTATTTTATTATTGCCGTTTTATTGTAAATTCGGGCTTTAGACACGAAAATGGTATAAATTCATTTGTATATACAAATATATTTTTTGCCGCAATTAAAGTAATAATGAGTATAATGGTTTTTTATTGTACAGTAGTATGAATAAGCGCTTGTAAATATTTAGATCCAAAAGCATAAACCAGAACATGAATTATGGGTGTACGGGACTTAAGTATATTTTTTAAATTTAACTTTATATTAATATTTGATTTATAAAAATGAGATATAGAACAAATATTTACCTAGCATATAATATAAACGCAGCAATTTCTTGAAAATATAAAATAAAAAAAAATTAAGTTCAAAATAGTTCGATTGTATTTTTAATTTAAGAAAAGGAAAATTATTGAAAATATGCATATTACAAAAAATATATTCTTTGTACTTACCCGCTAATTCCAACATTTTCTGGGCGCGCGAAGAATTCATCACAATTTATTTATCAACACGAGTATCAATAAAAGTAACTATTCACAACAGCACAACTTCTGTAATAAGACTTTTTCGAATTGCAGGGTTGACAAATTACGGGGTGCCGAATGTACGATCAAATGTCGTAGAATGTATACTTTGAAATATACGCGGCGATACTAGAGACATTTGCGGAAAAAAATGTAACTACAAATACACCCAAATTTTTATTTTACTATTAATTTGGCACCCCCCTAAAACTGTGTTTGTTGCTTAAATATTATGATTTTCTAGCTTTTCAACACAAAAAACTTTCGGCACCCGATATACGGGTACCAAAAGTAGGTGGGTGCCATATCATATGAAAATTTGGAAATGTATGGGTGCCATATGGATAGTCAGATATATATATATATATATATATATATATATATATATATATATATATATATATATATATATATATATATATATATATATCTACGGCATTCCCTTCATCATAAGCTATACCTAGCGCCTCTTGAAGCGTAATTCCCCTAAAAAAAAGCACATTATTCTTAAATGGCATTAACACCTAACGAGCCCATATGGTCACATCTATGTTTAGAGGCAAATTTTATAGCCATAATAATTTAGACAAATACAGTTTTTACATAATAACATTCGTTCACATGTTATTGATAATATACGTATTAATGCAATTAGCTAGATAATCTTTTCAGAGTTAAATAATACTTACACAAATTTGACGTCCATATTTTTCACGAATATTATCATCACATGTATTCAAATATCCAAAACAAACGAAAACTTTTACCACTGGTTTGCGCAAACTCTCTTAGGCATGTAACGACATGTACTAAACTTGTCTGACCACTCAAACCACTTCGGAGTGAGCACTATAAAAAATGCTTCACGTTTAAAAAACCTCCTTCTAACGAGCCCATATGGTACCGTTAGGCGCTAATGGGTTAAGTTTGTAAGTAGTGAATTTTTTAATTATTTATACCAACGCCAACAATTTATTCATCACATTTGTAGCTCCCTGATGAAGGACATAACCAATGTCCGAAAGCTTGGAATAAAAATTTAAAAGAGTACACGTTTCATTTTTTATTGCTGCCAACCCATTATTTAACGTTTATTTCCTTACGTTGTCAGCAAATACTTCTCGTTCATTATATATATATATATATATATATATATATATATATATATATATATATATATATATATATATATATATATATATATATATATATATATACATACATTAACTTTCACATGTTGGGTTAAAAAGTATTACTATTTTTATATATTTTAGCATATTTGATATATATTTAATACTCAGAAAGTTTTATTATGTTTTTTTTTATAATGCTAGGTACTTTTGTACTGATTTAAGTGGTCTGTTCTTTTTACTTAACCAGTTTTTCTGGATAGCGTACGTTAATTACTTTCTTAATTTTTTATATTATTTCTTCAAGATGTTACCTAAACATCTAAAGACAGATGAATTATCATATGAAATTCTTATTAGGAATGTCTCTGTCCCAAATACAGTAGAGGAAAAACGAAAGATCCATACTTGACTTCTTTCTCAGGAAGCCAGTAACCGTAGTTTTTCTGATGTTTCTGTCAATTTATCTTTTGATGTTAATTACCAACAAGTTTAAGGTTCCATTTCTGATCTGTTAGGTCTTATATCTGATTATTCAGGTACAAAATCTGATAGTAGATTCAAAGCTTTCAGTTCTAGTTTAACTCATTTGTCTGGTAGAATCTCTCGTCTACAGCCAACTTTTGTAGATGAAGAAAAACTGAAGAAAGCTATCCGCTATAATTTGTTAAAATTAGAGGGTACTTTGTCTGATATTGTAGATCAACCTGATATTGTAGACCAACCTGTTGCTTCTACTCCTGATAGAGTAAACCTTAATTATTCTTAATATTCAGCCTCACCTGTTAAGTCTGTTCCTGTTTATAAATCGGGTAGTAAAAAATTTTCTGGTAAAAAACCTCTAATTCCATTTCTGGAACATATTGAAACGATAAAGTTTTCTAGGAACTGCACTGATCAATATTTATTAATCGCTGCAGAAGATTTATTTGAAGGTGCTGCTTTTACTTAGTGACATAATCATTTCACAAAAAAATCTTTTAGTTCATGGTCTGAATTAGTTGCTTCCTTAAAGGAAACTTATTTACCTTATAATTATGAAATAAATTTGTAGAAACAAATACGTTTTACAAAGCAGTGTTTTAAACAACCGGTCTCTGCATGTATTTCTTATATGGAGTCGTTGATGCCTCGATCTTCAAAATTAGTTCCTGAGTGTGAAAAAGTGGATCAAATCATTAATGGTCTTATTCCTGACTATGTCAAGGCTCTTGTTTTCCAGGATGTGGAATCAGTTGCAGACCTTACAAAGTATTGTAAGAAATTTGAAGCTGCTCTTACTAATTCGACTCGCACCAAAATTTTTTGTTGAGTCACTTTCATCTTTTGCTTAATTTTGGAACTGCAACATGAAAGGCCATACTCTTCAAGTATGTAATAAACCCAAGAGAAAGTTTTGTCATGGTTGTGGGATTAATAATATCACCACAGATGAATGTAGGAGATGTTCAAAAAACAGTTTGCGAGGTCAAGCTTCGACATACAGCATGCCTCCAAGCAGCCAAACGTCTGTCCTAGGAACATCGAGCAAAGGCCAGAACATCCTAGGAAAAACTTCGAAAACATTTGAACAACCCAAGTCAGTAAGTGTTTCTAAGCAACTTATACCTAAAACTGTTTCTTCTTTTGTATCTAATGATAATTTATGCACTTCTTCGTCAGTACAATCTGAAACTTTATCTTCTTCTAGTACTTCTGTTTCTTCTACTGGTCCTTTAAATTCTAAGGTACATTTCAATTCTGGTCCATTACTAGTGTTCATACTAATGATAATAGACTATAACTGTTTTTTCTGTAGATAATGAGACAACCTCTGCACTTCTTGATAGTGGCAGTAATGTTAGTATTATTGGTTCTCCTTCTTCATTTTTACTTAAAAAGCTTAATTTAGCACTTAATTATGATGTCTCAGTTCAACTCACTACCACTGATGGAAACATTCAGAGTACTTTAGGATATGTTTGGTTACCTGCTACATTATTGAGTAAAACTCAATCACTTAAAGTGTTACTAGTTTCTTCTATTTCACATAAAATAATATTAGGTATGGATTTTATTCATTTGTTTCAATTTTCTTTGGATTTCTCAAATTTTTCATTTAAGGTAACAGATTTATCTACCTGTGTAGTAAATACTATTGTTAGTTCTGAAAATCTTTCTGACATTCAGGAATCACAACTCAACTCTGTTATTAAGTTGTTTAAAGAAATAGGTCCTACAGATTCCATTGGTAGAACTCATCTATATACACCTCATATAGATACTGCCAATGCTAAACCTATTAAAAAGAGACAGTATCTATTGTCACCTGCTATGCAGAAGGTTTTAAATGCTGGAGTGGATAAAATGCTAAAACTTAAAGTTATAGAAGCCTTTAACTAAAAGTACACCATGGTCTTCTCCTTTATGGCTTGTGGCAAAGAAAGATGCTTCGCACCGAGTTTTCGATGGTAGAAAACTTAATTCTGTTACAGTTCCTGATAGTTATCCTATGCCTTTAATTGATACAATTATTTCTTAATTAAGAGATGCTAAGTTCATATCTTCTATTGATCTTAAACATGCTTTTTATCAAATTCTTTTAGATGTAGAATCTAAATTAAAAACTGCTTTTTCTGTGCAAAATAGAGGTTTATATTGTTTTCATGTTTTACCTTTTGATCTTAATAATAGTGCTCAAGCTATGTATAGAGTCATTGACTCAGTTATAGGTGCTTCATTAGAACCTTAAATTTTCTATTACTTTGATGATATTATTGTTGTAACTCCACATTTTGATACTCATATAAAAACTCTGAAAATACTATTCAAGCGTTTGAAAGATGCAAATCTCACTGTTAATTTTGAGAAATGCCATTTTTTGCAGATCTTCACTGCAATTCCTTGGATTTGTAGTAGATGATCAAGGGTTAAGAACTGATCCTGGTAAGGTCCAGTCTATTTTGAAATACCCTGTACCCACAAATATTACCCAGATACGTCGGTTGATTGGCTTAATTGGTTATTACCGTAGGTTTTTAAACAATTTTGCTACTATTTTTAGTCTCACTTCTGACTTGCTGAAAGGCAGAAAGAAAGGTCAACCTATTACGTAGACTACCGTAGCTGATGAAGGTTTTCACAAAATTAAACAGGTTCTTACAACAGCTCCTGTTCTTGCAAGTCCTGATTTTTCCAAGCATTTATATCTTGCTTGTGATGCAAATGACTCTGGTGTTGGTGGTGTTTTATTTCATAAAGATGATGGATTAGAACATCCTATGGCTTACTTTAGCAAAACTTTAACAAGAACTCAGCGAAATACAACCACTAATACAACTACTGAGAAAGAATTGTTAGCAATTTTGTTATCAATTGAAAAATTTAGATGCTATTTTGAAGGTAGTGATAATTTTACTGTTATTACAGATCACTCCTCATTACAGTAGCTATATAGCATGAAAAATCCTTATTATAGAATTGAATGATATGGATAGATGGATAATGAAACTGTATTTTCACAAATTTACTGTTGTTCATCGTAGTGGTTCTTTAAATATAGTAGCTGACTCTCTTTTAAAAAGTCCTAAAGCATCTCAAGTTTTTTTCTTTAATTTATCTAATTTAAAAACAGATGCTTGGTATAGGAATATGATAACAAAAGTTACAGATAATTCTTACTTATATCCTGCTTTTAAAGTCCAGGATAATGTTTTTTATAAACATGTTTTTTCTAGCTGAAAGTTTTCTGATTTTTCTCTAGAATGGAAAATTTTTGTTCTTGCTCCACATAGGAAGTACATTTTGCAAATGCATCATGATGATCCTACAGCTGCTGATCTAGGTGTCTTTAACCCTAGAACCACACAGTGATGATTGGGATATATCTAGTACCGTGAAGTCGGATACGACATCATTCTAATTTTACCGCTATTTTATATCTAAAACTTATTTTAATGTACAAAACAGACAATTGTAAACTAAATCACCAAACTTATAATAGATTTTACTGAAAACTACGTTTATTTAATATATAAAAAAATTTATAAAATACATTAGAAATACATAAACGATTAAACAAAAGTAATACAATTCTTCATATTCCAAGTTATAAAATGGAACAAAACAACAACAAAAACGGTTAAATAAAATAAAAAATTACAAAATTTTTATTAATAATTAATTGTAGTGCTGGGGGCAAACAATTCGTTTGTGCTCACCACGCACACTTTTATTACAATGGCCACAAATGTAATTTTCTCTCCTTCTCTTTCTCCGATCACAGAAGGCACACAATCCTGGTCTTTGTGGGCTTCCTTGTTGAGCGTCAGCAGCTATATTTGTAGCGGAAGGGACAGCTTTATCCAGCAATATAGATATTTGCGTCTTTAGTGCAACTGGAATTCTCGAATTTTGAATTCTTCGCTCCATGTGAGTAGCCGATAAGGCGAGCGATACATTTTTTAAAAATTGAAATATCGAAACAGGTGTATCTACATTCAGTTTGTAAATCACAAAATCATTCACAGCAGCAGAGTCAAGAACTCCAAAAAAGTACCTCATAGGCCATCGGTTAGAATTTCTTTTGGTGGTCTTTGAATGACAGAGCTGATCAAAGACGTCGACTCCCCCCTTTGTAATATTGTAGAATTCTATTATATCAGGTTTATTGGAAATTAAATTTACATCTCCAGTAGAATGCATTGACGACATCATAACTACATTTTTATTTTTCTTAGGTACATAAGATACCAACATTTTATCCGGACTGTACAAAAATCGTAATGGCTCAGTAGGAATCCCTTTTGTGTCAATAAAGGATTTAGGAATCTCCCTCTTATTTTTTGAAAGGTGCCTACTAAAGTAAGATTATTCTTCCTAAGTTTTTTAGACAGTTGACAAGACGAAAACCAGTTGTCGGTAATAACGTTTCTATTTGAGTTCTTGATGGGTTCTACCAGCTTGAGAACATATTGAGTTGGTAACAGCAGGTCACTTTGTGGTCTGTTCTCTTTGACAACGTAAGGAATTTCTCCATAGAAATAGAATGTTCTTGCATCACAAAGAGAAATAATTTTGAAGCCATACTTGTTTGGTTAACTGGGTATATACATTTTAAACGGGCATCTTCCCCTAAGGCTCAACAAAGTCTCATCCACGGTTATATACTCCGATGGAGTGAAATTTTTTCTGCAATTACTCTCGAATAAAATCCAGAATTCTCTGAATGGAGCAAATTTATCTGTTCTTCTTTGTTATTTCCTCGTGATCTTAGAATCGAAGCAGAGCACTGTCAACAAAAACTCAAAACGATTTTTGCTCATGACGCAACGAAATAAACTGGGACCAAAAACTGGAGAAAACACATCCAGTAATATCAAGCCTGAATTTTTTAGTGCATCAAGTAAATATAGCAAGCCAATAAAGGACATTAGTTCTGTAATATCTGTTGAAGATATGTAAGACTGTTCTGAATTATATGACAATGATTTTTTCTCAATTTATTTATTAGTATATTGAACAATCAGTTCAATCATCTCATCTGTTATAATCAGATTAAAAATATTTATTTCGTCATTAAGACCTTTGGCTTAACCCTTTGCTCCTGGAAGGTGGGTAATAATTTTTCTCGAAGGAGTTTGAGAGTGTATACTACTCAATGGAATGTCAGTCCAAATTGTTTCATTGTCTGTACCCAAAAAAAGTTTCTCTCACCTAGTGGTTCATTTGCTAAAGGTACGTCCATACCTTGGTCATTTTCGTCGCAGTCCTACCACAGGGTACATATTTGATATCCTCATAGTCATGATCCGATAAAATATTGTCCTTAATTTCACTTACACTGCCATCTATGGATGAATCGCTTTCTCCATCTTTTAGAAATTTCTTCCAAAATCTCCTTTTTAGATAAATATCTTCGATTAAATTCCATTTTCTAAAAAAAAAAAAAAATATTACGTAAACCGACGTCGTATCCGACATCAACGCCTAATAAAATCCGAACGAAAAACGTTTGACTCACCTTACTTCGTGGGTATCAAAAGAGGACGATTACTTAGGAGGGTACTAGACGGCAGTAGACGCCAACCCCACCCCACTACCTTATACGCATAAAATGTCAGACTTGATGTCGGATCCGACGTAACCGTGTGATCTACGATGAAAACCCTTTCTGGGATTTCAGAATTGTATGACTGGCCTAAAATGAGATCTTTTGTTGAGAAATATGTTCATAAATGTAAAGTTTGTGCTTCTTGCAAGCCTAGTAACTTACCTCCAGCTGGTCTTATGGGACAAAATCGCGATATTAATTTTTCTTCTATCTAAAAAAATTTGATACAATGCTAAATACTTTCCTCAGATTAATCCTACTGAACGAGTTAATAAGACGATTGTTACTGAAATTAGGTCTTTTATTCAGGACAATCATAAAAATTGGGACAAGGGGATTTTTAAAATAAAATGCCCAAGCGTTTCGCCTAGCTAAACATGAAGTGACACAATTTTCTCCTTCATTTTTAACGTTTGCTAGAAATGTTCCTGTTGATGGTTAATTCTTTGGTGCTATTAAAGAAACATCTAATAATATTGTTAATATTAACAATAAATTGTTTGATATCAAGCCTTTAGAGAATATTTCTCCCGTCTTTAATGAAGTTCAGAACAGAATACGTCACTCTTACAATACCAAACTAAACGCTACAATTTACGTAGACGTGGTGTAAAATTTCTAATAGGTGACAAAGTCTGGAAGAAAAAGAACATCCTTTTAAAAGATGATGGATGATTTTTATGCTAAATTAGCTCCCAAATTTATTCCGTGTATTATACATAAAGTTCTATCTCAATTGGTATATAACCTTAAGGATCTAGATGGTAAAAAAATTGGTAATTTTCATGTGCAAGATAATATTTTAGATGTCACTGATTCTAGTGATTATGAGTCTTAATAATGTTGTATAATATGATAAAGCATTATATTTTACTATTTTGTCTCTTTATATTTTGATATTTGTCTACTTATGATAAACATATTAATCTTATTTATTTGACATTACCCTAACTGTTCATATATTTATATTATTTTACTTTGGGTAATTGTTTTTGATTTTGATACAATTAAAAGCCTCATCCAGCACTTTGTGTATGACAACATGGTTTGTTGCCTGCATACATGGTGTTTTAGTTTTCCTAGCATGCATATATCCTAAGGAGATTTTGGGCCAGATTATATGAATCTGTGTTCCTTTTTGGTCTTTTAGAGACCATTAATATACTGTAGGTATATTTACATTTTTTGGATAATGTGTTTTTTCTTATTTCTTTTGGAGTTAAAATAATTCTAAGCAATCTACTTTTAGAAATCTGGTGTAGAATTATGGCGCTTTGAAGTTTGATTGTAGTATACTTACTTTCACTTGTTTTCTTCTATCTATTGTAAACTATATTTATGCAGTACTTTATTCTTTTGTGTAGATCCTTGGTTTATATTTAGTGAGAATAATATTTCTTATGTATCATTATCTTATTTTCATTATTAACTTACGCTTAGTCTTCTAGGACTTGTTTTATGCAGTTACTATATCTCTTTTGTGTAGAACATTGTCTTATTTGACTTATCAAGTAAATTAAATGTATTTTTGAATTGTTTATCAATAATTACATTTACATATCAATGTCTACATGCTTTTACTCATATTATAATTTTGATATTATTGTTACCTTAGTTTAGGTACTTAATCATCCTGACTACTAGTTTTTTTTAAGATTCATTCATTAGCAGTGTCATTCTATTCATAGCTATTCATTTCTGTGAGATAATATAATCTCTATATTATATATTTACCTGACTTTGCTTATTAGTCTTTATTTTTATATACTTACCTGATTTGATTTTAACTATTAATTAGACTTCATACTATGTGTATAATATGCTATTTTGCAAAGGAAGTCGTTGTTACTTCCGAAGAAGAATTTCTGAAGACAGATCTTACTTAAATAGTGGGTTGTCTCCAGGGTATGGCGTTGGGGGTTCATGGCACATAGGGCTGTCGTCTCCGAGAAGCGCTGTCGTGGTTTAACCGTGGGCTATGGGCCACTGCGTTCATACCAACATGGTTTCAACTGATGCTTTGGTAGGGTCCATGTACAGTACCAAAGTCTGCAGATAATCGATTAATCTAAATTAATTTTCTGCCTTCTTTTTAGTCTGATGAATACTAAAATTCATTGGGTAATATGCATTTATATTCCCATGAGAGTTTCGCTCAAAAACTGTATATATGATAATTATTAAATTTTTATTATAAAGTTTAGGCTACACCATCTTACTGGTTACTTTATAACAGTACCTTATTTAATTTCAGTTTAATGAATACTGAAATTCATTGAGTAATTTTTTTATTTTTTCAGAGATATTCTCTGTAGTAATTTATTAATGGTAAATTAATATTTTCAGTGTGATGAATACTAAAATTCATTGGGTAATTTGTTTTATTTTCCCCAGATTATCATCTGAAAATAATTTTGTTATACTTTTTTTTAAATATAACAAATTTTAGTCATAATCTAAATTTTTTATGAATAATGTATAATTACTTATATTCATTAATTTAATTATTTTTTTATAATATTTTAGTCTGACGGATACTATAATTTGTTGGGAAGTGTTCAATTTCTCTGAGTAATACTCTAAATTTTTTATCATCAATATTTTGTTATTATATTCATTAACTTGATTGCTTTATTATAAAGTATTTATTTTTGATTTATTCCTACAGATTACTATTGCATATACTTATTCCTAGGTAGAACATTGTGTTCTTGTTTTCTTTGAGAAAAATTTCTCAGTTGTGTTCGAAATTTTTCTGATGAGTGGTAGGAATGTGTAACGTTATAAACGTTACATCTTTATTAATTTATATTTAAATAATTATTTTATTTTAATTTCTTTATTAATTTATCAATTCTTTTACCTCCAGCTTCGTTTTTACTATTTTTTCTTCAAAAAGTAGTTGGCGCCCTCTGTTTTTCTTTTCTTCCTCTGTTTTTCTTTTTCTGTCTTTCTTTTCTCTCTCTTTCTGTCCAGTAGAATAAATGTTCTGTTCAGTGTTGACAGAAATGCTAATTCTATGATATAGGAACATCCTACGACATCTATGCTAAGTTCATTCAGTCCCATCCTATTTTCTGTCAATTAACTTTAATGGTGGGACTATTTTTTGTCTATAATTGAAATTTATAAAAGACTGTAGGAATTATAATAAGCTTCATTTTATGGTCTGTAATATTTCTCTTGGCGTAAGTACTTTCATCGTAATCTTTATTCTATAATTCTGACAGCATTTCCAATATTCATAACCTTACTTATTTCGAAAGCACGTTTTTTTGATTCTGAGTTGTTCTCGATTATATGCATCTAGGAATCTGAAAAAAATTTAACTAAGTAATATTAATTATATTTCATTTTATCCTTGCCATTCGCTATTTCTTTAATTGTAATTTTGTAAAATGGCAAGGAAGTTAAACTCCTTTTGATGTGTCTCTAATACCAGTTGTTGTTGTATTTTTAGTTTATTGACCATATCGAAGAATATACTGAACGATTTATTGACAACATTCAAATTTATTGACCATATCGAAGAATATACTGAAGGTTTTATTGACAACATTCAAATTTATTGACCATTTCGAAGAATATATTGAAGATGTTATTGGCAAATTTATTAATTACTTAATCACGAGGCTACATCTACATGTTACAACATAACATCTAATTGGGAGGACAAATAAGCAGCCTATCTATGCCATAAGTATCATCCTCACAAATTAATTGTTAAGTTTTGGCAGGGTTGAATATTGTTTTTTATTTTTTTTTTTAATAAACATGATTGGTTAAAATTTGTTTTAATTTCTATCAGCTAAGAGCTCGGGTTCAACCCCTAGTTTAAGACAAGGGGAACTTTAACTTTAGATTCTGAGCTAATCAAGGCATAATTCATAATAAAAGGCTCAGAAATTATAACTCAGTATCCTAATTATCTCGAAATCTTCAGTCATGCCTTTAAAACTCATCACGGACATGCTGCTGCATATTACTGTAAATAAATTAACCACACGATATCCATGCTTACAAACTCCTGCATCCTCACAGGCGAGACACGATTTAAATAATCTCAAAAAGAAGTATTATTTATCGGGATACCGTCGAATTGTAGGAATAGCTGAAAATAAGAAAGTGGGCAACCTAGCAAACACAAGTCGAATAAACTCACAATATACAACAAAATTAAGAAATTACCCATACATCGATCTCAAAAATCTAATTAAAGCTCACTGTAGAAATATATGGCAAGAGTACTGAAAATATATAGGAACCAAACTAAATGAGATCTCTCCTCTTGTAAAGACCATTTTGAATAATCCACTAAATAGAAAAAAGCATGTAATAATTAACCGACTAACCGGGGGGTCTGGAATCTTCAAAAGACATCTTAGTCCAGGACGCCGCCTGACTGACCTTAGTGCAAGATTCGTTCTTCGTACTCCCGGCGACAGTTCCCGAGGTACTTTAAAATACCCTGTAGTCGCCGAGTCTACACCGAACGCCTATCTGCTAAACCAGACCCTCCTCTGTCATCCAGCGATCCGGAAGCCGAATGGCCGCTGTAAGGCCGGCATAACTTCCGAAGCACTATCTTCATTCATTCACTCTCCATTTATCCACATCAACACTCCATTCATCAGCAAGAAAACTCCCTGTCTCGTTCCAGGTAGCGCGTAGAAGACCCTCATCGCTCCTAGTACAGCATCACTCCCAGACAGGCATTTCCTCCTTCCCCACAGTCTGACTCACGCAGTCTAACTCATATAGTCTGACCCACTTTTCTAGCTTCAACTTCCAGCATCATTCCCTCTTACCTTTGCCACTGATCTAGCTCTCTTTTTTCCCCTTCTTTTTTTTTGATCACTGCACGGATATAGTTATGTACGTTAGTCCAACCTGCTTTATTTTCAATCATTCTCTTAATCATTTCCCTCACTGTAACAAAATTCACACGTTTTTCTCTTTCCATTCTGTTTCTTTCTATTAAATATCTGTTGCACTCTAACATCGTATGTTTAGCAGTGTCCGAGTGTTCACAGTATGCGCATTCATCTGTGTCATCCTTTCCGAACCTAGAGAGGTAGGCCCTAAAATACCTGTGACCTGTGAGCACCTGCGTCAGGAGATAATCCAGTCGCCTGTGTCCACAGTCTACCCAATCTCTTATGTTCGGGATCAACATTCTCGTTCACTGTACCACATTCTCCGTGTTGTTCCATTCTTCTTGACATCTTTCAATTGACCTTTCCCTTTCCTGTCCTCTTTCGGCCATAGTAAGGTTTGGGCCTGGTCTCTTATGAAGCTCTTTTCTTTCCACCACCAAAACATGAAACACATCCAGTGGTGGTCCACAAGACTGCCGCAGACACATTTATGTAGGCGCATGCCACTCGCAACAGACTTGCTCTGTCCACTCGTGTTATGAGCCTCCTATAGGCCGTTATCTCTACCGCCCCTCTCCACACTGGTGCCGCGTAAAGGACGATCGACTGTACAACACCATGTAAGACCCTTCTCCTTTCGAAATTGGATCTCCCAAAGTTGGGCATCACCCTACCCAACGAAGCCGCACTATTTGCAGCCTTTGAAGCCACCTCCCGCACGTGCTCCCTCCATTTTCCATTCTGGTGCAATGTCACTCTTAGATACTTTACATGTTTCTTGAGTGTTAGACATGCTCCCGCACATTGTGATTAAACACTTTGCCTGTTCGTTTTCCCCTTCAGAATGATAGCTTCGATTTTCTCTGCCGCAAGTTTTAGCGTTTTAGTTCCAAACCCGGTATTTTAGATCTGGCTCATCACGGGCCGCTACCAGTGCAGCGAGGTCATCTGCGAATGCGAGAGGGTTGTACCTTCTCCGTATTCACAGTTCATAATCATTCATCAGGTAACCAGAACATTCTCTCTCCCATAGGCATTTTGTAAGGAGGATGCGCTTGGAATTTCTTCATGACGATCTTGTATCCCTGACCCCAGATGTCCTCATCCAGATTTTCATACAGCTCTTTACAGTGCCTTCTTTTTTCTGTACGGATTTTCCTGTAAAGTTCCCTCTTCCTTGCGCGGTACTCTTCCTCGATCTCGTCGATGACCTCAAGGTTGATCTCTGTTTTGTCCATTGCTCTCGTGATTCTCTTCTCATTACTATACATTCATTTCTTAGTACTTTAATGTCCGCATTACACCAGTATGGTATCCTGTTGACACCTTGGCGACCTATCTTACTTTCTTACATCGTTTCTTTAATGACTTCAGGTTTTCTACCGGTAGTCATTGGCCTTGTATTATGCTCACTCTCCATATAGTCAGCTTCTCGTATACTTTCCAGTCATTTCTATCACTACATCTGCCTCTCGACGTCCCGGACGCACGGACCTCGTTAGTGGTCAGCGTTCCGGTTATCAAGAACTTCCGGTGTAGTCTGGCAAAACCTTCCAGCTTCTTGCTTTCGCAGCTATTTCTTGTGTCGCCATGGTCACAATAATTAACCGACTAAGAACTAGACATACAGCACTTACCCATAAATTCTTAACTAATAAAGAATCGTCGCCAACCTGCAGAAACTGTTTTCTTCCATTGACAGTGAAGCATATTCTGATGAGTGATTGCCAGTATTATGAAGAAAAAAGAAGAAAATATATAATCTCAGATGACATCAAAATCACCCTAACTGTAACACCGAACATGTATTAACTTATTTAAAAGATTTATATACATATATATATATATATATGTATATATATATATATATATATATATATATATATATATATGTATATATATACACACATATATATATATATATATATATATATATATATATATATATATATATATATATATATATATATATATATATATATATTGTAACGATTGGGGTTTATAGAAAATAATTTATAAGTTATATACTACATAATATTAGATATAAAAAAGTATTTGATTATTTTAAATAAGTTATATACTAGAGAATTTTATAAAAATATATTTATGTGAGGGAATTTTAAGAAATTAGCATATAATAATTGTAAAAAGTTGTATTTTAGTAATTATAATGTGGTAGATACATTTAAGTGAGCCATGTGACTAGGCAACCAACTATACATATGTGAGTGACAGATATACTTACTCTGAAGTGACGTTTAAGAATTTTTACGAATATAAGTGGGGTTATATTGTTTGAAATGTGTATTTTATTAAATTAGAGTGTTAGTTACTAATTTGAATGTTTATTCTGATCTGAAAAGCCTAAATGTCAACAAAATTATCAATGGAACATTAACGAATTCTCCAGAGTGCAGAGTGTGACCATTGTTTACGGTCGAACATTCTGGAATAATGATTATGTCGGTGGATGGAACAGATATTTTTTCGAGAACATCTATATAGAAGTAATGGAACAAATTGGAACATGATCTCTTGCCAGATGATTCTGGAATATCCAAAAAGATATAAATACCCGTGATTTGGATTCAAGAGGGCAGTTTTTAGTCAGAAGTCAGGCCAGTTTATTATGAAAGTTAGTAGAAGATAGACACAATTAATTAGTGAAGTCAATTGTTCACAGTTTTAGTAAGTCAGTCAAGCAGTTTAATAAGAAATATGAAAGTTAGTTGGAGATAGTCTAATTGTTTAATATAGTGAGTTAAATGAAGATTAAAAATTATGCATATATTTAATGCACATTTATAATTATACACAAATAATTATTGAAGATTATAAAAGTATATTAGAAGAATATTGGATGGACATTGGAAGGAATTAAAATTATATTATGATTGGAGATTAGTATAAATCAACTTATAATAATTGGATATTGGTATATTGAAAAGAAGAATAAATATATGGTGTTTGCTGGTTTGCTTGGTGGTGTAGAAATGCTGGTGAAGAAAACTATATCTTAAATTGGTAGAAGCTGATAATTGGAAAAAGTAATTTCACAAAAACAAGGATAACCGAAGTACGAAGACATTTAGTGATGATTAGAATCTATATAGTGGAAAACAGTTCATTTAGGCATTCAGTGAAAGAAAGGTACCAAATTTTGTTAATATAATTTAGTTAGTGTCATAACAATTTCAAATTTGAAGATAGTTTTGTTTAAATTTTAGATTGTCTATAGAATTTAATTAGTTTTATAAGAATATCAATTTAAAGATAGTTTATTTTAAATTTACATTGGCTAGGTTAAATATATATGTGTGTTTCATAATAGTTATAATAAAGATAATTTAAAAAAGTACTTACAAGCTAATTCTTTGAGAACCGCGATAAAAACCCTATATTATTAAAAATACTCATTGCTCATCATTCAAACAAAAAACACATCATAACAATATATATATATATATATATATATATATATATATATATATATATATATATATATGCAATCATTATATATAAACAAACAATCATCCACATCAACCACGCAGGGTTATTAGCGGAGTATTAGCAAGCTTTCGATCTATTTACAATATATATATATATATATATATATATATATATATATATATATATATATACATATAGAAAAGAAATTTAATCTTTGCAGATTAGTTAAATAGTAAACTCTTAAATATTGGGGAAATCTGCAAGAAATACTCTAATGTGTATCAATTGTTTCGCCGAACGTTTTCGCCAAAGAGAATTAATTTGGCTTCTTCAGGGCTGAAAGAGAATAAATTATAATTAGCTACCATATATTATCTATTAAAACATTATTGATCTTACCGTAACTTAGAATTGTAGAGTTAGGATATTAAAAAACTTTGCTAGTAACATAGTGGTGTTTTTTTTGTTACTATGTGCAAAAAAAGTTTTTTTATAAGAATTGAAATGTATGGTAGCTTCGAACTTGACACGTAAAGGCTTACCCAAGGTTAATCGAAAAACCCAATGCAACTACATTTAAAAGGAGGTAATTCTTTGAAATGTCGGCAATAACTAAATTTTTGATTTTTAGATAGTTAAAAGTGAGGTTCTGTTTAAGCCAGAACGCAAGCGCTGACAACTTCATTATCGTTGGTATGAATCTTTATGTCGTTAAGGTTCATTGGTAAAAAACGAATGAATTTAAATCCCAGTAAAGGGAAATATTATTTTGATTTTCTTTATTTAATTATATTATATTGTTCATGTATTATTGAATCTTATTGAGACGTATCTAAGAAAAGCAAGGGAATGTTATATATTTTTTGTTAATGAAAATTAATTATAAAGGTATGTTAGTTGTTAATGGATATATCAGTCAAGTTAGTAATCTGTGATATAGTATTGTTCTTGGTATCTGATTTAAGTAACAGGTGGTATATATCGCTTAGATTCTTGATGTCACTCTTAACATTAATGGAGAAATCGTTAAGAAAAATATAAGACATTTCAATGAACTCTCTTTTAGATTTATTGTTCTCACGGTGGAGAATTGTGGTGTTGGTATAGTCCATGAGATGACCAGTGGAATGGACATGTTTGGCTAATGCACAACGGTCAGGGTGAAGTCGAGAATCACTTTTGTGTAGTGTAATACGTGATTTCAATAATTGAGATGTTTGACCGATGTAGGAATTGTTGCAAGAGAGACATGGAATGTTGTAGACAATATTACTAAGCCTATCTATGGGAGTCTTATCTTTTATCTTAGAATAAAGATTATTAATTGTTAGGGCTGATCTACAAGCTACATTAAGTTTAATGTTGTTATTATTATTGCCAAAGCTATTTTCAACACTTTTCAGAATCCTTGTTAACCCCGGAGTGATATCTCTGAAATATGGTAATGAAAAATATTTGTTTATAGGAGTATCAGAGACTGGGCTCCCACTTAAGACATCAGGATCAGCATTGTTAGTCGCGAAGGAAGGTGAAATATCTTCGTCATGGATAGTATTAAACAAAATCTTATTAACTAATGGTGTTGGATAAGCGTTTGAAATAAAAAGTTTCTGTAGGATTTGTAGGTTTTTTGTATGAAATGAAGGATCTGATAGTTTTGTTACTCTATTTTTCATCTGTTTGATTAGGTTGACTTTGGTAGAATTATTATGGTATGAGTTGTAGTTAAGGTATCTACCAGAATGGGTCGGTTTTTGATACCAATCTATTTTGATGTTGTTGGTTTCCCTGATCATCCTTATGTCTAGAAAGGGGACGGACCAATTACCATCTTCCCTCTCTATAGTGAACTGGATGTAGGGGTCATAACCACATACATCCAGTTCACTATAGAGAGGGAAGATGGTAATTGGTCCGTCCCCTTTCTCGACATAAGGATGATCAGGGAAACCAACAACATCAAAATAGATTGGTATCAAAAACCGACCCATTCTGGTAGATACCTTAACTACAACTCATACCATAATAATTCTACCAAAGTCAACCTAATCAAACAGATGAAAAATAGAGTAACAAAACTATCAGATCCTTCATTTCATACAAAAAACCTACAAATCCTACAGAAACTTTTTATTTCAAACGCTTATCCAACACCATTAGTTAATAAGATTTTGTTTAATACTATCCATGACGAAGATATTTCACCTTCCTTCGCGACTAACAATGCTGATCCTGATGTCTTAAGTGGGAGCCCAGTCTCTGATACTCCTATAAACAAATATTTTTCATTACCATATTTCAGAGATATCACTCCGGGGTTAACAAGGATTCTGAAAAGTGTTGAAAATAGCTTTGGCAATAATAATAACAACATTAAACTTAATGTAGCTTGTAGATCAGCCCTAACAATTAATAATCTTTATTCTAAGATAAAAGATAAGACTCCCATAGATAGGCTTAGTAATATTGTCTACAACATTCCATGTCTCTCTTGCAACAATTCCTACATCGGTCAAACATCTCAATTATTGAAATCACGTATTACACTACACAAAAGTGATTCTCGACTTTACCCTGACCGTTGTGCATTAGCCAAACATGTCCATTCCACTGGTCATCTCATGGACTATACCAACACCACAATTCTCCACCGTGAGAACAATAAATCTAAAAGAGAGTTCATTGAAATGTCTTATATTTTTCTTAACGATTTCTCCATTAATGTTAAGAGTGACATCAAGAATCTAAGCGATATATACCACCTGTTACTTAAATCAGATACCAAGAACAATACTATATCACAGATTACTAACTTGACTGATATATCCATTAACAACTAACATACCTTTATAATTAATTTTCATTAACAAAAAATATATAACATTCCCTTGCTTTTCTTAGATACGTCTCAATAAGATTCAATAATACATGAACAATATAATATAATTAAATAAAGAAAATCAAAATAATATTTCCCTTTACTGGGATTTAAATTCATTCGTTTTTTACCAATGAACCTTAACGACATAAAGATTCATACCAACGATAATGAAGTTGTCAGCGCTTGCGTTCTGGCTTAAACAGAACCTCACTTTTAACTATCTAAAAATCAAAAATTTAGTTATTGCCGACATTTCAAAGAATTACCTCCTTTTAAATGTAGTTGCATTGGGTTTTTCGATTAACCTTGGGTAAGCCTTTACGTGTCAAGTTCGAAGCTACCATACATTTCAATTCTTATAAAAAAACTTTTTTTGCACATAGTAACAAAAAAACACCACTATGTTACTAGCAAAGTTTTTTAATATCCTAACTCTACAATTCTAAGTTACGGTAAGATCAATAATGTTTTAATAGATAATATATGGTAGCTAATTATAATTTATTCTCTTTCAGCCCTGAAGAAGCCAAATTAATTCTCTTTGGCGAAAACGTTCGGCGAAACAATTGATACACATTAGAGTATTTCTTGCAGATTTCCCCAATATTTAAGAGTTTACTATATACATATATATATATATATATATATATATATATATATATATATATATATATATATATATATATATATATATATATATATATATATTGTTGTGAATTTATTAATTGTTATGTCTTTAATTTATAATGTCTTTACTAATTTATTATATTGTTCCTACTTTAATTTATTAAAAGGCACGATAATTTATATAAGTTTATTTCTCACTAAATAATACACATAATTTATTTAGGCGAGCGTAACATAAATATCGCGAGCGCGAATCTTCTTTATTAACTGCCCTTCATATAAAAATGTTGTATTTATATACGAAATCCTGATATACTAGAACAGCATCGAAAGATCGAGAAGCTTAGCCGGCTCATTCACCATAATTTGAATCTAGACTTCCACCGAAATTTCTACAATAAAACAGAATAATTAGTCATAAAAGTTAGGCCAGTATATTTATCGTAACATTGCCCCCCTCTTAAAAGATGGTTCCTCCTGGAACCTTGTCGGGACTGGAACCGGAACTGTATGCTGGTATCGGCAACTGGACCCTCTTTTACAACTTCCAGTTGTATAAAAATGACAAGGGACGGTTTTCTCTCCGCACCAGTAACTATGCGGATTGCAACAGACTAACACCTGGACTTCGGTGTCTTTAAAGATCTCCTCCACCATATTTCGGATAACCCTCCAATCTAATTGGCGGCACTCCAACTTTGGCATGGCTAACTTTTGCACGTCGGACTCTAGTACGTGCTCTCTCAATTGAAGTAAGGCTTCCCATACATCTCGGTAGGTAGGTTGGTCACGGGCAGTGTCTTTTGTTACCAGGTAGAAAAGGTAACGTGATGCATCTTGGAGTTTCAAGGTTTTACCGGGAGCTGGCACTTGGCATTGGAGTTCTGCAACTCGACCAAACTTCCTTCGAAAGACGGATGCCAACCCTGGTGCGTCTTTGATACTGGCCGGGATGGTAAGGGCCAGCGAGTAGTCATCGGGGAGCGCGAGTAGATCTTGCTTTTCTTCAGTGGTAACACCATGTCTCGCTTTACCGGTACCTCCATAGGCACCCATGAATTCCTCAAACGTGAGGTCAGACACATCTTGGACTTGGTTTACTTCCACTTCTTCATCTACGTCGTGGTCACCCTCGAAAGATGCCAACCGGTTATGGTGTACTATCATCGGCTTTCCCCTCGGAATCTTGCCTATTCGGTAGATGACATCGTTGATCTTCTCCATGATGAGGTATGGACCTTCCCAAAACTGCTGCAATTTGGGAGAACAACCTTTTCGCTTCTTGGGATTATACAGCCATACTTTGTCGTTCTTCTTAAAGCAACCCTTTTCGGCTTGTGTATCGTACCGTTTCTTCATTCTGTCGCTAGCGATCTGAAGGTGGGAACGGACCAACTCATGTACATCGTCCATTCTTCTTCGTAATTCGATCACATAATCTTCACCTGCTACATCTTCTCCAGGTTTACATCCAAACTCGAGATCACAAGGTAGTCGCATTTCGCGTCCGAATAGGACTTTGGCTGGTGTCTGGCCTGTTGATTCGTTAACAGCAGATCTGTAGGCCATTGTGAAGAACGGAAGGTATTGGTCCCAGTCTCGCTGATGATCGGACACCATCTTTGTCAAATACTTGCCAACTGTCCTATTCATTCGTTCTACCATACCATCCGATTGCGGATGATACGCGGTAGTTCTTGTTTTCTTCATGCCTAGTCTATCACATATTCCTTGGAATAGATCGCTTTCGAAGTTCCTGCCTTGGTCACTATGGATCTCCAAAGGCACTCCAAATCGGCTGATATATTCTTGGATCAACTTATCTGCAACGGTGGCGGCCTTCTGGTCTGGAAGTGCGTAAATCTCGACCCACTTAGTAAAGTAATCCATTACTACCAACATGTACTTGCCTCCATTTTCACTTTCTGGAAATGGCCCAGCGATGTCCAAAGCTATTCTTTCAAACGGGCTTCCAACATTATATTGTCTCATAGGAGCTCTCCTTTTTCGGTGAGGCCCGTTACTCGTAGCACAAATAGTACATTTCTTACACCAGTCTTTTACGTCGTCGGAACTGTTCATCCAATAAAACCGTTCCCGAATTCGCTGAAGGGTTTTCTTTACCCCAAAATGCCCTCCCGATGTACTGTCGTGTAACTGACGAAGTACTTCGGCTATTCTGCTCTTTGGGATCACCAACTGTCTTCTCTTCTCTGAACCGTCATCATTTTCCAGGACTCGTTTGAGCAAGCCATCTTCGATGATAAATGAGTCCCACTGGGCCCAATACGTCTTAACTACTGAGCATAGGTTTGATATTTCCTGCCAAGGTGGTCGACGGTTTTCCTCTTTCCATTTTCGGATTTTCTGTATAACTGGATCTCTCTCTTGTTCTTCCCTGATCTTAGTAGGCGTCCAGTCGTCGTTGACAATCGTCGTTCTTAGCACTGCTGCTTCCTTGGATTCCGTTTTGTTGCAGTGGGAACACTCTGCTGAGCATGGCCTTCTGGAAAGAGAATCAGCGTTTCTGTGGCTAACTCCGGCCCGGTGCTCAATCTTAAAATCGTATTCTTGGAGTCGTTCGATCCACCTGGCTATCTGACCCTCTGGATTCTTAAACTGCATCAACCACTTAAGGGCGGCATGGTCGGTTCGGATTAGAAACTTTCTTCCATAGAGGTATTGATAGAAGTGCTCTACTGATTTCACTACTGCCAGAAGTTCTCTTCTCGTGACGCAATAATTCCGTTCTGGTTTTGAAAGAACTTTACTAAAATATCCGAGGACTCGTTCCTGTCCTCCTTGAATCTGAGACAGCACTCCTCCAATTCCCACATTACTTGCATCCGTATCTAAGATGAACTCTCCTTCTGGCAGTGGATACCCCAAAATTGGTGCTGTTATTAAATGCTTTTTCAACGTTTCAAAGGCATTTTGGCAGTCTATATCCCAGCGGTATTCTCTTGATTCCTCTGTAAGTCGCGTTAATGGCTTAGCGATATCTGCAAACTTCTTAATAAACCTCCGGTAGTAAGTACATAGTCCAAGAAAACTTCTCACTTGATGTTTGTCAGTTGGTTTTGGCCATTCCTTAATGGAATCGATTTTTCCCTTATCCACGGCCACTCCTTCTTTACTGACTATATGACCCAGATAATTGACTTTACCTTGAAATAGCTGGCACTTCTTGGGGTTTAGCATCAATTGGGCAGCTTTAAGTCGATTAAAAACGTTTTCTAAATTCCTCAAATGATCTTCGAATGTCTCCCCCAAGACGATTATGTCATCTAAATAAACCAGGCATGTTTTCCAAGATAACCCTCTCAACACATTTTCCATAAGCCTCTCAAATGTCGCAGGAGCATTACAGAGTCCAAATGGCATAACGTTGAATTGCCACAATCCAGATCCTGTGGTGAAGGCTGTCTTTTCTTTATCTACTGGGTCCATTTCTACCTGCCAGTATCCAGACTTCAAATCCAAAGTAGAAAACAATTTACTTCCAGCCAATGTGTCCAATGTGTCATCGATCCGAGGCAGAGGATAACTATCTTTCTTGGTAACGTTGTTCAGCAAACGGTAATCCACACAGAACCTCGTCGTTCCGTCTTTCTTCTTAACCAGGACCACCGGAGAGACCCATGGGCTCGTAGAAGGTTCTATCACCCCGTCTTTCTTCATTTCCTGAACAATCGTTTCAGCTTCCTCTCTTTTCGCCTGTGGTAATCGTCGAGCTGTTTGACGAATTGGCTTAGCATTACCAGTATCAATTTTATGCTTAACAACCGTAGTTCTTCCCGTCTTTCCTCCTTTCGGTACGAAAATATCACGATACTGCCGAAGAAATTCCCTTAATTTCCTTTTCTCCATCTGATTTAGAGACTGTCCTGCAACTGCAACCATTTGGTCGAATTTATCGTTGGAATTATCAGATGTTGTCGCCTGACGGATTATGGATGTCACAGGTACACAAGTTCCTACTTTTGTCTCTTTCTTTATGGTCACTGGGTAGTCGTTGACATTGATAAGTCTCACAGGAATTTCTTTAGCCGAAGTCACCAATTCCTTTCCAATTATGATTCCACGGCCAACCTCATCGTCGTGGTTCCAAGGCTCCATCATAACAGGTCTCCCTTCGTCTACAATTCCCTGTAGTCGCGCTACTATGATCGTTTCGCTTCTCGCAGGCACGACTGTATCTTCTGTAATGGCTGCTTGCACAGTGTTGTCATTATGTGGATGGAGAAATACCTCCTCGTTGCCAACTTTGATTACCTTATTCTTAAAATCCAATTGGAATCCATGCATATTCATTACGTCCATTCCTAATATAACATCCTCTTCGATGTCAGCAACTATAACAGTATGGACAAACTTTTCTGCCCCAATTCCCAATTGTACCTGGATTTCTCCATGAATGTTGGCATTTTCACCTGTAGCGGTCCGAAGTCGTAACCTCGTTGGTAACAGTTTCTTTCGGCTGTTTATAACTGTCGGGCGTATAATGGTTCTGGTCGCTCCGGTATCCACCAACAACGTATGTCTTTTACCATTTATTTCTCCATCTACATATACACTATCTTCACGACACTTCAAAGAAGCTATTAGTATAAGAGGGTCTTTGGAAAAGTTCCGGGTCGAGGCTGCTCCCCTAAAACCGACTCGTTCTGGTTTTCCTGATGGTGAGTTTCTTGATTTTATGGTCTTCGTTTTCTTGCATGTCATGCTTTTTATCAAATTAAAGAGCTGGTCAAGTTTATCTTCATCTCCTTCCTCTTTTACAGTCCTAACTTTACTGTACCCGCCAGAGGCCTGCGTAGCTGACTCGTATTCGAGGGCGGCGGATAAGACATCAACCAGCGTCTTGTGACGAGCTAATCGTAGTGTTCTCTGCATTTCATGATCACGAAGACCATCAATAAACGTTTGAACGGCCAATTTTTCCATCATGTCTTCGGGAGCTGTTGGATAAGCATATCGTACTAATCTGGCAATATCTACCTCATATTCTTGAAGAGCCTCATCTTTCTTCTGTCTACGATTTTTAAGCTGCGACTGATATACATGCTCCAAATGTTCGTGGCCATATCGCATATTTAACCTCTTCTTCAGTTGTTCGAAATCATCGGTCTCCTCTACTGCTATGGTCTGAAGCACATCTAAGGCATCTCCTCGAAGAGCGATAGTCAGGTTTATAGCCTTTTCTTTTTCAGACCATCCATTCGCTCTTGCAGCTGATTCGAACTGTTTCATGTAGTTGTTCCATGACGATTTTCCGTCGAAAGTTGGGACTTTGACATGCACAGAACTTCCACTTCCTTCAAATTTCGGCCGTGTTTCCAACTTACATTTCGTCTCGTCTTCTTTTATCTCTACTCTAATTGGATTGTTTCCTCTCTCTGCTGTCCCTGTTTCCTCCATCTTCCTTTCCATCTCTTTCCATATCTTTTCTTCGAAGGCCAACATATCGGCAGCAACTTGGTTTTTTAACGAAGACACTCTATCGTCAAGAGCAGACATCTCAGAAGTGACTTTAGAGATGTTAGCAGAAACTTTGCTTTCCAGAGAAGAAATCTCGTTAGAAACTTTGCTTTCTAAAGAAGCGATGTCGCCGGAAACTTTCGAAATATCGCCAGAAACTTTGTTCTCTAATGATGCGATATCACCGGAAACTTTGTTCTCTAATGATGCGATGTCACCGGAAACTTTGGAAATCGACGAGAGGACAGCATCTTCAAATATATAAGTCTCTGGATCTAGTCCTTCTTCTAGCAAAGCGTTCTTTAGTCGTTGGACTAACTCAGCCTTTTTTCCGGTAGAAGCTAATTCTCTGTCTTCAAGATGTCTTCTTAAATTAGTCACTGTCAGCTCATAAATCGTAGCCATTTTCACAATTTATTTTATATTCACTTGTAATTTATTTTCGCAATTTATCTAAGTATTCCACTGTTCTGACACCATTTGTTGTGAATTTATTAATTGTTATGTCTTTAATTTATAATGTCTTTACTAATTTATTATATTGTTCCTACTTTAATTTATTAAAAGGCACGATAATTTATATAAGTTTATTTCTCACTAAATAATACACATAATTTATTTAGGCGAGCGTAACATAAATATCGCGAGCGCGAATCTTCTTTATTAACTGCCCTTCATATAAAAATGTTGTATTTATATACGAAATCCTGATATACTAGAACAGCATCGAAAGATCGAGAAGCTTAGCCGGCTCATTCACCATAATTTGAATCTAGACTTCCACCGAAATTTCTACAATAAAACAGAATAATTAGTCATAAAAGTTAGGCCAGTATATTTATCGTAACAATATATATATTGATTTAGAGTATCAGCAATCGGTCAGGAAATAAAACTCTATTTGTTCAGTCTCAATATTTCGTCACGATTTTGTGACTTCTTCAGGAGAAAACTGTAAATTTATTAGAATAATTAATGATTATATGTAAACAAAATGAACATTTTAATACTTACAACCATAAGAATGAAAATTTAAATTTTTCTGGCATATCTAAATAAATGACATATTTTTGTTTGATTTTATTAAGGAGTTATGGTAACCGCAATATGTTATAGAGTGAATTCCCGTTGTACAATTTTCAGCGAGTAGGTTAAAATAAACAATTACTATGACAGTATTATTTATTTTATAAAGTAAATATGTCATATTAATTATGTCATAGTAATTGTTTATTTTAACCTACTCGCTGAAAATTGTACAACGGGAATTCACTCTATAACATATTGCGGTTACCATAACTCCTTAATAAAATCAAACAAAAATATGTCATTTATTTAGATATGCCAGAAAAATTTAAATTTTCATTCTTATAGTTGTAAGTATTAAAATATTCATTTTGTTTACATATAATCATTAATTATTCTAATAAATTTACAGTTTTCTCCTGAAGAAGTCACAAAATCGTGACGAAATATTGAGACTGAACAAATAGACTTTTATTTCCTGACCGATTGCTGATACTCTAAATCAATATTTAAAACAGTACGGTCGAAAAAATCATTTGAAAAAAAAAATATATATATATATATATATATATATATATATATATATATATATATATATATATATATATATATATATATATATATCTATATATATATATATATATATATATATATATTGAAATGATATTGTTTAAAAAATTAATTTATAAGTTATATACTTGATAATTTTAGATATAACAAGTATTTGGTTATTTTAAGAAGTTAAATACTAAAGAATTTAATAAAAATATATTTATGTGAGGGCATTTTTAATAAATTAGCATATAATAATTGTAAAAAGTTGTATTTTAATGTTGTAAATATATTTAAGTGAGCCATGTGCATAGGCAACCAACTATACAGTGAGTGATAGACAGATATACTTACTCTCCAAGTGACATTTTAGGAAATAATTGGGAATATAAAGTGGGGTTATAATAATATATTGTTTGAATTGTGTATTTTATTAAATTAGAGTGTTAGTTACTAATTTGAATGTTTATTCTGATCTGAAAAGCCTAAATGTCAACAAAATTATCAATGGAACATTAACGAATTCTCCAGAGTGCAGAGTGTGACCATTGTTTACGGTCGAACATTCTGGAATAATGATTATGTCGGTGGATGGAACAGATATTTTTTTCGAGAACATCCATATCGAAGAAATAGAACGAAATGGAACATGATCTCTTTCCAGATGATTCTAGAATATCCAAAAAGATATAAATACCCGTGATTTGGATTCAAGATGGCAGTTTTTAGTCAGAAGTCAGGCCAGTTTATTATGAAAGTTAGTAGAAGATAGACTCATTAAGTTAGTGAAGTCAATTGTTCAGAATTTTCAAGATAGTGCAGTCAGAAAAGTTTTAGTAAGAAAGTAGATCCAGTCCATTCAGTTACAAATAGTCAAATTGTTTAATATAGTGAGTTAAATGAAGATTAAAAATTATGCATATATTTTAATGCACATTTATAATTATACACAAATAATTATTGAAGATTAAAAAAGTATATTAAAAGAATATTGGATGGATATTGGAAGAAATTAAAATTATATTATGATTGGAGATTAGTATAAATCAACTTATAATAATTGGATATTGGTATATTGAAAAGAAGAATAAATATAAATGCTGTTTTGCTGGTTTGCTTGGTGGTTTACAAATGCTGGTGAAGAAAAATATATATTAAATTGGTAGAAGCTGATAATTGGAAAAAGTAATTTCACAAAAACAAGGATAACCAAAGTACGAAGACATTTAGTGGTGATTAGAATCTATATAGTGGAAAACAGTTCATTTAGGCATTCAGTGAAAGGAAGGTACAAAATTTTGTTAATATAATTTAGTTAGTGTTATAACAATTTCAATTTTGAAGATAGTTTGTTTAAATTTAACATTGTCTATAGAATTTAATTAGTTTTATAAGAATATCAATTTAAAGATAGTTTATTTTAAATTTACATTGGCTAGGTTAGATATATATGTGTGTTTCATAATAGGTATAATAAAGATAATTTAAAAAAGTACTTACAAACTAATTCTTTGAGAACCGCGATAAAAACCCTATATTATTAAAAATACTCATTGCTCATCATTCAAACAAACAATACATCATAACAATTTGGCGCCCAACGTGGGGCTCTCTATTTAAAAGAATTAGTTTGGGAAGATAAGTGCTCTCATATAATTAAATTAATTATCAGTAGAAAGGAAAAATTATAGATTTTATTTTTAATTATATTTGAACAAGTAAAGTCTCAAAATGTCTCAAGGAAAGAAAGGTACAAGAAGCAAAAAGAATGAAGAAGATGTGGAAGTAGAAACACAACCTATACAAGAGGAGAGTTTAGTTCAAGTTCCACAAGATACTGCAGAAATGAATCCAGAAAGAGAGGAAAATGTCAATATGGCAGCTTTGATGTCATTAATGATGCAGATGAACAAGACGATGGAAGAGAATTCAAAAGAAATCAAAGAAGACATGAAAAAAATGGAACAGAAAATGGAAGAGAATTCAAAAGAAATCAAAGAAGACATGAAAAAAATGGAACAGAAATTGGAACAGAATTATAGAAAATTAGAAAAGAAAATAGAAGATAATTATAATAAAATTGTAAAACAAATAGAAAAACAAATGGATAAAAAACTTGAAGCTGCAGAGAAAAAAGTAGCAAATGAAATAAAAATTATACGGAATGACTACAAGAAAAGGATAGAAAATGAGAGGACAGAAGTAAAGAGGATTATTCAAGATAATAAGATAGATATAGAACAGAAAATAGAGTTGCAAAAATGTAACTTAGAAGTAAAAATTAACGAAGACAGGAGAAACACAGAAGAAAAATTAGACGATATACAACAAAATATCCAAATAAATTGTAATCAAATAAGAAATGTGGAACAGAGAATAGATGATATTTCACAAATGAGAGACATAGGGAGACCTTACTTAAATTTAACAAATGAGACTGGGATTAAATTCTCTGGTAATATAAAAAATTTGCATCCTAGAGTATACATAAATAGTTTAAAACATAAATTAAGATTTGTGAATAATATTAATGATATTAAAGATTATATTAGAATGACATTAAATGACAATGCAGCAACTTGGTTTGCTAGTATTGAAAATGATTTAGATAATTTTCAAACATTTGAAAATAAATTTTTAAATTATTATTGGGGTGAATTAGAGCAAGCCAAGTTTAGAGAAATTCTATATTTTGGAAAGTATAATCAAAATTTAAAATCAAATATGGTAGATTATGCATTGAAATTGATAACAGTTGCAAAATATTTAGAACCACCACTTAGAGAGGATGAAACAGTCTTAAATGTATCTAGACATTTTGATGTTGATGTTGTGCAAACAGTAACTGTACAAAATATTCAAACAATAGATAGTTTTATTAATTTTATTCAAAGAATACAAAGAGGCAATATGACAAGTAATAATAACAACAGAAAAAACAATAATAACTTTCAATATAATAAAAATGATAATCAACAATATAGACAATCATATAACAATAATACTAGGTATGGTGATAGTTTACAAAATTTTAATAATAATAACAGTAATCCAAATAGACAGAACTTTAATAATAATACTAGTTATAATAGACAAAATTTTAATAATAATACTAATTATAATAGACAACATTTTAATAACAGTACTAATAATAATAGACAAGATTTTAACAATAGAAGAAATACAGAACGACCTAATTATAACAGACAGATAAATTGTGTTCGAAGGAATAGGAGCTGCGAAGACAGGGAACGAAATAGTACAAGGCAAGAAAATGTGAGTAGAAGTCATAGTAGGGAAAGACATAGGACATCAGATCCAAGTGGTCAGATACAATCTGACAATTCTAATAATCAAAATTTTGTTCAGTAAACTTTCTGAATTACAAGTTAGGCCATTGCTATTATGAAAAACCTTCTTAATTTATTTCTCTAGATGAAGAGAAAATTATTGAATCTATTAATTTAATTTATATAAATGCTTTGGCCAAAAATAAAATGATTAAGATTATGATAGATACTGGTTCAGAAAGTACTTTAGTCTCGGAGAATTTTATTTTTAATACATTAAAATTATCAGATATAATAAAGATTCCAAAAATTAAAATTGTTGGTGCAAATAATAAGAAGTTGGGTGAAATTGATAAACTAGCCAATTTTAAAATTAATATTCTTAATAAAGAAATTAATATGCAAGGATTTATTGTCAAGGATTTATGTGTTGATATATTAATGGGAAATGATGAATTGGAAAAGAAGAAAGTAAAGATAGATTTTGAAGAAAAAATGGTAACTTTGGAAGGGCAAATAATTAAATTTATGCAGAAAGATGAGGTGGAAGAAGGAATAAGAGTTGATAGGATATTATTAAAAGAAAATAATGATGTTTATGAAGAAGAAATGTATTTTGATGATAGGGATATGTCCAAAAAGAATGTAAAGAATAATTATTGTAGTGAATATTTAAGGAATGGAAATTTTAAGCAGATGGATGCCTACGAGGTGGAGTGCGTAAAATTGGAAGAAAGGAATAATGAGTACATAATGAAGAATAATTTTATTTGTAAAGAAGAAGATGTGATAAAAGTTAATTGCCCTGAAGAATATAAATCAATAGTCGTTTCCATATTGCAGCAACACAAGGGACTTGTCAATAAAGAAAATAGAATTGCACAAAATTATATCCATAGTATAAAAGTTAAAGAAGAAAAAGATTTTAAAACAAAATCATACCCAATACCATATAAATACAGAGAAGAAGTAAACAAAACAATTAATAATATGTTAGAAGATGGGATCATTGAGAAGGCAGACACACGTTTTATTAACCCCATAGTAGTAGTACGAAAAAGATCAGGTGAAATCAGGTTATGTTTGGATGCAAGGAATATTAACAAGATTACTGAAAAGAAATTTGAAGCACCAATGAGTATAGATGGAATATTAGGAAGAATTACAGGAATGTCATTTTTCACTAAAATCGATTTACAGCATAGTTTCTGGTTAATACCTCTAGAAAGAAAAAGTAGACAGTATACAGGATTTCAGATAGATGGAGTAGTATATCAATTCAAAGTAGTACCATTTGGACTTCAATCATCTTGCAGTGCTCTATGTAGATGTCTTCATGATATTTTGGATCAATATGAACATTTTGTAATTCACTACATTGGTGATATATTAATTGTTTCTAAAACGGCTGAAGATCATGAGAAACACCTAAAAATTATAATAAACAGATTAGATAAAGTTGGACTAAAAATAAATCAAGAAAAATGTACATTTTTTCAAAAAGTAGTGATATATCTAGGTTATAAACTTAACACTATCAGCTTACTGATATATCCATTTTATTCAATAGACTTGATTTGTTAAATAGATGGTAGATTTCTTTGTTGTGAATAAATTTGACATCATACTTGTTGAATTTTGTACATATGGAAATTGTTTGGTACCCTAAAAATCATAATTTGGGGTTAGATACAGAATTGATTGTGTAAATGTCTTTATAAAAAGTGTAAAACTTACCAATTCATATGGATGAAAGCCTGTTGAATGGAAATAATTCCTAGATTTTGTCTATAAATAAACAGAACACAATATAGATTATATTTTTAATTAAGGTTATATTTTATTCTCTGATATAATATCCATTGCTTCATTTGACATGATAGTTTGACCATAGAATAGCCGAACTGTGCTCCGTTGTTCTCTGTTTTGACATAGACAGCGAACAGGGATGTATTTGATAGAACAATTAAAATAGGAAATTAAATTATTTCATTTATTATAATTACTAAGGTATGTGGATAAGAAAATTAATATTTAAAAAAATAATAAGTAAATTATTTATTTTAAATTTAATTTTGGGGTGTTGAAATGATATTGTTTAAAAAATTAATTTATAAGTTATATACTAGATAATTTTAGATATAACAAGTATTTGGTTATTTTAAGAAGTTAAATACTAGAGAATTTAATAAAAATATATTTATGTGAGGGCATTTTTAATAAATTAGCATATAATAATTGTAAAAAGTTGTATTTTAATGTTGTAAATATATCTAAGTGAGCCATGTGCATAGGCAACCAACTATACAGTGAGTGATAGACAGATATACTTACTCTCCAAGTGACATTTTAGGAAATAATAGGGAATATAAAGTGGGGTTATAATAATATATTGTTTGAATTGTGTATTTTATTAAATTAGAGTGTTAGTTACTAATTTGAATGTTTATTCTGATCTGAAAAGCCTAAATGTCAACAAAATTATCAATGGAACATTAACGAATTCTCCAGAGTGCAGAGTGTGACCATTGTTTACGGTCGAACATTCTGGAATAATGATTATGTCGGTGGATGGAACAGATATTTTTTTCGAGAACATCCATATCGAAGAAATAGAACGAAATGGAACATGATCTCTTACCAGATGATTCTAGAATATCCATAAAGATATAAATACCCGTGATTTGGATTCAAGATGGCAGTTTTTATTCAGAAGTCAGGCCAGTTTATTATGAAAGTTAGTAGAAGATAGACTCATTAAGTTAGTGAAGTCAATTGTTCAGAATTTTCAAGATAGTGCAGTCAGAAAAGTTTTAGTAAGAAAGTAGATCCAGTCCATTCAGTTACAAATAGTCAAATTGTTTAATATAGTGAGTTAAATGAAGATTAAAAATTATGCATATATTTTAATGCACATTTATAATTATACACAAATAATTATTGAAGATTAAAAAAGTATATTAAAAGAATATTGGATGGATATTGGAAGAAATTAAAATTATATTATGATTGGAGATTAGTATAAATCAACTTATAATAATTGGATATTGGTATATTGAAAAGAAGAATAAATATAAATGCTGTTTTGCTGGTTTGCTTGGTGGTTTACAAATGCTGGTGAAGAAAAATATATATTAAATTGGTAGAAGCTGATAATTGGAAAAAGTAATTTCACAAAAACAAGGATAACCAAAGTACGAAGACATTTAGTGGTGATTAGAATCTATATAGTGGAAAACAGTTCATTTAGGCATTCAGTGAAAGAAAGGTACAAAATTTTGTTAATATAATTTAGTTAGTGTCACAACAATTTCAATTTTGAAGATAGTTTGTTTAAATTTAACATTGTCTATAGAATTTAATTAGTTTTATAAGAATATCAATTTAAAGATAGTTTATTTTAAATTTACATTGGCTAGGTTAGATATATATGTGTGTTTCATAATAGTTATAATAAAGATAATTTAAAAAAGTACTTACAAACTAATTCTTTGAGAACCGCGATAAAAACCCTATATTATTAAAAATACTCATTGCTCATCATTCAAACAAACAATACATCATAACAATATATATATATATATATATATATATATATATATATATATATATATATATATATATATATATATATATATATACAAACAACACAGTTCATTAGGGCTGCAGTTCATTAGAAACACTCTTTTGACTTTTGGTCGAGCTTTCGGAATTCTTTTATTCCTTCTTCAAGACACTGTAATTAGAAAAAAGTGTAAATATTTACAACATATCTCAAATTGTCATTACAACTTACTAGTCGTTGAGATTATTTTTGCAAAGCTACGATACTCAACATTAAAAACACACATATTAAATATAACATTTAAAATAATGGACAATATACATTTTAAAATTTAGTTGGAAAGTTAAAATTTTGTTAGTAACATCTTTTCATGGTGTGTTTGACTGATCCGTAGAGAACAGAAAAAAAAACAAAAATAGTGTGATTAAAAAGTAATTAGGAGTTCTTGCTATTATATTAATGGAAGTAGTATATTCAACATACTACTAACAAGTATCTAGCACATACTCTTTAGCATCTATCCATTATATCAAAAATATATTTACCGATCATCCAATCGTCCAAAAGATCCTAGACTCTTACCAAATTATCTTGTCCCTAAACATAACAGTTACCATAATTTGGCTGCCATCTCATATTGGTATAGAAGGCAATGAAACTGCAGATCACTATGCTAAACTTGCTACAGCATCACTTGAAATCACTCAGTTAAATTTCAAGTTTAAATTAAAAACTCACTCAGTTAAATTTTCAAGTCCCTAGCACACACACACACACGCAGTGATCAACCCTGCCCCTAGGAACATGTGTATACCAATGTAAGAATGGGATCCACATGTCCGAAGATCAAACCGGTCACACTTCGCTAGTCGAAGTGGTACCTATCTGACCCCCAGGCTTTTCCACCACCCCTCCTCATCGTGTGACTTACGTGAGGAGGCTTATGATCTGAAATTTACTTAAGATGCCCTGGGTAATAGGACATCCTCGGTTTTTAGTGAATGTGGTTATGCCACCTAACTGTAGGGGTAGCCACATCTAGGCTTTTCTCCCTATTTACTTTACTGACTCTATTGATTTTACTTTAGCTTTACGTCGGGACTTGAGTCCCTAAAAAAAAAGAAAAAGAGCGTGTGTTCCGACCATACAGCCATCAGCCTGACTCTATGTCGGGAAGAGAGTGTGTGCTCGGTCACTCAGCCGCCGATTTGGCAAAATAAATTTTGTTCTCCTCGCCGGCTGAGCACCCGAGAGAGGTCCGGCCACCAAGTCCATGTATGCCGCACATGACCTCAGTGCTCGGATTTCGCGAGTAGATCTTTCATTCGATCTGCCTTAAGGGCCTAGTCCGCGGAGCGGTACATAGAAGGCCTGACGGGCCCCTTCTATGTCTGCTATATAAGGTAAATTTACGTGAAACGGTTTAATGAAAAATATGAATATATCAATATGAATTTACGTTATTTAATCAGAAAACACATTTTTTTTTTGTGGACTTCCTTGTGACTTCGGGACTATAAAATGCCTGGGCAACAATTCTTTCCTTTTTCCCTTAAACCTATTTGTGTGCGTGTATTGGGGTGTGCATTCCCAAGTGTATAATGCTCTCACACACCCCGGTGTATATTGGACTTATAATTACCTAAAAACCTAAAAACCTAAAAAGAAAAGCGTACCCTCTCGCCAGAGTTTTTTTGGTGTGTTTTCTGATTGACTGCATTTCTTTGTTCGTTCTTCTTGCAACCATCTCATTCTTTATTTATTCGTTCGGGTTCTCCCTATATCGAGCTATCTGTTGTTTTGGTCTTCTATGTACTGTCCTTATGTTTTCATTGTAGTTAGTCAGCTCTCTTAACATTCTGCTTGGGTGGTTTCTTAGTCCGTTGAAAATTTT
This sequence comes from Diabrotica undecimpunctata, assembly GCF_040954645.1. Lineage (NCBI taxonomy): Eukaryota > Metazoa > Arthropoda > Insecta > Coleoptera > Chrysomelidae > Diabrotica > Diabrotica undecimpunctata. Next base: position 16,624,681 of record NC_092813.1, read on the forward strand.
ATATGCTCTCTCGTCTATCGTGTGTAGAATCCTTGTTTGTCCTGAGTCTCTATATACGTATCTCAAGGGTACGTACCTTGGTATCTTGAGGGCATCTCTGACTATTTGATTCTGAGTGGTCTGTATCTTTTTCCTGTTTGTTTTACAGGTGTGTCCCCACGCTGCGGATGCATATGTTAGGACTGGCAGGATAATACTATTCGCAACCCTGATTTTGGTTTTAAATCGTAGTTTACTTTTCCTTCCTATAAGTGTTGAGAGCTGACTTTTCAACGCTTTGGCTTTGAGTACTTGCTGATTGGTGTGCTCAATGAACGTTAGCTTCTTGTCTAGATGTACCCCTAGGTATTTAGCCTGGTTGGTCCAGTCTACTGGGGTGTTTTCGATTGTAATTTCGCGATTTGGTACACTTCTTCTGTGACTAAACATTACAGCCTGTGTTTTGTCTGGATTTAGGGCTATTTTCCATTTCATGCACCATCTTTGGAATCTGTTTAGTGCTCTTTGCAGATGATTAGCTGCATGATCCGGGTTTCTCCAGCTAACAGCTATTGCTGTGTCGTCAGCGTAAAGACTCAACAAAGAGCCTGGCTCTTTTGGCGTGTCGGCCGTATAGATGGTGTACAGGTAAGGCGACAGCACCGCTCCCTGAGGCACACCCGCCTCCAGGGTCCCGACTTCGGATAGGGTAGCCCCTATTCGAACTCTGAACCTTCTGTTGGCAAGATATGACGCAAGGAGACATGTCATCGCCTCACTGTAACCAAATTCATTCATTTTATAGATGAGTCCATGGTGCCAGACTCTGTCGAAGGCTTTGCTGCTGTCCAGAAAAGCTGTAGCTGTGTACATTTTTTCATTAAATCCTTTGGTGATAAATTCTGTAAGTCGTTGTACCTGTAATTCACAGAAGTGTTTGCTTCTGAACCCGAATTGAGCTTCTGGTATGGTTTTTATGCATTTTATGATTCTTCATTGAGTCTTTTTAGTATGACTCTTTCCGCTATCTTGCTTATAGATGATAATAAGCTGATAGGTCTGTAATTTTGCGGAAATGTGCCGTTTTTACCAGGTTTTGCAATCATTATTACGTGTGCCTCTTTCCACCTATCTGGGAAATATCGTAGTTTTAGCATGCTGTTTATTATGTTAGTGATATAAACAATAGCTTTTGTTGGTAGATTTTTCAGCGCCCTATTTGTGATGTTGTCGGGTTCTGGGGCTTTTTTGGCATTTGTCATTTTTATAAGTTCCTTTATTTCTTCGGGAGATGTATATGTAATACCTATTCTGCCCTTTTTCCTTCTAAGTCTTCTCGCTGCTCTTTCTACCTCTTCTTCAAAGTCTATGTCATCGTCGGGGTGTTCGTTGTTTCTACACGCCCATGACTTCGGCTGTGTCGATTTCCGTATGGACAATCCCGTTTACTCCGTGTAGGGGAGGTATGGGTTTCTTGTCCTTTCGGAGGATTTTAGATAACTTCCAGAAGGCGGATTTGTTAGGATTTAGCTCATCGATATAGGAGTCCCAGCTTTCATTTCTATGATTTTGAAGTTGTTTTTTCACTTCCCTGTCTAGCTCATTTGCAATCCTTTTGTCTTCTACCGTTCTTGTGCGGTAGGCTCTTCTTCTTTTCCGGTTTTTCTCTTTGATTAGGTTTTGGAGTTCTATACTTATATCCCTGAATCTTCCTCCTTTTTGTCTTGTGATTGTTTCGGTTTTGGAGCTGGCATCGATAGCATTGTTTATTGCTTGTTCTAGTTTTATTACACTATCTTCTAGTTCTGTAATATTATTAATTGTTGGGATGTTACCGATCTTCTCGCTCACAATTCTTCTGAAGTTTGGTCAACTTGTCTTCTTTCTGTTGTGGGGCTGCAAATAGTTCAATTCTATTACGTCCAGTGTCAGAACGATTAGGTTATGTGTCGAATCGCCTTCATTTAGAAAGTGTATCTCGTATTGTTGACCCACGTTGTGTAGGATTGCAATGTCAAGATACGTAGGGAGTTTTCCGTGGAAACATGTCGGTTCTGTTGGTCCGATGACATGTGTGTTCGGTCTGTTCTCTAGATGGTTGCAGAGATATCTTCCGTTTCGGTTGGTCGTCCTGTCAAACCAATTGGGAGATCTAGCATTTAGGTCTCCAATAATTATAGTTGGCTCTTCTGAGTTCAGTATTAGGCTCAAATCTTCGTTAAAAATCGGATCATGTGGTCTGACGTAAGCTGACACTATTTTTAGTGTTTCGTGGTTGGTCTTAAGTGGTAATAATTGTGGCTTCCATTGTCACCAGTCCGTCTGGTGTTGGGATGTGCTCATGTTCGAGTCCCTTTTTGACTAATATAGCTGTTCCTCCTCATAATGCTCTATGATCCGTTCTATAGATATCGTAGCCTGGAAATTTTGTTTTTTTCCTTTCCACTAGTTTGGTTTCTTGAAGGGCTACGATATCGAGCTCTAATCTGTTTATTATTTCATCCAGAAGGTTGATCTTTTTGAATATTCCGCCGGAATTCCATGACCCTTCAAGTCCCTAGGTGCCTCTGGGGGTACGCTATTTGCAAAAACGTATTTAAAAAAAAAATTTTAGACGCTGTATTGCTGCAAAAAATCTGAAAAAGTTCATGAAAGCGTGTTTTAATAATACAAAACCGTCTGATTTTTTTCAGATTTTTAGCTTGAAAATTGAGCCCAGGAAAAATATTTGAAATTTTCAGTGATATTTTAGGTTATGTCGGAAATTTTTGGCTAACTTTAAAACAATGTTAAAACAATTATTATCATTTTCAACGTGAAAAATGCATAAAAATCGAAAAAACTGCTTTTTTTGGCATTTTTCTGAAGTTTTTGACTCATAACCTCAAGAACATACACCTAAATTAATGATAATTCATATTTTTATATGTATTCTTATTTTTACAATCGAAATAAGCTATTAAAACTATAATTTTTTTTCCTACAGCATGCTCCAAAAACCGAATAACCCCGTTTTTTCGGGCGTTGTTTTTAAGCTTTCGTTATATTATTATAACCTCTAAATTCAGTGTCTAAATGAATGATAATTTACATTTTCACATGTATCTTTCCCTTTATAATCAAAATCGGCTATTCAAAGCATTAGTTTTATCTCACAATATTCTCAAAAACTGAAAAACCCCGTTTTCTCCATGTTTTTACTACATAATCTCAAAAGACTCTGAAAAATGAACCATATTTTCGATATCTCTTAATTAATTTTTACAGCTGATCGTTCGCGGGAAAACAAAATATTTTTTTAGAGGCAAAGAAAATTCATTTATTTACTAATTAACAATCTATATTTACAATATTCTATTTAATTTAGATACATTGCATGACAGAATAATTATATTTTATTAATCTTCCTCACTATCCTCGTCGATTACCGGATCAATATCCGTTTCACCAAATATTTCTGAAAGAAATTTAGCTGGTCTAATAATGTCTGATTTGTACCTAGCATTGCTTAAATAATATATAATAGCAGCAACATGTGAGCAGGATCCAACAGTTCTCAATCCATTAGCACAATCGCACGAGTGACGTAAAATTGCATTGTAGCCAATAGATTCTGGCTTATACTCAATGTAACATTTATAAATTTTTTTGTTGATATGTCTGGATTGTATCAAATCCTTGATAATATTCGGTTTCATTCGGATGTATCCTAAATTAATTTCGTTTCTATCGTTCAATAACTCAACAATAACGTAGCTAGGTAACATACAGCTTGACCTAGCGGGTACGTACCCGAAAAGAATATTTTGAGATCTGTCTCTATCACCTCTGAAAATCGAAAATTTCCCGCGATGTTATCTAGGTTGTCGTCGTACTTCGTCTAGACCACCTTGCTGTTTCAGCCTCTTTAGCCAATGTGTTATCCACTTTACTGGAATTCAACATTCTCTGTATTATTAATTTTTTTATTTCTTCATCGCTCTTCTTCTTCTTCTTCTTAGCCTTCTGTCGTCCATGTTTGGACATACGCCTCTCCCAACTCCTTCCATCGGTGTCTATCCTGAGCAACATATTTCCAATTTGTTCCGGCTATTCCTTTAATGTCATCAACCCATTTCATCCGTGGTCTTCCTCTTGGTTGTTTACTTTCGTAAGGTCTCCTTAATCATCGCTATATAATCTTTCTCCATAACGGTTATTTATAAGAAACATGCAATTCTGCAATATGCTCCAGCTTTTGGTAACAATTTATTATTCAATTGTTAATAGAGGAGCTTATATTTTTTTCCAAGAATGCCGTGGACAGCTTCTACTACCCATCTTAGTTTCGTAACGTAACGAGATTCATTAGCTTCAGCTGTGGATAAACTTGGTCTTTTTCCGTTTAATGCAGGCTTTAGAACCTTGAAGCCAAGATATTCTAAATAGGATACGACGTCTCTAAAGCCCCTATCTACAATACAAACATCACCTTTTTTCATAAGTGACCTTATTCCATTTGGATCTTCCATAACCTTTTTCATGATGCTTGCATCATTTTTTTTAGCTAAGAATTGACCGGGTAGATCTACAACAAATCTGTCTGTTGTGCAGATGGTAAACGGCTTACACAACGGTTTTTTCTTCTGTCCCGAATATGATTTTCTTTGATACCAATTATTTCTGCTTTTTTGATGAGCTAAATAAGCTCTATCAAAAATTAATGTGAGCTGATCATTCGTCAAATTAAATAACTTTATGGCATAAACAGAAGTATGGTTACGGATTAAGTCTTCTCTCACGAGACTTTTTACTCCAAAATATTGTGGCAATACATCTCTCTCGAATGAATTGATTACAGACTCGCAAAAATCAGATACTTTGATCTTATTATCTATCCCGAAAACTGATGAAATAAAATCATTTGATTATCCAGTTCTTAATTTAACAATAATACTGGTTATTGTTGCCTGTTATTTTAGACACGACACAATTCTGCTGTCAAATTCAAAATCAATTCAAAATAAACACAAAAACAGAGAGCCATTGAACATTTGAAGAAAAGCCCTGCCGAAAAGATAAAGGGCCTAACACTCAAACTGACTAAAGGTCGTGGCATATTATCGTGCACGTTATGTTTCCAGCACATAGCGTTTTCGAAAAATATAATTTAAATGGTTTTAAATATGAAAACGCACACTGTCCGGAACATTGCGTTTCAGACACTTAACGTTTCCGTTCAGTATATTATTCGAAAACAATATTTTACTGATGCCGACGGCTGCGTAACGAGTCGTAACCGGTTTGTAAGGATAATGTTAATTAGATACCCGTCGTTTTCCCCTTGTTGTTTATTTAGGTCTTTGTTTGATTTTGATACAGAGTATTTAAAAAAAATAATTTTCGAGGCTATTTTGTCATTAATGAATGTGTTTTTATTGCTTTGTGACAATTAATCACGGAAGTGATAAACAATTAGGAATTTAATAATAATTAATAGGTTTAACAATTATTTTAGAATGAATAGGATTCAGTTTAAATATGTTTTAAATTTAATTTCACCTTCAGTTAAAAAACAAAATACTACATTTAACGAAGCCATACATATCAAACCAAAAAGTATTTTTAAAAAGAAGAGATATCACTTCCAAAAGTCCTAATTGTTTATCACTTCCGTGATTAATTGTCACAAAGAAATAAAAACACATGCATAAATGACAAAATAGCCTCGAAAATTATTTTTTTAAATACTCTGTATCAAAATCAAACAAGTTCCTAAATAAACAAAAGGGGAGAACGACGGACATCTAATGCACATTATCCTTACCAACCGATTACGACCTATGTTCCGGACAGTGTGTGTTGTTCATATTTAAAACCATTTAAATTATATTTTTCGGAAACTAAACGCTATGTGCTGGAAAGGCAACGTGCACGAAAATATGCCACGACCTTTAGAGCGATACAGGGATATGGCCCTACACACGCAAACGCACTAAGAGCGATATAGAATGAGAGCCCAATTATAACAGATATACATGGCGTTGGTAGTTGCGCCGCGTAATATCAACTACCGTGCGGCGCAACTATCAACGCCATGTTTTCTGTTACAATCAGGCTCCCTGGATATGCGGGATGTAGGGCTAAGACATGAAGGCCAAAACAGTTAAGTAAATATAAAATATAAAATATAAAATAAAAGAATAATGATATAAGCATGGGTATAACGCTCTTGTATCTAAGCGGAAGAGTAAGGTATGGACGAGCGTGGTACGAGCTTATGAATGTATATAACAAAGATTTCAAAAGTCATGGAACTATATAGTTATGCGTCTGTGTATAAATGTATGTACATTGTGATATAATATCACGTATATAGATATATTCGCTAGCTTAAAATTCCACAACTTTTGAGTGTATAAGTGCGTTCTTCATTTTTCAGAATCTTTTGAGGTTATGTAGTAAAAACATTGTACTAATAGCTGATAGGATAGATGAGGCCAAAGAACTTTTAAATCAGCTCTACCTTTCCTCGCTAGAAGGGGGATTGAAAATAAATATATCTAAAACCCAGATGATGACAAATCTTGTAGTCAGCGAAGATATATGCGTAGGAACAAGATCCATAGACCAGGTAATGGCCTATAAATACCTAGGTCATGAGATTCGCATAGGAAAAGATAACCAAACCGTTGAGCTTCTCCGTCGTATAAGACTGACTTGGGCAGCCTTCGGCAAGCTGAACCATATTTTCAAATCGTCTGATATACCAATATGCCTTAAAAGAAAAACGTTTAATCAGTGTGTTTTGCCAGTGTTAACTTACGGTGCCGAAACGTTGACCATGACAAGGAGAACAGTTCAAAAGATCCGTGTGTGTCAAAGGGCGATGGAGCGTGCTATGTTGGGCGTTTCACTACGAGACAAGATCCCAAATCGCCAGCTACGACAAAGAACAGGAGTGGCTGATGCAGTAGAGAGAGTAGCAACACTAAAATGGAACTGGGCAGGTCACGTGGCTCGAATGACAGATAATAGATGGACAAAGCGGATACTGGAATGGAGACCAAGAGATGATGCCTACCGAAGCAGAGGTCGTCCACCAACACGTTGGACTGACGATCTAAAACGTTGTCATAGGAATTGGATGCAAGAGGCACAAGATCGAAATAGATGGAAAATTATGAGGGAGATCTATGTCCAGCAGTGGATAAGCGAAGATTGAATGATGATGATGATGATGAGTAAAAACATGGAGAAAACGGGGTTTTTCGGTTTTTGAGAATGTTGTGAGATAAAGCTAATGTTTTGAATAGCTGATTTTGATTGTAGAGGAAAAGATACATGTGAAAATGTAAATTACCATTCATTTGACACTGAATTTAGAGGTTATATAGCGAAAGCTTAAAAACAACGCCGAAAAAACGGGGTTTTTCGGTTTTTGGAGCATGCTGTAGGAAAAAATTTTAGTTTTAATAGCTTATTTCGATTGTAAAGGTAAGAATACATATAAAAATATGAATTATTATTAATTTAGGTGTATGTTGTTGAGGTTATGAGTCAAACACTTCAGAAAAATGCCAAAAAAGCAGTTTTTTCGATTGTTAGGCATTTTCCACGTTGAAAATAATAATAATACATATACCATTAGAAAGAATGGAAAAAAATACATTAAAAAACATTGTTTTAAAGTTGGCCAAAAATTTCCAACATAACCTAAAATATTACTAAAATTTTCAAATATTTTTCCTGGGCTCAATTTTTAAGCTAAAAATCTGAAAAAAATCAGACAGTTTTGTATTATTAAAACACGCTTTCATGATTTTTTTCAGATTTTTTGCAGCAATACAGCGTCTAAAATTTTATTTTTTTTTTAAATACGTTTTTGCCCATAGCGTACCCCCAGAGGCACCTAGGGACTTGAAAATTTAACTGAGTGAGTTTTTAATTATGTCCTTTTGAATGGATAGACCCAAAACTAAATCGAGCATGGTGCAATTTTGACCATCTTATCCCGCTATAGCCTTTGTAAGGACCTAAAATCATATACTAAAAGAAGAACCAGACTCCTTTGGCAGCAGCATTGCAACTCTAACCGTTCAATCTTACACCAAACACAACCGCCAATAACTAGTCAGCCTACGTTTGACTACTCAGCCCTCTCAACACGAGATCTCATTGTGATAAGACGACTTCCGATAGGACATTCAAAACTCACACACGGCTACCTAATGTCCTCTAACATCCGTCCCTCCTGTCAAAGCTGCTCAAATCATATTTGACAATCAAACATATTCTCACTGAATGCCATCAACATTCGGCCAGAAGATTACAATACAAACTCAAAAGTGAAGTTCGAGATATCCTAAACAACCCTGACCAAATAAAAGCTGTGCTACAACTCCCTAGAGATGAACGCTTGATGACTAGAGATGAAATATAATTAGATTTAAATTTAGACATTGTATAACATATTATTATCATTCCGTATTATTGTAACATATTCTTAATGTAACACTTAACGTTTGTGTAATGAAAATTCATGTTATAGTACTTGTGTAAGTGGCCACAGTAGCCGAGCACGTTAAAGTTGAAATAAAAAAAAAATATTGGTGTTGAATATAATTGATATAGGGTGTAGATTTCGGAATCAACTAATGGCATTTTGAGGACGAAAACGATATCTGAATCAAGCTGATAAGCTTGAAGTTTTATTACATCAATATACTAAGCTATATTTGATATAATTATAGTTTGGTAGAGGCAATCTATTCTTTTACAATGACTCTGAGATTTCTTTCAATGAGTCCATTAAGTCTATGGGCAAAATAATAGAACTATGTAAAATGTACAGGCGAGAGAATGTGATAGCGTTTAAGATATCATTTAAATATTTTTTTAAAAATATGTAGCTTACCATTAAAGACTAACATAAAGCTAGTGTTTCTAACAATTGTGCTTGGTAAAAAGAAATGTCGTCACTAATGTCCATAATTGTAATTTCAATACTTGTTTAGGGCTTTATTAAAAGTTTCTTCGTCTATTTGCAATTTTTGAATAGCAGAGTTAAAAGTTTTTATGACTGAAGTGGTAACAGATATTTCATTTTTTAAGAGTTTTTTAATTTGAGCTTCACCAGTGTTTATCCTATTTGTACATTTATTAAAGTATTCCCGTTGGAAGCGTCTAAATTTCCACCAATAGATTTCCATAATATTCCAATACCATTTATTAAACCGTGTTTTGCGCGTTTATTATAAGGTACTGTGTCGGAGATTATTTCTTTATATTTTAAGCTAACGGAATTTGAAATTTGTTTTAACAGACTGACATGTGTGTCTCTACTTCGGCTTGAAATGCAAGTTTTCTCAGTGTATCAGCGTTAATAAAAATTTCCAGTAGGTTTTCTAAAATTCTGTCATTGTTAAATATTGTAGATATTGATTGGGAACCATTTGTTGTAAACAAGTAAAATCAGGTTTTGTGCTGAAATATTTTCGTCAAATCTTATTTTTGCCTGTTATTTCCGTCTTTTTCTCTTTTCTCTGGCTACTTTGTAACAGTATACCATACGATTATTCAGGTCTTGAATGTATATAGACATTAGTAATTTTTCATTTTATTGAGTTTCTTGTGGTCGTCCTGCAGTATGTCTAAATATAAGTTCGTATGGTGTAAAACCATGGGTCTAATTTTTCCTGTTATTATAGCATATTGTTGCATACGGGAGTATGGTAAAGGGATGATCTTTGATGAGGGTGTAGCATGAAATCTTTCTACAGATCCATTAGATTGTGGGTAGTTAACACTAGAAATTGTTAGTTTTATGTTATATAGTTTGCATAGATCTTTGAGTATAGCATTCTCGAATTCTCGACAGCAGTCATAATGAATCCTTAGTGGTGTTTCATAATGCTGTAAAAAGATTAGAAGTGTATTAGCTACTGTTTCTGCATTTTTATCATCATAGACTTGTGTTAATTTAGTTAATTCGTCACGAATACTTTAAGCATAATGTCTAGTGGGGTATTCGAAAATATCTATATTAATTCTTTTCTAATGGTGTCTTTGGAGTCTCTGTTATGACTAATGGTCCACTTAAGTTTTTTTCTGCAAACTATAATCTTTTTCGACATCTGTTTTTAGGTTCTTCCAATTTGCCAATCTGCATTTCTATTAATTTTTCCTGGCCGGTGTTTTTAGTTATTTACAATTAAGGCTCATCAACCTATGTGGTTATTAGTGCCGCTCGATATTTTAATTTCTTTTTACATTTTTGGATACTTATTATATACTCATTTTGACATACATAGATTTTTACATACATAAATCTGAAAGTTAACTCAAATTGGGATCAAGCGAAGGAAATACGTATAAGAGTAGAAAAGGTAAGAGCATCGTTCACTAGCATGAAGTAAATTTTCACCTCTAAAAGCCTCACCCTACCTCTCAAAATTCGACTTCTGAAATGTTATGTATTCCCGGTTTTGTTATATGGAATGGAGGCGTGGACAATGACCACAACATTGATGAAAAAAGTAAAGGCCTTCGAAATGTGGGCTTACCGACGTATATTACGTATATCCTGGACTGAACACGTGACCAACGAAGAGGTACTACGCCGGATAGGTAAAGAGAGAGAGAGGTAGGAATAAGTATAAAAAAAAGAAAGTTGGAATACTTGGGTCACGTTATGAGACATAATAAATATAGAGTACTACAGCTGATCGTTCAAGAGAAAATACACAGCAGAAGGGGTCCAGGGAGGAGAAGACACTCGTGGCTCCAAAACTTGCGGCAATGGTTCGGATTGTCATCTGCTGAACTATTCAGATCTGCCGTAAAGAAAGTCAAAATAGCCATATTGATTGCCAACGTTCGGAACGGACAAGGCACATGAAGAAGAAGAAGATAAATCTAAATTAAACTAAGTACAGTGGATAATAGAAGCATTGACTATTACATTTATTTGTACACGCACTGATGTTTATATTTGGTTGTATATTCCTATTGATTTTAGAAAACTTATAACTACCAAAGATACACAGTTTTTTCTAGACACTCGCGTAGCGTTGTCGAAAGGTTACACTTTTTCCTCTCATTTGAATATGCAGGGCATTTGATTAAGCAATTTTGGACACTTAAAGTGGCTAAACACATACCGCACATTGGATAAATACTTCCAGTAATATGGTATTCATGTGTTAAGCGTATATGTCTTAATCTCAGTCTGTTTATTATAGTTTGATCTTTCCTGTTGCTACACTTATTCTTCCATCTTGTAACTGTTATTTTTATGTCTTGTAGTTTTTGTAGAGATTGATTCCATTCTTGAAGCCACCGATCTTTCAATATCGAGTTAATTCACTGATGAAAATCTTTCTTATATGTAGGTTCTGTCAAGTCTTCGTTTTTAACTAAAGATTTGGCGGCAGCATCTACTCTTTCATTACCATGTATACCTATATGTGACGGAATTCACACCAATTTTACCATCGCATTCTTTTGCTGAAGTTGGTTCAAATTGTTCTTTATAAAAATCTCAACAATGGATGAATTGGATAAATGGCGCCTAAGGTACTCATAAAACTTAAGGAATTTGTCATTATTAGGCACATGTCTAAGTTGGCGTTGAGTGCATATTCAATTGCTTTGTAGATTGCGAATAGTTCTCCTACATATACTGTGCTAAAATTTAAAATTTTGTATAAAGCAGTGTAGTCGTTGTGTATGAGGGCATATCCCACTCCGTTTTCTGATTTGGAGTATTTATTTAGCAGTATAAATACATTGGTAATTCTGGTACTCATCAATCTTACTGTAAAATTGTTTAACCGTAGAGGAAGCATTAAGTTGATTACTAGTCTTTGTTAAGCTCAAGTCTAGGAAGGGTTTTCTGACCATCCAAGGAGAATGGTTAAAAGGGAGGTTTGATATATTTTAGGGAAGATAATATTATTACTGGTCATGTATCTATCGTATTTCGTAAAAAGGGGGTTTAGGTGGGCTATCTGTAAGTGTGGTAGAAAAATCTCCTAAAGCGATTCTTACAGCAGCATTTTAGATTGTTTGCAACTCTTTTAAAAGTGATTGACTGTTAGACCCATACACTATTGAACCGTAATCGACTTTAGATCTAATAAGGCTTTTATATACTGTCAATAGGATATCTTGAGTACATCCCCAATTTTTAGTAGATAGGACTTTCGTTATGTTCAAATATTGTTGTTTTATTTAAGATGTTTTAAGGTGATAAATATGTTAATTAAAATTTAAATGTTACTAGACTACTAATATTACGTTTTCTTTTGAAATGGATATATTTACTTTTGTTGGAACAAAATTTCATTCCCGATTTCATTGACCGTTTTTCTAATGCAAAAATAGTAACTTTAAAAATTTGTTTAATTATTTCTATGTTTCTTCTTTTACAATAAAGCTTTGGCTTTTACGCTAAAACTTTGTGAGTTTATTACACAGAATTGTGATATTCACAATAACCCTACTCGAGGTATCTGCAATTTACACATTGTGAAAACAAAAAGGACGGCTTCAAGAAACTCTTTGTTGTTTAAGGGTTTTGATCTTTTTAATAAGCTTCCTCAAACAGTTAAAAGTTGTTCATCTTTACAAATGTTTAAAAGCAAATTAATGGACCATATTAAAAGCACCAATAGTAAGGTAGTTGTTTTGTTGTCATGTTTTATGTTATATATTATTGTTTTATATTTTTTAATAAGTGTAGATACTATATTTTAAGTGTAATTGTTATTTTTATCATATATGAATGTTATAAATTGATTAATTTTGTATGTATTAGGGCTTTCCCTATTTTTGAATCAATAAACTTCTTATTTTTTAAATTATGAGATTACCTGCGTATAGCTCTTTACTGGTGGAGTATCATTTTCCATAATACTGTTATTAGTAATAAGAAAAAGAGTAACACTAATCGATGATCTTTGAGGGGTACCATTTTCCTGTATTCTTGTTTTAGAAATGAAATCGTCTACTTTTACTTGGAAGCTTTGGTTTTTTAAAAAGTTGATGATGAAGTTTAGCATATTTCCTTGTATATCTAATTTCCGTAAAGTTTTAATTATTCGATCGCAAAACTGCATCAAATGTTCTGGTTATATAAAAAAATACCGCTATGCAGCTTTGATTATTTGCTAGCGCTTCAGGTATTTCAGACTCGAGGTCAACAAAGTTGTCTAGAGTTGATCTATCTTTACGAAATCCACTTTGTTTGTTAGATAGAACAGATCTTTACTTGAGTATCCAAATAAGGCGTTGGTTAATTATTTTTCGGGGTGTAGAGTTGTGTTATAGAGGTAGCACCTTTTATCGGAACGACCACATCGAGCGTCATAGACGGGAGATGGTTCTTGATAACTGGTCCTCATAAGACAACTAACTCTCACTTATGGCTCCACGTGCCACACCCCGGGCAACTGCATTGGTCTGCAGGCTAAACTAAGTGAGGGTAGCCAGATATGGCGACAATTCCACCGAGCGATTGCCGGTATAAGCAATCCCCCACTTACCTACCAACGGCTTCGGGCGGAAGAGTGGGTAAGTGGTTGGGCACTCTTTTGTCCTGAGACAGAGAAATCTGTCTCGAAGGCGGATGAATCAAGGAATGGTCAACGGCGTAAGGATACAGAAGGCAACGGGAAACCACTGTATTAATGCTCTTTAAGATTCCCTAGTATAATCATGATGGCAAATGTCACATCAATCACTCATGTTACTGATCATGGACCTCGGAACCCAAGATCCGGCAGGAGAGGAAAACCACAGACAGACCATAGGGCCTCTCAGGTCGTGAACCAGCGAAATCCCTGTGTAAGTAATGTCAATCACCTTAAGATGTTAAGAATAGCGACGTGGAATGTAAGAAGCCTCTTTGCAGCAGGTAAATTAACTAATGTAGCCCTTGAAATGGAAAACCTTAAAATTGATGTCCTAGGTATAAGTGATGTACAGTGGCCAGGATCAGGAAAATGCACGAATAATAGTGGAACACTTTATTATTCAGGCACCATCAGTTCAACTCATCGTTACGGTGTCGGTGTCTTGGTATCAAAGAAAATCAGTAACTGTATAACAAGCTTTACTCCCTTCTCTGATAGAATAATGGCACTACAACTTCAGTCAAATAAACAAATTATAAATATTATACAAGTATATGCTCCTACGGCTGATAAAGATGATGATGAAATTGAAAGTTTCTACTACGATCTGGAACAAATTCTAAAATCAATGAAGAAACATCACACTACAGTAGTAATGGGCGATTTTAATGCCAAAATTGGACATGGATGTGTGGACGGTTATGTGGGTGACTATGGATTAGGAGAACGAAACGAACGAGGAGACCGTATGGTACAATTTTGTCAAGCGGAGGAGTTAGTAGTTGCTAACACTCTTTTCAAGTTACCTAACAGAAGACTGTACACATGGAAATCTCCGAGTGACACCAAAGGCAGAGTAGTCAGAAATCAAATTGACTTTGTCCTTATTAGACAAAGATTCCGCAACTCTATACTCTCAGCTAAAACCTACCCAGGAGCAGATATAGGCTCGGATCACAATCCTGTAGTAGTCACATTAAGAATAAAACTAAAGATCATTCAAAAACACATACAGAAACAAATTGACGTGAGAAGACTGAGTGAACAACATATAAAAGAGAAAACAATAGTGAACATCAAAGAAAATTTACAAAATATAGAGAAACTGAATAGAAATACTGATAACATAGACCAAAAATGGGAAAATATTAAACATGCCGTAATGCTGGCAGGGAGAGAAAATTTAACACCGAAAGAGAGGAAACATAAAGAATGGATGAATGAGGAAATACTACAGTTGATGTGTGAAAGAAGGGTACACAAAACAAATAACCCGATAAGATACAAAGAAACAGATAAACTGATAAAAAAGAAAATAAGAGAAGCTAGAGAAAGATGGCTAAGTGAGCAATGCCAGGAGTTGGAACAACTGGAGCGAAAATATGACTTTTTTAATGTACACAAAAAGATTAAAGAAATGACAGGAAGGAGAAGAACAACACAGATAGGACAGATCAAAGATACAGATGGTATACTCATAACAGATTTACAACAAAAAATGAATCGATGGACAGAATACATATCACAACTTTTTGATGACAAAGATAGACAAGAAATCTCAAACGAATATACAGATGATACAGGGCCTGATATAATCAGAGAAGAAATAGATTATGCAATCAAACAAGCGAAAAGTGGTAAGGCCCCCGGTCCTGATGAAATTCCCGTAGAACTGCTCAAACTTATGGACGATGAATCTATTAAAATACTCCTAGATCTATTTAACACAATATATAGAACTGGAATAATACCTAGGGAATGGCTCCGTTCGACCTTTATACTACTGCCAAAAAAGGCAAATACAAGGGAATGCAGCGAATATCGTACGATAGCTTTGATGAGTCATGCTCTAAAACTGTTTCTGAAAATAATCCATAATAGGATCTATAGGAAATTAGACGCAGACATCAGTAACACTCAGATGGGATTCAGAAAAGGGCTGGGTACAAGGGAGGCTCTGTTTGCAATGAACGTTCTCTCACAGAGATGCTTAGACATGAACCAAGAAATTTACACCTGCTTTATTGATTTCGAAAAGGCCTTTGACAAAGTACAACATGAACCACTAAGACAAATTCTAATAAAGAAAAATATAGACAGCCGAGATATTCGAATTATATGCAACCTATATTGGAATCAAACAGCAAATGTGAAGGTTGAGGGTAGGCTAACAGAAGAAATTCAAATCCGTCGAGGAGTCCGGCAGGGATGCATCTTGTCGCCACTTTTGTTTAATCTGTATAGTGAAGCTATTTGTGAACAAGCACTCGAGGAAGAAGATCTTGGACTGATAATAAATGGTGAGACGATCAACAATATAAGGTATGCTGACGATACGGTTCTCCTAACGGGAACGCTAGTAGAACTACAACATCTCGTTCAAAGTCTCAATATATATTGTAACAGTTACGGCTTGAAAATTAATTTGAAAAAAACTAAATTTATGGTAATCACGAAATCCAAGAACATCAGAGCTAATCTTGTAATAGACAATACAACGATTGAGCGTGTGTCCTGTTATAAATATCTAGGTGCTTGGATCACAGACGATACTGATCAAACAAAAGAGATTAGATGTAGAATAGAAATCGCTAGATCAGTCTTTAATAGAATGCGCAAACTCTTTTGCAATCGTGATATCAACATAAAGTTACGAATACGAATGCTGCGGTGTTATGTCTTTTCTACCCTGTTGTATGGAGTAGAGGCTTGGACACTAAAACAGTTGACCACAAAAAACATCGAAGCTTTCGAGATGTGGTGCTATAGGCGCATTCTCAGAATATCATGGATGGACCGCGTCACTAACACGCAAGTACTCCAAACTTTAGACAAAAGATGCGAAATTCTAAATGAGATAAAAACTAGAAAGATGGAATACTTGGGGCACATTGTGAGAGGTGAAAAGTACGAACTTTTAAGAAATATCATGCAGGGCAAAATTAAGGGCAAAAGAAGTGTGGGAAGAAGAAAAATATCGTGGCTTCGTAATCTACGTGAATGGTTCGGGTGTAGTTCGATTGAACTTTTTAGGCGCGCTGCTAACAAAGTCGCAGTGGCCATGATGATTTCCAATCTCCGTTAGGAGTGGCACGAGAAGAAGAAGAAGTAATTATTTTTTCGAGCACTTTGCCCATTGCACATCCTAACGATACTGGACGGTAGGAGTTTCGGTCTGAATGTGGTTTACCAGGTTTAAGGATAGGTATTGTGTAAATATTATAACAAGTATGTGGAAACACCCTTTAAGCCATATTTTGTTATATATCTTTAGTAAATAGGCAGTTCCATTTTTAGACAAATTTTTAAGAAAAATAATAGGAATATCATCTGGACCAGGACCAGAGTTTTTAATAGAATTTATAGATTCAGTTAACTCTTCTTCTAGTATTGGTGCATTTATTGGTAAGTTTTGCTTTTATCATAATTAAATTTTTGTAATTCTTCTTTGATTTTAAATTGTAAAAACTCTTGAGAAAAGTTTTCATTACTTGACTCCTAGGATGAAGTTAATACCGTGGCTATTCCAGATTTAGATGTATGAATTCTGTTATTATATTCTAAAAATCTTATTAATGAGTTTGTGTGGCGTCCTGAAATTGTGTTACTTTGTTTCCACACTATTGCTGCTATTGTTAATAAAAATTTACTGTTTATTGTTGATAAAAATTTTTTCCACGATTTCTTTTTTGCTTCTTTTACCACTTTTCTACTAAAAGCCCTTAACTTGTTCTAGATTCTAGAAGATTTAGAAGATTTAGAAGATATTCTAGAAGATTTTCTTGTGTTTTGTGTATTTATTAAATGCTCTGTGAGTCTTCTTTATAGCATCCTGACAGTGATTGTTCCACCACGGTACTGGAATACGATTTCTTACTATTTTCTTTTTTCCGATGATATGATCTGCTGCGGAAAGTATGACGGAGGAAAATTTATTTACTAATTCGTTTATATTGTCATGCGGGGATGGATCTGAAAATGAATTTAATTGATTCTCCACAAACTGTGTAAACGGTGACCAATCCTCTATTTCTGTACTCCATCTAGTGCATGGTTGAATTTTTTGTTTGTTTTCGAAATATATCACTATGGGAAAATGATCGCTTCTCTGAACCTCTCAATATCTTTTGAAAAAGTGTGAGCAACACTCAATGGGTCGGGTGAACCATACGCGTCTTTAAAAACGTGTATTTTTTCTTGGTAATTAAGAACACTTTCGTTTGTGTCGTCTTCAAAAAATACTTTTGTTGGCTGCATCAATTTCTTTATATCAACAGGATCTATTGTTGGGATAGTTCTCTTCTTTTTTGAACGTATATCGTTAGCAGGCCGAATAAAGCATTCAGTAGTTTTAGGTGGTGTAACTGTTTCGAAAAAAGCTCTTTTGCTCTGTGTTTGCAGTGTAGGTTCTATGCTAATTGGTTAAGTGATCAATGATTCATTAGTTTCCGATCCTGTTTCTTTAACGTTTATACCTTCATTTGTAAGCGGTTTATCGTTTTTTGGCCTTGGTTTATTTATATCTACATATTTTTTTGTATTTTTTAGATTTAGTGTCCTGTACCAAATAATTTGGTTCTAAATGGATTTGTTCTGAGTGTTGTGTTACGTCGGTCATAATGTCTGCTGTAGTCACTGTGTTATTTATTATTGAACTGAAGTTATTATTTTTTTAAGGACAGCTTGAGCGATATGGTCAATCTTTTTACAAATATTATAGGAGTGTTGGTCTACAGACATAAAAATTCTATAGATTGTATTGTCATGACAAACTAACAAGGATTCAGGAAGAATTAGGCCCACTAAAGGTGAAATATATATCTGTCTACGGAAACTTAGTATGTGTTGAAATTCGTGAGGATATGTGCCAACTCTAAGGAATGATAAGGGAGAAATAAGTTTAAAACCTAGTTTCTGTAGTTCTTATTCTAGAATATTATGTGGAATTGTTGGGCATATATTGGATAATGTTAGTCGTTCACTAAGAGTAAATAATATTCTTCCCTGTATTATTTGATTGTTTACTATGATTTTTCCTTAATGAACATTGATAAATTTGTAAACGAATTCCTTCTTAGATAAATAAATACAAATCCTGATTTGAATGAACTGATTTAATTTTCTAATGAACTAAATACAGTAGCTTGCTTTCTGGAAGGAAAATTAAGAGTACCTACTAGTTACTGATGAGTACGATTTTTTAAGTGTTGGTGGTGAAATACAGCTCATTTCCTGAGCTAATTCGGAATAAATATCATTCATTTAAATAAACTTTTAAACTAGTCATTAGATCTGAATGCGGTCCTGTATCAAACTTATACCAAAGCAATTAAGCCGGTGCAAAAACAAAAAAGATAAGAAATTCTTGTTTGTATTTGAAATATTCGGTAATTATAACTTTGTGTTTTAAAAAGGAGTTTTTAAAAATTATTTTATTTACTTTTTGAAAATACAAGTTTACAAAAGTTAACAAACAAAAGTTACAAAGCAAAAGTTTACCAGACAAAAGTTATGTAGCAAAAGTTATATTAATTAAAATGTCCCTCTATTTATAATATTGTATTGCGTAGTTTCTATTGTCCTACAATGTGCAGATTCTGTGGAATCCAGTGGCGTAACTCCTCCCTCACTGAGTCCGAAAAATAACGGAATATTTATTCCTCTAATTAGTACTAATTGTTTGGCCATATTATTAATTGCGTAAAGATTTTCAAAGTCAATTTTGGTAATAATATGGCTCTGGAATTTTCGTATATTTTCTGTGGAAAAATATTTTATTTTTGGTAAAATTAGAGCGTTCCCTCTATGAATTTTGAAATTGTTATTGAATTTTAGTTGGTTGATTATCACTTCACAATCTTCTGGTATACTGATAAGAGATGGACTGTGTACTTCGAAAATTTGGTCTTTCTTGCACTTTGATTGGACTCGTTCTGATGCCGAAGGCATTATCAATACTTCATTATTAGTTACTTGTTCGATAATGGATTCTTAAAGAGTGACTTCTGTGGTAAAACATTGGGTTGAACTTTGACCATTGAGGAAACGCAAGGTGCAATTGTCTTGTAGTATGGTATCTTCTTTGCAATAATATGTTGCTTCTAAAATGGGACATTCTTCTTTTGGTAGGTGCGTCTCGTTAGAGGTTCGTGCCAAATGGGGGTATGTGGGAGAGAACATCTTATTCTTTTGAATTATTGGGTAAATATGATAAAAATCAAGGACAGTTGGTTTTAGGATAGGAATGTGAGTAGTAAAGATCAATTTTAACCTTGAAAAAGTTACTTGTGTCCTTACTAGCATGTAATATGTTAAAATATTTATAAATTTTGGAATTTGAGAAGATTGGTATATACTGTGCAAATATTTAACAACGTAAGCTTGAGTACCTCGGCCACGTGATGCGGAACGGAGAAAAATATCGAATTCTTTAACTTGTTATGCAGGGTTAAGTTTTTGGCAGAAGAGGACCGGGACGCCGTCGTATCTCGTGGTTGAAACATCTCCGACAATGGTTTGGGATGACCTCAGCGGAGCTGTTTCGCAGAGCAGTCAACAAAACCATGATAGCCTTGATGATCGCCAACATCCGGACCGGATAAGGCACTGAAGAAGAAATGCAAATATTTAATCATATCCTGAATTTCGTGACTCGAAATAATTGAACTATGTAATGTGTTTAATTTTGAAAATTTAATTCCATTTGCTATATTTTCAATAAAATCTATCATATTCTGACAATCTAAATTTTATCTGACTTATGGTACCTTGAAAAGTAATATAATTTCCCAAACTGTTTATAGTACTTTGAATTTCTAATTGGAACTTCTGTAAGTTATGTTGCAGTTTTTCTTGGTTTTGCCAAAAGTATTTCTAAAAATTTGTTGTAATGATCAATCAGTTTTTTATATAAAGATATTTGTAAGTTCGTTTCATGAATAATCTGTTTCTGATTATTTTCCAGTACTTCTATTGCTTTATCATATCTATCTCCGTCTTCGGAAACTAAATTTCCAAATAAGTATTTATTAACTTTACCTAGGCCATCAATTAGGCCTCTTTTTGATCGAATATGGGGATAGCTGTTTTCTAATTTTTTCTCTAATGTATTAATTAAAACTTCTGTTCTTTCTAACATGTTTTCTGCCAATCCATGATATGAAATAGGATTTGAGGGATTAACTTTCACTACGTTAGTTTTTATTATTTGAAAATTAGCTTTAAGTGATTCTACTTGTCTAACTATTTCTTTTAAGTTTATATAATGGATAAATGTATGTTTACTATAAATTAATTTACATGTGCCTAATTTAATTGGGAGTAAAAGGTTTTCAAGAGGTGTTATATTAATATCGATGTCAACTCTAACCTGGTTGGACGTCTGGTATATCATCTGTATCAGGGTCAAAACGAGTATTGTCTTTATTTTGTTGAACCTGCAAAAAGTTTTTTTTATTAGATCTGGGTTTGCGAACTGTGCTTTTATGATACAATCCCTTATCTGTTTCCAACAACAAGCCACGATCGTTGACAATAGTTGTTTCTTTAAACTTAGGAAGTGCTTTATTGTGATTTCCACTCTTAATGTATGCTTTGTTTTCATTGGTGTAATTGTGTGGGTCTGACCTCGTTAAATTGCGTGCGTTTTTCTATCTGTTGATATTTTACGTTTGCATTTCGTTCATGTATTTTTCCGTATAATATTTTGCACGTTTCTTTATGTTTTTGCACATATTGTGATAAAATTAAATGATCATTATTGTCAAATGGGTCTGGATTATTTATATTCCCGTTAAAAATTTCAAATTACGTAAATTTAGTAACAGAATGAATTGAATTAATATATGATAATATGCAATGTTTAATTAATTGTTCTACTAACATATCTTTATTTGTTTTCCTAAGGCATCTAAAATGTTCTATTAAGGACGAATGAAAACGTTTTACCGGAGAATTCGAATTGCTGTTCTTAGAAGTGGTAAAATGTAATTCTATTTTATGTAATTTACAAAAATCTTCTGTCATAGTTTTTAAATTCAGTCCGGAGTCAGTTGTTATTTTATAGGGTAATCCATGATGTGTGTTATAGTTTAATAAACCATCGACTATTGAAATTCCACTAATACTAGGAATTTGATATGCTTGTCCGTATCGAGAAAATGCATCAATTATTGTAAGAAATTGTGTATTGGATATTCTAAATACATCCATATGAATATGATCAAATGGCTTAGAAGCCGTTGGTGTAAGATTAAATTTAATGACTGATGGGTCTCTATCATATTTATTTTTCAAACAAACTTGACAATTATCGACATACTGTTCTATATCTTCTGACATATTGGGCCAGTAGTATCGTGAACTCATTGAACTTTTTAGCTCATTTATACCACGATGTCCTTGTTTGTAAACATGATAATAGTTAAATTTTTCTTTTTGTTCGTCGGTAGTCTCAATCTCGTCTAATATTTTTGTACAGTGCACAAATTTGAATGCAGAATTTTTGAAGTAATTTTGCAATGCAACTACAAATGTTTCAGCTGATAGTGGTGATGTAAAATACAAAGCATATAATTTTCTTGGGTCTATTATAATCTTTAACAAAATTTATGCTTCCTTTTTGCTGATCTCTTTGAGGTAAGATAACAAATAGTCTTCTCAAATATCTTTTGTGTTTTAGTTTTTATTTCATTGATTTCTCCTGAAGTTAATAATATTTGATTTTTGTATAAATTCAACGCTCGGTCTGTGATTGGTATACTAAAAATTGGATTTTCAGCTGAAGTATGTACTGTGTTTCCATCAGTATCTTCATTTCCACTTGGATTAACATTTGGGGGTCTAATTTGTATATCTGATATTATGTTTATTCTTTTTTCATGTTCATTCTTGTCATCTAACGTTTCAGAAATTTCTTCATTGCTTAACTCAGGAAGATAAAAGTCATTTGGATCAAACAATTGATCTGTAATTTCTTGATTTGGAACTGATAAGTTTTTTATTTCTTTTTGTATTACATCATCTATGTAATTAAGATTTACACACAAAGATTCAGATTCTAGTACATTTATTTCATTATCGGTGTCTATTCGTAAAAGACAATCCGCAACTTTATTAAGGGTTCCTTTTTGGTATTTAATTTTATAATCAAATTCTTTGAGTTGTAACCGCCATCTCACTAGTCGTGAATTAGGTTCTTTCAATGAAAACAACCATTGTAGTGGTTTATGATCTGTAAAAATTATAAATTCTCTTCCAAATAAGTATGGTCTAAAGTATTTGCAATTCCATACTATAGCTTATAACTCTTTCTCTATAGTAGAATAGTTTATCTCTGCGGAATGTAGGGTCCTTGACGCATATGACATAGGATGTCCATCCTGTGATAATACTGCCCCAATGGCATATTTGGATGCGTCTGTCATTATTTCAAATTTTTTGTTAAAATCTGGGTAGGCCAGAATTGGTTCCGATATTAACAAATTTTTGTAAGTATTAAAGGAATCGGTAAATTCTTTTGTGTGTTCTATTTTATCGTCTTTCTTCAGGCAAACTGTTAACGGTTTTGTTATTTTAGCGAAGTTCTTTATAAATTTGCGATAATATCCTAAAAGACCTAGAAAAGATTTAATTTGTTTTTGTGTTCTTGGAATTGGAAAATTCTGTATAGCTATTATTTTGTTTTTATTGGGGTTAATTCCTTCTGGTGTAACAATGTGACCAAGAAATTCAACTTCCTTCTGTAGGAACTCACATTTATCTAGTTGAATTTTTAAACGTGCTTCTCGTAGTTTATAAAAATACTAGTTTTAAATTTTGAATATGTTTTTGTAAGCTAGTACTAAATATAATTATATTATCCACGTAGACCATGCATATTTCGTTTTGCAAATCTTTTAGTACTTCGTCCATTACCCGTTGGAATGTTGACGGCGAATTTTTGAGACCAAAAGGCATTCTTAGAAATTCATAATGACCGTTGTCTACGCTGATTGCTGTTTTCTCTACAGATTTTGGATCCATTTCGATTTATTGAAATGCTGGCCAAATCTATAG
The DNA here is from genome assembly GCF_040954645.1 of Diabrotica undecimpunctata. Lineage (NCBI taxonomy): Eukaryota > Metazoa > Arthropoda > Insecta > Coleoptera > Chrysomelidae > Diabrotica > Diabrotica undecimpunctata. Next base: position 16,648,332 of record NC_092813.1, read on the forward strand.
TTTATTTTTACGAACGAGAGAGTAATTAGCATAATTTTAACTGATAGCTCCGACCACTCCATGGGCGTGCTCAAGATTAATTGAAAAATTACTTTGAATAATTGTAAAAAATAAATGAATTATTTCAGTGTTATAAAGTGTTATGTGTATGTTAACAAAAGTGACCTCTTTTATCACACACTATATTAGAACTGACTGGCCTACATTAAAAAGGGTTTTAAAAAATTCACATTTTTTTTAATTTTTAAATATTACAAAAGAGAAAAAGAGTTTTTAAAACCGTCTAAGGTATGTTAAATAGATGAATAAAAATATTAATATAAAACTTACAGCTACTTGTTACAAATCCAAATCAGATTCAGAAGATGAACTTTCAGAACCAAGATTTATAATAACTGGCTCTATCATTTTATCAGTAATATTGTCCAGCTTCCACATTTTTTCCTCTTCTTTAATAGTGTGATTTACTGCCTTTTCCCAGTTTTCAGGTTTTACATTATTTACGGCCTCCAAAAACAACTGTTTAACATCATGAATTTTAAAAGTGGTATTTTTTCTTGAAACTTCACTCTTTATCTGTGCCCATACCAGTTCAATCGGGTTTAATTCACAATGATATGGTGGGGATCTAAGTACTGTCATTCCACGATTTTTGGCAATTTCATCAATTTCGTTTTTTTTTAATTTTTCTTTATGAATGGCACACAACGAATAAAGTTCCTTTCTTATAGATCCGGGATGGTACGTAATATTTTTTGAACTCAGCCAATTCTGCAAGTCATTTTTTAACCACTTGGTTGTGGGCAGTCCTTCTATAAATCTGGAGTGATAACTTGCATTATCCATTACTATTACACAGTTCTTAGGAAGAAGATCTATCATTTGTTCGAACCATTCTTGAAAGACATCAGCGTTCATGTCTTCATGGTAGTCACCGGTACGAGTTGATTCAAAAGTTAATAAACCACCTTCAACAAAACCGTCTGAACTGCCAATGTGTACTATTATCAGCCTGCGTCCCTTTCCTGATGGTGGGTTTAAACCAGTAGATAAGTTATTTACAAAAGCGTGCCTTTGACTTGTAACAGTTTCATCCTGCCAAAATTTATTTGGTGTATGACCCTCGTTGATCCATGTTTCATCAAGATAAAATATTTTTCTTTTTTGGTTTCTCATTTCCTTTATGGTTCTTAGAAAATGTCTTCTCCATATGACAATATCGCTTCTTTTTAATAAAATAGACTTTCTGGGATTCTTTTTCCAGCGGAAGCCTATTTCTTTTAAAAGTTTCCATAACGTACTTCGACTCATTTTTGGGTAATCCTTATCATCTCGAACTGAGACAAGAACTTTATCCAATGTTGGAAATTCTTGTCTAAAGAAGAATTCATGCACTTTCCGTCGAAGTCCTTCTTTAAAATGATATTCTATTTGAAATTTTGGTTTCCCTGGAGCATTACGTGGCATTTGAAAACTACCACATTTCTCTTCTTTAATAACTCTGTAAATCGTAGATTTCCCAACACCAAGTGTACTGCTAACTAACTCAACGGTCTCATCAACACTTTCACATAAACGTTTGTCTGTAAATGATTTAAAACAATTAAATATTAATGTTTTTTCATTAACTGTTAGAGGACCAATTTTTCGGCGTTTACACGGCACTTCCAAATTTTCCATATCACTGGTATACACAATAAACTGCACCTTGCAACTGAAGTACCTACTTTTAGTGAACTGTTAAGAATTTTGAATACGCCACTTGGACCTTCCTATATACAAAATGGAAAAACCCACTATCACATTTTCTGTGGAATAAGCTTAGAAGGTAATTATCTAGTCAATTACTGTCGTAGATTCCTGGAATTAAAGAATTAAATGTTTGATTGTTGAAACCCTTACTTCGTGGAATGCACTCATTTCAGATAAAATAAAACGTTTTATTTTATCTAAAGAATTAAACTTTATTTTGCAAATAGATAAAATAAAACGTTTTATTTTATTTAAAGAATTAAACTTTATTTTGCAAATAGGTAGGTACTTATTAAACTTTTATTGGTTATATATAACCAATAAAATAAACATCTTACATTTCTTGCAAATTCATTAGTACCTGTTAACCTCCATCACTCCGACACTGGCAACCTTATTTAGGGATTAATAACCCTCACAACTATTGTCTCCTATTCTGCTCCAACCTTTATACCTGGTGGTCATACTCAATTTAAAATTGTTTTCCTATATACTTCTGTAAACTTGTTGACAAATATCTGTTTTTCATTGAGTCACCCGTACCAACAGTTAAGGGATTTGCATACATAATTTATTGTTTTATTACTCTCTCATACATAAAAATACACTATAATGTGCTAAAATATTGTGCTCTTCATAATTTATCCAAAATTTCTGTAATGTGTGTAGTTGGATATCTGTCAGAAATTGTTTTTTCGTTAAGCTTTTGATAATCTATGACTAGACGGTATTTTTTCTTGCCTGATGCATCTAATTTCTAATTCACCATCCATATGGGTGAACTCCAAGGTGAACATGATGACCTTATGATTCCTTTATCTAACATTTCTTGAATTTGCCTTCGAACTTCTTTTTTGTGGCAGTAAGGATATCTTTAAGATCTTCAATGTATAGGAACTTCGTTTGTAGTTTTTATGGTGTGTTTGACATTGGAAGTAAATATCAAGGGATCTTCTGCTTTTAGAAATATATCTGAAAATTCTCTACATAGCTTAGTTATATATTCTCTTTCTTCTGAATTCATGTGGTCTGTCCTTATAAGGTTGTCTAAATCTATTTTGTTTCTCTTATTACATTTCTCATTAGGTTTTTTGTTAAAATAATTAAAGTTGTATAATTCATAATTTGCGTTTTCAAAGGGGTATACGTCTATTGGTCTTAGTAAAGTTATCTTCAGAGGTTTGTCTGTCGTGTTTATTATTTCCATTATAGCATAGCCATTTTTTGCTAATGTTAACGTTTCAGGTATATAAACTGCTTCTAAATGTGTTTCTTCGACCATTATTTCTCCATTAGGTATACTGACAGGAAGAGGATAAAGCATTCTTTCCTGTGCACCTATAGTAAATTCAAATTTAATATCCATTGGTCCTCTAAATTTAATCTGTATCGTTACATTGTTATTATACAGTTGTTTATTAGTAAAATCTATAACTAAGTTCATTCCCATCATATCTTCTAAATCCTATCTGGAAATGCTATTTCGGCTTGATATTTAATAGTCTTATTATAAAGAGCAGTTATAATATCTACATTTGACTGGTATATGCAATTAGGAAAATATTTTTCGGCGATACTTGGTCGTAGCAAAGACCTGGAACTACCGGTATCAATCAGCAATTTTATTTTTGAATTTCGTACTTCAATATAAGGGGATTATTCGAATTTATTTCTATATTAACTGCTTCTTTTCCGAGGCATCCATCTGAAAATTTTGGGTCGGAAGTTTGTGGAACGATTCTGAGAATGTTGGGGTGCTAAAGAATTTTGGTTTTGATAACCTCGATTTCGATATAAAAAGTTAGAATTAAAGGGTTTTGATTTTGATATGTGAAATTTCGATTTGTTTGATATTGATGTGTGGGGTTAGAATTTTGGGGACGATAATGGTTGCTAGGCTGATTTGGCCTGTTGGATTGATAAAAGGAATTGTATGACTTAAAATTATGATTGTTTTTTGGAAAATTATTACTAGAATGTCCATATAAATTTTCAAAATTATGAAACTCGTCGACATATGCAATGGCATCTTCAAGAGAACTGGGTTTCTTAAGGTGGATATTATTTTTAAGAACACCTGTACATTCTGCAATAAAAGTGTTCAGTGCGATTTTATCATAATGGTTAATTTGGCATAATTTATCTGCATGCTCTATACTAGTATCGTTACTTATTCTTTGGGCTACATTGCTTTTTAATAATTGTATTCTTGTTCCAAAATTATGGAGTGTTTCATTTTTAAATGGTTTTGTTTGTGTTAGTTCTTGCATTAAGCAGTCTAAGTCACGTCTATCTGCGAAGCATTGTTCTAATGCTCTCTTTATACTATTCCATGTCGTTAGTTCCATACGATTTCCTACTAGTGCTTCTGCTTTTCCAACTAGTTTATCTTGTATGCATTCCAAAATATATTTATTTAAATCCGGATCGGTATATGCAGAATATGTTTGTATTAGTTCGTTGCATCTTAAGATAAATTTGTTAAGAGTATTGGAATCTCCGTCGTACGGTTTAATATTTTTTAATTTTGATTTGAGAAAATCCCAGTTAAGGGGAGTTTGAGTTTGAGTTGCAGTAGCCATATTTTCAGATAAAATTATTTGTCAAAATTTCTCACAAAATTGTATAGAATTATGTTTTATTAAAAATATATACGCAATATAAATATTTCTTAAACATTTCAAAAAATGATTTGATAAAAATAAATGTTTTCAAGAGCATAAATATGTATTAAAATTTATAAAAAGTATCAGTATTCTTATTAAAAAAATTAAAAATTAATCTATCTATTCTCACAAATGTATGAAAGGAAAGGCGAAAAGAAAAGGCAATTACATTTATCTGGAGCACCTGCTTCTCTTCTCCAAACTTTTGCTTCCTCTGGAACTCACTTCTTCTCGTTAATACCACTGTAGGGTAGAGGTTCGATTTGGATACGCACTACGATGTTGAAACACCAAAAACCGAAAAAGTTCTATCACTTGATGTGTAAAATGTTCTTTTCCGATCCGCACGTATCCTACTGACTGCGCCAATTATAACCAAGAAATTCTTGTTTGTATTTGAAATATTGGGTAATTATAACTTTGTGTTTTGAAAAGGAGTTTTTAAAAATTATTTTATTTACTTTTTGAAAATACAAGTTTCCAAAAGTTAACAAACAAAAGTTACCAAGCAAAAGTTTACCAGACAAAAGTTATGTAGCAAAAATTATAATAATTGAGATGTCCCTCTATTTATAATATTGTATTGCGTAGTTTCTATTGTCCTACAATGTACAGATTCTGTGGAATCCAGTGGCGTAACTCGGTGGTTCTTCTTATGTTTTCAAATAAATATTTTTGTTTATTACTAATAGTTGATGTAATATAAGCTGACTCATAGAGTCTCTGCTGTTACTCCTACTCAGGAACTTCACCAACTCACTTTTGTAATTTTTCAACGGGTATATTTAACTTAAAATTCACTTAACTTAAGAACCGATATCTTCCTAGTATACTGGTTAACCTGATCGGTGTTCTGTTTTATAATTGTATCCTTCGAGTTTTATGCGCCAACGCGCTAAGCGGCTTCCGGGATCTTTTATCAAGAAAAACCATGTAAGTGGTCGATGATCGGTAATAAGAGTGAATTTACGGCAAAAAAGATATGGTGTAAAGTGTTTGACTGCCCATACAATACCTAATAAATATCTCTTTTTTTTTAAGTAGTTTGGTAAGAGGTTTCAAAATTTTGGCCGTGTTCGGCTTTTAGTTACATTTTAAATACTTGTGTTAGTTGTAAGATATGGTCGCGAATGGAAAATTTATTAATCCGAATGGCATGTGAACAAATTCGTAATGTCCATTTTTAACGGTAAAGGCTGTTTTCTGGATGTCTTTTGGGTCAATTTTAATCTGGTGAAATCCAGACGCTAAATCTAGGGTTGTAAAATATTGGCATTTTCCTAGTTAGTCCAATAGTTCTGAACTTTGTGGTAGTGAATAACGGTCTTGTACTGTAAGTTCGTTGAGCTTGTGATAGTCAATAATAACTCGCCATTTTTGTTTTCCCGATGCATCTAATTTTTTCGGTACAACCCAAACTGGTAATGACCAGGGGGAAGTAGATGGCTGAATTATTCCTTGTTCTAACATTTTATTAATTTGTGTCTTTACCTCTTCCTTATAATATGTTTGGGGATATCTGTAAGATTTAGTAAATATTAGTTTAGCGTTGTTTGTTTTGATTTTTTGTTTAATTTTATTTGTAAACGTCAATTTGTCGCCTTCTACATAAAATATATCTGCATATTCAGTACAAATGTCTAGAATTAGTTCTTGTTCTTCGTAATTTAGATGGTCAATTCTCAGTTATTCTTTAATTATCCGTGTTCTGTCTACTATGAGTTCTTCTAAGTCATTTTCGTTGTAGGATAGGATTGTCTCTTAATTTTCGAAAGGTTCGATTGAGGTGTCCGAAAATTCAATTATCTTCGATATAGCATTAGGATTAATCTTGGAAGTTAAGAATTCTCTATTTTCGTCCACATACACTAATGCATTAGGTAATCTAAGTTTTTTTGTTCCTTGCAATGATAGTATAGCATCTGTATTTGATAAGTTACATTTTAGTCTGCATATTTATTCGGTTCGGCTGTCAATCATATATCTATTTTATTAGTTTTCTCTCCGGTCTTTCAAGATTTTTGTCTTGATATTGGGTTTTTTGGAAAGTGCTACATTCCCTGCTCATTTTTCAATAAATGAGGTCTTTTGTTGGAAACTATGTTCATAAATGTAAAGTTTGTGCTTATTGCAAGCCTAGTAACTTACCCTCAGCTGGTCTTATGGGACAATATCGTGATATTAATTTTCCTTTTCAGTTTTTATCTGCTGATTCACTTGGTCCATATCCTAGATTCAAAAATGGAAATCGTTATCTTTTAGTTGTTGTTGACTGGTTTACAAAGTTCATGTTTGTACATCCTTTGGCTAATGCTACTTCTAAAGCTATTGTCAAGTTTATTAAAAATCAAGTTTTTCTAATTTTTGGTGTACCACAGATCTTTGCTGTTGATAATGAAAAACAATTTGTTTCCAAAGATTGTAAAACTGATGGAAAAGTACAAGGTACAAAAAATTTGGTACAATGTTAAATACTTTCCTCGGATTAATCGTACTGAACGAGCTAATAAGACGATTGTTACTGCAATTAGGTCTTTTATTCAAGACAGTCATAAAGACTGGGATAAGGAGATTTTTAAAATAGCCCAAACGATTCGTCTAGCTAAACATGAAGTGACACAATTTTCTCCTTCAGTTTGAACTTTTGTTAGAAATGTTCCTGTTATTGGTTCATTCTTTGGTGCTATTAAAGAAACATCTTATAATCTTGTTAATATTAACAATAAATTGTTTGATCCCGAGCCTTTAGAGAATATTTTTCCTAACTTTAATGAAGATCAAAAGAGAATACGTCACTCTTACAATACCAACACTAAACGCTACAATTTACGTAGACGTGATGTAAAATTTCATGTAGGTGACAAAGTCTGGAAGAAAAAGAACATCCTTTTCAAAGATGTGGATAGTAGAAAAGGATGCGCTTCACCCCACTTTGACCTCCATTGACCCCGCACTCTCGACGCAGTCCTCGCGCCTCTCGATAGCCCACGTGACTTTGGCGGAGTGACGTCACAAGCACCGTCCGCGCACTGGTCACATCCCGCGATGACGTCACCGACAAGTCCTAACTTGTTTTTTACGCTAGACACCTTTTTTAAGTTTAGTAATTAGTTATTTTTAATATGAATTAATTTACATATTATTTTTGTATTTCAACTATCTATAAGACAATTTTAATCCAAATTATTAAATTATTATTATTAAATAAAAAATTCTAACGTGTGTAGGACTCGAACCTGGGACCAGCAGCACCAAAGGTACACACGCTAGCCACACAGCTAGGTAACCAATTAATATTCTTCTTCTTCTGGTTCCTATCCGTTTCGGATGTTGGAAATCATATTGGCAATCATGACCTTGCTCGCTGCGGCTCGAAACAGCTCCGTTGAGGTTTTCTTAAACCATGTTCTTAAATTCCGCAGCCATGATATTCTCCTTCTACCGGGTCCACGCTTACCTTTGACATATATATATATATATATATATATATATATATATATATATATATATATATATATATATATATATATATATATATATATATATATATATATATATATATATATATATATATATATAAATATGTTGGAAATATCGGGTATGTGGTCTATATTAAATAAAAAATCTTTGTTTTTTCTATAGACCAATTAATATAAGTAGGCAATAATGGATATAAAAAAAAAGAACGCCAGCGACGAAAGATCTGAAACAGCATGAACCGTACGCGCCACCGCTTCGCGCATGAGGTCTTGAACGCTAGACGATCTACCAGCTTGAACCGTAGGCGCAACTGTTTCGTGCATTAAATACTTAAGTGTTTAACGAGGGGTCGAACATGTGCATATAATAATAATGGTACCGTTCAACATAGTGTAAAATGGTATAGGCGTAAAGCCGTTTAACGTAATACTGATATGAAAGGTTTACATTGTATAAATCAAGAGTTTAATACTAAAAGCTTTCATAAGAGGATGATGAACATTTCCACATATGTCATCAGAAGAGGAGAGAGATGCAGAAACAAATTGATAAAAATGTAAAAAAATGTTGATTATTAATTCAATATTACTTGTTAAAGTTGGCCGTGATACGTCTCCATACCCCGCACCAAAGCACACCTCTAAGCTACATAACCGTTTAACATAACCTGACAATAATATGTGTATATAAAAAACACCACAAGGGATTGCGCATATTGAATATTCGAAAAAAATTGTAAAAAAAATCAAGTATATCACTAAAGGTAAATACTATATAAGAACATCGATATACAACAATATTGAAGTTGAGACGATAAATGGTACCTATTAAATTACCAATGTTAGTTTTCTAAATACATACAGCATTCTTCACCCATAGTCACGTCTTACTCAACCGGCTGCCAAACACTTAATCATTTGAAAAATTGATGCGGATCTATATAAAGTGTTGAATAAATACATCGATAAACTGATCTAAAGATTTTTACCAAAAGGTAAACATCTCTAACGCGCTCCAACGCATGTCTAAAATATACTGCCAACCACACTATATTAATATACTTAAAACGTTGTTTCAACGCTTAAACATCAAACGTATAGCAGAAGCAATTTAACTCATATCAGACGTATACCAGACGCAGATTATAGAACCAGACGAATAAATTAACCATCGCTAACTTTACTCAAGAGACGAAAAGACGCTTTACTCCCATGTTATCCATATGTAAGGTGTGAAGTGTTGACTTTAAAACGTGACGTTTTTGACGTGATTCGTGACGTTTTGACGTGACGCGTGATGTCTTTACTTAAAAATGTGCCGTTTATACCTGATATGTGACGGGTGACATTTTGATGTTAAAACGTGACGTTTGGACGCAAAAGTGACGTTTTGACGTGACGATTGACACGAGTTAACCTAATAAATTACCTATCGAAACCCTGTCTAAACTTAATTACGTTGACATTTGACGGGGGCGTGACGTGGTAGAAGCGATGAAAAAACTGTCGCTTTTCATCGTTTTACGCACCTGTTGAACCCATATAAAGACATGTAAAATCATTGATAAATAGAAATTTTTTAAAAATGTTAAATAAACGATGTAAAACGATGAAAAGTGATCGCTTTTCATCGCTTTTTCAACGCTTAATTATTACTTTATTTTATACTCAGTCATAGGTCTTCTTCGAATCAATAAATTAAAATTTGTCTTATAGGATAAATCTATTACCATCAGTAGTACCCTATTTTATAACGTATTTCACTATAATTTTATTATTATTAAAAATGGTATATCGTGTACTTTCATTAGTGGTCATGTTTTGTTTTTCTATCATAATATATTTGTTAGCTGTTTCCCTTTCATTTGATGTGTCACATGTTAGGTTTCGACTAGTTGTTTGTTTTAGTGTCAGGCGCCTTCTTTAGGTCAATAAATGTAAATTGATATTATAGTGTCTCTATTATCATCCATAGCATCATATTGTATGACGTATGTCGATATAAGTTCATTAATAGCAAATATAGTGTATAATGCCTTTTTAGTATTCAATATGTTTTGTTTTTCTATCTTGGTATATTCGTTAAATCTTCCCCTTTCATTTGATGTGTCACATATTAGAATTCGGCTGGCTGTTTGTTTTTTACTTCGTCAGACGCCTTCTTTAGGTCGATAAATGCAAATTTACCTTATAGTGTTTCTATTATCGTACATAGTATCATGTGATGTCACGTATGTCACTATATTTTCATTAATATCAAAGATAGTGTATAGTGCCTTTTTAGTATTCAATATGTTTTGTTTTTGTTAAATTTTCCTCTTTCATTTGATGTGTCATATGTTAGGATTCGACTGGTTGTTTGTTGTGTACTGCATCAGACGCCTTCTTTAGGTCAATAAATACAAATTTACCTTATAGTGTGTCTATTGCCGTCCATTGTATTATATGATGTCACATATGTCGCTATACTTTCATGAATAACCAATATAGTATGTTAGCAGTCTCCAATTTTTATATCTCAACATATTCATAATATCATCCTACTGTCCTTGGATGTGTCGTATGTATGGATTTGGCGGTTTGTTTATTTAATGCTTAGTCAGAGGCCTTCTTCATTTCAATAAATTAACATGTATATTACAGCACATATAATAATATTCGTAGTGTTATATATCTCGTATGTTACTATATATTCATTAATAACGCTAAAATTAGTTTTACTTTATAATTTTTAATTACCCCCGGTATAATTACTAATAAAAGTTTTCATACATTATAATAATTCTTCGAAATATTATATTATAAAGAAAATGTGTAGTTTGCTATCTGACGTCACCGGATGTAATTGAATTCCAATCGCTATTTTCGTTCCCACATCGAGAAGTTCGCAATATAATACCCGATGCACGTGTGTACAAACAGGCTTCAGCTTGCAATTCTCGATAATTTCCAGTCGAGTTACGTTATACCAGCCTGCCTATTTAATGAACGAATACATTTTTATACTCGCAGTGTGCAGTTAACCTTTGTGATAGCGTGTTCGTTTGTTGTTTGTGCTACAAATAAAAATTAAAAAGTGAGTACTATTTTATATATTTTAGAGGGTCGTATTTGATTTTATACACCATCATTCTAAGTTTGTCATATTGTTAATTTATTTCTGCATTATTTAAAACATGCAATATTATTTGTAAATAAAGTTTAATTTTCTTGTATTGCGTTTAAAATTCGCACTCTTTTGCTGAATAATATTTTTGTACACACCATAATTTGTTAAAAGTATTGTTGTAAAGTGTTTCCGCAGGTATTTCATTAGAACATTTTCTTCGTATTTACAATAGGTCATTTCAACAACTGAGTTCTAAACAAAGAAAAACAAATACTTTACATATTACTTTTATTTATTTCCTAGCATCTGTATTACAGCAATAATCATTTTTTTTTGTCGTATTTGAACTCTAGAGTAACCTTACAATATGCCGACGTCGATTTGCTTTTACACACAAACATTCCTTTTTTCATTGTAACACCCTTCGAGTAGACCTTTGCCTGTTGGTAATATTCATTGTTAGCGATGTTTGTGATGGGGATAATAAAGATTGTTTTTGTTGTTACATCTATGCTCATTGCTGTCAATTGAATAATATGTTAGACTCTGCATATTTTGATATATAATTATTCTCTATTCAGCAAATTTTACATGTAAATCGTTCATTATTATCCATGCTTTCTGCCTTACGTGTTTGTATGACAGATATTTTATACATTTTAAATCAATATTGTTCATGCTTTCTGCCTTACGTGTTTCTATGTTAGATATTTTACACATTTTCCATCATTTTATGTACAGCTTTTCTGTCTTACGTGTTTCTATGTCAGATATTTAATACATTTTCCATCATTATTATCCATGCTTTCTGCCATACGTATTTCTATGTCAGATATTTTTTATCATTTTATATACACTAGAGTTTCTATGTTTGATATTTTATACACTTTTAATCATTATTGTCCATGCCTTCTGCCTTACGTGCTACTATGTCAGATATTTTACACATTTTCTATCATTTTATGTACATCATTTCTGTCTTACGTTTTATTATGTTAAACATTTTATACATTTTTTTATTATTATCTATGCTTTCTGCCTTACGTGATTCTATGGCAGATATTTTACACACTTTCTATCATCCTTGCGAGTATTTCTCACTTTTTATTCGATATTTTATACTTTTTCCATCATTATTGTCCATGCTTTCTGCCTTACGTATTTTTATGTCAGATATTTTTTATCATTTTATGTACACTAGGTAGTGTTTCTATGTTTAATATTTTATACACTTTCTATCATTATTGTCCATGCCTTCTGCCTTACGTGCAACTATGTCAGATATTTTACACATTTTCTATCATTTTATGTCCAGCATTTCTGTCTTACGTTTTTTTATTTAAAACATTTTATACATTTTTTTAATATTATCTATGCTTTATGCCTTACGTGATTCTATGGCAGATATTTTACACACTTTCTATCATCCTTGCGAGTATTTCTCAATTTTTATTCGATATTTTATACATTTTCTATCATTATTGCCCATGCTTTCTCTCTTACGTGTTTCTATGTCAGATACTTCATACATTTTTATGTACAGTATTTCTCTCTTACGTGTTTCTATGTTAGATATTTTACACATTTTCTATCATTTTATGTATAGCATTTCTGTCTTACGTGTTTCTATGTCAGATATTTTTTACATTTTCTATCATTATTTTCCTTGCTTTCTGCCTTACGTGTTTCTATGTCAGATATTTTATAGATTTTCTATCATTATTATCCATACTTTCTGCCTTACGTGTTTCTATGTCAGATATTTTCTATCATTTTATGTACAGCAGTTATATTTTATACATTTTCTATCATTATTGTCCATGCTTTCTGCCTTACGCGTTTGTATTTCGGATATTTTACACATTTTCTATCATTTTATGTGCAGCATTTCTGTCTTACGTGTTTCTATGTTAGATATTTTATACATTTTCTGTCATTATTATCCATGCTTTTTGCCTTACGTGTTTCTATGTCAGATATTTTACACATTTTATGTACAGCGCTTCTGTCTTACGTGTTTCTATGTTAGATATTTTATACATTTTCTATCGATATTATCCATGTTTTCTGCCTTACGTGTTTCTATGTCATATTTTACACATTTTCTGTCATTTTATGTACAGCAGTGTTCCTATGTCAGATATTTTATACATTTTACACCATTATTGTCCATTCTTTCATTCTTACGTATTTCTATGTCAGATATTTTATACATTTTCATTCATTATTGTCTATGCTTTCTGCCTTATGTGTTTCTATGATAGATATTTTACACATTTTCTGTCATTTTATGTAAAGCATTTCTGTCTTACGTGTTTCTATGTTAAATATATTATACATGTTCTATCATTTTTATCCATGCTTTCTGTCTTACATGTTTCTAAGTCAGATATTTTATACATTTTTTATCATTTTATGTACAGCGTTGTTTCTATGTTAGATATTTTATAGATTTTCTATCATTATTATTCATTCTTTCTGCTTCTATGTCAGATATTTTACACATTTTCTATCATTTTATGTACAGCATTTCTGTCTTACGTGTTTCTATGTTAGATATTTTATACATTTTCAATCATTATTATCCATGTTTTCTGCCTTACGTGTTTCTATGTCAGATATATTACACATTTTCTATTATTTCATGTACAGTATTTCTTTCTTACTTGTTCCTATATAAGATATTTTATACATTTTTCATCATTATTATCCATGTTTTCTGCCTTACGTGTTTCTATGTCATATTTTCACATTTTCTGTTATTTTATGTACAGCAGTGTTCCTATGTCAGATATTTTATACATTTTACACCATTGTTGTCCATGCTTTCATTCTTACGTGTTTCTATGTCAGATACTTTATACATTTTTCTATCATTTTATGTACAGCTTTTCTGTCTTACGCGTTTCTATGTCAGATATTTTATACATTTTCCATCAATATTGTTCCTGTCTTCTGCCTTATGTGTTGCTATATCAGATATTTTATACATTTTTATTCATTATTGTCTATGCTTTCTGCGTTATGTGTTCCTATGATAGATATTTCACACATTTTCTGTCATTTTATGTAAAGCATTTCTGTCTTACGTGTTTCTATGTTAGATATTTTATACATTTTCTATCATTATTATCCATACTTTCTGCCTTGCGTGTTTCTATGTCAGATATTTTATACATTTTCTATCATTTTATGTACAGCAGTGTTTCTATGTTAGATATTTTATACATTTTCTATAATTATTATCCATGCTTTCTGCCTTACGTGTTTTGATGTAAGATATTTTACACATTTTCTATCATTTTATGTACAGCATTTCTGTCTTACGTGTTTCTATGTTAGATATTTTATACATTTTCTATCAATATTATCCATGTTTTCTGCCTTACGTGTTTCTATGTCATATTTTACACATTTGCTGTCATTTTATGTACAGCAGTGTTCCTATATCAGATATTTTATACATTTTACACCATTATTGTCCATGCTTTCATTCTTACGTGTTTCTATGTCAGATATATTAAACATTTTCTATCATTTTATGTACAGCATTTATTTCTTACGTGTTCCTATATAAGATATTTTATACATTTTCCATCATTATTGTCGATGCTTTCTCTCTTACGTGTTTCTATGCCAGATATTTTATACATTTTCTCTCATTATTATCCATGTTTTCTGCCTTACGTGTTTCTATGTCAGATATTTTATACATTTTCTGTCATTTCATGTAGAGCAGTGTTTCTATGTTAGATATTTTATACATTTTCTATCATTAATGTCCATGCTCTCTGTGTTACATGTTTCTATATCAGATATTTTATACATTTTATATGCAGCATTTCTGTCTTAAAATTACCGTAGCGTATTGTGGTAGTCATGTCATTACTCGATGGCTGAGTTTTTCTTTTATATAACATAATATATTTACTTTCAATTTTCACATCCAAAGTATATACTCTAAAACTATATATACTCTATAACTATATACTCTAAAAATGTACTTAATTTAATTTTTCTTTGTTAATACACCTGAAATATTTTAACGTTGGATATTTGCTGGTCCTTTACGCAGTATAAAAAGGATGGTCGACATTTTCCTGCACGGATTCACGCTTGTGTACCTTCACGAAGGGAGTTGTACTTAAACCTATTAGTTGATCGTGAGACGGGACCTGCAAAGTGCGCTGTCAACTAGGGTTAGGTATATACAGTGCATTCCGTATGTTTTTTAAACATGATCGGGGAAATTGTTGCCTGATGGCTATCGAAGAATCGTCTATAACCAACATATATTCTTACAGAGACCAATGTTTATTATCCACTTTAAAACAATAAATTACTTGCTCGTCGTAGATAAACTATAGTATGCAAATATTTACGCTTACCTTTCGCCTTTCAGTTAACGCCTTGTACGTCAAAATCAGATAAATAACAACGAAGATATAATATAATGGTCTTTTAGCACGTTAGTTTGTTTGAACATAATTTATGGATGGTAATCGTTCGTTGGTTAGTTTTCGTCATAATTGGATTATATCTGAATATCATTGTAAAATGGTAATTGCAGATAAAATATAATATGCAACAAATCGAAAAATAGTCATCTTGGAGATTTATGTATAGTAGTGGATATGTAGATAAGACTCTTGACTAATTATACGTTCAGATGAGATCTGTGTGTATTAGTGAGTGTTCAGCGGAGACTCTTGTCGAATTGTACGTTCAGTGGAGATTTGTGTATAGTAGTGGTCGTTCAGATGTGGCTTGTAGAGAACGTTTAGGTCCTTGTCGGTTTATGATCATCCAACTCATATCTACGTCGAGTAATATACGTTAGTTGTTTGAACGTACTGGAAGAATGGTAAACATCCGTTTGTTAGTCCTCGTTATGATTGGATTATATCTGAATATCGTTGTAAAATAGTAATTGTTGCAGATAAAATCGAGTATGCACTAAAACGTTATCGTATACCAATAGTCATATTTGTGAGTTACTGTTCCGAGGATACTTATAATGACTGCTCAGATGAGATTTATATATTTATGTATAGTAGTGGATGACCTACATTTCCGTCTTTCCTGTGGTGTCGAATATAATACTTTTTGTTATTCTGTTGTCGCTCATTCTTTAGACGTGTCCATACCACCGTAGTTGTGATGTCCTTCGTTAATCTGCGTCTGGTATACGTCTGATATGAGTTAAATTGCTTCTGCTATACGTTTGATGTTTAAGCGTTGAAACTACGTTTTAAGTATATTAATATAGCGTGGTTGGCAGTATATTTTAGACATGCGTTGGAGCGCGTTAGAGATGTTTACCTTTTGGTAAAAATCTTTAGATCAGTTTATCGATGTATTTAATCAACACTTTATATAGATTCGCATCAATTTTTCAAATGATTAAGTGTTTGGCAGCCGCTTGAGTAAGACGTGACTATGGGTGAAGAATGCCGTATGTATTTAGAAAACTAACATTGGTAATTTAATAGGTACCATTTATCGTCTTAACTTCAATATTGTTGTATATCGATGTTCTTATATAGTATTTACCTTTAGTGATATACTTGATTTTTTTTACAATTTTTTTCGAATATTCAATATGCGCAATCCCTTGTGGTGTTTTTTATATACACATATTATTGTCAGATTATCTTAAACGGTTATGTAGCTTAGAGGTGTGCTTTGGTGCGGGGTATGGAGACGTATCACGGCCAACTTTAACAAGTAATATTGAATTAATAATCAACATTTTTTTACATTTTTATCAATTTGTTTCTGCATCTCTCTCCTCTTCTGATGACATATGTGGAAATGTTCATCATCCTCTTATGAAAGCTTTTAGTATTAAACTCTTGATTTATACAATGTAAACCTTTTATATCAGTATTACGTTAAACGGCTTGGTGGCTAGCGTGTGTACCTTTGGTGCTGCTGGTCCCAGGTTCAAGTCCTACACATGTTAGAATTTTTTATTTAATAATATTAATTTAATAATTTGGATTAAAATTGTCTTATAGATAGTTGAAATACAAAAATAATATGTAAATTAATTCATATTAAAAATAACTAATTACTAAACTTAAAAAAGGTGTCTAGCGTAAAAAACAAGTTAGGACTTGTCGGTGACGTCATCGCGGGATGTGACCAGTGCGCGGACGGTGCTTGTGACGTCACTCCGCCAAGGTCACGTGGGCTATCGAGAGGCGCGAGGAACTGCGTCGAGAGTGCGGGGTCAAAGGAGGTCAAAGTGGGGTGAAGCGCATCCCTTTCTACTGTGGATGATTTTTATGTCAAATCAGCTCTCAAATTTATTCCATGTATTATATATAAACTTTTATCTCAATTGGTATATAACCTTAAGGATCTAGATGGTAAAGACATTGGTAATTTTCATGTGCAAGATAATTATTTAGATATCACTGATTCTAATGATGATGAGTTTCAAGTCGAAAATGATTATTTACAGAACCCTAAGTAAATCTGCATTGACCTGAGAATTGAATGAATGACATGATTTTGTATGACTTGTAAAAAGACTGAGGTTAGTATGACTGGGAAATGTCAAGATGTTTTATTTATTCTTCATACGGTGTCTTATACGTTACATATGCTGTTGATTAATAAAACTATGCCAATATTACTGGCAGTTATTCAGAATAGTCCGGTGGTAGACTTGTTGAACCATCTTCTTAGATTCTGAAAACAAAAAATTCGCCTTCTTTTAGTTCTCTATTTTTCGATATATTTGGCCCTGAACAGCGAGTTGTAACAAGATATATCTTGCTCTTTTGTCGTAATTTGGATAAAATATTCTGACTTCCGCTCTTTGATTATACGTTCTATGACACTTCTTTCATATTCTACCTATAAACTTAACATTAGTCACCTGGTCTTCCTTTATAGTTCTTGAGACAAGGTTATAATATCACATTTTGAAAGCTTAGCTTTTTAAAGGCGTCAAAAAGCATCCAAACCTCTAATCCAGTATTTGCTTCTAAGTGGTAAGTCAAGGCTTCTGAAGATGGATTTGGATTGGTCCCATTAGCTATTTGTGTTGTTACCAAAGTATATGTATTTGTCAACCCTGACAAGGCTTTAAAGTAAGTCTTGACTTCCTTATCGGATAAACCCTTTATACTTCAGCTTCAGTTTACCATAGAAAAAAAATGGATAATTTATGTCGTAAAAAATACAATATTATTCTTAAGCCGCTCTTTAGCATGTATATAGGCTTAGAGAATGAATCACTGATAAATCTATTTCGATTTGGAATTAAATGAAATCCAATCAATATCAAAACTTCTTCATTATTTTCAGATATTTTATGGTCTAGTTCAACAAGTTAGTACGAAGTCTCTAGTGAAGATGATAAAGAAATCCGATCCGAAATATGTATTTCTATAATTTTTGAAAATTTGGAAGCAAAATGTCCGTTATAGGTTCAAAGACTAGTAAATATATGTGTAGAGCATAAAATAAACTTAAAAATTCTGTAAAATCTTAACACTCTGTATATTATTTTTCAAACATATTTAAATATTTGTAACAATGTTCCAAATATTTAAATTTCATAGGTTCAAGCGATGTTGTATCAGGCTCTGTTCTTCTGGTACATTTTATGTTGCCAGTTCAATATTGAAGTTTAAATTATTACCCAGATATATCAAAAACATTCGATATTAAGTTTACTATTGAAAATTTTTTGCACGAATGCTACCGATATATTTAAGATTACAACGTTCAATAATTGATATTATTTTCTATTTTTTTAGTCAGGTCTTAATTGGACTCTGAGAATTGATTAGTAACCACATTAAATTCAGGACTTGGTTGGCATCAAAAGGCACTAATGTATTAGTTACCTTCTTGAAATCTCTTTTGACAGTAAAAGTTTGTGGTTGTCTAGTATAATCTCATTGTAGCAGAGTAAATTTAGATTAATAGTCCGAGGTAGGGGAACTTGACTAATGAACTTGACTCATAAAAACAGAAAGTGCTGTTTTTTAGAATATCAACAAATTTATGATTTATTCTACAATAAGGAATCTTTATCATTTCCATATTCAGCATTGTTAAACTCACCTACGAATCAAACTTCAAAAGCTGAAATATCTTAAAACACAAATTCTAGAGGAGACAGCAACTTTTTTTTGTTAACATTAATAGATCAAACAACCGAGAAGGTTACTTTAAATAAAAGGATTCACATTTTTTACACAAGGAACACTTTTACCAGATGTAAGTAAAGATTTTTTTTATCTTGTGATTTTTTTGGTTTTTTTGTATTATGTTTGTTCAGATTAGAAAGATTGTACTATTTCATGCCAACCTAAAGCACTTCCACAGATTTCTATCAAATGTCGAACATCCTCGTTTTATATATTTAAATAAGTCAGGTTGTCTTCTGAGGCCAAACATTTCCCAACTTATTGGAATGTATTTTAATAGCATTAGGAATATTAGGCGTCTCATAATAAGAATTAATAAATTAGCGATATGATGTAACTACCTTTAGAATTTTAAATATAATAGTTTTACTTTATGAATATAGTATTTATTTTAATAAATAGCAAAATAATTCACTGTTTATTTATTTTTCCTAACTAAAGGGGTTGACACGACAGCTTGTTCTATTATTTCCGGTCGAAATATTTTTATTTTATTATTTACATAAATAACTAGCAGTATCGGAATTGCCAACAAATCACCCTTTTTAATGATAATAAAAAATATAAATGTTTAAATAAATATTCCTAGAATACACAACGCATTTATTTAGTTTCAAGAACAATGAATATGTTCATATTCATTGTTCTTGAAACTAAATAAATGCGATTTATAGAGCCAAAAAGTTCTTTTTATAAATTGGAATAGCAGGTATCTACATATTTTATGCACTGACACTGAACCTAATTACAACTATTTAATAAAACAAAGTTATACTTGAAATCTGCTTCTATTTGAGAAGCTAAAAATGTAGTTTTTTTCTTGCTTCTATTCGAGAAGACAAAGACGAAGTGCATTAAGGGTAGTTTGGTTTGAATAGTTTAAATCTAAAAAACTGACAGGCGCAAAAGATACAATACAGCAGAAAGAAGGCACGTCATGCTAATCGTATGTCTTTAAATTAGTGAGATATATTAGCGAGAATAATTTATATATTATCGTTTATTTATTAAACAAACTATTGTAGAAAATACAATTAATTTTCTACAAGGCGATTGCAATTTTTGGGAATATTTTGTTTCGACATTTACGGCATTTACATAAGATAACGATGATGATAATCAGTGATAAGGTTCATAAGGTGAACAAGGATAAATGTTCCTCAATGAATGGTTGGTACATGATATATATATATATATATATATATATATATATATAGGTATATATATATATATATATATATATATATATATATATATATATATATATATATATATATATTATTGTGATATTTAAAGTCTTGGTGCGCCAAGCAATAATTAGCTAATTAATTTTTTTGATTAATTAAAATTATTTAAATGATATGATTATGACTCTATCACAATTTTTAATTCTTTTATCTCAGGGTTAAATTCGTGCTTCAATATCTATGCTATTACATGTGAAAGGTAAGGTCCAGAGAATACCGGAATAATAAAAAACACATATGATCTAACACTATATATTGAAATAAAAATAATGAAATAATTCACACTCAAAAGTTTTCAATAAACAAATCTCATATAATGATTCTCAAAAATTTTGTTCTACGTACGTGAACAATCAAAATTAATGGTACAAACAATATTAATTGAAATCTCAAAATTCCGAACTATTCTAACTCTCCTAATCAAAATATTTATATCCTTTCTAAATTAAGTGTAAAAATTGTGTCATCAATAAAAGAAAAAACTGCAGAAAACAAAATATCTCTCTCTGATGATGAGTGGTCCAAATCCTTGTTCCTTGTAGACTATATTATCTCCTCTCAACCGCTCCCTATGTAATCAGCAATCTTACACAGATTGTTGCAAGTATATCGTCCTTAATGATCTCCTTCAAAAGCACAAATCATTCAAATTATGATAGCCTTTCTCCTCTCGATAAACTGAATCTCTCGTTGGCCCGAGTGAAAAATGACTCTTGGAATATCTTCTCTTTACGATAAACTGAATCTCTCGTTGGCCTGAACAGTGACTCTTGGAATATAAGTAGAGAAATATGACTTACAATATTTTGCTGCTTCAGCTTCTGTCAGATACACTAACTCCACAAAAACTCACTAACATTCAACACTACTGCTTGCTACATTTCAGGAACCGCCAGAGAACAATCACTGTTCCTCTTACAGATTTGGAAAACCAACTCCTTATATCTTTTCTCTCTCCCCAATCTCGCTAAACTCCCTCCTACATACTTATCCCACCTTTTTCAATCTCCGCCAATCAACTCGTCACAATTCCCCCATTTTTTCATTTCGATAACAAACAAATTTTTACCTATAATTATAAATTTCCTAAAACTTATTTACAAATAATATTTTTCTATAAATCTTAAAAACTAACAAAAAACCTCTTTCTATAATCCCTTCTATTGTCTTTAATCACTGCATTAATGGATTTTGAAAAACCCCGTTCAATTCTTTGGCTTTCACTTAAACTTATGCGGGTCACTCAAGTATAACAAAGAAATGATTGATGTAAAGCTTACATTTTGTTTAGTACAGGAAATCCAAGGATTTAATAACTTTCCTTCTCCGAAATGTTTGTTGGATATTATCCTACTTATCTGAATTATTTTAATGTTTTTGAACTTTGAAATATTTTTAAACAAACCAATATTTTTCTCGATTTTACATATCATAACAAATCCCCGCCATTTGATCTGCCGAAAATTCTTTGTTAAATTTTAAAAATGACAAAAGTTTTCTAGGATCAAATTATTTCACTATGTTATTAAAATCTACTTATGATACTGACAAATGTCGTGAATGATAAAATACCCCGTATATTGCCTGTCTTTATACGGGATTGGATATATTTTCGTTTTAAATTTTTCCAAGTATTTTCCCTTAAAAGAAAGTTCATAATTTTTAACCACTTGATTTACTTTATTAACAAAATCTCCATGGTTTCCTAAAATCTTCTCTATTTCCTTCTCCATGTTTTTTCCACAATTTATTTTTCTTTCATCCACCTTTTGTTCACATGTGTTCACTGTCCATAATACTTCTTCACAAAATTCTGGATTCTCGTCCATCAGTGCCATTTTTTCTTCTGTTTTCTTTTTATCCTCTAATTCCCTTTGGTATTCCGAGCACCATGTTTCTATTCCTTTCATTTCTCTGATGATACCTTCTTTTTCTTCCTGCTTCCATTCTGTTTTATCGTCGGTTGCCAACAATTCTTCTGTAACTTCTATTTCCTGTTTTTCTCTGGTCTCCATCTTATTTTCCTGCTTTCTTTTCGAACTCTTCTTCTTTTTCTTCCTTCTCTTTTTCTGTTCTGTTAGATCTTGTTCTTGTATTTTCGGTTTATCCTCTACAGTCATATCGATTTCTTTGCGTTTTTCCTGTGCATTGATCCTTCCAGAATTTGTTTTCCTATCTGTTTGCTTTTCTTCTCCTGTGTTGTCTGGTTCTGCTCTGATTTCCAGTTTATTTTCCGAAAAATTTATGGTGATATCTTTTTTCCTCAATTCATCAATTCCCGCTATCATATCATGATTTAAATCTTCAATCACCACACATTTCATAATATGGAATTTGTTTCCCACTCTTATCTGTACTCCCCATTATCCTACTTATCTGAATTATTTTAATGTTTTTGAACTTTGAAATATTTTTAAACAAACCAATATTTTTCTCGATTTTACATATCATAACAATATATATATATATATATATATATATATATATATATATATATATATATATATATATATATATATATATATGTATATATGTATATATAAATCTATATACATATATATATATATATATATATATATGTGTGTGTGTGTGTGTGTGTGTGTGTGTGTGTGTGTGTGTGTGTGTGTGTGTGTGTGTGTGTGTGTGTGTGTGTGTGTGTGTGTGTGTGTGTGTGTGTGTGTGTGTGTGTGTGTGTGTGTGTGTGTGTGTGTGTGTGTGTGTGTGTGTGTGTGTGTGTGTGTGTGTGTGTGTGTGTGTGTGTGTGTGTGTGTGTGTGTGTGTGTGTGTGTGTGTGTGTGTGTGTGTGTGTGTGTGTGTGTGTGTGTGTGTGTGTGTGTGTGTGTGTGTGTGTGTGTGTGTGTGTGTGTGTGTGTGTGTGTGTGTGTGTGTGTGTGTGTGTGTGTGTGTGTGTGTGTGTGTGTGTGTGTGTGTGTGTGTGTGTGTGTGTGTGTGTGTGTGTGTGTGTGTGTGTGTGTGTGTGTGTGTGTGTGTGTGTGTGTGTGTGTGTGTGTGTGTGTGTGTGTGTGTGTGTGTGTGTGTGTGTGTGTGTGTGTGTGTGTGTGTGTGTGTGTGTGTGTGTGTGTGTGTGTGTGTGTGTGTGTGTGTGTGTGTGTGTGTGTGTGTGTGTGTGTGTGTGTGTGTGTGTGTGTGTGTGTGTGTGTGTGTGTGTGTGTGTGTGTGTGTGTGTGTGTGTGTGTGTGTGTGTGTGTGTGTGTGTGTGTGTGTGTGTGTGTGTGTGTGTGTGTGTGTGTGTGTGTGTGTGTGTGTGTGTGTGTGTGTGTGTGTGTGTGTGTGTGTGTGTGTGTGTGTGTGTGTGTGTGTGTGTGTGTGTGTGTGTGTGTGTGTGTGTGTGTGTGTGTGTGTGTGTGTGTGTGTGTGTGTGTGTGTGTGTGTGTGTGTGTGTGTGTGTGTGTGTGTGTGTGTGTGTGTGTGTGTGTGTGTGTGTGTGTGTGTGTGTGTGTGTGTGTGTGTGTGTGTGTGTGTGTGTGTGTGTGTGTGTGTGTGTGTGTGTGTGTGTGTGTGTGTGTGTGTGTGTGTGTGTGTGTGTGTGTGTGTGTGTGTGTGTGTGTGTGTGTGTGTGTGTGTGTGTGTGTGTGTGTGTGTGTGTGTGTGTGTGTGTGTGTGTGTGTGTGTGTGTGTGTGTGTGTGTGTGTGTGTGTGTGTGTGTGTGTGTGTGTGTGTGTGTGTGTGTGTGTGTGTGTGTGTGTGTGTGTGTGTGTGTGTGTGTGTGTGTGTGTGTGTGTGTGTGTGTGTGTGTGTGTGTGTGTGTGTGTGTGTGTGTGTGTGTGTGTGTGTGTGTGTGTGTGTGTGTGTGTGTGTGTGTGTGTGTGTGTGTGTGTGTGTGTGTGTGTGTGTGTGTGTGTGTGTGTGTGTGTGTGTGTATTGGAAGAGGTCCGTTAGCCACATATTTTTATTTGTTAGTTTTTAGCATAATATGTTAGGTTCCTTATATCTATCACTGTTCCATTTAAATGGCAATATTTATTTTTTTTTAATCAGTAATTTAATTATTCTCGTATCACGCAAACCAAATAAATACTTTATACTGATTGAAAAACATTCTTGTTGTAGACTGTAATATAATTGGTCTATATATCTCCTGTTAATTTTGCATTCGGAAAATATGATACAAATCCCTAATACACTTAGAAACATTACCACAAAAACAAACTAGTGAATTCACTATTTCTAATTTATGCAGATGTGTCACATATTTTCTGTGTCGAGTTTTTAATCTCACAATAGTAGAAATATCCCACTTTGGTAGGTTATATTTAATTACATATTCAAGTGGCGAAAGGAGTTGTTGATGCAAAGAAAAATATAAATTTTTTGACATGCTTGAAATATTTTTCCATTGTTCTTCCCATATTTTATATATTCTATTTTTATAGTCATTTATTGCATAATTCAATAAAATCTAGGATCTCACCCTTTGTTATTCCATCTTTAGCCAACCAGTCTACTTTATCATTACCTATTATACCGGCATGTCCTAATGCCCATATGAATACCACTTCCACTTTAGACGGATTATTTTTTATACTACATAAAGTTCTAGATTGGTATGAACTGAAATCTGTGTTTTTAATTAACGTCATTTTAAAGATTATTTTCTTCACAATCTGGCATCCGTATACAGGTTTGCATTAACTATGAGACAGGTAAAAATATACTCGAATAGAATCCTGCAGAGAATTAAGTTTCTGTTAATAGTTTTTTAAATTTATGACTAGAGGCCACCACATGACGGCAGAATAAAAGTCAAACGTTTGTTCCATAAGGATTGTCTAACTAGTCCTATTTAAACAATGCCTATATACTTCACATCATTTATAGACAGAGCTGAACTTGATTTTGCAGAACCATCAAAGACTACTCGACATTTAGTCGTCAAACTAGACTGTTTTCCCACAGCATGATGCGGTAAAAAATATCCGTTATCATTGTTAAAATCCGTTTCAGACATATATCCTAATTCTATATATTTATTCACAAAATTAACATACATATTTTTCAAATCTGTATTTTTGTTTAAACGTTTTTCCAATAAGTCAAATCTATGCAATGCCATAGTTTTAGAATCCCCTAATTTATTTATTGTATCCTTAAATGGTATTTTAAATACATATTTCCCGAACAATCCTTTTTAACCGTTTTCTTAAAATAATTTTCGCAAAACATTTCTTCGTTTGAATATATTTTCTTTTGCGAACCGAATTCTTTAACTTTCCAGAACTTTACTACTCGATTATTTATTGAATCATTATTAGTATTATTATAAGTATTAACATTAATTTTTATACTCTAGCGAATTAAGATATAAATTCCCAGCAATTATTCAACCAAATTCTGTATTTTGCAAAATTGGCATATTTGAACCCAAAGTTTTTCTACCTGATAACAAAACAGACCAAAATACTCTCGATGCTAGTAATTAATCTATATCATTAGACACACTAAAATCTGGATCTGCCAACTTTAAACATAAGGAGATTTTTAAATCATTTTTATTAAAAGACCTAATCGGTAACATTCCCGTAATATTGGGATTAACCAAATAATGAGTCTCCACAGTGAAATATCCTTCGCAAGAACTTAGCGTGACAATAGCTTCATTATTAATTTCTGCTAGCGCCTCTCCAACACCCTTGACCAAATGTTCTATCCTTTGACATTTTAAATCTAAAAGTTTACAAATTACTCTGAGAACCGCTATCCAGTAATCCGCGGCAAACAATCAGTTTAACAATGCCCGTCGATAATAAAACCTCAGAAATCTCATTAGAGCTGACAAACGGGTGGAAACGTGAAGAGCAGAACTTAGATGACGCTGACCGCTGTCTGAGCGTTCAATACAGTTGTCGATGTTTTGATTAGATTGTGCCATTATCTCGGCATTTTTGTAGTAATATCTGGAGACCAAATAATGCCTCCCTTGTACCAAGCCTCATACGAAATCCAAATTGATTGTCACTCAGGTTTCTTTTGCATTCTCTGTATATTCGTTGATGTACAATTTTGAGTAAACTTTTCAGAAAATTGATCATCAGGCTAATTAATCTGAATCTATTTGCTTTATTTTTCTTTGGTATAGGTATAAATGTCGATCGAAGCCAGTCTTCTGGTAAGATTCCAGTGGTATATATTTTGTTGAATAATAGTGTTAACCTCTGAAGATTTTCTTCATTGATAAGCTTTATCATCTCTACGTATATTTCATCTGGACCTGAGGCTTTTCGTGGCTTTGTCGTATTGATTGTTTTTGTAACTTCCGATGTTAATATACCAAGTATTGTTTCTTGTATTATATTCATTTGTGGTTCTGTTCTCTCGTCATCAAACAGATCTTTGATGTATTTTTCCCATATATCTTCTACATTTTCTGGACTAGATACTATTTGGTTGTTATCATCTACTAAAGTTGTTGTAGTGATTTTTTTCTTCATACTTGTGACTTCCTGAATCGTTTTGTATGCATTACAGTAGTCATGCTTTTTTAGTAAATCTCCGAGTTCCTTACAGTTGCTGCTCATCCATTCTTCTTTTGCTTTCCTGATTTTGTGTCGGATGATTTTCTGGGTTTCTTTGTATTTTTCTTCATTGCAATTTTTGGAAGATTTCCTTATGTCCATCAGTTCTAGGACTTCTTCTGTCATCCATGTATTCTTTGTTTTTCTGATGTTGTCTTGTAGTTGTTCTATTTGTATAGTTGTGATTGTTGTTTTGAAGGTGTGCCAAATACTTTCTGTTGTTTCTTCCGCGGGTGTTTCATTGAACTTTTCTTTGAGTGTATCATCGAGTGTTTTCTCTATTTCTGTCTGTACTATTGGATCTTTAAGTTTTTCGAAGATAGGTTTTACCAACAACAGGATTGTGGTCGGAACCGATGTTCGCCCGGGATATGTTTTAACTCCCCCAAATCCATTTCTATAACGTTTGTCGATTAATATATAATCAATCTGGTTTCTTATTATGCGGTTTGGATTATCGCCAGGTGCTTTCCATGTATATAATCTTCTTTTTGGTTGTTTAAACCAGGTGTTTGCGATCATTAGATTTTCTTTTTGGCAAAATTGGACCAGTAATTCTCCTCTATCATTTCTTTGGCCAAAACCAAAGTTTCCTACTACGTCTTCGGTCCGCCCTTCACCTACTTTGGCATTAAAATCTCTTATAATAATGTGTACAGCATTTTTCTTTGTGATCTTCATTAGCTGTTTGATCTCTTGGTAGAATTCTCGTACTTCTCTTTCTGGTTTTTCTGCTGTAGGAGCATATACTTGAATAACTAAAGTTACTATTACGAGGAGTGGTATTAACATGCAGCATAGCTACTCTATCAGATATAGGTATAAAGTTTTTTATACCTTTACTGCTTTTCTGGTCAAATATAAATGCAACTCCGTTATAATGATGAGGATCGTCATTACCAGCATAGTATATTACATGGTTATCGATGTTTGTCTGTCGAGATCCAGGACATCTAACTTCACTGACTCCGAGAATGTTGACTCCCATTCTTTTCATTTCTCTCACGATGTTATAAAGAGAGATTTTGCATAAAGAGAGATTTGCATAAAGAGAGATTTTGCATTCCAGGTTCCAATTTTTAACTTGTAGTTTTTGTTTTCCACTTTCGGGTGGTTCCTAGCATTTGTCGTGGGGATTTTTAGCACCCCCTGACCATCTAAGGTCTGCCACGGACTAGGGGCCTTTTGTTTTCTGTAACTTGCCATAGTTACATTATCTTGAGAATATTTAGTGTGTTGGTTTCTCCTCTCCTTACACACCGCAGTATTATAACCGAATAAACCAATATCTGATTATCGGTCACACGTATCTGATTCCAAGCCTATTAAGAAGTCATTCTTCCCCAGCCTTGGAGTTAGTAATGACATAGCTACTGCCCTATACCATGTCCTCAGTTGATCCGCTGATGCTTATTTGGCGAAAGTTATTCGCACCTATCCTGTATAATATACAGGACGTCCCCTATCAGCCATATGGGACGCGCCGTGTCGGGGTTGAGGACCTTCCCGCCCAGCCATATTTCTAGAAACATTATTTGTTTTGTGATAATTTAAATGCAATAATGAATTATGCAATTTATGACATTTTATACATTTTTGTAGCTTGCATTTCCATGTTGGATGTGAATTCCTTAAACAATATAAACACAAATTTAATCTTTTAGCAGTTGAGATTCTATCATTTACATTTATATCGGACGATCTTTTTGACAAAACTAACATTTGATATTATATTTATCTTTCAATAAATACAAAACTTCGAGAACTTACATTGTGAACCTTTGCATTATTGTTTGTATAACCAGAAGATATTTGAAGCATCTCCAACACTTCACATTTCTCTTTTAAAAATCTATTAAAATCGCCCATACTGGGTAAATCATTATCATGTTTAAAACATTCCCACTCCTTTCTGGTGGTAGCATCAAATTTAGAACACTTTATAAATATTATTATACTATCCCAACTTTTTGTATCTACGCCTAAACTATTTAATGACCGTAAATGTTTAGTGATGTTATCAAAAAAATTTCTTAGTTTAATATAAGACTCGTTATTAATACTAGGATGATCAAAAATTGCTTTTAAGTGGTTGTGAATAAGCTTCTTATTCTCATAACTCTCTGTTAACATTTGCCAAGCTATTTTATAATTTGTTGACGAAACCTCTATAGATTTTATTATTTGCTGAGGATTCATTTCAAGAGAAGATCTCAAATAGTAAAATCTCTGTATATCTGTTAAAGATTCGTTATTGTAAACCAATGCCAAAAAACAATCTTTATATTCGAGCCATGAGTTTTAATGACCATTAAAACTAGGCAGTTTTATAGGGGGTAACTTAACCAATGCCTAAAAACTATTATTATTAACCCCTTGATTTGATTCACTATAAACTGATGCATTCTCAGTATTATTTTCTATTTTAAAATTATCGCAAAGTGTTTGCATATCACTAACAAGTTCAAAATATGAAGTCTCAAAAGTATTAATTTCATTCATATTATCATTACTCTGCTCTATTTCATCAATTTTTTCTTGAACCTCATGAAACTCTTCATACAAGAGTAAAACCTTGCTTAACTTAAACTCTAGTTCTGGGATCAAATTTTTAGAGAAATAATTCTTATCAATATTATCAAAATAATTCTTGTAAGTTTTCCTTTAACTACTCCATTTTTGGATTTTAAACTCTTTAACTCTTGCTCAGCCATTGTTGCACAAATGAAAAATACAATGAATCAAAGGCACTTACCTTATATGGTTTTATAATCTCAAATCAACAGTGACTTCCTTGGCACTGAATGTCGTAGCCTTTGTAACGGGATTTAATTAAGCATCAGATTTAAGTAATCTTTTTAATACCGTGACACATTTGCGAAAATATATTATTTGTTTACGACATCGAAAATATCGTTGTAACGAGGACACACTCTGACCTAGTGAAATTTGCAATGTAATCAAAAGCTTCTTAAATAACGTGTATCAATTAACAAATAACAAACGTATTATCATAACAAACTAACGTGTGTTAAATAGCTGGAAATCACGGGATTAGGAGTATTATTATCAATGTTGTTAAGAATGAAGAATCAAGAGAACGGTCTAAGTTAGTCAAAGTCAACTGAGTACTATCTAGTATTGTACTTAGATAACCAATAAACTAAATCATGAGTATCTAGTGTATTTTAAATAAATCTACCATACAAGACGATAAGTGAAGATTATTTATTACATGGCGATCCTACCTTTCGAATAAGGAGTTTTCTGATTCGCAGAAACAAATCAAAAATGCTAACCACATACTGGAAATTTAAATGGAAATTTACATAATAGATGATATATGGAACCCACTGTGGAAAATGCATCAGCAGGTAAGGAAATTCCCGCCAAATTCCGAACCAAACCCGCCAGGAGTCCCGCGACGGAATTCCAGCTCCTGATAATGGACAATAAATGGGAAAAATGGATAAATGGACAAATGTGAATTATCAAAAATAATATGTGAAATATATTATGTAAGTAAATTTTATTTTTTATCCCTTATGTAAATTATGCAGTCTAACAGAAATTATTACTTAGTATTTGAATATAAGAATTTAACTAATTCAAGTTCAGAATGTTGAGTACACAATTTTTATGGCTTTTAAAAGTACAGAATATAATTTATTTTTTTTTTTTAATTATCGCTAAATAACTGTTTATATATCAAATTCTATTTATTTTTATTTCTATTTTTTAATGAAACAAATATGTGACATATAATTTTATTTGCTGAAGGTATAGTTTTAAAAATATTTATATTTGAACACGAAAATATACTGTGACTAAGTCGGAAAATATTAAATTACGACATGAATTTGCTTAAATGACAAATTCTTCAATTAATATAGACGAAGAAATTGGATATGACTTTATTTAACTATTTAGCTAAAATAAATTAGGATATTTAGAATTATTATTACATTTATAAGGAAGAAAAACTAATTTAAAAGAACTTTTAAAGACAATTGACCATGGCGTCAGAAAAATTTTCATTATGTTGGAACAATTTCCACGAAAATATGAGTTCAGGAATAAATTCATTATGGAAGAGTCAAGATTTTGTAGACGTAACGCTTTCAGCACAAGGAAAATGCATAAAAGCGCATAAAATGGTTCTTTCGGTTTGTAGCCCATATTTTAAAGAAATTTTTATGTCAAATCCCTGTCAACATCCTATAGTAATTTTGACAAACGTGACTTACGAAGCACTAAGAGACTTGTTACAATTTATATACCATGGAGAAGTACAAATTAGACAAGAAGATTTAAATACCTTCATTGAAACGGCCGAATCATTGCAAATACAAGGACTCACTGGAGATAGAAAAGTTTTAAATGATAATAACATTATGGAAATTTCGGATAAAGAATATACTCAAAATGTAAAAGATTTTAAACCAGTTTCTCCACCTGTGACAAAGAAACAACAACCTATAAAGAAGGAAGAACATAGCAACACAGAGCAAGAAATAAGTATGGCTCTTACAATCAACGAATTTTTAAATATCGCAAGCAAGGTGTTACCCAGCGAGTTTGATGGAAAAGCAGGTAAACTGCAGTCATTTTTAGATGCACTAGAACTCCTTGAGAAAATAGCGATAGGACACGAGGAGACAGCGACAACATTAATAAAGACAAGATTAACCAATAAGGCCAGAAACGTTATAACTACAGAGGATACAATCGCAAGAATAGCAGAGGTACTGAAGAGAGAACTGAGAGGCGACAGTCCAAAGACGGTAATAGCTAAATTGGCGAAGAAAAGACAAGGACATAAGGATGCAGAGGTCTATGCATCTGAAGTTGAAGAATTAGCGGAACAGCTAAAAGTTGCATACGTAGCGGAAGGAATGTCATTGGAACTAGCGAAAAAATACACAACGGAGGCAGTAGTAGCTGCAATGAAACGCAACGTCAACACAGAAAAAGCTAAATTCATTTTGGAAGCATGTAACTTTTCAACCACACAAGAGATAATGTACAAATTTTTATCGATCGACGAGACAGAAGATAGCACACAAGGAAAAGTATTAAATTACAGGAACAAATACGATTTTGATATGAGAAAAGAAAGTAAGAATACAATATATGGATATTATAAAAATAAATTCGAAGAAAGAAAACAATATAAAAACAAAAATTATAGAAATATAAGGGAATATGAAAGACATAATACGAGGATATATCGTAATAGAAACAGAGCAGATTGGCAATCACAACGAAGAACAAAGAATAATCAATGGACACATGTGAGATGCCACAGAAATAGAGGCACAGCAAGAGCATATTACGCACCCCATGCGAATACGAATACAGTGACAGAAGTAGATTTTTGACAGAAATGTAGGCAAACTGCATATGGTTCAACATTAATGGTTGAAACCTACGTCGAGCAGGAGACTGCTAAGAGGATAAGCTAGGGTGGTACTTGAATCCCAACCCGCTGAGAGTCCTGCGGCTCCAGCACGACAATACAGTAACTACAGAATGGATTAAAATTGCGAAACGAATTTTGAATAATGATTTTTTTTTAAATAAAGTAAATGAAAAATTATTGAAAAAGAAGTTTGTCACAATGAAAGACGATTCCCTACAATTATTTTATTTATATGCAAGAGAAGAAAATATGTTAAGTAAATTAAGTACGCACAAAGGCAAAAAATGATGAACAGATTATTTTGAAAAGTATATGTCAGTATTATTACATATTTGGAGAAATGAATTTCGAGATCGAACCGAAAAACAGAAGAAACAGTTACAGTAATAAAGAAACCAGAAGTTGAGAAGGAATTTACAGTAGGATTAATAGATAAACCGATTAAAATTATGTTACCTATACGAATCATAAATGTAAATAATCGAGAAATATAAATTAGAAGTTTAATTCCGAAGATACAAAACCAGGAAAATTTTATATATTTTATATGGAAGAAACAAAGCAAAGAGTAAAAAAAGAGTCGAACACCTATTAAGCACAGTAAAAACCATTAATATTTGAAGAAAAAATGACCATAGAAAAAGTGCAAAATATGCAGATGTTTTTATTTAGAAAGACCCATATGTACAAGCAAAAGTTAGTTTGTAAAAGACGAGAAACCAATCAAAAAACCGTACCTATATTATTTTATAACGATAGCGAACACAGTATTCGTCATAAAAACATTACATAATGACATTAGGTTAATAGTATGATATTTGATACAGTTGGAATGTACGTAGTAAGCATGCCCATAAACTTGAAATAATTAAAATATAACTGACCAGGTTAATAATTATTTTATTATTAAGATCCGTATATTTAAAATTTTATTTACGATGCAAGAAGAACTAACAAGTATGGAATTTTTTTTTGACAAAGAAGAAAAATCGATGAACAGATATATTATGTTCATGTTTTCTCAAAGAGGAAATCTTAGGACATAAGTTTTCGAATAAACAGTATCCTACACCTACGCAGAATGCAAGAAAAATTTAATAAGCCCCGGTTATGGAATTTCCCCGATTTATCGAAGAAAAACAAATTTATTTTAAGGATTTATGCTTCAGGAATAGCATTAGGAGAGACTTGGTGAGATTTTGGCTCACAAATGTGAGTGCAGAAGATTATAAAGAAAATGATAATAATGAAATGAGAATAAAACGAGATGAAAAAAGAATCAACCAATTCTTAATGAAATACGAAGAGAAAAAATATAATTTTTTTAAGGAAAGTATAAAAGCTTGTATAGTACAAGATAAACATAATACAATCAATACATAATATAGTACAAGATAAGCAGATCAAGAAGAGTTATAATTAACGACTTCCACATGTTAGAGGAAGGATATGGAAGAATGAATAGGATATATTAAATACAGAAATATAAGTTAATACTAGTTGTGGAATGAATTACGAAAAAATGTTGAGAAATATGTGAAACATGAAGAAATGCGACGACTGAGAAAGTCATAAGCACTAAATCAAAAACAAGAAACCCATGAAAATGTACATGGATGAACATGGAAACAGATATATTGACGTACAATGCGAATTAAGCAACTACGTAGAAGAATATGTAATAAAAAATAAATTAAGCCAAAACAGTAGCCAAATCATTGGTAGAAAAATTTATCTTGAGGTATGGAGTACCCAGAAAAATAATAGCAGACCAAGGCACAAAGTTTATAGCTAGAATAATAATTAAGGAAACAATACTTTGCTACAATTAGAGTCAATGAATATACTCGTAATATATACATGTACTTTTGAATGCAAATAATATACAAAAATATATTTAAATGAATATAATGTGTAAATATAGTTTTAAGTTCGTACAATATTTTTATTTAAAATGTGTATAACAAAAAGAAAAATGTTAGACTGTATAGTAGTAGTTAAACAAAAGAAATAGGGATAAATGAATAAATGAATACAACGACAAAACTTTATTGTGAAATGTCGAAGTTATTTATTTATTATTTAAAATATGTAAAGGTTATTGTAAATATTATGTGCAGATAATAGGGGGTAAGCTATAATATATAATAACATAATAGGGGGTAAGATATAATATGTAATCAACCACATAATAGGTGGTAATATAAGGTAATATAATCTAAATGATTTAACGTAAGGTAAGAAAAAACGTACGTAAAATATTAAATTAATATACCAGTAAGGCATAATGAAGGATACCAGATAGCATATTATAAGGGAACAATTTGGGTAACCTTATAATATGCTGAGGTTAGGTTAGGTTAGGTTACTAAATTTTTTTAGATATAAGGAAATATGTACCAAAAATTTGTATATAATTCTATAAATATGTATATGTAAATACTGAATGTAATTAATGTATATATGTACAGTAATCAGTTGATGATGACACGAAAAATTTTCTTCTTTCGGAAGGGAAGAGTAAAACCAGCTCCTGTAATTGATTGAAAACGAACAGCACTCAGAAAATTTTTCTTCTGAGGGATAGGGATGTAACGGGATTTAATTAAGCATCAGATTTAAGTAATCTTTTTAATACCGTGACACATTTGCGAAAATATATTATTTGTTTACGACATCGAAAATATCGTTGTAACGAGGACACACTCTGACCTAGTGAAATTTGCAATGTAATCAAAAGCTTCTTAAATAACGTGTATCAATTAACAAATAACAAACGTATTATCATAACAAACTAACGTGTGTTAAATAGCTGGAAATCACGGGATTAGGAGTATTATTATCAATGTTGTTAAGAATGAAGAATCAAGAGAACGGTCTAAGTTAGTCAAAGTCAACTGAGTACTATCTAGTATTGTACTTAGATAACCAATAAACTAAATCATGAGTATCTAGTGTATTTTAAATAAATCTACCATACAAGACGATAAGTGAAGATTATTTATTACACCTTGTGTAACCTTTTCAAATTGACATCGGCTTCTGCACTGAATGTCGTAACCTTATATAAACCCTTTCAAACTAATTATTGTACACCCTATCGGCATAGACTTAAAACGGATGAACGGTTGCCTACTCCGACTAACAAATTATGAACATTAAGCCCAAAATTACGTCACGAGAGTACAGTAATTTTAATCGTAACATTGTTAATCGGCGTTTTTGTCTTTGATGTATGGAAAATAGTAAAGATAGTTATGAAATAAAGATGTTTAGTGGATTATAATACCTAAAATATGGAAAACTGTTGATTGTTGATATGTAGGTAGTTTGGTACTTAAAATTAATCAGAATAAAGTCGTAGATTTACGTAAATCTAAGACTTCAATCTCCATTCTACACTGAAAATTTGTCGCGTATATTGAATTTCCATCAATACTGGATTAACTATTGAATGAATTACCGAATTACATAAATAGTTTTTTCATTTTTTTTAATATCTTTCCTTGATTGATCATTAATATCTTCATCTTGATTTCTTTTGGCACTGGTAACCTCGCTTTTGAAGCAGTTATTAAAATACTTGATTAGCATAAATATCCTTTGTCTGCAGTATGTTTTTACGAGACAAAGGGGTATATCCGAACAATGACTGGAAACATACTCTGCAGTTCGATGTATAATTTTATTACCCCGATTTAGGTTTTCACCATGAAAATTTTGGAAATATTTTTCCATTGTCGTTACTTGGTTTACCCATTCCGATGATGCATTTATGAGTCCACCAAATGATAAGTGTTGTACCCAGGATGGTACAGAATAATTATGAATATTTATAGTTCGTTTCTCATAGGTATGCCTTCCTAAATGCTATGAAACCAGCAATATATATTAACCCATCTGTTTCGGTTTCTTTTGTTATATTAGCTATTTGTGACACGTCTGAACTACTGTTACTTTGACTTTGCAGATCCATGAACACAGTATCTTCACTTGTGGGTACTTAAAGTAGAACCATATTTATCTTGGCTAGTTGAAAAGGTTTTGCAACGATACATTCTTCTTTTTCTTGATTACCATAATGAGAAACGTTGGTAGTTCTATGCGCCATACCTGGATTGTTTCCCAGTATTATCATTCGTACCCGGTAAAGGGTATTTAGAGGTGACGGATGGTCATGTAATCCACTCCATGTTCTCAACTAAAAATAAAAAATAATTAAACATATGCTTAACATAGGTAACAAATTATTTCTTACCTGTGAGAAAAAGTTTTCCAGACAATCTTGGTTTAATTTGTGTGTTTATTAATAAGAAATTTTGTATTTCTCTTTCAAATCAGTAAATAATGACTGAATAGATTTGGAGGATATTATAATGCCTCTTTGGAAAATTTGTATGGATTTTTTTCCAATGCACACCATTCTAGTAACAGTATCAATTACTAGAGCCAATAACCTATTTTGTTCTTCCAAAATGTCCATTCCATAAGGTCGTTTACATGTAGTTGTAGCAGATGTAAAGAAATTTATTAAATCAAACCAATTATTAATAAGGTCTATAAACTCCCCAAGTTTTTGTGCTGTGATTTTTTTTATCTCTGGCTGTATTTTGGAAATAATGTTTTAAGGCTGTTGCAGTTGTGTGAGATAGTAATTCTGCAGCAAGTGCAACGTTTTGACTCCGCATTTTTTTACCTTTAAATGATCTAAAGTCAGCTTATATATGGAACTTATTTCTGTTGTTGCAATATTTTCAATGCACTTCCATCTTCAAGTTCAAATCCTGTGTCGACTAACCAGTTTCTTGTTAATTTTAGGAGATGGAGAGCATCATGAAACATGTAGATATTTGCTTTTGTGACTGGATGTATAAAATGTGTGATGTCAACTGAAATATTTAATTTTTTCCAAAGTCCTTGATTGCCTCCCGGCAATCAGACACGCATGCAACTACATTATATTTTACATTGTGCAACTCAGTTATTATGGTAGACAAAATATTTTCAGTCATACTTGAATCAAAACCAATGTAGACTGGTTGCTTCCATTCATCAAAAAGTTCTCTTGCCATCACTGCTTGCATGTACCTATGAGGGTCAATCACTTCATCCTCTTTTTGGTCATATTCATACCGTGCACAGACTTTCATTTCATCATATGACAAGACGGTTACTCTTTGTAGTTCAGTTTTTTGATTTTCCAGCAATATACATCACCTGAAGTACATCTTATAGAAGACCATATCTAAGATTAATGTGTGCAGCCCATTTTTGTAAAGTTGCTATTCCAGGTAATGGGTACTTAAGGGTCTTCTTCTTCTTAGCCTTCTGTCGTCCATGTTTGGACATAGGCCTCTCCCAACTCCTTCCATCGGTCTCTATCCTGAGCAACATATTTCCAATTTGTTCTGGCTATTCTTTTAATGTCATCAACCCATCTCATCTGCGGTCTTCCTCTTGGTCGTTTACTTTCGTAAGGTCTCCAATGTTCTATTGTAGTATTCCAACGTTAGTCTTTTTTTCTAGCAGTGTGGCCCGCAAAGCTCCATTTAAGTTTGGCAATTTTTGTTGCTATGTCCTCGACTTTTGTTTTGGATCTTACCCAGTGGTTTCTCTTTTTATCTGACAGTCGTATACCTAACATTGCTCTTTCCATTGTTCTTTCTGTTGTGGCTAGTTTATTTATGTTTGCCTTGGTTAGGGTCCAGGTTTGACATCCATATGTCATGATAGGAATGATGCATTGGTTGAACACTTTGCTCCTCAAGTATTGGGGTATTTTGCGGTTCTTAAGTATCCAACTAAGTTTTCCAAATTCTGCCCATACTAGTCTTGCTCTTCACGTGCAAAAGCACGTGATGTCTGATGGTAGTTATGTGGTAGTGATCCATATTCATTGCTATCACACACGAGCCTTAATTTTTTTAAATGGGCCAAAATGAGTTAGAATTGTATCAGATACTAAATGTCCCTTTGCAGCCTCGAATACCTCATTGCATTCCTTTATCCACATAAATTTTGTATCCTTTTTGGTTAATTCATAAATATAAAGATTTTAAAATTTGTGACAAATTTGGATTAAACCTCGAATAATAATTTGTCATTCCTGCAAAAGCTCTTACCTCTCTAATATTTTTAGGTGCTGGAATCTTTACTGTTACTTTCACTTTCTCATTACTCTTTTTTTTGATGATATGATATGCCCTAAATATTTGATACTACTTAAAAAAAAACTACATTTACTACTATTTAATCTAAAACCTGCTTTATCCAATCTTCTTAAAACTTTGTATAAATTTGCAACATGTTCAACATCATCTCTCCCTGTTACCACTACATCATTTAAACAATTCACTGTCCCTGTACAATCTTGCAACACCTTCTCTACTGTCCACTGGAAAATTTCACAAGCTGGCTTGGTACCATAGGGTAAACGGATAACTTTAAATATACCATACGGTGTGCTCCAAGCAAGAAGTTTTGCTGTCTCTGGTTCCGCATGTAATTGATTGTACGCATTTAACAAATCTAGCTTTCTGAAACTGTTTCCCTTCTTGCAACGCTGCAAATTGCGTTAGGCACTTGCTCTATCACTTTACTTTCTTTTAATTTCTCAATTTTCTTTAACTACTTTTCTCCTAAATCCAAGATACTCCAATGTCTCCTAGGTGATTGTGATTGTATAAAGGTTTTCTTTCATTCTCACACAAAAAGATTTGAGGAGGACAAACACACAGATAAACAATCAACTCTTCTTTATGATTTACAAATATTACTGACATTATTATGTCACTTGTTTTAGCAACTTCTATTATGATTACTTTCATTTATCTATCAGCAATTACACTATTTGCAATCTATTCCTAATGGTACTTTGCAAAACATAAAACAATTCATATTCTTCACCTAGTTATTTCACCCTTTGTTCGTTTCACCTCATCTCTTGAAGGCAAGCAATTTGTGCTCTCCTTCTTTTAAGCGAATCTACCATGTCCATACTCTTACCTGCAAGACTGTTATGATTCCGAGACCCATCCTGATTTTTCTTACCTGTAATGGTATTTCCCTGAAATAGGCTCCATCGAAAATCCGAACGAAGGATCTGTTTGCTTGACTCAGGAGATACCATCATTTCAGTATATTTTTGATTATATTGAAGAAGACCTTTAATATAATGGTCTGTTGTAAAGATTTTCGTAAATATGATACACGAATGCCTTACAGGCTAGGATCCCTACACCTTGTACCTATTACATAGACTAAACACTTAAAAACTAGAAATACCACAAAGAACCAAAATATTACTTAATATTAAATTAACTGCACTAATAAAATGTAATGTGGGAAGAAGAAGAAAGCGACCAAGAATGTATTGGAAGGGCAACCGACAACTGACGAAAAAATTAAGTAAGGAAAGACTACCTATACACTGTAACGATGATATGAAAACTCATGAAACTAAGAAACTCAGAACATTAGAGAATGGTTACTTTTGAGAAAGCAATCTCTCATTATCCAACTAACTTAAAAATATTTTTGTTATAAGTAAGCCATATATAATATATGTAAATATATTATGAAGTAAATCGTATCGGTTTGAAATATGGAGACATAATTTTGGATCAAATTATACACGAGTTATTTATTTGGTGGAATTAACCCTGTTCAACATCAAGGTTTTGAGTTCTCAAAATTCATAACGTAAATAAAACATTTTCAGAATAAACAATATCCACGTATTCATTGTACCATGATATCCACGATATAACTAACTAAATAAAATTAGTCGAAAATATACGGATAAAGTGGACTGTTGTGATATAATATTCTTAAAAAACGTAGCGGTTTTTATATAATTAAATCAAGAAAAGAAAAAAGAATAGTAGTTCTGAAGTGAGGAAAACTGTCATGATAATTTAAACCTGTGTATTATTTGTATTCTATGTCTAACGTCAAAATATCCACGTATCCAATCAAAAAAAAAAATTAAAACGTCATGTGACCAATCTAGAAAACGACATAATACGATTACGATGTTAAAGTTATAATTCCAACAAAGTCACTCCAAACTCCAATCGACGGGAGCCGAGGAATGGAAGAAAATATTGTTACCGAATTCTAAATGCTTTGCTGAGGGTATTTGTAGTAATAGTCATCTGAATTTTGGGTCAAATGAAGGCAAAAGTTTCATGAAAAGAATATATTACCTAAAGTATCAATTGTTAGGAAGTTTTTACCAGCAAGTATTACCGGCGTTCAGTAAACGACACTACTGGTCCTGCTATGAAAATGCTGATGTTTTTTGTGAAAGTAGAAGCTTTACCATGTTTATTTCAAGGTAGGAGTTTGTGCTTGTGGTACATAAAAGAACACACGGAGTATTAAGTAACAGGTAAGTGAAATATTTTCTATAGCTTATTTTTAACAGTAATTAATACATATATAACTTTGTTCCTGCTATTATATGCCACCTTCTTGGAACGTAACACTTTTATTAAGCATCATTTTCTTACTGCATTATTTTCCTACTGCAATCATAATCATGTACCTATTAAGCGGCCCCTAGACAGTCAATAATAGCGTCAATATTATCGTACCATATATTGCATAATAATTTAGTAGGCCAACACAAACGAATCAATATTATTGTACAATAAATTAGTTCCCGACTGAAACTTGTGATATTAACATGTGGAATTAAAAAACGGCGAGTTGAGTGGCTATCGCATTAGTTTATAGTTACATTACATTAGTACATAGCTTCACAAGAGATGAAAAGAAATACACGCAGGTGAATGAAAGAATGGTTCAAAAAAAGAAATAAGTACACTCATGAAAATTTATTAGGTAAATGATTTAAGAATTAGCGAACCTAGTGGTTTTCAAAACTTTCTTCGACTAGATAGTACATTCTTTGATGAACTATTAAGAATCGTTATACTTGAAATTCAAAAAAGGGATACTGTTATGCGAGATGCTATCTCACCAAGTTAGCGTTTATCAATACCATTACGTTATCTAGCTACTGGAAATACCTTTGACGATTTTAAATTCACAAGTGCTGGGTTACCACAATCCACAGGAATAATTGTAATGGAAACTTGCCAAGCTATAATAAACTACCCGAAGGATTACATAAGGGTAAATATGATTATTTCTTTCTTTCTTTCTCCCCTTCCGTTTACCCTATCAGGGTGTCGGATTTGGGCTAGCTATTTTAATTTTCATTTACCCACCTCTTCCATTCTTTTCTGTTTCCTGCCATTATTTTCAATTCCTCGAATGATTTTTGTTTAAGTTTTCCCGCCTCTACTACTTGCTGTATCCATTTTTTTCTTGGTCTGCCTCTTTTTCTTTTTCCGATGTTTTTTGCTTCATAAATTTTTCTTGTTATTCTATTGGATTGCATCCTCATCAGATGCCCATACCAGTTCATTTGTCTCTTTGCTATTTTGTTCATTATCGGTTTTTGGTTGGCCATTCTCCTAATAGTCTCGTTGCTTAATCTATCCCATTTTGTCTTTCCAACTATCCTTCTTAGATGTCTCATCTCCATTGCGTTTATCCTGCTCTCATGTTTTTCCAGAATTGTCCAGTTTTCACTTGCATAGAGCACAGTCGGTATCACTATTGTGTTATATATTTTTATTCTTGTTTCTCGTGCAAGTTCTCTTTTTCCCATTATTGGGGCTAACGCATAATATAACTTGTTTGATTTCTTTGCTCTATTTGTTATTTCCCAGTCTATTTTTCCGTCATTAGTTATTATACTTCCCAGGTATTCGTAAGTTGTTACTATTTCCAATTCTGAGTTTTTAGATTTTATCTTTATTTGATTATCTTCCTTATCTCCTTTGCCGCTGATTATCATTATCTTACTTTTTTCCTCGTTTATCTCCATTTTAAGTTCTTGTATTTGTTTTACCCATATATCCATTAGTTTCTGCATTTTATTCTCGGAATCTGCTATTAGTACTATGTCGTCTGCATACATTAAGGACTCTATTGTTACCAGTTGTAATCTGCGGTAACCTATTATTGTCTGTAGTTGATTAGTTCTGACTCGTTTCTTATCAATTCGTTCATTACTATTATGAATAGCAAAGGCAAAAGCAAAGACTATCTCCTTGTTTAATACCTCTCTTCCAATTAAATGCTTCCGATCTTTCCCCTGTTATTTGTACCCTTCCTTTTACCTCTTTGTAAGTACTTTCTATAATTTTTATCAATGCATTAGGTACGTTTATTTTCCTCAAGCATTTCCCTATAATATGTCTTTCTATCGTGTCAAATGCTGCTCTTAGGTCTATGAATGCTAATACTAGTTTTCCCCCCGTATGTATGCTTCTTTCTATTAGGTTTCTAATGATATATATGTTGTCATTTGTCTGTCTTCCCGGTCTAAATGCCGTTTGTTCTTCTCCCAATACCATTTCTACTTCTTGTCTCAGTCTCTTCTCTATTATTTTCGTATATATTTTAAAGCATACCGATGACAGACATATTGCTCTATAGTTGTCGCAGTTTACATATTCTCCTTTTTTGTATATTGGCACGAAGATATTGTTCTGCCAGTCTTTAGAGATCGTTTGTTTTTCCCACGCCTCTTTATGTATTTTCCATAGCCAGTTTATTCCTTCTTCTCCCATGTATTTTACCATTTCCGCTTAAATTTCATCATCTCCATCTGCCTTGTCTGTTTTTATATTTGATAATCCTTCTATTACTTCTTCTCTACTTATTTGCTCTGGCTCTGTGTTTTCTTTGTCTTCATTGATTATATTGTCTTCCTTTATCACTTCGGTATCAAATTTTTTCTCATAATATTCTTTCCATACCCTCGCTATTTGTTCTGTGCTTATTTGTATGTGGTTTGAAGTATCTCTTACTGCGTTTATTTCCTTTCGTTTTCCCTGCCTTATGTGTCGTATTGTCGTCCAAAAGTTTCTATTATTTGTTATATATTCTTCCTGAAGCTCTTCTCCAAATTCTTTCCATGTTTTTGCTTTTGCTTGTGTGACTGTCTTTTTTGCCAATCGTCTCTGCCTATAGTATTTTTCTTTATCTTCTTCTAATCCCGTTTCGATGAATTTTTTCCATGCTATTTTCTTCTTTTTTATTTCTGTCTTCACTTCTTTATTCCACCATCTTGTCCTTTTCAACTGTTTATTATAGTTTTTGATTCCACACACTTCAGTTGCTGTTGTCTTTAATACTTCACTGTATGTACTCCACCTTTCTTCCATTGTCCATGTTTCTTTTTGGTACTCTATTTGTCTCAATCTTTTGTTAGTTTCCTCCGTGTAAAATTCTCGCACACTTTTTATCTTTAGTTTGTTTCCATTTACTTTCTTGTACTCTTTTCTTTCCACTTCCTCCATTTTTTCATCCTCCAGTTTTGCAGTGACCATCCTGTGTTGTGAAGACAGTTCGGGTTCCTTTTCCGTTAAGATGTTTTTTATTTTTTGTTTTAGGTTTCTCGTATAGACTATATAGTCGATTAAGCTTTTCGCATTTCTCTCTTCAGCCACAAATGTATATTTGTCGTTAATGGTTTGTTCACTGAATGTGTTTCCTATTATCAGGTCATTGGTTTGGCAGAATTCCAGAATTGGAATTTTAATTCCATTTCTATTTAATGTTTCTTCCCCATATTGTCCAATGCATCCTAATCTCCTGTTAAATCCTTACCTACTCTTGAATTCCAATCGCCTAAGATTATTATTTTTTCTCTTGTCTCTCTTAATTTGTCTAATGCGTTTTGGAGTTCGTTGTAGAATTATATCATTATCTCTTCTTCATTACCTTCTGTTGGTCCGTATATTTGTATTATTCCTATCTTGTCTTTTAGTTCTATTTGGGCTGTGATTATTCTAGATAATACTGCTTCGTAGTTTGTTATTCTTGATTCTATTCTTTTATTCACTATTATACCGACTCCTTTTTTTGCTCTGTGACCCTGTGGTACTCCGGAATAATATAGACTATACTTCTCATTGATATTGATGTGTCCTTTCCCTATCTTTTTTGTCTCGCCTATTCCCATTATTTGTACCTTCATTTTTTCCATTTCTTCCGTAGCTTCTATTTCCTTGCCGGTCAGAGATGTCACATTCCATGTCGCTATTCCTATATGATTTGTCTTGTTAAGATGTATTTCCTTATTACTGTATTCTTCTTCTCCATTATTGGTGTTA
This sequence comes from Diabrotica undecimpunctata, assembly GCF_040954645.1. Classification (NCBI taxonomy): domain Eukaryota; kingdom Metazoa; phylum Arthropoda; class Insecta; order Coleoptera; family Chrysomelidae; genus Diabrotica; species Diabrotica undecimpunctata. The sequence continues at coordinate 16,692,908 of NC_092813.1, forward strand.
ACGTTGATTTCATGCTCCCTGGTTTTTGTATTAACATTATATCCGTTATTTATTTTATTACCGTTTTTATTTTTAATGCTAATATTTAATTTTTCCCTACCTTCATTACTAATGCTATGCTCATTTTTAATATTCCCCCTAACTATAATATTATCACTACTGTTAGTATGCCTAATACCCATATTCCTATCACAAGTCATATTTCTAATGGCATACTTATCATTAGACTTCGGCAAATATGCAAATAAAAATGTAGAAAATATGCGCATAAAAAATATGCACGTGTTTACCCGAAAATATGCAAATATTTTACAAAATATGCATACAAATAAATAAAAAAATCGTAAAATAGTAACAATTTTATTTAAAAAAAAAGTGTACATAACTAAATATTTCCTACTATTCATTAAGATTTACATTTATTTTAAGTAACTACATCATTTTTAAGTATGAATAAACTTATTTAGAATTATGGTAACAATAAATGACCAAGTGGTGTTCAAAATTTTCTAACAAAAACTTGTGGCTTCTGTCTGAGTACATATATTTATATATGGAAAAACTTCGTTCAACATCAACTGATGTAACGGGAGCATTTTTCAAACTAACCAAAACATTTGGTTCTAAATTAATTGTTTCCGAAATATTTCCAGCTAGAACACTGACTACTTCAGAAAGAATATGGTAACCTTTATTTTTTTCCATAGTAGCTTCAAATTTTTTTAAAATATCTTTTCCAATATTACCTCTAACGTTCCGACAACATGACGCAAATTATTTTATTAATGCTGTACTTTCGAACAATGACAGTTTTGGTGATTCTAACTGAGTAATTGTTTTTTGAACAAAACTAAAATTTGATTTTATAAATGAAAGTTCTTGTTGAAGCAAGTTACTCTGAAAAGTTTGTTTAGAATCCAAAAGAGATTGGGAACTTTCATCTGTTAACGTATCAATTATGTTCTTTATTTTAACAAAATGATCGGCATAAAAATTAGCTGCTTCTAACCATGTTCCCCATCGCGTTAAAATAGGTTGTGGTGGAAGAGGAATGTTAGGTAGCATTTCTTTATAAAGTTGAATTCTTATAGGAGATTTAAGAAATACTTTTTTGACACTGGATATTGTTATGATATTTATTTATGTCTATTTAATTTATAATGTCTTGTTCTAAAGGTTCTTATCTAAATTTATTAAAAAGCACAATAACTGATATTAATTTATTTATCACTAAATATACATAATTTATTAGTAGGCGAGCGTAACAACAATATCGCGAGCGCGAATCTTCTTTATTAACCGTTTTCAAAATAAAAGTTCCCTCATATTTATACGAAAACAGCTGCTCTAGAACTGCATGGATGTTGACCTCAATTGACCTGGTTTCGCCTCGAATGGACAGGCCTAATTCCGGAAGATTCGAATGGAACCAGTTTTTTATTACTTGGGGTTTATGGTCGAAAGGTCTCGTATAATCTAAAACATATTAGTGAATAAAAAACATGTTTACAGGTAAAAACTATGACTCATATTTTTACGTAACATTGCCCCCCTCTCAAAAGATGGTTCCTCCTGGAACCTTGTCGGGACTAGAACTGGAACGGTATGCTGGTATCGGCAACTGGACCCTCTTTTACAACTTCCAGTTGTATAAAAATGACAAGGGACGGTTTTCTCTCCGCACCAGTAACTATGCGGATTGCAACAGACTAACACCTGGACTTCGGTGTCTTTAAAGATCTCCTCCACCATATTTCGTATAACCCTCCAATCTAATTGGCGGCACTCCAACTTTGGCATGGCTAACTTTTGCACGTCGGACTCTAGTACGTGCCCTCTCAATTGAAGTAAGGCTTCCCATACATCTCGGTAGGTAGGTTGGTCACGGGCAGTGTCTTTTGTTACCAGGTAGAAAAGGTAACGTGATGCATCTTGGAGTTTCAAGGTTTTACCGGGAGCTGGCACTTGGCATTGAAGTTCTGCAACTCGACCAAACTTCCTTCGAAAGACGGATGCCAACCCTGGTGCGTCTTTGATACTGGCCGGGATGGTAAGGGCCAGCGAGTGGTCATCGGGGAGCGCGAGTAGATCTTGCTTTTCTTCAGTGGTAACACCATGTCTTGCTTTACCGGTACCTCCATAGGCACCCATGAATTCCTCAAACGTGAGGTCAGACACATCTTGGACTTGGTTTACTTCCACTTCTTCATCTACGTCGTGGTCACCTTCGAAAGATGCCAACCGGTTATGGTGTACTATCATCGGCTTTCCCCTCGGAATCTTGCTTATTCGGTAGATGACATCGTTGATCTTCTCCATGATGAGGTATGGACCTTCCCAAGACTGCTGCAATTTGGGAGAACAGCCTTTTCGCTTCTTGGGATTATACAGCCAGACCTTGTCGTTCTTCTTAAAGCAACCCTTTTCGGCTTGTGTATCGTACCGTTTCTTCATTCGGACGCTAGCGATCTGAAGGTGGGAACGGACCAACTCATGTACATCGTCCATTCTTCTTCGTAATTCGATCACATAATCTTCACCTGCTACATCTTCTCCAGGTCGACACCCAAACTCTAGATCACAAGGTAGTCGCATTTCGCGTCCGAATAGGACTTTGGCTGGTGTCTGGCCTGTTGATTCGTTAACAGCAGATCTGTAGGCCATTGTGAAGAACGGAAGGTATTGGTCCCAGTCTCGCTGATGATCGGACACTATCTTTGTCAAATACTTGCCAACTGTCCTATTCATTCGTTCTACCATACCATCCGATTGCGGATGATACGCGGTAGTTCTTGTTTTCTTCATGCCTAGTCTATCACATATTCCTTGGAATAGATCGCTTTCGAAGTTCCTGCCTTGGTCACTATGGATCTCCAAAGGCACTCCAAATCGGCTGATATATTCTTGGATCAACTTATCTGCAACGGTGGCGGCCTTCTGGTCTGGAAGTGCGTAAATCTCGACCCACTTAGTGAAGTAATCCATTACTACCAGCATGTACTTGCCTCCATTTTCACTTTCTGGAAATGGCCCAGCGATGTCCAAAGCTATTCTTTCAAACGGGCTTCCAACATTATATTGTCTCATAGGAGCTCTCCTTTTTCGGTAAGGCCCGTTACTCGTGGCACAAATAGTACATTTCTTACACCAGTCTTTTACATCGTCGGAACTGTTCATCCAATAAAACCGTTCCCGAATTCGCTGAAGGGTTTTCCTTACACCAAAATTCCCTCCCGATGGACTGTCGTGTAACTGACGAAGTACTTCGGCTATTCTGCTCTTTGGGATCACCAACTGTCTTCTCTTCTCCGAACCGTCATCATTTTCCAGGACTCGTTTGAGCAAGCCATCTTCGATGATAAATGAGTCCCACTGGGCCCAATACGTCTGAACTACTGAGCATAGGTTTGATATTTCCTGCCAAGGTGGTCGACGGTTTTCCTCTTTCCATTTTCGAATTTTCTGTATAACTGGATCTCTTTCTTGTTCCTCCCTTATCTTAGTAGGCGTCCAGTCGTCGTTGACAATCGTCGTTCTTAGAACTGCTGCTTCCTTAGATTCCGTTTTGTTGCAGTGGGAACACTCGGCTGGGCATGGCCTTCTGGAAAGAGAATCAGCGTTTCTATGGCTAACTCCGGCCCGGTGCTCAATCTTAAAATCGTTTTCTTGGAGTCGTTCGATCCACCTGGCTATCTGACCCTCTGGATTCTTAAACTGCATCAACCACTTAAGGGCGGCATGGTTGGTTCGGATTAGAACCTTTCTGCCATAGAGGTATTGATAGAAGTGCTCTACTGATTTCACTACTGCCAGAAGTTCTCTTCTCGTGACGCAATAATTCCGCTCAGGTTTTGAAAGAACTTTACTAAAATATCCGAGAACTCGTTCCTGTCCTCCTTGAATCTGAGACAGCACTCCTCCAATTCCCACATTACTTGCATCCGTATCTAAGATGAACTCTCCTTCTGGCAGTGGATACCCTAAAATTGGTGCTGTTATTAAATGCTTTTTCAACGTTTCAAAGGCATTTTGGCAGTCTATATCCCAGCGGTATTCTCTTGCTTCCTCTGTAAGTCGCGTTAATGGCTTAGCGATATCTGCAAACTTCTTAATAAACCTCCGGTAGTAAGTACATAGTCCAAGAAAACTTCTCACTTGATGTTTGTCAGTTGGTTTTGGCCATTCCTTAATGGAATCGATTTTTCCCTTATCCACGGCCACTCCTTCTTTACTGACTATATGACCCAGATAATTGACTCTACCTTGAAATAGCTGGCACTTCTTGGGGTTTAGCATCAATTGGGCAGCTTTAAGTCGATTAAAAACGTTTTCTAAATTCCTCAAATGATCTTCGAATGTCTCCCCCAAGACGATTATGTCATCTAAATAAACCAGGCATGTTTTCCAAGATAACCCTCTCAACACATTTTCCATAAGCCTCTCAAATGTCGCAGGAGCATTACAGAGTACAAATGGCATAACGTTGAATTGCCACAATCCAGATCCTGTGGTGAAGGCTGTCTTTTCTTTATCTACTGGGTCCATTTCTACCTGCCAGTATCCAGACTTCAAATCCAAAGTAGAAAACAATTTACTTCCAGCCAATGTGTCCAATGTGTCATCGATCCTAGGCAGAGGATAACTATCTTTCTTGGTAACGTTGTTCAGCAAACGGTAATCCACACAGAACCTCGTCGTTCCGTCTTTCTTCTTAACCAGGACCACCGGAGAGACCCATGGGCTCGTAGAAGGTTCTATCACCCCGTCTTTCTTCATTTCCTGAACAATCGTTTCAGCTTCCTCTCTTTTCGCCTGTGGTAATCGTCGAGCTGTTTGACGAATTGGCTTAGCATTACCAGTATCAATTTTATGCTTAACAACGGTAGTTCTTCCCGTCTTTCCTCCTTTCGGTACGAAAATATCACGATACTGCCGAAGAAATTCCCTTAATTTCCTTTTCTCCATCTGATTTAGAGACTGTCCTGCAACTGCAACCATTTGGTCGAATTTGTCGTTGGAATTATCAGATGTTGTCGCCTGACGGATTATGGATGTCACAGGTACACAAGTTCCTACCTTTGTCTCTTTCTTGATGGTCACTGGGTAGTCGTTGACATTGATAAGTCTCACAGGAATTTCTTTAGCCGAAGTCACCAATTCCTTTCCAATTATGATTCCACGGCCAACCTCATCGTCGTGGTTCCAAGACTCCATCATAACAGGTCTCCCTTCGTCCACAATTCCCTGTAGCCGCGCTACTATGATCGTTTCGCTTCTCGCAGACACGACTGTATCTTCTTTAATGGCTGCTTGCACAGTGTTGTCATTATGTGGATGGAGAAATACTTCCTCGTTGCCAACTTTGATTACCTTATTCTTAAAATCCAATTGAAATCCATGCATATTCATTACGTCCATTCCTAATATAACATCCTCTTCGATGTCAGCAACTATAACAGTATGGACAAACTTTTCTGCTCCAATTCCCAATTGTACCTGGATTTCTCCATGAATGTTGGCATTTTCACCTGTAGCGGTCCGAAGTCGCAACCTCATTGGTAACAGTTTCTTTCGGCTGTTTATAACTGTCGGGCGTATAATGGTTCTGGTCGCTCCGGTATCCACCAACAACGTATGCTTTTTACCATTTATGTCTCCATCTACATATACACTATCTTCACGACATTTCAAAGAAGCTATTAGTATGAGAGGGTCTTTGGAAAAGTTTTGGGTCGAAGCTGCCCCCCTAAGGCTGACCCGTTCTAGTTTTCCGGATGGTGAGTTTCTTGATTTGCGTCGTACCTAGGGTGTTTACAGGAGCTTCGTACGTGTCCTATTTCGCCACAATTCCAGCATCTGATGGTCTTCGTTTTCTTATATGTCATGCTTTTCATCATATTAACGAGCTGGTCAAGTTTATCTTCATCTCCTTCCTCTTTTACAGTCCTAACTTTACTGTACCCGCCAGAGGCCTGCGTAGCTGACTCGTATTCGAGGGCGGCGGATAAGACATCAACCAGCGTCTTGTGACGAGCTAATCGTAGTGTTCTCTGCATTTCATGATCACGAAGACCATCAATAAACGTTTGAACGGCCAATTTTTCCATCATGTCTTCGGGAGCTGTTGGATAAGCATATCGTACTAATCTGGCAATATCTACCTCATATTCTTGAAGAGCCTCATCTTTCTTCTGTCTACGATTTTTAAGCTGCGACTGATATACATGCTCCAAATGTTTGTGGCCATATCGCATATTTAACCTCTTCTTCAGTTGTTCGAAATCATCGGTCTCCTCTACGGCTATGGTCTGAAGCACATCTAAGGCATCTCCTCGAAGAGCGATAGTCAGGTTTACAGCCTTTTCTTTTTCAGACCATCCATTCGCTCTTGCAGCTGATTCGAACTGTTTCATGTAGTTATTCCATGACGATTTTCCGTCGAAAGTTGGGACTTTCACATGGACAGAACCTCCACTTCCTTCAAATTTCGGCCGTATTTCCAACTTACATTTAGTCTCGTCTTCTTTTGTCTCTACTGTAATTGGATTGTTTCCTCTCTCTGCCGTCCCTGTTTCCTCCAGCTTCTTTTCCATCTCTTTCCATATCTTTTCTTCGAAGGCCAACATATCGGCAACAACTTGGTTTTTTAACGAAGATATTCTATCGTCCAGGGCAGACATCTCAGAAGTGACTTTAGAGATTTCCGAAGAGATGTTAGCAGAGACTTTGCTTTCCAGCGAAGAAATCTCGTTAGAAACTTTGTTTTCTAATGAGGCGATGTCGCCGGAAACTTTCGAAATATCGCCAGAAACTTTGTTCTCTAATGATGCGATGTCACCAGAAACTTTGGCTACATCACCAGAAACTTTGGCTACATCAGAAGAAACTTTCGAAATATCGTCAGAAACTTTGTTCTCTAATTTCGAAATCGACGAGATAACAGCATCTTCAAATATATAAGTCTCTGGATCTAGTCCTTCTTCTAGCAAAGCGTTCTTTAGTCGTTGGACTAACTCAGCCTTTTTTCCGGTAGAAGCTTTTCTCTGTCTTCGAGATGTCTTCTTAAATTCGTCACTGTGAGCTCATAAATCGTCGTCATTTTCACAATTTATTTTATATTCACTTGTATTATTATTATAAGTCTAATTTATGTTTGATCTCACTTCTGGCACCATTTGTTATGATATTTATTTATGTCTATTTAATTTATAATGTCTTGTTCTAAAGGTTCTTATCTAAATTTATTAAAAAGCACAATAACTGATATTAATTTATTTATCACTAAATATACATAATTTATTAGTAGGCGAGCGTAACAACAATATCGCGAGCGCGAATCTTCTTTATTAACCGTTTTCAAAATAAAAGTTCCCTCATATTTATACGAAAACAGCTGCTCTAGAACTGCATGGATGTTGACCTCAATTGACCTGGTTTCGCCTCGAATGGACAGGCCTAATTCCGGAAGATTCGAATGGAACCAGTTTTTTATTACTTGGGGTTTATGGTCGAAAGGTCTCGTATAATCTAAAACATATTAGTGAATAACAAACATGTTTACAGGTTAAAACTATGACTCATATTTTTACGTAACAATATCATGGTATTTACAAGAGGAAACTTTTTTCGTATTTCCTCTGCAACTCTGTTTAATCCATGCGCTACACAAGTAACATGTATTAAATCTGGGAAAAATATTTTTAAATTTTGTCCTGCTTTCACCATATAAGGAGCAGCATCCGATAAAATAAGCAGTAATTTATTAGAAGGAATAGTTGTCGGAAGAAAAAAAGTTGCTAATGTTTCTTGTATAAAACGCGAAATTGTTAAAGCATTTGTTTTCTCAAGTTGCTGGCATGAAATAAGATGAGAGTTTGGTAAGGTATCTTCTTTAAGAACACCAATCAATAAATGAGCAATATACTTTCCTGAGGAATCAGTGGTTTCGTCTACAGATATGTAAAAATAATTATCTGCAAATTCTTCCTTAATATTAATTAACACCGACGAGTATAGCCCGTTCACATTATTTCTTCTTAGAGACCGATCACTTGGAACATTAAGTTTGCAATATTTTTTTAGAAACGAACTAAAATTTACATTTGCTAATTTTGAAAGCGGTATGTTTGCAGACACTAATGCGCGACACAAGTCTTCATTAAAAGTTTCTTGCTCATCTAATTTTTTGAAGTAGATTAGAAACATTTAGCCATTGAAGTTTGATGTTTTCATCCTATTTTTCCTTTTTTTGCAATGTGTGAAGCAGTTCTCACATGTTGGTCTATCTGAAATTTCTTCTCACATGCTATCTATAAATAAAAATAAAAACCTTTATTTTAACCTTAAAAATATAAAAATATACAAGGTGTTTTTGGTTAATCAAATAACTGGTTTGGAAAAAAAAACACTCGCTAAGTGTTTTAAATGCAGTATTAATCCACAAATTAGTTTTGTTACTAACCATTAGTACATCATATAACTTATTTTAAAATTCAAAAAAAGTTTTTTTTTTGTTAATTCAATTACAATAAAAATAATTGTGTTTTAGAATAGCTGACTTCATAAAAAAAAGTAAAGGTGAAAAATTTTTCTAAATACACACCATTGTATTGTACCATGGACAATTTTTTCTCACTAAAGGAAGCTATTTTTCATTTAAAAACAACCTACGAGTACTAAATTTCAAGTAAATACGTTTATTGGTTTTAAATTTATTGTTGTTATTAACTAAAAGAATTTAATTTTTTTTAATTTTAACACCCTGTATCTCGAAAAGTAAATAAGTTTGACCCCTCATTAACTATATCGTTTTATTCAATTTTTAGAGAAGTATCTACAGTCAAACGTTGTAAGTGTCATTTGGAAACACCCTGTATGTATGAAATATTAGATATTTAATAGAAAATATTAGATACTTACAATTTTGCCACAGACTGAACAGTAGATTTTTCCCATATCCATAGACAGCTCTTTATAAGGTTTAATCCAAGTTGAAGCACTGGTTGTTTTAGGCATTATAAAATCACAATCTTCCTTTTTGTTACGCACAACGAGTGTTTACGCTTTGAATATCAAAACAAAAATGATTTACAAATCTGAGCATCAAATTAGAAATGTTTAGGTACCTAATTCAATAAACTGGGAGATTTTGGAAAATCCCTAAATTAGGAACAAAACTATTAGCCGTTTACCTGCTGTTAAGATACAATAAATTGTAGATAGATTTGTGGATTAGATCATAAAATGCAAATGAGCGAACCCTTAGCGATTATCCAATAAGTGAATGCCTCAGTGACCGAGACTTTCTAAGAATGTTGAGAGCTACTTAAATTGATCTTCTTTGAAATTGTAAATGTTTTGTACCTGTAGAGATTACGTACTTAGATCATTTCTTGATTAAAATGACTACAAAATTTTATACAAGAATTGAAATAAATTGGTATGTTTAAAAATTTTCAAATACAGTATAAAAATCTGAACTTTTATGCACTTTATGCAAACTTTTATACAAATATGCCAAAATATGAAATATTTGCATAAAATATGCACAATATGCAAAATATGCAATATGCATATTTACCGAAGTCTACTTATCATTTACATTTCTAATCCTATTCCTATTACTACTTAAAACTAAACATTTATAATCATTGTCCAGTTTATTTTGTAATTCTTCTTTCTTTATTCGTTGCTTGACCTCTCCTTGGTTCTTTTTACGTTGCTCTGGTAGTTTTTTGAACTCTCTATTTCCACTACTTTTTCTTCTTTATAGCACCATCTCCATTCCTTGCCGTCTACTGTGATTTTATTGTATCCTATTTTGACCATTTTTTCATTTTCCCTCATTTCTCTTGCTTTATCTCTTAAAGCTTTCATTTTCTCTCTCTCTCCTTTTGTGAGATCCTCTGTAATCCATATTTTTTTGGTCTTCACATTCTTAAGTTTGTATTTGTTTCTTAAGATTGATGTTTTTTCTTCTTCGCTTTCTAGTTCAATTAGGCATGTTTTTGTGCCTATTTTTTGTGCTCTTCTAATATTAGTTTTGACTTCAAGATGATTTTCTAACATAGTAGTCATTCCTTCTTTTAATGTTTTTGGGTCTTCAGAGTCTATTATTGCTCCACTAATGATTATATTCTTCTTTCTTTTTTCTTTGTCTAATCTTTCCAATGAGTGTTTTAGATCCTTTAATTCTTCCGTTATCTTTTTGTTATCGGTTTTGGTTAGTTCGTTTTCTCTTTTCAGTTCTTCTTTCTCTTTTGTCCATTCTTCCTTCACCCTTTCTATTTCCAGCTTTATGATTTTTATTTCTTCATTATTTAGTTTTATCTCTTCTTTAACTTCATTTATATATTATCTTCTGATCTCCTTATTTTCTTCCTTCATTTCTGTTTTCAGCTCTTTTATTTCCGTTTTAATCTCCTTATTTATTTCTTCTAGTAGTTTCTTTAGTTCTTCCATTTCGCGATTTTTTATGTTATCCTTTTGAGGTGTTCTTAACGTAGCTTTGCTTCTTTTGAAGGCTTCCTCCTCGTCGGATGAGTTATCGTGTTCTGGTTTATTTCTTTTGCTGTTCATTCGATTTTGTTACCTTCTATATTAATATATATTTTCTATATTAATATACACCAATATAGTATTTTCCTATATTAATTAACCTTTTTTATTACAAAAACAATTAATATTTATTATTTTAATTTAATTTAATTCTAATCCTAACTTTAAACTAATTTATTCTAAGGCCAGATCTGGATTTTTGTAATAAACTTATGAGGCTTTTATTTTAATATTTAATTTTTGTCGGCACTAATTAGTTTCTTATCTGCCAAGAAACCAAAAAAAACGCGTAGGAATGCCTAAGCGGGTCCACCCCTCGGACTTAAAACATTCGCCTAAACCAGTTTTTTTAATCTTTCACACAGTTACACATATTATGTCCAAAAGTTTGGAATATTGGAATATTTCATCTTTTTATTGATTTTTATATATAAAATCTTCTGAATATTTAAACATCATTTTGTTTCAATTATCAACAATACTAAATAAATCTCAAAACCAGATAAACGATATGCGAAAAAAATATTTATTTTCTTGGAGTGAAAAACTTACAATGTACAACTTACGTTTAAAAATAAATTAGTATAGAAAAAAATAATTTTTAATAAAACTTATAATAAGTATTTTCTTCATTGGCCTGTATGCAAGCCTGTAGGCGATTTGGCATGCTGCCGATTAACTGGTCGAGCTGGGCTTGCGGAATTCTCTTCCATTCTTCACGAGCAGCATCTTTAAGCTCTCAAAGTGTAATAGGGGGATTGTTTCGCTTCTTGATACGTGTTTTGAGAATGTCCCAAGCATCTTCAATAATGTTCATGTCGGGGGAATTCGAGGGCTACTGTAATGTAGATATTCCTTCTTCTTCAAGAAAATTTTGTACTACTGATGTTCGATGAGGAGGTGCGTTGTCATGCATAAACACAAATTCATTACCTACTGCTCCTCGAAATAGACGTACGACAGGATTTAAAACTTCCTTGATGTATACAGCACCAGTGACTCTTCTCTCCAGAACCAGCAGTGACGTCCGTGTACCACTCATAATACCACCCCAAACCATAATACTGCCACCTTCAAATGGGACACGCGGTTTAGCTGTTTCTAGTGGGGCTTGTCGTCCTGGGGCCCTCCAAACCAGTGTTCTTCGCGAATCAGATACCAAGTCAATTTTTGACTCATCAGAGAACATCACGTTATTCCAGTTAGGATCATGATGCGCCATTTCTCTAGCCCATTGCAACCTTACTATTTTGTGTTGGTAGGTTAGTTTAGGAACACGTAGCGGTCTTCTACGATACAAATTGACCGCATTTAGTCTGCGTGTTATTGTTTGCCGTGAAATATTCAGTCCTTGAAGCCTAGAAATTTCTCTGGATATACCACTTGTAGATTCCAGACGATTTCTACCAGCTATAAATGTTATTTGCCGGTCTTGTGCTGCTGTTGTACATCGATTTCTACCACTTCTGAGGCGATCCTTGACTTTATCTGTATCTTGGATTTTTTTTTTAAATTTTCGATACAGCACTCTGAGTAACATCACGAATATTCACGATATAACTTTGACTAAAGTCCTGTTGTAACAAAGCAATTACTCTGGATCTGTCAAAATGAGATATCACGTTTTTAGGCATTTTTAAACGGCTCAATTCAAATTTAAACGAAGACTGAAATAATGTGTAAATACGCTAATCAGTTGAAAGTGACCAAAATCATACAAAAACGATTCAAATTTTTTATCATTTTCATTTAAAAACCCTCTAGAATGAATATCAACAACAGTTTCAAAACCACCATAGGCGTAGATATATTATTTGTACGTATTCCAAATGTGTGTATTTATTTACTCAAAACTTGTTAAAATTATTCAAAATGGTTATATCTTACTTGTCTGATGGTATTTTTTTTATTCACTACTATCACCTGTATGCACTTAACTTTTAACTCTTATTTTTTAACTTTGTTGAATTTTCTAACTTGTAATTCCCCAATTATTTGAAGTTTATTACGAAGCAAAAATCAACGAAACTACTGTGTCACATGCAGGACCGTCTCCCCCATCAGATTATTTTAAACACAAAACAAAATTTATTTTAAATCTCTCAGTTTACTGTAAAATTATATTTTTATTGAAAAGTTGAAAAATAGTTACAAACAGTAGGGGCCTCTGACTAGTTCATAGTCTGTTTTCCGATTAGTAGTTGAGGTTAAAAAAGTAGAAAAAGTATTAATTTGCACAGAATTCCTATGCACTGTTCCCATTTAACCTTCAAATAGTATGTCGTTAATGGCCTTTTTCGCAAAAATTTTTTGCGATGCGTCATTTTTTCAAATTCTACTGCCCAAGTAGAAGCAATTTTCTCATAATCAGTTGATGGTTTTTCAAGGTGTTTAAGGGCTAAAGCTATTAATTGTTTGGACTCATCAAGTTTTCTTGCCTTCGTTTTTGGTAATCCCTCCTATGTGCACTGCCGTAAAAAAAAACATTTAATAAATTTTTGTTTAGTAGTAATAAGTTTGTATATTAACAATTTAACTTGTAATTGTAGTTGCCAACAACAGAAGCTGAATGGAAAGCTATTGCCAATCGATTTAATGTTCAATGGAATTTTCCTAATTGTCTAGGAGCTGTAGATGAAAAGCACGTGGCAATCAAAAAACCTCCACATACAGTCTCATATTATTACAATTACAAAAAGTTTTTTAGTATTGTAATAATGGCAGTTGTAAATAGCAATTACGAATTTATTATGGTAGATGCAGGAATTAATAGACGAATATCAGACGGAGGTGTTTTGAATTATACTGCATTTGGAAAAGCATTATCAGATAATTCACTTAAAATCCCAGAACCTGATCTGTTGCCATGTAACGATGAGTCAAAGCCATCACCGTTAAACCAGCGTGCGCGCGAACCAACCCATGAAGTAGGAGTGTATCGACAGTAGAAAGGGCAAAACTAATTACACAGCTCCGCTATATAAACCACAACATTTCTTCATAGAGGGAGAATCGACAGGTGTTGACTGAAGGTTCTCTTCTTCCCTACCCCGGCTTGTGGACGTGTTGAGTTCACAAGTTGTTTCCGTTCCTTTTACCGCCGTTACCCGAAGAGCGTGTTGAGCTCTTCACTACCCGTACTCTGAAGCAGTCGTGTTGAGACTGTCGAGGAGTGTCCTATTAACCCGAATCACTTAAGGAACGTGTTGAGTTCCTTTCCTTTCTTTGTACCTATCGTCCGCTGTTATTAAATCGATACAACGTTCCCGTAAAATTTCAAATACACACTCGTTTGCCGATAAGACTGATTTCATATGACAAGGTCAAACTTAATTTAAATAAATAGGCCAGGTACTGAGAAGACTAAACCAAATTGTAAATATGTACATAAGATTTTTGTCAATTTAATTTAAGGAAGACAATAAAGTTTTATTTTTATTTTGAACTCTGTCTCTGACTGTCTAAAAGCTACCCGGATAGTGACTCCCACGAGAGGACGTCACAAATGGCGCCCGAGCAGAAAAATACGTTTTAAACAATAATACCGACCGAATTCCGAATTTTATTTTCATAAGACAGTACTACATTTCAAATTTTAATCAAAGACAGGGTGATTCACAGTTCAATAATGACAGACGCTCCGGAAACGTCGAAGGTTAGTTGGGTGTACCTATTAAAGAAAGACGAACTTATAGCCGAATTAACAAACAGAGAACAGCCGACGGAACGGAATTTCAGCGAGCTAAGAGCGAGATTAGTTGCGATCATCAAGGCAGAGGAAATAGAAGAAAACCAGATGGAAGACAGACAAAGAAAGATGGAAATAGTACGCAAATGGGGGTTACACTTTGACGGTTCAAGAGACCCAATAGAATTCATAGAACGGTTGAAAGAACTCCAGACAGCTTACGGCCTACAAGACACCCACGTTTTACAAGCTCTACCAGAAACATTAAACGGGAAAGCATTACTATGGTACAGAAACAATAATAAATATTGGAACGAATTTAAGGACTTCGAACAAGATTATCGCAATTTCTTCGTTTCCTCCGTTCTCACGCAATCTCTGGAAGCTCAAATCCGGAACCGACTCCAACGAAACAACGAAGGTGTAAAAGACTACATCATTGATATTCAAACAATGATCAGAAGACATGGTGAATTCAATCACCAAGAAGAACTAAACAGGATATACACCAATATGAACCCGAAATACAAGTTGTATATAAAGAGGCAAGACGTATCGTCAACACAGGACATCATCAGATTAGCGGAAGAATATGATATGGTCCAAAAAGAAATATATAACAGAAACAATACAAGGTGTGACTGGAAACAGGCAAATAGTCATAATAACAAAATACAGAATTTCGACAGACAGACTTGTTGTTGGAGATGCGGCCGCAGAGGCCACAATAAAAGAAACTGCAGAGCTATCGCTGTACTCTTCTGCAGCCATTGCGGAACCCGAGGAACAACTTCCAATAACTGCCAATGTAGAAGCCGACCGGAAAACTCCAACAGGACTGGCCAAGAAGGAGGCAACCCAGTCAGCATTTAGAGTCCTCCCTAACAACCTCCAGCTACGCACACTATACAGATCAACGACCCCACACAACGATAACGTTCAGCAACGGTAAAAAGTTAAGAGCACTAATAGACACAGGAGCCCAAAATTCGTTTATAGGACAAAAAGGTAAAAAAATATTGGAACAATGTGGAACAAAAAGCGACAGAAAAGCTTTAAAGATCACGCTGGCAGATGGAAAAACCAGCAACATAGTCTGTTTTACAGCAAAATGTTCCATAGACAACGTTTGGAGAAAAGCCAAGCTACATTTTTTACCAAACCTAGCTTCAGAAGTAGTACTGGGAATGCATGAAATAACAAGATGGGGACTTGATTTATCAAACATCTTAAATAGAAATCGCGTAAGAAGGAGAGAACAATACCCAACCAGTACAGAAGACGGATCCTGATCGTACAATGCAGACAATAACCGAATACCGACCAATTCCAGGGTCAACGAAACACCAACCGCAAGATATCCGCTCCAACAGAGAAGCAAAATATATAACAAAACGACCCACCGACTACCGACCGATACCGCGGTCGAAGACCACACCGAAAATATACCGACTACCGACCGATACCGCGGTCGACAACCAGACCGAAGATATACCGAACTACCGACCGATACCGCGGCCGACGACCAGACCGAAGATATTCCGTCATACATACCGGAATTCACGAACAGTCCGAAACGAGAGCAGCTCGACATCAGTACTACACTAAACAATACCGAAAAAAAACAATTACAGGAATTGTTACTAACAGAATTGGAGAAATTTAAAAAAATTAAAGGAACAACACATCTAACCGAACATACAATAAAACTCAAACATAATACACCGATCAAACAAAGATACAGGCCCCGAAACCCGGCAATGCAGAAGATCATAAACGATGAGATAGATAAGATGCTAGAAGAGAACGTGATAGAAAAATCTAATAGCCCGTACAGTTCCCCGATCGTCCTAGTAAAAAAGAAGGATAACAACGGATACAGATTTTGCATCGATTTTAGGAAAATCAACGACATCTCAGAAAAAGATGCCTACCCATTACCGTACATCAATCATATCCTAGAAAAGTTAAAATCTGCAAAATATTTTACCACGTTGGATCTAAAAAATGGATATTGGCAAGTACCACTTTCCGAAGCAAGCAAACCCTTGACCGCTTTCATAGCACCAGGAAAAGGACTATTCCAGTTCAAAGTACTTCCATTCGGATTACACGCCGCCTCCGCTACTTTTCAACGACTACTAGATACAATAATCGGCCCAGAAATGGAACCACATGCATTATAATAGTACTGGGGAAAACGTTCGAGGAACATATGGAAAACTTAAAAGAAGTACTTCACAGACTACAGCAGGCCAAACTACGAATTAATATAGACAAATGTAAATTCTGCAAAGAAGAGATAAATTATTTAGGCCATGTAGTAAACAAAACGGGAATAAAAGTGGACGACAACAAGACAAAAGCTATAGTCGAATATCCCGCGCCAAAAACCGTTAAACAACTACGCCGATTTTTGGGCATCATCTCATGGTATAGGAGATTTATAAAAGATTTTTCACGAACTGCAGCCCCTTTAACAAAGCTACTAAAGAAAAAAAACCTTGGACTTGGGACAGAGACCAAGAGGAAGCATTTAACAAAATAAAATTACTACTGACACAAGCTCCAATACTGATCTGCCCGGAATTCCAGAAAATATTTTGTTTACAATCTGACGCTTCGAACCACGGTTTAGGAGTAGCTTTAGTACAAACAAACGACGAAGGACAGGAACAAGTCATCGCTTACGCAAGTCGAACCCTAACAAATGCCGAAAAAAATTACAGCGTTACAGAAAAAGAACTACTAGCGATCATCTTCGATATAGAAAAGATGAAACCCTACATCGAAGGATACCCATTTTCAATTATCACAGATCATCAAAGTCTACGATACTTACAAACAATGGAAAACCCTACAGGTAGAATAGCTAGATGGGCAATGCTGCTGCAACAATTTGACTTCGATGTCATTTACAGAAAGGGCTCCCAGAACGTCCTGGCCAACGCGCTCTCTAAAGAACCAGTAGATCTGGTTTGCATAATAAACGTAGAAGATGTAGAACCCGACGAATGGTACAATAAAGCTTTAAATAAAATCCAGACAAATCCGCAACTATTTCCAGACTACTCTATCAAAGATGGACTTCTCTATCGACACTTCTGGGACAAATACGATTTAAAAGAGACAGAGGTATCCAACCCCTGGAAACTATGCATCCCAAACCACAAGAGACAACAACTCCTGGCAGAAAACCACGAGCAACCGACCGCAGGACATCTAGGAATAGCCAAAACAATAACCCGCCTAGCTAGAAAATACTACTGGCCAGGGATGTTTAAAGACGCCGCAAAGTTCGTCAGGAACTGCAAGAACTGTCAGCAATTTAAGCCGCAACAAAGCTTAACTCCAGGCCGCATGCAATCTACACAAATTCCGCCACATCCATGGCACACCGTTTCAACCGATATCATAGGACCCCTTCCAACATCCAGCAAAGGAAACAAATATATAAGGACATTCCAGGACACCTTTTCAAAATGGGTCGAAGCCATACCGATCAGAACAGCAACGGTAAAATCAGTCTGTCAGAACTTAAAAGATAAAATCATTATGAGATTCGGATCACCCAAAGAGCTAATATCAGACAACGCAAGAACATACGATAACAGGGAAGTACGAAAGTTGCTAGACGAATTCCAGATTTCTAAAAGAAACATTCCGCCATATTCTCCCCAGAATAATCCAGTAGAAAGAACAAACAGAGTAATCAAAACAATGATAGCTCAGTTCTGCGATAATAACCATAAGAAATGGGACACGAGCCTTCCAGAACTACTATTCGCATATAATACAGCTAAACACGATTCAACGGGTTTCTCCCCAGCCTTCCTGAACTTTGGACACGAACTAGAAATTCCAAGTAAAGTCGTAAACACCCCAAACGACACACAACATACCGATCAAAACATAAAATGCATAAACTACGAGAAACATTCGAACTAGTACGTACAAACCTGGCAAAAGCTTTTACAACTCAAAGCCATTACTACAACTTACGACGAAGAGAGTGGAAACCCACAATAAACGACAAAGTCATGAAAAGGGAATACCAACTCTCAAATGCCGCCAAAAATTTTAACGCCAAATTAGCACCGAAATTTTCAGGCCCATATACTATAACAAAAATGTGTTCTAATGTAATATTCAAATTAAAACACGACGATAAAAACCGTACAATAGCAGCTCATATCAAAGACCTAAAACCCGCATTTACCGATTTCCCTACTCCTTAATCAGTCCAAGCACTTACAGTCAACACCAAGTAGTGACAGTATATTTTAATACAGTTTACCAGTAACCTTCAAATATAATGTCAGACACGTTAGAAATATATATTACAGTGACATAGAAATGGACGGCACAGTTACGCCGCCACCATACACCGTTCCAGAATTAATATCACCATTAGGGAACACACCAAAACCTAACACCCCGGGCAAAGGCTGCGAGCCCCTGATAAAGGCTATTTCCAAATTTAAAAACCTTTTCGATGAACCAACCATGGGCATCACAAAAATTCAGAAAGTCCAGTCAATTCCAGCATCAATCCCGCTGCTCTCACTAATTCCGCCACAGCATAAAGGAAAAAAATACAGACTGAGACTCCCGAACCAGGTGCTGAGGATAAAAACCAATAATTGAAGCCCTACGAAGGAAGACGTTTTTTTTTAAGAGAGAGGAAGACGATTTTTTGTTTAAGAAGACGATATTTATATTTTTTTTAGGGCGGACATTTTTTATTTCAATGTATTGTAAATTTTTTTTTTAGGGTAACCAAGTACCTGGCAAGGAATAAAAATAAAAAAAAAAATTTTGTTCCAAAATTTTTTTTTCCCAGGAAGAGGGGGTGTAACGATGAGTCAAAGCCATCACCGTTAAACCTGCGTGCGCGCGAACCAACCCATGAAGTAGGAGTGTATCGACAGTAGAAAGGGCAAAACTAATTACACAGCTCCGCTATATAAACCGCAACATTTCCTCATAGAGGGAGAATCGACAGGTGTTGACTGAAGGTTCTCTTCTTCCCTACCCCGGCTTGTGGACGTGTTGAGTTCACAAGTTGTTTCCGTTCCTTTTACCGCCGTTACCCGAAGAGCGTATTGAGCTCTTCACTACCCGTACTCTGAAGCAGTCGTGTTGAGACTGTCGAGGAGTGTCCTATTAACCCGAATCACTTAAGGAACATGTTGAGTTCCTTTCCTTTCTTTGTACCTATCGTCCGCTGTTATTAAATCGATACAACGTTGCCGTAAAATTTCAAATACACACTCGTTTGCCGATAAGACTGATTTCATATGACAAGGTCAAACTTAATTTGAATAAATAGGCCAGGTACTGAGAAGACTAAACCAAATTGTAAATATGTACATAAGATTTTTGTCAATTTAATTTAAGGAAGACAATAAAGTTTTATTTTTATTTTGAACTCTGTCTCTGACTGTTTAAAAGCTACCCGGATAGTGACTCCCACGAGAGGACGTCACAGCCAAATAGTCAAAAGATACTACCCTTTGTCTTTGTTGGAGATGACGCTTTTGCACTGACAGAAAATTTCATGAAACCTTACAGCCAAACAGGATTAACGATGGAAAAAAGAATTTTTACTTATCAACTTGTGTTCGTCACATTGTGGAAAATGCATTTGGAATATTAGTATCAAAATTCGGTGTATTTCAACGACCTATTGCATTATTGCCTAAGAAAGCTCAAATCATTGTCTTATCATGTTGCTATTTACACAATTAGTTAAGAAGAAACCAATCTCAGTCATACATGTACAATAATTCTGTGGATGTATATTTTGATTACAATCGTTAAAAAGATGACTAATACAAAATATCGACCGACTTGGTCGAGTGTTGATGGCGAAGTGAGTCTTTCGCGCCAAAGCCGGTTTCTGCTTTAGCGGGCAAAACAAAAGCGTTACCGTTAGTGGCGCGTATGTTTAAATAGAAATAAAAATGAATATATCACCACTGTGATAAATAATATTTAAAATAAATATAAATGCGAAACGGAACAGGCCGCCTGCCTTGAAAGGCTAAAGTCTTTCAAAATAATACAACAACTTAACAATTTCAAAAATGACCAAAATTGTTCAAAAGTCTAGCACTATTCACTGCATGGTAGAGGGCAGATGACAGATACTGCTCTCTTAATGATACCTCTCGTCGTCTTTATGGACACCACCCTGGAAACTTCGTCTGGACCTGGATGCAGCTCGACTACACGTCCCAACTGCCAAATTAGAGAAGGCAAGTTCTTTTCCTTGATAAGAACTAGTGTGCCAATATTAATGTCTTTGGAAACTTGTTTCCATTTTTTCCGCTGCTGCAGCTCTCCTATGAACTCCTTAGACCACCTTGACCAAATGTGCTGCACCATTTTTTGAAGGCGCTGGAAGTGGTTCAATCTATTTTCGTTTATTGACATCAAATCAGGTTCAGAAATGGCTGTCAAAGGCCTTCCAATCAGAAAATGAGCCGGAGTCAAAGGACAAAGGTCATTGGGGTCTGATGAAAGGGCAGATATAGGACGACTATTAAGGACAGATTCTACTTCTGTATTGTACAGAATTCCTCATACGTGAGGTGAGCATTGCCGACGACGCGTTTTAAATGCGATTTCATTGACTTAACGCCGGCCTCCCAAAGGCCACTGAAGTGCGGCGATTGTGGAGGTTTCAATACTTTTGATTATTGAATGGTCTTGAATCTCACGCTTATTAGTCTTAATAAAATCATAAAACTCTTTTAGTTCACGATTAGCACCCTGAAAGTTAGTTCCATTACCAGAGTATATCTTAAAAGGCTTTCCTCTTCTGCTTACAAAGCGCTTAAAGGCGGCTATAAATAAATGAGTAGTTAAATCAGATACGAGTTCTAAATGAACAGCATGAGTTGTGAAACACACGAATAAGGCTACATATGCCTTTAAAAGTTTGCATCCACGCCCCTTTCGATCCTTGACTAAAAAATAACCTGCGTAATCTACGCCTGTGTTATAAAAAGGAGGGGATGGGTCAACACGATCCTTCGGTAAATCACCCATAATTGGAGACAGATTTTTAGGTGGACTTGCACGACAACACCTAATACATTTATGGACGATACGCTTGGCTGAATTTTTACCATGAATAGGCCAAAATTCATTTCGAATTGTAGATAAAAGAAGAAGAGGACCTGCATGACAGAGTTTAACGTGCAGGTCTAAAAGAATTAAGTCAGTAAAATAATTCTTAGATGGTAGCAAAATCGGATGTCTTTTCTCAAAAGAATACGATGAATTTTTTAATCTACCACCAACACAAAGTATTCGATTTGAATCGAGAAATGGTTGCAACGAAATGAGTTTGCCTTTTGGGCTTACAGGTCCCTTTTTTGTCAAATTGCGTATTTCTTCCGAGAAACATTCATTCTGAACTATCCTTACTAGGTAAAACATAGCGGTTGAAATCTCCTGAGAAGTTAAAGCACCTGAAGCTCTCTCATGAAGGGAAGACTTGGATATTTTGCAATTATTAATGAATCTCAGAATGTAAGCAGTACATCTCTTTAACTTAATCAAACTAGAGAATTGCTTTATTAATGAAAAGTCTAATGTGGCAGACAAAGTAATGACCTCGGCAGTCTTTAACTCCGGAATGTCATCTGGAAGAGAAAATTGTGTAGGATAATCATTTAATTTAAGCCAGGAAGGTCCATGCCACCATAAGTCAGAAGACATGAGTAATAGGGGACTAATTCCACGAGAAGCAAGATCAGCAGGATTATCCTTCGAAACTACGTGGTGCCAACTTTTCCTTTCTGAATCTCAGCGACACGATTTCCTACAAACGTCTTTAATAGTTTTGACTGTGTGCGTATCCATGCCAGAGTGATAGTAGAATCAGACCAATGAAATACTTTATCGAAATTGATATCTGAGGACTTGATTACCCTTTAAGACAAACGAGCAAGTAACAATGCGCCGCACAATTCCAAACGAGGTATACTAATCACCTTAAGGGGTGCAACCTTGGATTTTGCGCATAACAGACGAACCAAAACATGTCCATCAGAATCAACACTCTTAACATAGATTGCAGCACCATATGCCTTGTTGCTGGCATCAGAAAAACCATGTAGCTCACAAGAGATCGAATCCTTTAATTTTACGTACCTAGGTATTTCGATATTATTTAATCTAAGTAATTTCTCCTTAAAATGCTGCCACTGCGTAAAAATGATTTGAGGAACAGATTCATCCCAGCCTTGCTTTTCTTGCCAAAGAATTTGCATTATAATCTTGGCCGTAATTGTGCAAGCGCTAAGCAGCCCAAGAGGATCATAGATCTGAGCAATACGAGAAAGAATTATTCTCTTCGTTACCTTATTAGGATTAGGTAAATCAGCTACCTTATATGTTAGTGTGTCCGAATCACACATCTAATTTAGGCCAAGTACCTTTACCTTTTCCTCTCCACCGAATGATTTTAGATTTGATAGACACTTGGAACTTTGAATTTTATTAAGTACTACCGGATCATTCGATACCCACTTCCTCAACTCAAGACATCCGCTGTTTAAGATATTGTTGATATCCTTGCATACATTTGACAATGACTCTGCGCAATCTCCACCTGTCAGAAGATCATCAACATAGAAATCTCGCAAATATTGATGATCTTGGAAGCAGTAGGGTGAAGATCTTTATTCTCGGATGCTAACTGAAATAAGCAACGAATGACCTGAAACGAAGCTGAAGCTGTTCCATATGTAACCGTATTTAGCTGATATGTGCTCAGAGTATCAGAAGGAGAAGAACGCCAGAAAATTTGCTGAAGTGCTCGTTGTTCAGGATCCACGAGCACCTGACGATACATTTTTGTAATATCAGCAGAAACAACAAATGCATATTGTCGAAAACGCAATAAAATTAAGAATAGATCGTCCTGAATGGTAGGACCCGAAATTTGAATGTCATTTATTGATAGACCAGAAAAAGATGGAAAGGAACCGTCGAACACCACACGAAGCTTTGTGGTGAGACTGTCATCCTTTAAGACCCCGTGATGGGGAAGATAATACGAAAAGCTCTGTTGACTATCATCAACCTTGAACATGTGACCAAGTTGTATGTATTCTTCCATAAATTCGGTATACATCCTTTTTAGGACGTCATTTTTATGAAGTTTTTTCTCCAAGTTGAGAAAACGTTTTGATGCCTGTCGCTTTGAATCACCTATATTTGCAATGGAGCCCCTCAGAGGTATATTGGTGATAAAGCGACCTTCGTCATTTCTCTTCACCGTTGAGGAGAAGTGTTTTTCGCATATTAAGTTTTCCTCGGAAAGTACAGGTTCCGTGTACTTTTCGAGTTCCCAGAATTTTTGTAACTGAACATTTAAGTCAGAACTTCAATCATTTCTACTGAAGTTGCAATATGAAACTGATTCCCTTGTCATTAAACTGACCGGAAACTATCCAACCGAACCTTGTTTTTTGCATGACTGGAGCAGAAGGACCTAAACTGAATTGTCCCACACACAAGATTTTCCAGAAAGTATCAACACCTATCAGAATGTCGATTTTTGAAGCAACATGAAAATCTGGATCTGCTAGTCTTAGATGACGTGGAATATCTAAGTTTCCAATGTCGAAACCATATGCTGGAATTCTATCGCAGATACTATTGACTACGAGACATGAAAGAGATGTAGAAAACGAAGACTGCCTTGACTGAATCTTCGCTGTGCACTTAGATCGAATGTTTGAGACTGCATGACCTATCCCTACAATAGAGATATTTACCTCGGACCTTGATAGCGCTAGCTTATCAGCTAATTCTCTCGTTATGAGATTTGATTGAGAGCCACAATCAAGAAAAGCCCTACATTGATGAACCCTACCGTTTTATCGAATATTTGAACGACAGCTGTAGACAAAATTGATTGAGCTACATTCGAGTGAGCTGAAAGAGACACTTGGTGTTCAGGTTCAGACTCCACCCGCTGATTAGTATCGGTAGTGTAAACGGATTGTTTATCTAAATGCAACAAACTATGGTGTTTTGCCTTACATTTTTTACACGCTCCATATTTGCAGTTGGAGCTAAAATGGCCAGAATAAAGGCAATTTGTAAAAACTTTTGAATCCCTAGCGTGTTTGATTCGCTCTTGGGTCGAAGCCCCCAAGAATTTAGCGCAGTTATATATTTTATGATCTTCTTTGCAGAACGTACATGCTTTTCTATTGAACGAGAGAAAAGATTGCGACTGCCTTGAGAATTTGGACTGCCTGTCCGATTTATACGTAACTTTCGATACTTCTAGCTTCTCTAGAAGATCAGCTTTGCCTTTCAAGAATGCGATCATATCTTCAAAGGTAGGAAGATCACTTCCGGATCTATATGATTCCCATTCCCTCGCAGTGAGGGCATCTAACTTGCTTGCTATCATGAATATTAACAGAGTGTCCCAAGAATGGACAGGTTGCTGAAGAGATTCTAGCGAACGCAAGTTTTTCGAAACATTGTCAATTAGTTGACGAAGATGAGTAGAAGATTCTTTTGGAATGGGTTGCAAATCAAATAAGGCCTTTGTATAATTGTAGATCAAAAGACGCGTGTTTGCAAACCTTTCGCATAGTAAGTTCCATGCTATATCATAATTCGCGGCCGAAATCTCTAATGAGCTGATAACCTGTGCAGCTTCTCCACCTAGAGATGCCCGAAGATAATGGAACTTCTGAATTGAATTGATCTAAGGATTTTTATGAATTAGACTATCATAGGTATCATGATACTCAAGCCACCCCCCGTATGACCCTTTGAAATGAGGTAACTCAATAGTTGGGAGCTTTATTTGAGAGTGAAGTGGACTGTATTAATTTGCTCTACATTTGTTAAATGAGTGCTACCTAAGTTCAAAGAAAATGATTCTACGGGACGATTGTTACATTCATGCTTATTTGAAATCGAATTTATTAATGCTTCTGCTTGTGATACAAGCGAATAATACAAATCTTTCCCTATTAACAAAATCCACAAGAAAAATAATTCCTGCAGCTGGCTGTATACCACGTATAACAAAAGAGGTTAGTCTTTGTATGTGGGTATATTTTATAAAATAAAATATACCCACATACAAAGACTAACCTCCTTTCCCTATTGTCTAATTCCTCAGAAACATTCTTCGAAATGTTTTCTATTTCGTATTGAATTTTTTCGAATTCATTTATAACAGGCTCTATATCTGCTAACCTGGTTTCTACCTCAATAACTTAATTGTCAGAATGTTTTTCAATCTGTTTACTAAGACATTTTTTGAATATTGTCAATCGTGATTTGAGTATACCCCTTTTTTTGTTTAAATCTTTTAGAGACATAATAAAATATTTTTTAATAATACTCGAAGTTTATTTTACGATGAAAAGATTTAAAATGTTTACCAGTATACTAATGGAATAATGAAATCGCAATTATAAGAAAAGGTTTTACCTGTCGTTATGAATAAGCAATAAAATTGTACAAAATGTTGAAAATTCTATTTTTTATCTAACTGCAAGTAAAACCGCATAAATTATATAGGGTTCGTTACCTGAAATGTAAGTAAGGCAATAAAAGGTTTTACTCGGCGATAAAAAATCAAGTATATGAAATGAATAGTTGTTTTGTTTCGAAGCAAGACAGGTTTTTGTACCTTTTAACGAAATATTTGAGTAATAAAATGAGTTTAACCAAATAAACAGGTTTTTATAATTGACTCTAGTTAAACGACATTTAACTCCACGCAAGTAGAAAGAATATATGAAATAGAGATGGGAAAGGCTCACTTACTTTGATTAGGCGTGCTGTTGACTAGATGAAGTTCTATCCACGCACTAGATGAAAGACTACAGATGCTTTCTGCTACGGTGCTGGATGTAATGTTGGGTGGACTGTTAGCAGCTTGAATTGTAGCTCTACAGGAACCGCCCGAAGGTTGTAATCGTTACTTGTAACGGTTACTTATAACCACTTGACTCCGCCCTCACGAACAGAAGAGGACGACTTGCCGGCTAGTTAACTAAATTTAGATTGAATCAAACTGCACAAATGTCTTTGATAACCACTGATATATACGACTCGAATGGACCATGAAGAAAAAACTATGGGGTTGAAACACTTTTATTACGTATATTTTAATTACAATCGTTAAAAAGCCGACTAATACAAAATATCGACCGACTTGGTCGAGTGTTGATGGCGAAGTGAGTCTTTCGCGCCAAAGCCGGTTTCTGCTTTAGCGGGCAAAACACAAAGCGTTACCGTTAGTGGCGCGTATGTTTAAATAGAAATAAAAACGAATATATCACCACTGTGATAAATAATATTTAAAATAAATATAAATGCGAAACGGAACAGGTTTCATGGCAACATAAATTTGCTTAAAATGTAAACTTGAATTATTAAACTTTATATGCTTACATTGATTTTTAAAACAGTTTTTGAATTATCACTGTCCACATCGTTTATATTATTATCTGCTTCTTCCTTATTATTATTCCCTTCCTGTATAGTACTTTGTGAAGCACTAGGTTCGTCCTGACCCACGAGAAACTGCATTACCATAATGTTGGTTAAATTACATTGTCTGTCTCTGCACCACTTGTTTTAGAGTCCCTTATACGACGCAATTCTTTTCTAAAGTTAGTACGCAACGAAACTGCAACTTATCAGCATCTGGATAATATTCTCTATATTTTTGGAGCAATTGATACTACTGTTCTTTTTTTTTATTTTATTACTCTAATCTTTACTCTTGACATTCCACAAAGCCAGTAACGACCGATACACATCGATGCACTCTATAATCTATAATAAACTTTCTTTCTGCCCAGTTTTCCTTTGCGGACATATTTTTTGCCGTACCGCGATGTTTACAACAAGAGTGTTAAAACGAAACTGAACCAACATTGCGCAATACTACTCACAGACGCCGCAATATTTACAATATGCTCAATAAAAATGAAAGTCATGTTGATTGACACAATATATTGCTCAATCATTCAATGTGACCAACAGACGATTAATATATTGTACAATATAAATTATTGTCCAATATATTGACCATAATATTAACCATCTAGGGGCCGCTTTATACTGAATTTTATCTTTAACACTTCCATTCAGCATAATTTTTTCTTGTTACTTTTACATATTGCAATTATACCTGGAAACTAAGGACCACAACAGATCTGAAAAGGTCGTAGTCGAATAGACCAAAAGATACTATATGAATACTGTATTGTTGAGATAATACTTTGATTGGTATCGTTTTCTTTGTATTTTTCCATGTTGCAAATGCAACCAGCTCCTAATATACTGGACATAAGCACAATTTCCTTTTGCTGTTTTTCATAGTGTGATACATGATTGAACTATATTTAGGACCCATTACATATTTTCTTTTGGTGCTTTTTCAATAAGGTTTAAATTCTGTTGCTTTTATAGTAGAAACCCTCAATTCAGAAGAGTGATATCATAGTTTAAACGCCAAATATCCTCAAATTTAAATGTACACAGCGGTCCTCGAAAACTGCCTGTTTTCTCGATTGAAATTTGCGTTTCCTCATAAGAAATTACAGAATATATAAAGTAGTATATTTGTTTGTGCTTCTCTATAGTAGACTTGACCAGAAGTTGTCGTACAGTGTAGCCAAATCTTGTTCACAAGTAGTAATTATGTTCATACAAAACCTGTATTCTTCCACGCAGCGATTATTCCACGTCATAAAAATACCAAAAACATGATTTTTTCAATAGTAAAAATTAAGCACAAAATTGTAATAAAATAAATTTTATTTATATGTTCCGTTTCGTTACGTATTTAAATTTATAAAATAAAAATCGATATTTTAAAACATTATTTTTCAATCGTTTGGCAATGTTGGAATTAGCGAGGGAACTCGGTTTTACAATTCGGATCCAGACATGCAGTAAAACTAGTTTTTATTATTTTTTGCCGAAGAAATGAACGAAGAAAACATTGGTGTTTCTATGGGTAAATAGTGCATGTATTTTTGTGAGTATATTTTATGTGATAAGTTTGTAAACTTATTGTTTTCAATACTGTTTTATCAATATTGTATTGTAGTATTGATAAAACGTGTTATTGATAATAAGAGTGTTATAGTTTGTCGTTTTATAGTAAATATTTAGTTATATTCTTTGAAATTATTGTATATATAGTATATATCCAGATTATTGAAATACAATGGACGAAAAACCGAGTTGTTCCAAGAGAAGACAGCAAAATTCTGATGTTGATTCCAAGAATGAAAAGCCGCAAAAGAGACGGAAAATGTTAACGTCCGAAGGGAAGGTAATGATACGAAACGTTTATGAAGGAATTGTGGGCAGAAAAATGGCATTAAACGTTAGCCAAGCGGTCGACATTTGTAGCAGTTTAACAAAAGTATCTGTTAGCTGTATTTATCGTGTACTTAAAAATACATCGGAAAATAAAAAGCAAGAAAAAGGTAAAACTAAAGGTAGGAAAAGCATTGTTTTGGATGACGAGACAAGGAATATTATACGTCGAAAAATTCATTCATTTTATTTTCGGAGTGAAATTCCAACACTGAAAAAAATTTCTCAAGAGCTCGAAAATGATGACTCTTTACCCAAGATATCTCGTAAGGTCTTAATTAGGACCATGCATAAAATGAACTTTCGATACGTAAAACGCAACAGAAAAAGTATGCTATTAGAAAAAAATGAAATTATTCTGTGGAGAAGAAAATATTTAGAAGAAATACGAAAAATTCGCAGCACTGGATGCAAAATATATTATTTGGATGAAACCTGGATTAACGAAGGTCATATAGTTGGAAAAGTTTGGCAAGATTTAAATGTAAAAAGTAAACGCGAAGCATTTATAGAAGGCTGGTCTACAGGATTAAAGGCTCCATCAGGAAAGGGACGGCATTTAATCATCACCCATATAGGAAGTGATACAGGGTTCCTTGATGATGGTTTGCTTCAATTTGAGTCGAAAAAAAACAGGTGATTATCATGAAGAAATGACTTCTGAAGTATTTGAGCGCTGGTTTAAGAGAATCTTACCAAAATTGGAATCTGAGTCTGTGGTTGTTATGGACAATGCGCCATATCATAGCCGCAGACTAGAACAATTACCGACGACGGCATGGCGGAAAGGGAGAATTCAAGAATGGCTTACAGAAAAGGGGATTGCATACGAAGAATCAATGCTCAAAATTCAACTACTTGACATTGCACGGTTAAGGAAAAGTGAATATCTTAAATATGTTGTGGATGAAACTGCAAAAGATTATGGTGTTAAAGTTCTGCGTCTACCACCTTATCATTGCGAACTTATTCCCATTGAACTTATCTGGGCGCAAGTGAAAGGAGAAGTAGCACGCAATAACAAAACGTTCAAATTAAACGAAGTTAAGGAACTTTTGATTCAAGCAATCCTCCATGTAACTCCAGAGAAATGGGCTAAATGTATAGGCCACATAATTAAAGAAGAATATCGTATGTGGGAACTTGACACTCATGTCGAAGTTTTACTAGAGCCAATTATAATTACACCAGGTGAAGATAATGACAGCGATAGCAGCACTACATCTTCAGATTTAGACAGCGAATATTATTTTCTAATAGTTTAGTAGGAACATCAACATAAAAAAAACCAAAAACAGAAAAAAACGAGAAGAACATAGTAGGTGTGGTTAGTGTTTGTGTTAGAATAAAACAATGTTTTGTTACATCCAAAATTATTTTTATTTTGTTTTTATAGAATTTTATTTTGTTTTATAGGATTTTATTTTGTTTTGTTTTATACTGTTTAAGTGTTTTGTTTATTTTATTTAATGGGAAAATATGGCTCTTGGCGAACACCCATTTAAAAAAAAGTAACGCGCCACAAGACATACCTCTCGGGTGGTGTGGAAACTGTCTTAAAATTTGTTTTAAAAACATTTCATTGTGTAACTCTTTAAGGGCGGGTCACGTCAAAAGACGTTTTAGCGTAACTTCCGCGGCAACCGGGTGGCATCAGTAAGCTTTCTGCAAAATTACTTGTTTTTTATAGCTTTTTGTTTGTGGCATTCTGTATTTTTAGGAGACAGTAGGGAATAAGCCACAAAATATTTATTCATAGGTTTAATTTACTGACGTTTCGATCTCTATATAAAGAGATCGTTTTCAAATATACAAATGATAGCAATATTTATTTTTTTTTGTGGCTGTTTGCTTGTGACATTCCGTATTTTTAGGGAGAATGTTGGAAATAAGCCACAATACATCTATTTATATGTTTATTTTACTGACGTTTCGATCTCTATTACAGAGACCGTTTTTAAAGTTAAGAAAAAAAAAGAAAATATTATAAGAATATATAAATATATAATAATAAACAAATAAAATAAATATAACTATAATTTATATCTTTGAAAACGGTCTTTGGATATAGAGATTGAAACTCCAGTAAAAACCAGATAAATATATTGTGGCCTATTTTTAACAATAATATTTAAACATTATAATATAATTAACGTTGAAATAAAAGTGAGTGAACGCCACTGGATTTTCATACGTCTTTCCCCACTTCTACGCCTTCAAACGATGACTCACTCACCCAAATAGTGAAAATAGAGTTTAGTTAATTTTTAAAATATGTGATACATAAACACTACTTACCTGTTATTCCAGCTACTTTACTAAAGGTGGGCTTCTTTATATTTATTATTGAAACAATATTTTTAAACTGATTTTCAAGAACTGGTTTATTAATGATTTTAATTTATCTGCTAAAAGTAAACTAAATTCTGTGTTACCATTGTTTAAATAGGACTAGTTAGCCAACGCAATGTACAAATTTGTTTGATTCTAATTGAGACAGTCACTAGATGTCACCACTCTTTCTGTCTCAATAGATTTTAATATACCATTGTTTGTTTGATATACATTATACTAGATGGTGCTATGTGAAAAAGTTAAAGACTAAACTAAACGTCCATTTTTGATCTCCTGAATTAAATTCACCAGCGTTGCAATATTTCACTGACATAGTAGCAACAGGTTTACTTACAAATAAACATGTAACAAAAAACATACCTTGAATCACTTAAGCTATTCATTTAAAATAGAGTTATTACTATCAACTAGTAAATATCGTGTCAACTAAAATTGTACATAAACGTACTGTGGCTTCTAAATCTTCCTATATCTAAATAAGTTTAAAGAATTTAAATATTTTATTTTATTTGGAAGTGTATTACAAAAATTTGGTCCGAGGTAAGTAAAACATTTTAATTACATGTGTGTAAAACATAAAAAAACATTGTATGAGAAATGAACAAATTAGGTATTTAGAAATAAATTTTACCGGATAATACATACATTCGGTAATATTTGAAAAAAGTGATTTTAAATTAAAATAATGTTACTTCCATAATAAATAAATGGTTTTTTACAGATGGCCGGAAATATTTGTTGTTATTACAAATGTGGTTTATCAACATACAAAATTCATGGATTAAGAATGTTCAGATTTCCGACAAAAATCCTTCGCCTTGTCAAAGATGGATATTACACTCTGGTAAGTAAATAGAAACTTTTTTTATATTCTTTTATTTTACACCGTTTCCGTTACGTAATTAACTTACGTTTTCGTTGGTATTATAATTATGATATAATAAACTTCGGAAAAACAAATTAGTGAGTAAAATCAAGTTAATAAACATAAACAAAGTATTAGATATTTAAATATGTATTTATTTAGCTATCTTTAGTTATTGTATTGAAAAGTAGAAATAAGTTAATAAGAAAATTATTGGTTTCACGTAAAAATTTTATACAGATATTTGAAGGTTCTAAAAGATATATGAGGGTTAGTTAATAATAAATGTGTGAAGACATACAGGTGATTTTGGCTATAAACGTTTTTTATCCAGTTTAGAGAAAAATAGTTAAAATAAAAATTGTAGATTCAAAAAGTTCTTCCATTTGTGAGTTTCTAAATTAAAATATATAAATAATTCACCAAAATAATTGCAAAAAACCCTTGATTTTGCAGAAATTTATAAATTTTAATAACTTTGTTTTTGCATAATGGTATGTAATGTAACTAATAAAAATAGTGACGATTTGTTTATCGTAGAAAGCGATTATGTAAACAACTTTTTGTTGACCTATCCCAGTTTAAAAAAAAAAATGTTTTACAGAAGCCAAGATATTGCAAATTTTGCAATCGCGCTTCATATTGAAAAAGTTCAAATCTAAAAAAAAAACCGAGCTCAAATGTTTCTCTATTCTACTTTTCCGAAGCGGTATTTTACGAATACCATCATTTTAACGCGTTATAAATTTTTACTTCTTTACCTCATATGCCATGTTGGAACGCACAATTCAGATCTTCATTTAGGGCCCCTTCAATTTTCAGCTCTTACTGTTAATAGACAATGGAAGTATGATTTTAAGAATAAAATGCTTTGGTTTTAAATATAAAATGCTCTCTTGCCTAGTAATGGTCATAGAAGATTCTGTTTTTTTTAGAAAGTGTGTTTTTCACCAGTTTTTCATAAGCCTCTAAATAAGTTTGTGGCATAAACGATATCAACGTTATTATAAATGTTTATAAACAGAATAAATAACCTATAAACTATTTGCTCTGATTGATATTTAGCGCACTTTATTAGTTATTATAATTTATAAATAACTGCAAAAATAAGGTTTTTTTTGCAACTATTTCGGTTAATAGTTTCATGTATTTTAATTTGGATACTCTCAAAAATTACATAAGTTTTTATGATCTACAACTCTAAAAAAGCTGAAAAAATCTTAAACAGGTATTTAAAGTCTCTAAAAGGTATATGAGGGGTAGCTGATGACAATTATGTAAAGACTCCAGCTAATTTTGCTTTGCTTTTTTATTAAACAATCGTAAAAAGTGAAAAAAGTTTATGCGCATAAAACGTTTCTTATTCATGTTAGTTATATGGTTAAAATAAAAGTTATAGATCATAAAATGTTCTCTAATATTGAGATTTTTATAATTAAAATACATAAAGAATTGACCGAGATAATTTAAAAACCCTTATTTTTAAAGTAAACTTTATAAATGTTAATATAAATATAAATAACTTTCTTTTTTGTATAACGATATGTAATACAACTATTTAAAATTATGGCAGTTAATGAGTTTTTAAAGTGTGCTAAATATCATATAGAACGACCATACAGTTTATTATGAGTTATTCAATTTGTTTATCCAGGAGACCGATTATTTAAACACCTGTACTTGTCCAAACAGTCACTCTAGGGTTATTTTGTAAATAGATATCGATTTTTATGTCTTCGTTTTAAATTATTAAAAAAAACATCAAGGTTATATTAAATTTGTTTTTAAAAATCAGTTTGAAGAATAACAAATTTTTAGCATATAAAAATTTCTAATAACTTTGACTTTTTTATGTCATACACTTGTATGTAGGCTCAATATAAAGCAAATAAAAAAAAAACATTTAAAAAAAATCCAAAACCTTCTATGGCCCAGAGGAAATCAAATAGCATTTTTTTTCTTGTTTAAGAAATTGAAAATATTTTCATTGTTTATTAACATTAAAAGCTGAAAACATATCAAGGAATCGATTCATTAGAAGTAGAAAATAAATCATTAATAACAATCCATGCAGAAATCGTAGAAAAAATAGCGGAAACATTCAAGTTAACATCCACAAATTCTAACTATGATAAAGATTTCATAACATACAAAGAACAAAAAGAAACCATCCCTATTAACGTAGTAAACAACAATGAACCTATAAATGCACTTATCACAATCAGAGAACTAAGAGAGATGGTAGTTTCTTTAAAAGACACATCCCCTGGCCCCGATGATATCCCAGCTTCT
This sequence comes from Diabrotica undecimpunctata, assembly GCF_040954645.1. NCBI lineage: Eukaryota > Metazoa > Arthropoda > Insecta > Coleoptera > Chrysomelidae > Diabrotica > Diabrotica undecimpunctata. The sequence goes on from NC_092813.1 coordinate 16,727,062, forward strand.
TTTTTAAAACACCTTCCTGACGAAGCAGTAGAAATATTATTAAAAATATATAATCGTATATGGACCAAACATGAATTTCCCAATTTATGGAAAACAGCCATAACTATTCCCATCTTAAAATCTAATAAGCCACAAAACAAAGCAGATTCTTATCGTCCAGTGTCTCTAACTTGTGTCATGTGTAAGCTTTTAGAAAAAATTATAAATAAACGTTTATTGTGGTGTCTGGAAGAAAATAACCAACTGATTAATGAACAATCTGGATTTCGTCCTTTAAGATCGACTACCGACAATTTAGTAGATATAGAATCACATATTAATAACGCATTCTACAACAACCAAAAATGTATTGCAATTTATTTTGATTTGCACAAAGCATTTGATATGGCTTGGCATCACAAAATAATTTCAACACTGGAATCATGGGGCCATCAAGGAAATATACTTGCTTTTATTAAAAATTTTCTCCTAAATAGAAATTTCAAGGTAAAAGTAAACGGACTTCTATCTAATGTGAAATATCAAACAAATGGTACACCCCAAGGCTCGGTAATCAGCCCGACGCTTTTCCTTATAGCTATCAATGATATAATCAAATCAATGAACAAACCCATTCAAGCGAGATTGTACGCGGATGATCTTATAATATTCTTAAATGGAAACAATATACAGAGTATGGCCAAATTATTACAAGATCAACTCGACAAATTTATAGCATGGTCTAAAAGGAGTGCTTTTCAATTTGCTTCATCTAAAACTCGCTGCATCATATTCTCTAAGAGACCAAAACAGATAAAAGAAATACCTACTTTAAAACTTGGTGGTCAAACACTTGAATATGTAAACACAATTAAATATCTAGGTCTAATATTTGATCAAGCTCTAACCTGGAAGGACCACATCAAATATATATCAGCTATATGTCAAAAAAGACTAAACCTCTTGAAATGTCTTTCTGGTACGAACTGGGGAGCAGACGGTAGAACTCTACTCATACTATATAAAAATTTGATCCGCTCAAAGATCGATTATGGTTGCCACGCTTACTCGTGTGCTTCAACAACAACTCTAAAAGTTTTAGACAGCATTCAAAATAACGCTCTTAGAATAATAAGCGGCGCATTTAGAACAACCCCTATCTTAAGTCTTCAGGCCGAACTGGGTGAACTACCATTAGATTTACGAAGACAGGAATTAATGCTCTCTTATGCATCGAAGCGGTACTCTTTACAATATCACCAAACCATTCGCTGCTCGAATATCCAGCGCGCAAAAACCCACATTCCCTTTTACGAAAGATGCAGACGAATCATAAATGAATTAAACATTAAAGTCCCCGAAATCTATCCTAGCAAGATGCCAACTTCCCCTCCTTGGCTAATGTCTTCTCCTTACATAAATTTGGATCTATTATCAGAAAATAAAAAAGAAAGCAATTGTCATCTAATTAATTCTAAATATCAAACGTTAATTTCTCAATTTTCTTCCTTCAAAAAGTTATTCACAGATGGATCTAAAACAGAGCGTTGTGTAGCATCTGCCTTTGTAACAAATGATGAAATAAAGAAATATAAACTAGCGGAGACGAATACTATTTTAACAGGAGAACTCTTTGCAATATATAAAGCCATATGTCATGTTACAAAATGTCCTGAAACTAATTTCTTAATAATTACTGACTCATTAAGTTCTCTAGAAATCATCTCAAAAATCTATTCTTCCCATCCTGTGGCCAAACTCATTAGACAAGAATTGCATAATCTAAACCACAGAAACATTGCTTTCCTGTGGGTGCCATCTCATGTTGGAATCACGGGAAACGATTTGGGGGATAAATATGCACGAGAAGCCTTAGAGGAAACAACTATTGAATTCTATCCAAAAACTCCAGCGACAGATCTCAAATCATATTTCCACAGCAAAATAGTCAACATATGGAATAGCAGATGGTGTAAAAAACAGGCAAAACTACTTGAGATAAAACCAATATTTCAACCATGGTCTGATAGTTCCACCAATCGTTTTTCTCAGGTTATCATCACACGACTGCGGCTTGGTTATAGTCGCCTCACACATGGACATCTGATGACAAGGGATTCACAATCGGAGTGTTATGCTTGCGAGAACCCGCTAACAATAAAACACCTTCTAGTGGAGTGCCCGTTACACAGTGCGGAAAGGTGTAAATTCGGAATCCCGGAGAATTTGAGAGAACTATTCTTAAAGTGCGGTGCCAAAGTGATTATCCAATATCTTAAAGCAATAAACTATTTATACAAAATTTAATTGTTACACTGTTCAATTATTGTTATTACTTTTTCTTTTTTTCGCTAATAGCCTTACAGGCTGATGCGAGTTTGTAAATAAAAAAAAAAAAAGCTGAAAATTAAACACATTGTAAAAGAATATCTAAATTTTATAATTCTATTTATAAATGGCATACACAGTGAAGAAGTAAATTAGTTTTGAAACATTAAAATAATGGTACTCGTAAAATATCGCCACAGAAAAATGCAAGGTAGATCTGTCCGCTGCAATATCTCAGCTTGTTTCTTGTTATTGGTTATGGACATTTCTGTTTTTTTTTAATTGTGCTTTTACACCAGCTTTTTATTGAGCCTACGTACAGCCGTATGACATGAAAAATATCAAAAGTAGTATAAATGTTTAGAAGCTAAAAAGCACTTTTTCAAACTGCATTTTTAATAAAATGTTGAAGTTTATAAATAAAGCTTCAAATAATCGATTCAAAAAACGTCAAATAACTGTCAAAGGTTAAACACCCTTTTTAAAGTTCCTCACGGATTTTAAAGATTTAAACAGTGTTAAACAGATAAAGCAATTCATCGATGAGTTAACAATACGAAGCGAAGTTCTTTAATCACAATGTGATAAGAAAACGAGTATCAAATTTGGTTTTATGTTTCAATAGTCGAATTTAATTGCGGCTATATTGGTGTAATTAAAAAAAAAACAGTGAAAATCCCAAGAAATAGGTGAGATCCTTTTTTTATTTCTTTCCAGTTTGGGAGAGGGTCCATTAGGTACTCACATTTAGGTATTGTGTTACGGTCTGGGTAACCAGGACTACACATCATGAACAGCAATTAAATATTTACATTTACACTAAACAACTTCAATTCCATCCCAAAATCATATGTCGTTGCCGCAGTCTCTAGACCTCCTTCCCGTTCGTTTTCTAAAAGGGGACAAGTTATTGTCATGCACTTTATTTTGAATACTGTTTTATTTAAATATATTAAAGAAATTGCTGAAATAGTTTATCCAAAAAATATTACTTTTACATCTCGCATTTCGAATAATCAAATCTGCATTTTCCTCACTTCTACCGACATCGTTGATCAACTAATACACCGAACGTCATAATTAATTCCACCGTCATCTTTATCTGCAGGCTTCTTTCTGCGACCAAAAGAATCCTTATTTCAAATGTATCTCCTTCCATCCGGCATTCACTAATCGAGCAGTCCCTAAAAAATACGGAACATCAGATGATCAATAGGCATATATTATGAGTTTTACTAGGGTAACATTTGTAATAGCTGACAAGGTGAACTTAGAAATGCAATCTTCTCTGTTAATTAACCATGAAAATACATCCTTTAAAATATTTTTATTCTCTGACAGACTATACTGTTTTCTTTGTAAGCTTACGGGTCGTACCGTGGAGTCTGATTGCAAAGTCTCCAGTTGACCAGATCACACACTCATTGCAGCTAATGCTCCTCCCTCTTCTTCATTTTCAGCTGACTCTAAGGAGTCCTTAATCCTGAATCCTTACCTTCATCAAAAGAATTTCTATCTTCGGAAATTGAGTCCATCTCCGTTAACTACATACCCATCCTGGCTGCCATTATGGATTTATCCATCTCTCGTCGTACTAATTCAAAGCGCATGTTGGCAGTAGGACAAAAAAGGGGACACTTCAATGACAGTCCTCCTGATACTCCTACCATTCTATCTTCATCCGGTATTCTTGCTCTATTAAGTTCTTTTCCTCCTTCGACATTTTCGATGCCACCCAAACCAGCCAAAAAATGTCCAAATCTAATCTTTGATTGGATTACTCGATGAAACCTTATTATATTTCCGCTATCTAAATGATTTACAAAGATAATCCGACTAATTTTACACTCAATTCCACGCAACTTATTACATTTCTTGAGAACTCTTTTGTATGTATCACCCCACTACAAGAAGCTTAAAAATCCTCCAACATAGATGGTATTCAAAAGGACTTATCGCAGCTCTACATAGGTACAAGGAAAAGGTCACTAAAAAACCGTATCTAGAATACCGTAATAGAATTTCTCTCTTTCTCTCGCATTTATTCATTTTTTCTGCTCTCTGTATATTTTTACTTCATCTTTTGCCAAATTTAGACACGATTTTATTTAATTAAGTAAGAAAACTTTATGTCCTTCAAATACTAGCCTAAGTCCAGTTTGGAAAAAAAAATGTTAATAAAAAAAAAGAGACAGCCAAGATTCTGGCAGAAAATTTAAAATAAAAGTTTTGCAACAAATTTTTTTTTTTTTTTTTTTTTTTATTAACATTTAAGATTTTTACAATCTGTTTTGCAGTGAAAACAATAAGTAAAATTTTTTGTCTTTTCATGACAGAGAGATGTAAGGTCCAGTGACCAAATCATCACGACACAAATTGGCTTTTTACCGGTAGGATGCGCACATACACTGATACGCGAGCACTAAAGCACTAAAAGCGGCACTAATCACAATGGCTGGGTGTTGTTGAAGGCGTAACTCCCACTGCTGTAGGCTCTGTCAGGATAGGTGAGGTAGGTCCAAGGGGTCATGTCGCTTCAATCTCTTCGCTTGTTGGTTGTTGAGAAGATTGTATGCCAGGGTATTAGGATGCGCCCGCAACCTGTTTTGATATTGTTCAGAAGTTTTTTTGCACTCTTCAGAGACTGTTAGTACTTGAAGATCTCTATGTATTGTAACCTGTTTTGATATTGTTCAGAAGTTTTTTTGCACTCTTCAGAGACTGTTAGTACTTGAAGATCTCTATGTATTGCATCATTCTGGATATACCAAGGTGCATTAGCGATTGTTCTCAGAGTTTTTGATTGGAATCTTTGTATTATCATAATATTAGATTTGCTAGCTGAACCCCAGAGCTGTGAGTTATATGTCCAATTGGGTCCAGATTTGCAACAAATCTGGACCTAACCATATATACTCTTTTCTTCCTTCGCCCTTTCATTATTCATCCTCAGTTTCACAAGATACCAATTATCCGAACTCTCGTATAAACTATTTCGAACTAAAAGCTGCACTCAAATCCTATAAAAACACAAAAATTAGGGTTTTCTAGAATTATATTGAAAAATTTCTCGAAAATTCCTTAGGCACCAACGACCCTCTAAAGTCTAAATGAAGCCAGTAAATTTACCACTGACATACCGCTGACAATCGTTAATGAAAGATCTTGCTCTAATCTATACTAAGATAAAAGAAAGATCATTACAAAAAAAAATTGTTCAAATCCTTTATAAAAGGTACATAAATTAAAAAACCCAAACGGGCTATGTCATGAAGACAAATCGTTTTCGGAATCCATATTTCATCATCAGTGTCTAGGTGTACATTTTTTGAGCCACTAAATATCTGGGTAAAAACCCGTTAAAAGTTATATGTTACAATTTAGTTTACTTTATTTAGTCTTATATATTAGGATGTTAAAGTTACCAGTGGATATGATAACTCCACTCTCATTTATAAAAAAAAACTGTTTCACAAATCCAAGTCAATAAAACTAACCTTCATCCTATGAATTTAGTCATCCTTCATTCCTATATCCTAACTATTTCTCCTATCATCTTCAACAACACAGTTATCTCTGACAGTCAATTCATTTCCGCCACACTCGCTAATAGGGTTGAAGACAGATTCAATCAAAGTAATATGTTCTACTCCCAGTTCTTTACGCGCTCAATCTTTCTCCACCATCTCGTCAACTCCACACGATGTCAAGTTTATGAACGCCTTGTTTACCCTAAATAAACTAAAATTTACCTTGTTTTCATGTACAAAATCTGCTGATGATCCCGATGATATCCCTTATATATTTTTAAAAAATCTCTCTAATACATCTCTCTCCAAACTTCTCGAAATTTATAACCTTATCTAGAACACACAAAAATTCCCAGATGTTTGGCTCAATTCTATAATCATTCCAATTAAAAAACCTGACCAGCCCTCTATAACTCCAATATCTTTCGTCTGGTTTCTCTTACTTGTATCACCTGCAAACTTCTTGAAACAATGATCAATGAAATACTCACGTGGTTCGTTAAACAGTATAATATTATTCCCGACGCTCAATCCGGCTTCCGACGTAATCGGTCTACTATTGATAACTTTTTATTTTTCAAACACACATTTCTTAAGCAATCTATAATCAACAAGATGTCGTAGGAACTATATTTAACGTTGAATGGGCATTTTATTCAATCTCCAGAAAAGCAATCATTGACAAAATCTTCCACTATAATTTAAATGGTAATATTTTCTCATTTGTAAAAAAATATCCAATTGAAAGAATCTTTAAAGTCCTTGCCAAGGGTAATTTTTTTCGATCTCTTTCTCAAAATTAAGGTGTCCCTTTAGAATCTGCATTAAGTTTAATTTTATTCATTCTTGCCATCAACGAAATTTGCCTCCCATCAAATATGTTCAATACGCTGATGACCTAATCATTTACTGCCATCTTAAATCTGTCCCATCCCCATATAAACTTATACAAAGTGTAGTAAATCTACTTCAAGATAGATCTAACGAACTAGGATTGTCATTCTCTGAGAGCAAAACCAAATTAATAAAATTTTCCATAGGGATTTCCACTCCCTTACCCCAAATTTTATTTAACAATTCTCTACTTTCTGGTGTTAATTATTGTAAAATTCTCGGTTTTATGTTTGACTCCAGATTAAATTGAAAAGATCAAATCTCTGAACATAAAATCAATTGTTTTAAAAGGTTGAACATTTTTAAAACCCTCAGTCATCTTCGATGGGGTGCCAATAAAACTACTTCTAGGTCTGAGCGCTTTTCGCTTTAGTCCTATTGAGAGTGTATACCGTGAATCTAATGAACTTTCTCCTACCCTAAGACGATAATCACTTCTACTTTCGTATGCTGTATCAACATCTGCAAATCCATTTAATCCCTTTCATTCCCTAATTGCCACAATGCCGTCTTCTTCCAATAACCAACACCTTATCATAAAACCTATACCTCAATTAATTTGTCCACTACTTAAAAATATTAACCTTTTTCTGACTAGTTCATTTCCTCTACCTTTACTTCCCCTCTGGGCTAAAGATCTCCCTTCAATATATACCTCACTCACTATTTTTAACAAACTTGAATCTTCTAACCTTCCTATAAAGAAAGCATTTTTAGAATTTAATTCTCTATACAGATGCTTCTAAAACTACCACTGGTATTGATTGTGCAGTAACCACTAAACATGAACTTGTAAGATCATCTCGGTTACCCTTAATATGCAACGTTTGCACAGGTGAACTATATAGTATTGTGGGCTTTTAAATGCATCTCACATCAAAACAGACATATTGTAATTTGTTCAGATTAACTTTCATATATCCATTTAGTCAATACAATTTTCACTGAGCACCTATTAGTTCAAAACATTCATGACATATACCAAAATCTCTCTGCTTACGATGTAACAGTCTCTCTCATATGGCTGCCTTCTCACACCGGAATTACTGGTAATAAAACAGCAGATCATTTTGCCAAAGAAGCTACCAACCATGGGGTGACTGAAGTCACTCCAATTCAACTAGCTAACGAATCTCGAAATTCGTTTTTAAAAAGTCGGTAGAGGTGTGGCCGGGATGTTATAGAAACACTCTTTTGACTTTTGGTCAAGCTTTCGGAATTCTTTTATTCCTTCTTCAAGACACTGTAATTAGAAGAAAGTATAAATATTTACAACATATCTCAAATTGTCATTACCACTTACTAGTCGTTGAGATTATTTTTGTAAAGCTACGACACTCAACATTAAAAACACACATATAAAATATAACATTTAAAATAATGGACAATATACATTTTAAAATTTAGTTGGAAAGTTAAAATTTTGTTAGTAACATCTTTTCATGGTGTGTTTTGACTGATCCATAGAGAACAGAAAAAAAAACAAAAATAGTGTGATTAAAAAGTAATTAGGAGTTCTTGCTACTACTACTACTTCCATTAATATAATAGCAAGAACTCCTAATTACTTTTAAATCACTCTATTTTTGTTTTTTTTTCTGTTCTCTATGGATCAGTCAAAACACACCATGAAAAGATGTGAACAAAATTTTAACTTTCCAACTAAATTTTAAAATGTATATTGTCCATTATTTTAAATGTTATATTTTATATGTGTGTTTTTAATGTTGAGTGTCGTAGCTTTACAAAAATAATCTCAACGACTAGTAAGTTGTAATGACAATTTGAGATATGTTGTAAATATTTACACTTTCTTCTAATTACAGTGTCTTGAAGAAGGAATAAAAGAATTCCGAAAGCTCGACCAAAAGTCAAAAGAGTGTTTCTATAACATCCCGACCAAACCTACTGACTGCAGCCCTAATAAACTGTGTTGTTTGTAATATATATATATATATATATATATATATATATATATATATATATATATATATATATATTTAAACATATATTGGCATAACTGCCAAGTTATTTATATTTTGAATACAGAACTTAAATTGTTTTTTTACTTTATTGTGCAGAAAGTTGCTTTTTTTTCAGTTGTGTTAATAATAATATTGTTGTAGGTAATGCTGCATTGGAAAGTCTGGAGCTACCCGATTAAAAAAAAAATTTCCATGCAGTAAGCATTTTGACCAAAAATATCTAAATGCAAACCAAAAAAATATATTGAGGTAGAAGAGGAAGGTTTGTTAACGACACCACGCGTTTTTCATACGTATTCGATAGCAAAACAACCATCAACCAGTGCCAATAGTGTTTCGCACTACATACATTGCTTATTTTATTTCATGAAAACAATGTTACAATCAATTTCTATAACTATTAATGTAAACAATTTTGTTTTGTTTTTTTACCTAGAATTATTATTTCGTTAATATTGTCTATGTGTAGATATTAGAACTTTGATTAGTGGTATATAACTATTAAAATAATGCGAATTTAATTTTTGCAATATCTATCACTTTGTAATTTAAAATTATTTTATTAATAAACAGCTCAAATCGGCGAGTTGATTAAAAAAAAACATTCTTATTTATGTAAACAGAAATACAAAAATTGTGTTTATATTATAAAATACATAAATAAATAAAATAAAGGATACTATTTATTAAAGTGTTGTTAATTATTATTCCTTTTATCCCAACACATAGATTAATTTGTCCCTAAATATGTGTTCCCTCTTGTTGTGGCATATCGATGTGTTTATTTGTTTCAAAACCATTATCAAAAAACCATACCCATAAATTTACTATATTTTCAAATGTCATTTTAAAGATTAAAAGATTGGAAATTTAATTTTCTCAAAACATACATAAAACCATTGTTTAAAAAGATTTTCTTTTTTACACAATTATAAAACTTAAGTCTTGACTAAAAAATAAACCTCCGCATGAGTGTTCTAAGACGATAGTAATCGAGTGTATTTCAATTAAATATTTAATCCTTTTCTAGCAAATCATATAACCAAATTAAATATCTCGTAAACTAATACAAATTAAAAAAAAAGTCAGCATTTACCTACTTCATTTAAATAGATTACTAACCGATTGAGATTTAGCAAGTCTCAAAGTACAAAAACAATTTGAAATATTCGCTCGAAATAGTCAAGTTATCTTTCACTAGACGCATACAACGATAATAACAATAAGCATTTTATTAAAGTCTTATATTTTCTTCACAATCTGGCATCCGTGTACAGGTTTGCATTAATTATGAGACAGTTAAAAATATACTCGAATAGAATCCTGCAGTGAATTAAGTTTCTGTTAATAGTTTTTTAAATTTATGACTAGATGCCGCCATATGACGGCAGAATAAAAGTCAAACGTTTGTTCCATAAGGATTGTCTAACTAGTCCTATTTAAACAATGGTGTTACTAATAACTTAATAAAAATATTTCTATTCAATACATTGTTATCAATTACTTAATACATTGGATTCACTTTTAATGTTTAATGAATACAGGATGCATGTAAAAATCAGGTAAATAAAAACATAAACCTTATGAAAGTCTTTAAAAATGTTTATTATAATTTAAACAACAAAATCATAAAAATGTTTATTTTTTCTCAAGAAGTCAACAATTAATTTTCACAAAACTGTTATCATAAGTTTATATTTTGCATAATTGATTTATAATTCATTTTTTTTTCATCTTTTTAAATTCCATATAGTTATAGTATTTTTATTAATCTAATTTATTGTCTTTATTTATTATCAAACATTCTACACTTACAAGTTTATTTAAAGCCTTTATTTGTACAATATAGCTAATTTATTTCACACTAATACTTATATAATCTATTTACATTTATTACAATACGCGCGTTACATTTTAAAACCTCGACGCGATGTTATTTTTCAGACTAACTGTCCTCAACAAAATTCCCTCTTTAAATATAAAATGCCGTTAATGGAGAATTCCGGCGTTTCCCTTCGAACAGACGAGAAGGTCACTCGGACTGGTTTTGTTCGACCTGCTTCTGGAAACTTCGAGTCGTAGGTGACGGTAGTGAGTCGGAGTTTACCTGGGATTTCTGCCGGGTGGTGTATGATCTAAAAAAGACTTGAATGAGAAAGGATATTTACAGTTTAGATATTCTTCTTCTTCAGGTCCCCTCTCCTATCGGAGGTTGGAAATCATCACCGCTATTTTAATTTTATTGGCCGCTCTTCTGAATAATGCCAATGAGCTGCAACCGAACCACTCTCTCAAATTTCTCAGCCAGGATATTTTGCGTCGTCCTGGGTTTCTCTTTCCTTGTATCTTCCCTTGCATAATTAATCTAAATAATACGTACTTCTCGCCCCTCATTATATAACCCAGATATTGAATCTTTCTAATTTTAACAGTTTTTATGACTTCACATTCTTTCTTCATTCTTTGTAACACCTCTATATTAGTTACTTTTTAAGTCCACAATATTCTGTGGATTCTCCTGTAACACCACATCTCAAAGGAGTTTAATTTTTTGATTTCAGACTGTTTTATTGTCCACGCTTCCATGCCATACAGTAAAGTAGAAAAAACGTAACAACGTAGCATTCTTGTGCGGATCTCTAGATTAAGGTTACGGTTGCAAAGTAAGTTCTTCAAATCATGAATGTGTTGCTTGTGTGAGTCCATTTTAAAAGGGGTAAAAAAGAAATAAATTAGACTTACTCACAATCAGTTTAATTTTACTACCTAAGACGACCGGTTTTGCTTTCTAAAATTTGCAAAGCATCATCAGGTTAGTGGTACAAAGTAAATTAAATGATGAAATTATAAAAAGCCCATATTAGGGTGCTGTCTTATAAGGATATAGATCAAAAGAAGTTATAGATCAAAAAACAGTTTTTAGTAATTATGCCAATGTTACATGTCTGTGTAAATTAATACGCATAAATTGCATTAGCAGACTGAGTAACAACCCACAAATTGGTAGGAGAAAAAATCTGTTGAATTGTAATAAATTAGAAATAAACAAAATACTACTTACATTCCAGTACAAGAGTTATTATATAGTGATTGGTGATTCATAGTTCAAACTATCCCTCATATACCAGAGTTGCCAATCTCATTATTAATTAATAACTAGAATTAATTTTGGAATTTGTTGCTATAAACAATTTATCTATTCTCTGGTTTACACATTAATATAATAAAACTAACATGAAGAAGTTTAAACATACCATTGCAGAATGTGAATTGCATTTTGATCATGTGAACAAGTATACTATGGTCAAACATCAAGATGCCTTAAAGACCGCATTACATCCCACAAGTCAGATAATAGACTGCATCCTGAAAAAAGTGCATTGGGTGAACATGCATTTAAAAATGGGCATCAGATAGATTATAATAACGTCAAAGTAGTAGAACAGGAAAGTAACATCACCAAAAGACTTTTTCTTGAAATGGCCTACATTTGCCGAAATAATAATGCAATGAATCATAAAACGGATATTGGTCATCTAAATGAAATGTTCTCCTATTTGTTACTTCTAGATAAATGCAATAATAACACAAACAATAATTTATAAATTGACATTTAAAAGAATTTTGTCAGAATAATGTCATATATTTATTTAAAATAATTAAGTGTTTTTGAATGTACAGTAATTTTTTAAATTTTTAAACATAAAAATAGGTTTTATATATTGAAAAAAGATGAGAGACTATGATAAATTTTATCAACATTATAATACATCTTCGTTGATACAACCTCATTAAGTTTGTAAGTAGTGAATTTTTTAATTAATTATACCAACGCCAACAATTTATTCATCTCATTTGTAGCTCCCTGATGAAGGACATAACCCATGTCCGAAAGCTTGGAATAAAAATTTAAAAGAGTACACGTTTCATTTTTTATTGCTGCAAACCCACTATTTAACGTTTACTTTTATATATATATATATATATATATATATATATATATATATATATATATATATATATATATATATATATATATATATATATATATATATATATATATATATATTGTTACGATAAATTCTGACCCAAAACCGTAAATATATTTATTACTAATATTTTCATTCATTCACGTATTTTTTAGGTAATGCCTACCTGACACACGATGGGTCCCCCTTTGTAATAAAAACATAACAGTTCGAACCTTCTGGAGACAAGCCGATTTAACCATACCGGTTCTGAGAACAATTCGCCGCTCTGTCTAGAAGGCTTTTCAGCAAAACAGCGGTCTATGTTCGATGTGTTTCGAGAAACAACTGTTTTCATTCTCGAATAACAGGACTTTATATTTATAGAGGAATTTTGGTTATGGAGGGACAGTTAATAAAGAAGATTCGCGCTCGCGATATTATTGTTACGCTCGCCTACTAATAAATTATTGTATATGTAGTGATAAATAAACTTATATAAATTATCGTGCCTTTTAATAAATTAAAGTAGGAACAATATAATAAATTAGTAAAGACATTATAAATTAAAGACATAACAATTAATAAATTCACAACAAATGGTGTCAGAAGTGGGATCGAACATAAATTAGACTTATAATAATAATACAAGTGAATATTTGTAAATTGTGAAAATGGCTACGATTTATGAGCTGACAGTGACTAATTTAAGAAGACATCTTGAAGACAGAGAATTAGCTTCTACCGGAAAAAAGGCTGAGTTAGTCCAACGACTAAAGAACGCTTTGCTAGAAGAAGGACTAGATCCAGAGACTTATATATTTGAAGATGCTGTCCTCTCGTCGATTTCGAAAGTTTCTGGTGACATCGCATCATTAGAGAACAAAGTTTCTGACGATATTTCGAAAGTTTCTTCTGATGTAGCCAAAGTTTCTGGTGACATCGCGTCATTAGAAAACAAAGTTTCTAATGAGATTTCGTCCCTGGAAAGCAAAGTTTCTGCTAACATCTCTTCGGAAATCTCTAAAGTCACTTCTGAGATGTCTGCCCTCGACGATAGAATATCTTCGTTAAAAAACCAAGTTGCTGCCGATATGTCGGCCTTCGAAGAAAAGATGAAAGAGATGGAAAAGAAGCTGGAGGAAACAGGGACAGCAGAGAGAGGAAACAATCCAATTACAGCAGAGATAAAAGAAGACGAGACGAAATGTAAGTTGGAAACACGGCCGAAATTTGAAGGAAGTGGAAGTTCTGTGCATGTCAAAGTCCCAACTTTCGACGGAAAATCGTCATGGAACAACTACATGAAACAGTTCGAATCAGCTGCAAGAGCGAATGGATGGTCTGAAAAAGAAAAGGCTGTAAACCTGACTATCGCTCTTCGAGGAGATGCCTTAGATGTGCTTCAGACCATAGCCGTAGAGGAGACCGATGATTTCGAACAACTGAAGAAGAGCTTAAATATGCGATATGGACACGAACATTTGGAGCATGTATATCAGTCGCAGCTTAAAAATCGTAGACAGAAGAAAGATGAGGCTCTTCAAGAATATGAAGTAGATATTGCCAGATTAGTACGATATGCTTATCCAACAGCTCCCGAAGACATGATGGAAAAGTTGGCCGTTCAAACGTTTATTGATGGTCTTCGTGATCATGAAATGCAGAGAACACTACGATTAGCTCGTCACAAGACGCTGGTTGATGTCTTATCCGCCGCCCTCGAATATGAGTCAGCTACGCAGGCCTCTGGCGGTTACAGTAAAGTTAGGACTGTAAAAGAGGAAGAAGATGAAGATAAACTTGACCAGCCCGTTAATATGATAAAAAGCATGACATACAAGAAAACGAAGACCATCAGATGCTGGAATTGTGGCGAAATAGGACACGTACGAAGCTCCTGTAAGCACCCTAGGTACGACGCAAATCAAGAAACTTACCATCAGGAAAACTAGAACGGGTCAGCCTTAGGGGGGCAGCTTCGAACCAGAACTTTTCCAAAGACCCTCTCATACTAATAGCTTCTTTGAAATGTCGTGAAGATAGTGTATATGTAGATGGAGACATAAATGGTAAAAAGCATACGTTGTTGGTGGATACCGGAGCGACCAGAACCATTATACGCCCGACAGTTATAAACAGCCGAAAGAAACTGTTACCAACGAGGTTACGACTTCGGACCGCTACAGGTGAAAATGCCAACATTCATGGAGAAATCCAGGTACAATTGGGAACTGGAGCAGAAAAGTTTGTCCATACTGTTATAGTTGCTGACATCGAAGAGGATGTTATATTAGGAATGGACGTAATGAATATGCATGGATTCCAATTGGATTTTAAGAATAAGGTAATCAAAGTTGGCAACGAGGAAGTATTTCTCCATCCACATAATGACAACACTGTGCAAGCAGCCATTAAAGAAGATACAGTCGTGCCTGCGAGAAGCGAAACGATCATAGTAGCGCGGCTACAGGGAATTGTGGACGAAGGGAGACCTGTTATGATGGAGCCTTGGAACCACGACGATGAGGTTGGCCGTGGAATCATAATTGGAAAGGAATTGGTGACTTCGGCTAAAGAAATTCCTGTGAGACTTATCAATGTCAACGACTACCCAGTGACCATCAAGAAAGAGACAAAGGTAGGAACTTGTGTACCTGTGACATCCATAATCCGTCAGGCGACAACATCTGATAATTCCAACGACGAATTCGACCAAATGGTTGCAGTTGCAGGACAGTCTCTAAATCAGATGGAGAAAAGGAAATTAAGGGAATTTCTTCGGCAGTATCGTGATATTTTCGTACCGAAAGGAGGAAAGACGGGAAGAACTACCGTTGTTAAGCATAAAATTGATACTGGTAATGCTAAGCCAATTCGTCAAACAGCTCGACGATTACCACAGGCGAAGAGAGAGGAAGCTGAAACGATTGTTCAGGAAATGAAGAAAGACGGGGTGATAGAACCTTCTACGAGTCCATGGGTCTCTCCGGTGGTCCTGGTTAAGAAGAAAGACGGAACGACGAGGTTATGTGTGGATTACCGTTTGCTGAACAACGTTACCAAGAAAGATAGTTATCCTCTGCCTCGGATCGATGACACATTGGACACATTGGCTGGAAGTAAATTGTTTTCTACTTTAGATTTGAAGTCTGGATACTGGCAGGTAGAAATGGACCCAGTCGATAAAGAAAAGACAGCCTTCACCACAGGATCTGGATTGTGGCAATTCAACGTTATGCCATTTGGACTCTGTAATGTTCCTGCGACATTTGAGAGGCTTATGGAAAATGTGTTGAGAGGGTTATCTTGGAAAACATGCCTGGTTTATTTAGATGACATAATCGTCTTGGGGGAGACATTCGAAGATCATTTGAGGAATTTAGAAAACGTTTTTAATCGACTTAAAGCTGCCCAATTGATGCTAAACCCCAAGAAGTGCCAGCTATTTCAAGGTAAAGTAAATTATCTGGCTCATATAGTCAGTGAGGAAGGAGTGGCCGTGGATAAGGGAAAAATCGATTCCATTAAGGAATGGCCAAAACCAACTGACAAACATCAAGTGAGAAGTTTTCTTGGACTATGTACTTACTACCGGAGGTTTATTAAGAAGTTTGCAGATATCGCTAAGCCATTAACGCGACTTACAGAGGAAGCAAGAGAATACCGCTGGGATATAGACTGCCAAAATGCCTTTGAAACGTTGAAAAAGCATTTAATAACAGCACCAATTTTAGGGTATCCACTGCCAGAAGGAGAGTTCATCTTAGATACGGACGCAAGTAATGTGGGAATTGGAGGAGTGCTGTCTCAGATTCAAGGAGGACAGGAACGAGTTCTCGGATATTTTAGTAAAGTTCTTTCAAAACCTGAACGGAATTATTGCGTCACGAGAAGAGAACTTCTGGCAGTAGTGAAATCAGTAGAGCACTTCTATCAATACCTCTATGGCAGAAAGTTTCTAATCCGAACCGACCATGCCGCCCTTAAGTGGTTGATGCAGTTTAAGAATCCAGAGGGTCAGATAGCCAGGTGGATCGAACGACTCCAAGAATACGATTTTAAGATTGAGCACCGGGCCGGAGTTAGCCACAGAAACGCTGATTCTCTTTCCAGAAGGCCATGCCCAGCAGAGTGTTCCCACTGCAACAAAACGGAATCCAAGGAAGCAGCAGTGCTAAGAACGACGATTGTCAACGACGACTGGACGCCTACTAAGATAAGGGAAGAACAAGAGAGAGATCCAGTTATACAGAAAATCCGAAAATGGAAAGAGGAAAACCGTCGACCACCTTGGCAGGAAATATCAAACCTATGCTCAGTAGTTAAGACGTATTGGGCCCAGTGGGACTCATTTATCATCGAAGATGGCTTGCTCAAACGAGTCCTGGAAAATGATGACGGTTCGGAAAAGAGAAGACAGTTGGTGATCCCAAAGAGCAGAATAGCGGAAGTACTTCGTCAGTTACACGACAGTCCATCGGGAGGGCATTTTGGTGTAAGGAAAACCCTTCAGCGAATTCGGGAACGGTTTTATTGGATGAACAGTTCCGACGATGTAAAAGACTGGTGTAAGAAATGTACTATTTGTGCCACGAGTAACGGGCCTTACCGAAAAAGGAGAGCTCCTATGAGACAATATAATGTTGGAAGCCCGTTTGAAAGAATAGCTTTGGACATCGCTGGGCCATTTCCAGAAAGTGAAAACGGAGGCAAGTACATGCTGGTAGTAATGGATTACTTCACTAAGTGGGTCGAGATTTACGCACTTCCAGACCAGAAGGCCGCCACCGTTGCAGATAAGTTGATCCAAGAATATATCAGCCGATTTGGAGTGCCTTTGGAGATCCATAGTGACCAAGGCAGGAACTTCGAAAGCGATCTATTCCAAGGAATATGTGATAGACTAGGCATGAAGAAAACAAGAACTACCGCGTATCATCCGCAATCGGATGGTATGGTAGAACGAATGAATAGGACAGTTGGCAAGTATTTGACAAAGATAGTGTCCGATCATCAGCGAGACTGGGACCAATACCTTCCGTTCTTCACAATGGCCTACAGATCTGCTGTTAACGAATCAACAGGCCAGACACCAGCCAAAGTCCTATTCGGACGCGAAATGCGACTACCTTGTGATCTAGAGTTTGGGTGTCGACCTGGAGAAGATGTAGCAGGTGAAGATTATGTGATCGAATTACGAAGAAGAATGGACGATGTACATGAGTTGGTCCGTTCCCACCTTCAGATCGCTAGCGACCGAATGAAGAAACGGTACGATACACAAGCCGAAAAGGGTTGCTTTAAGAAGAACGACAAAGTCTGGCTGTATAATCCCAAGAAGCGGAAAGGTTGTTCTCCCAAATTGCAGCAGTTTTGGGAAGGTCCATACCTCATCATGGAGAAGATCAACGATGTCATCTACCGAATAAACAAGATTCCGAGGGGAAAGCCGATGATAGTACACCATAACCGGCTGGCGTCTTTCGAAGGTGACCACGAAGTAGATGAAGAAGTGGAAGTAAACCAAGTCCAAGACGTGTCTGACCTCACGTTTGAGGAATTCATGGGTGCCTATGGAGGTACCGGTAAAGCAAGACATGGTGTTACCACTGAAGAAAAGCAAGATCTACTCGCGCTCCCCGATGACTACTCGCTGGCCCTTACCATCCCGGCCAGTATCAAAGACGCACCAGGGTTGGCATCCGTCTTTCGAAGGAAGTTTGGTCGAGTTGCAGAACTGCAATGCCAGATGCCAGCTCCCGGTAAAACCTTGAAACTCCAAGATGCATCACGTTACCTTTTCTACCTGGTAACAAAAGACACTGCCCGTGACCAACCTACCTACCGAGATGTATGGGAAGCCTTACTTCAATTGAGAGAGCACGTACTAGAGTCCGACGTGCAAAAGTTAGCCATGCCAAAGTTAGAGTGCCGCCAATTAGATTGGAGGGTTATCCGAAATATGGTGGAAGAGATCTTTAAAGACACCGAAGTCCAGGTGTTAGTCTGTTGCAATCCGCATAGTTACTGATGCGGAGAGAAAACCGTCCCTTGTCATTTTTATACAACTGGAAGTTGTAAAAGAGGGTCCAGTTGCCGATACCAGCATACCGTTCCGGTTCCAGTCCTGACAAGGTTCCAGGAGAAACAATCTTTTAAGAGGGGGGCAATGTTACGATAAATTCTGACCCAAAACCGTAAATATATTTATTACTAATATTTTCATTCATTCACGTATTTTTTAGGTAATGCCTACCTGACACACGATGGGTCCCCCTTTGTAATAAAAACATAACAGTTCGAACCTTCTGGAGACAAGCCGATTTAACCATACCGGTTCTGAGAACAATTCGCCGCTCTGTCTAGAAGGCCTTTCAGCAAAACAGCGGTCTATGTTCGATGTGTTTCGAGAAACAACTGTTTTCATTCTCGAATAACAGGACTTTATATTTATAGAGGAATTTTGGTTATGGACGGACAGTTAATAAAGAAGATTCGCGCTCGCGATATTATTGTTACGCTCGCCTACTAATAAATTATTGTATATGTAGTGATAAATAAACTTATATAAATTATCGTGCCTTTTAATAAATTAAAGTAGGAACAATATAATAAATTAGTAAAGACATTATAAATTAAAGACATAACAATTAATAAATTCACAACAATATATATATATATATATATATATATATATATATATATATATATATATATATATATATATATATATATATATATATATATATATATATTGTTATGATATGCAAAATCGAGAAAAATATTGGGTTGATTAAAATATTTCAAAGTTCAAAAACATTAAAATAATTCAGATAAGTAGGATAATAAACAACAAACATTTCAAAGAAGGAAAGTTATTAAATTCTTGGATTACCTGTACTAAACAAAATGTAAGCTATACATAAATTATTTCTTTGTTATACTTGAGTGACCCGCATAATTTTAAGTGAAATCCAAAGACAATTGAAACGGGTTTTCCAAAATACATTAATGCAGTGATTAGAGACAAATAGAAGAGATTTTAGAAAGAGGTTTTTGTTAGTTTTTAAGAATTATAGAAAATATTATTTGTAAATAAGTTTTAGGAAATTTTATAATTATAGGTAAAAATTTGTTTGTTATCGAAATGAAAAAATGGGGGAATTGTGACGAGTTTTGATTGGCGGAGATTGAAAAAGGTGGGATATGTATGTAGGAAAAAGTTTAGCGAGATTAAGGAGAGAGAAAAAAGGAATCAGTTGGTTTTCCAAGTCTGTAAGACGAACAGTGATTGTTCTCTGGTGGTTCCCAAGAAGTAGCAAGCAGTAGTGTTGAATGTTAGTGAGTTTTTGTGGAGTTAGTGTATCTGACAGAAGCTGAAGCAGTAAAATATTGTAAGTCATATTTTCCTACTTATATTCCAAGAGTCACTGTTCAGGCCAACGAGAGATTCAGTTTATCGTAAAGAGAAGATATTCCAAGAGTCATTTTTCACTCGGGCCAACGAGAGATTCAGTTTATCGAGAGGAGAAAGGCTATCATAATTTGAATGATTGTTGCTTTTGAAGGAGATCATTAAGGACGATATACTTGCAACAATCTGTTGTAAGATTGCTGATTACATAGGGAGCGGTTGAGAGGAGATAATACAGTCTACAAGGAACAAGGATTTGAACCACTCATCATCAGAGAGAGATATTTTTGTTTTCTGCAGTTTTTTTTCTTTTATTGATAACACAATTTTTACACGTAATTTATAAAGGATATAAATATTTTGATTAGGAGAGTTAGAATAGTTTGGGATTTTGAGTTTTCAATTAATATTGTTTGTACCATTAATTTTGATTGTTCACGTACGGAGAACAAAATTTTGAGAATCCTTATATGAGATTGGTTTATTGAAAACTTTTGAGTGTGAATTATTTCATTATTTTTATTTCAATATATAGTGTTAGATCATATGTGTTTTTTCTTATTCCGGTATTCTCTGGACCTTACCTTTCACATGTAATAGCATAGATATTGAAGCACAAATTTAACCCTGAGATAAAAGAATTAAAAATTGTGATAGAGTCATAATCATATCATTTAAATAATTTTAATTATCCAAAAATTAATTAGCTAATTATTGCTTGGCGCACCAAGATTTTAAATATCACAATAACTGGCTTCCAAAACGTGGGGCTTGAAAATATCGCAGCTTTACATTTGAAGGAAGGGAAAGAGATCTGGAATAAGTACAGGTGATCCAGAGATAAAAACATATAACATTGAGGGAATTTGAATTTGAAAGTATTTTGACAATTTTTCCAGGGAATATAAATTTGATTTATTGATTGATCGTAGTTAGTGGATATTTACTGCTATTGAATTATTTGATTTTATTTTCTTTACCAATCGTACATTTGATATTTATTTTGAATTATTTGAATTTTACTGATTGCATATTTGATATTTGTCGTGAAAATTTAATACATTTGGGGAGAAATATTGTCGTGTTCTGAAACATATAGAGTGTTGTAAAATTTCACGTTTGGCGGGGACAAAAACAGTAACGAAAAGAAACAACATGTCGACCACAAGGAGTCAAAGCAAAATGCAAGAAAGGAAGGAGGATAACAGAGAAGAGGAAACAATTATTGATGAAGGATCGGATAATGAAGGAAATGCTACAATAATGGAGGAAAGAAAAGAAACAGGGATGCTGGAAAAATTATTAGCAATGATGCAAATACAGACACAAACAATGGAAGAAAACCAACGGGAAACAAGGCTAGCAATAGAACAAAAATTAGAAGAAAATGATAGAAAAATGGAAAAGAGTTTTGACAAATATGAAAATGAGGTAAAAGTCTGTTTAGAAAAAGTCAGAGAAGAAACAGAGAGGAAACTAGAGATGCAGAGAGAAGAAATAGAGACTTAAATGAAAGATATTAAGACTGTACAGAAAAAAGAATTAGAACAGTTAGAAGAAAAATTTGAAATGGCGCTACAAGAAGACAGGAAGGAAATAGAAAGAAGATTAAAGCAAAATGAAAAACAAATGGCAGAAATTGAACTAAGAGGGGTAGAGAGAAAAGAAGTTATCATCCATGGAACAAGCGAGTCGAAAATACAATTTGGCGGGGATATTCGGAAAACACACCCAGTACCGTTTGTTAAAAATTTGAAAACCAAATTACAACATATTAGATATTTTGACGAGTGCAAAGAAACTATTAGAAACCATTTGAAAGAAGGAGCAGCGTTATGGTATGAAAGCAAGGAAGATGAGTTTGAAAATTGGACAGATTTTGAAAATAAATTTCTCAACTATTTCTGGGGGAAAAATAAACAGAGAGAAATCAACCAAGAGCTACAGAATGGAAAATATCACGAAAAAATGGGAATATCTGAAGAAAGATATGCTTTGCAGATATATAACAATTCAAAATATCTAGAATACAAATATTCTACCGAACAGCTGGTAGAAATGATCAGCAGACATTTTGAGGAAACTTTGGAAGATCACGTGATTTTGAGAAACTATCAAGATATTGATAGTTTGTGCCAATTCCTTCAATTAAAAGAAGCGAAAAGAAAAGAAATGAGAAATAGAAGACAACATGACCAATATAATGGACCGGAAAGAAGGTATTCATCAAATTATGACCAGAGAAACCGACATCCCAGATCAAGAAACGAATATAGGCCGAGAAATTACAATAATTACAATAGACAACAAAATTACGATAACCGGAATGATACACAAAATAGAACAAATGAAAATCACAACAGGAATAGAGATGCACAAAATCCTCCGAATAGGAATACGAACGAACAAAGGAACGATAGAAATAATCAGAGATTCCAACGACAAAACAGAAGAGAGATGAATCATGTGGCAATAGAAAAGGAGGAAGAAGAAGTATTCAATGAATCCAGACAGGATTTTCAATAAGGCATCCACTAAACAAAAGTAAAAAACTCTCCGGTATATTTTGTTACCCGAGAGAGTTTATACAGTTGGCGGGAAACGAAAAACAAAATTCTAATTCCAATCTAATTTTTTTAGATGCATTTATAAAACATAAAGCGATTAAAATTCTGATTGATTCTGGATCGGAAATTTCGTTAATCAATAAAAAACTAGTAAAAGAATTAAATATGGACAGATTTGTGTATAAGATTCCGAGGGTTGCTTTAGTGGGTGCAAATAATAAAAAATTGACGACAGTAAACGAAGGTTTAGGAGTACGGATCAGAGTGGGAGACCAATTCTATATTATGCAATGTGTGGTGATCGAAGATCTAAATCATGATATGATAGCGGGAATTGATGAATTGAGTGAAAAACATATCACCATCAATTTTTCGAAAAATCAACTGGAAATCAGAGCAGAACCAGACAACATAGAAGAAGAAAAGGAAACAGATAGGAGAAAATTTTCTGAAAGGATAAATGGACAAGAAAAACATAAAGAAATCAATATGACGGTAGAGGATAAATCGAAAGCTCAAGAAAAAAATCAATCCGAAGAGGAAAAGAGAATAAAAAAAAAGAAGAAGAGTTCGAAAAGAAAGCAGGAAAAAAAGGAAGTTATAAGCAGAAAAATGGAAGGAGCCGAAACATGGTGCTCGGAATACCAGATAGAAATTAAAGATAAAGAAAAAATAGAAGAAGAAATAACGGAAGAGGACAGAGAAGAAATGGCAATTATGGACGAGAATCCAGAATTTTGTGAAGAAGTAATACGGACAGTGAACACATGTGAACAAACTGAGGATGAAAGAAAAATAATATGTGGAGAAAACATGGAGAAGGAAATAGAGAAGATTTTAGAAAATTATGGAGATCTTATTAATGAAGAAAGCCGAGTGGCTAAAAATTATGAACATTCTTTTAAAGTTCAAAACTTAGAAAATTTTAAATCGAAAACTTATCCAATCCCGTATAAATACAGGCAAAGCGTCGGACAGGAAATTGAAAATATGATCAAAGACAAGGTGATCGAAAGATGTGACTCTCCATATATCAACCCGATAGTATGCGTAAAAAAATCAAATGGTGATTTGCGATTATGTTTAGATGCAAGAAACATTAATTCGCACACAATCGCGCAATACGAAGCGCCTTTGAACATAGAAGCCATTTTTGGACGAATCACAGGATCACACATTTTCTCCAAAATCGATTTGAAACACAGTTTTTGGTTAATACCTTTGGCAGAAAAGTGTCGAAATTATACCGCTTTTTCTATCGACGGAGTGGTGTACCGATTTAGGGTAGTACCATTTGGACTACAAAGTGCATGCGCTGCTTTGGTTCGCGCATTACACACAATTTTAAATAGGCATGGAGTATTTGTTGTACATTACATAGATGATTTATTAATTTTCTCACCGGATATAACAAGCCATCTACGACATATTCATACTGTTCTCGAAGAACTTGATCAAGCCGGATTAAAATTAAATATTCAAAAGTGTCAGTTTTTCCAAAAAGAGGTATTGTATTTAGGATTCAAATTAGACACAAAAGGGATTAGTCTTGCAGAAGATAGAATCGAAGTCATAAACAACTACCCTAGGCCAACCAATTTAAAAACTTTGCGGGGATTTTTAGGAATGGTAAACTATTTCAAAAAGCTGATACCAGACCTCAGTACAAAAGAAATACCGCTAATAGCATTACTTAAGAAAAATGTCAGATGGAAATGGGGAACTGAACAAGAAATCGCTTTCAAAAATTTAAAAGGAGCGTTGTCCACAGCTGTAAGAGTGCACCACCCAAGATATGAGCAACCTTTCATTCTCAGGACCGATGCTTCCATAAAAAAATTTGCAGGGGTGTTATCACAGATACAAGACGATATAGAGGTGCCAATATGTTTCGTTTCCCGTGTAACCAAAACGTATGAGAGAAAATACAGCGTTACTGAATTAGAGTTTGCCAGTGTGTTATTTTGTGTAAACAAATTACGTTTTTACCTACTTGGGGCAAGATTCACCATTGAAACGGACCATGCAGCGTTGGTACACATAATGAAAAATAGGTTGGTAAATAATAGAATTCATAGGGGCATTCTTTTACTCCAAGAATATGATTTTGAATTTAAATATATCAAAGGAACGGACAATATTTTGGCTGATGCGTTGACGAGAGATGAACAATTCCGCAAAGAGGATCACAAAACTCTCCACGTAGGCATGAACATAATGAGAGAAGAAGCAGGCTTATTTTCTTTGGCCAAAATCAGGGAAAATCAGGAAGAATTGAATGAAAGAGAAAAGCAAAGGGCTGAACAAGAAAATAACCTATATTTTAAGAGGGTCGATGGTAAAGAACTCTATGTAATCACGGAGCAAATGGCAAAAGAAGTTTTTTTAAAGTTACACTGTGACAACGGACATATTGGAAGTAGAAAGGTGTGGCTTGTGTTCAGGGAGAACTACATTTGTCGACAGGACTATACAATAGCCAAATGGGTGACTCGAAATTGTGTGACATGCCCAAAGTGTAAAAGTAGGAACTTTAAAAATGAAAACGTCACAAAAAACGTCGTAGCTCGGAAGAAACTGGATATTGTTGCTATTGATATGTTGAGCGATTTGATACCAACAACTCAAAGGAATAAACACATATTAGTTATGGTGGATCTTTTCTCAAAATATGTTAAATTGTACGCATGCAGAACCACAAAAGGAATTGAAATACTTAGGAAGATAGACAATTTTATAGAAACGGTGGGAAGACCAGACAATATTTTATTGGACAATGCGACATATTTTAGGAACGAACGTTTTAAAAGGGAATTAAGAGAGAGGGGCATCGATACAAAATTTATAAGCATCCGTCATCCACAGAGCAACCCATCGGAGCGTTTTATACAAGAAGTCACAAAATTTCTACGAATTGCCGCGGAAGAACATCATCGACATTGGGACAGAAAAGTGTTTGAGATCGAGACCTATTTGAATTGTGCTCCAAATACGGTTACCAAAGAGACGCCTTTATATATAATGAATGGAACAATGCCTACAAGACCGTGGGAAGACACCGCCCCCAGACAATACGAAGAAGTGATCGAGTTGGTTCAAAGAAGATTGAGACGAAGTGGAGAGAAATATCTCCAAAGACAAGAGAGAACCCGAAGAAGAAGGCCGATCAAATTCCAGAAAGGAGATAAAGTCTTAGTGAAGGCACTGAGGGTGTCGAATTTACAAAATGGTATTTGTGCTAAATTGATGCCGATATTTGAAGGTCCATATAGGGTCAATACGGAAAATGGGGTAAATAGTTATGAATTAGCGCACATAGAGACAGGAAATATACGGGGTATTTTTAACATTCACGACATTTATCAATATCATGAATAGATTTTAATAACATAGTAAAATAATTTGATCCTGGAAAACTTTTGTCATTTCAATGGCGGGGATTTGTTATGATATGCAAAATCGAGAAAAATATTGGGTTGATTAAAATATTTCAAAGTTCAAAAACATCAAAATAATTCAGATAAGTAGGATAATAAACAACAAACATTTCAAAGAAGGAAAGTTATTAAATTCTTGGATTACCTGTACTAAACAAAATGTAAGCTATACATAAATTATTTCTTTGTTATACTTGAGTGACCCGCACAATTTTAAGTGAAATCCAAAGACAATTGAAACGGGTTTTCCAAAATACATTAATGCAGTGATTAGAGACAAATAGAAGAGATTTTAGAAAGAGGTTTTTGTTAGTTTTTAAGAATTATAGAAAATATTATTTGTAAATAAGTTTTAGGAAATTTTATAATTATAGGTAAAAATTTGTTTGTTATCGAAATGAAAAAATGGGGGAATTGTGACGAGTTTTGATTGGCGTAGATTGAAAAAGGTGGGATAAGTATGTAGGAAAAAGTTTAGCGAGATTGAGGAGAGAGAAAAAAGGAATCAGTTGGTTTTCCAAGTCTGTAAGACGAACAGTGATTGTTCTCTGGTGGTTCCCAAGAAGTAGCAAGCAGTAGTGTTGAATGTTAGTGAGTTTTTGTGGAGTTAGTGTATCTGACAGAAGCTGAAGCAGCAAAATATTGTAAGTCATATTTTCCTACTTATATTCCAAGAGTCACTGTTCAGGCCAACGAGAGATTCAGTTTATCGTAAAGAGAAGATATTCCAAGAGTCATTTTTCACTCGGGCCAACGAGAGATTCAGTTTATCGAGAGGAGAAAGGCTATCATAAGTTGAATGATTGTTGCTTTTGAAGAAGATCATTAAGGACGATATACTTGCAACAATCTGTTGTAAGATTGCTGATTACATAGGGAGCGGTTGAGAGGAGATAATACAGTCTACAAGGAACAAGGATTTGGACCACTCATCATCAGAGAGAGATATTTTTGTTTTCTGCAGTTTTTTTTCTTTTATTGATAACACAATTTTTACACGTAATTTAGAAAGGATATAAATATTTTGATTAGGAGAGTTAGAATAGTTTGGGATTTTGAGTTTTCAATTAATATTGTTTGTACCATTAATTTTGATTGTTCACGTACGGAGAACAAAATTTTGAGAATCCTTATATGAGATTTGTTTATTGAAAACTTTTGAGTGTGAATTATTTCATTATTTTTATTTTAATATATAGTGTTAGATCATATGTGTTTTTTCTTATTCCGGTATTCTCTGGACCTTACCTTTCACATGTAATAGCATAGATATTGAAGCACAAATTTAACCCTAAGATAAAAGAATTAAAAATTGTGATAGAGTCATAATCATATCATTTAAATAATTTTAATTATCCAAAAATTAATTAGCTAATTATTGCTTGGCGCACCAAGACTTTAAATATCACAATATATATATATATATATATATATATATATATATATATATATATATATATATATATATATATATATATATAATTAGGTACATAGGTACAAATTGGGTACATTGGGTTTTTCGATTAACCTTGGGTAAGCCTTTACGTGTCAAATTTCAAAGCTACCATACATTTCAAACCTTACAAAAAACTTTTTTTGCACATAGTAACAAAAAACACCACTATGTTACTAGCAAAGTTTTTTAATATTCTAACTCTACAATTCTAAGTTACGGTAAGATCAATAATGTTTTAATAGATAATATATGGTAACTAATTATAATTTATTCTCTTTCAGCCCTGAAGAAGCCAAATTAATTCTCTTTGGCGAAAACGTTCGGCGAAACAATTGATACACATTAGAGTCTTTCTTGCAGATTTCCCCAATATTTAAGAGTTTACTATATATATATATATATATATATATATATATATATATATAAATATTATAACAGATATTTTTGACAGTTGGGGGACAGTTGTATTTTTAATTTGGAATGTTGAAGTATATAGTTGTCAGTTAGTTAAAAAGTATTGTAATATTGTTGGTGTTGAATAAAGTTAATTTTCAAGAAGTCTAACATTGGTCACAGCGGTGGGATAAAGAAATATTTAGCAGTTGTTAATGGTAAATATAAGATCCACTGAGTTTGATTTGGTTTTTAAAAATGAAAGAAGATGAAGAGAAGCGTAGACAAGAAGAGAAAGCGGAAAATGAGAAGCACAGGCAAGAAGAGGAAGAGGAAAAGGAGAGGCGTAAAAAAATAGAGGTAGAAATCATAGATGGTTTATCCCAAATTCACGAAGATTTTCAGTTAAAGATAAGTCAAATCACTACTGGAATGAAAAAGAAATGGCAACTTCTTTGGTGGTGTCGCTTCGAGGACAGGCAGCAACCGTTTTGCAATGCCTTCCCCAAGATGCACCCAGTTATACCTCTCTCGTTGAAGCTTTAGAGACAATATATAGCCAGCAGCATCTAAAGCAGGTTTTCCAAAGTCAGCTAAAAATTCGATATCAAAAACATAACGAAAGCCTGCAAGAATTTGAAGCCGACATTAAAAGACTATTGCACTTAGCATACCCTCAGGCACCTAAAGATTTTCTGGAACAAATTGGAATACAGACATTCATAGATGGACTACAGGATGTTGAAATGCAACAAGCTCTCTGATTACAACATCACAAATCGCTAAATGGAGCACTAGTCTCAGCCCAGAAGTATGAAGCGGCAAAAAGCATTTCCAGATCTCGCCCAAAATTAGGAGAAATAAGATTTCAAGAAAATGAAGAAATCACAACCGCAGATAACCAACAACCTATTTTATCCCAAATTTTAAACGTACTGCAAAATCTTCAACAAAAACCTCGAAACGAAAACAGAAGATATTTTAATTGCGGGAGAATAGGATATTTTCAAAACAATTGCAGAAGCCGATCCCAAACAAGGAGAGAACATCCAAAGAATGAGGCTAGAAGGTCGCCTAGATCGACATCCAGAAGCCCATCACATAGTCCTATTAGAAATACTAGTAGAGATAGGTCTCTAAGAAATCGATCTCCCACAACTGACCACAGATAGGCAAACAATAGCCAGGGAAACGAATAAAAGTCGACACTAAGGGGCGGGCGTCGGCTGTATCTAATAAAAGCCCCCAAATTCGAACTTACACTTTACATAAAAATGAACAGAATTTATTACTTAAGGGCTACGTTGAGAATCAAAAATGCACCTTTATTATTGATACCGGTGCAACCAGATCCTTTATTCGAACCGGATTTCTGAATGAGAAACTACAACCCACTAAAACAAACTTAGTTCTTGAAACGGCTTCGGGCCACACTATTCCAATTTATGGAGACATAACGGCAACCATACAGATTGGTAACACCTTGATAAAACACATTTTCCTTGTAGCCGATATTAAAGACGAATGCGTTCTTGGGATGGATATTATGCAAAACAAATTTATCATAGATCTTCAAAATAAAATGTTGTTAATTGAAAATAAAGAAATTGACCTAAATTTGGAAGAATCGGAACCTCAAGTAAGAGTTATAGTGAGCGAGAATACCAAAATTCCTCAAAATTCTAAAAGTATCATCCTGGAGAGACTGAGTCAAAAACCTGAAGCTCTACATTTCGGCGTTGTGGAAAGTGATGAACTAGTTAGTAATGGAATTTTAATAGCCAGATGCCTCATTAATGTAGATGAGATGATTCCAGTAAGGGTTGCTAATTTATCCAAAAAGTCTTTTAAATTGAAAAAAGAACAACAAATAGCATTCTGTACACCAATAGAAAAAATAAGCAAGTGGGAAAAATATTTGAAAAAGAATACAGCTTCCAGTAACCCAGTTGACGCTAGCCTAGTAAAACAACTAATCAAAAATGTTGACCCCTTAACAACTAAAGAATTAAACAAAATTAACGAATTTATTAATGAAAACTACGACATTTTTGAATCCGAGATATCTACAGGGCGTACTAGTTTAGTTCAACATAGAATTTATACTAGAGATGCAAGACCAATTCGTCAAGCGCCACGGAGATTGCCATTTGCTAGACAAAAAGAAGTTGAAAACATAATACAAGAAATGATAAATGCTGATATTATCGAAGAAGCTTCGGGCCCCTGGTGTTTACCAGTAGTCTTAGTTACTAAGAAAGATGGATCTACTCGCTTTTGTGTAGACTACAGAAGATTAAACCAGGTTACATAAAAATACAGTTAACCGTTGCCACGAATGGATGATACACTAAACACTCTATCAGGTGCTAAATGGTTTTCTACCCTAGATTTAAAAAGTGGCTACTGGCAAGTAGAAGTATATCCTGATGATCGGGACAAAACAGCTTCTTCAACTGACCGTGGTTTCTACAGGTTTCAGGTTTTACCATTTGGTCTGTGTAATGCTCCAGCTACGTTTGAATCTCCTGATGGAGATGGTTTTAAGAGGACTTATTTGGAAAACGGGTCTAGTATATCTTGATATTATAATGATGATGTCCAAAACGTTTGACGAACATCTGAAAAACTTAAGCGAGGTATTTGACAGATTGAGAAATGCCAATTTAAAGTTAAATTATAAGAAATGTTCACTATTTCAAAGATAGGCATACTACTTAGGACATATCGTTTCAGTAGAAGGAATTAAAACTGATCCAGAGAAGATTTCAGTTATTAAAGATTGGCCTAAACCAGGAAATAAAAAGGAAATTAGCAGTTTTCTTGCACTCTGTTCATATTACCGAAAACTTATTAAAGATTTTGGCCGCATAGCTAAGCCCCATTATCGACTAACCGAAAACAACATTGAATTTGACTGGACACCGGATTGTCAAAATGCTTTCATAGATTTAAATAAACGACTTACAACAGCACCAATTCTAGCATATCCACGAGAAGATGGCAAATTTCTGTTGGATTGTGACGCATCTCAGCATGGTATTGGCGCAGTTTTACCACAAGAACAGAAAGGCGAAGAAAAGGTAATTGCATATTTTAGTAAAACAATGGGAAAGGCTGAAAAGAATTATTGTGTTACCAGAAAAGAGCTCCTAGCTATTATAAAAGCCCTAAAACATTTTCATACTTTTCTTAAAACAGAAATTTTATAGTTAGAACTGACCATAGCGCTTTACAGTGGCTAATAAATTTTAAGAAGCCAGAGGGACAAGTGGCTCGGTGGATAGAGAGACTCCAACAGTATAACTTCGTCGTAGTACATAGAAAAGGGCGTCTCCATAACAATGCCGATATTCTTTCTAGGCGACCCTGTTTGGAACGACAATGCCAGTACTGTAAAAGACTTGAAGATAAAGAGAACATAACCGAAGAAGTAAGTCTCTAGGTAACCACAGTTATACAGGAAGAAGATAATGATCAGACTTCCTTGGAAAACCTTAAAAAGAGTCAAAAGAAAGATAATGACTTGAAAGTCATACGAGAATGGCTTAAAAATGGAGTAATACCTATTTGGCAGGAAATAACCAAATACAGTGGAACTATAAAAGCGTACTGGGCTCAATGGGAATCTCTGTATCTTTCTTTTCTAGAACTTCTAAGGAAGTTCTAGAAAAAATGAAGAAGGAACCAGAGATTGTGTTTACGATCAAACGCATAAAATTGCAATATCTGGGACACGTTATGAGAAATCAGCACCGTTACTCCCTGCTGCAGTCTATATTGCAAGGTAAAGTCAAAGGTAAGCGAGGACCCGGTAGAAGGAGAATATCATGGCTGCGGAATTTAAGAACATGGTTTAAGAAAACCTCAACGGAGCTGTTTCGAGCCGCAGCGAGCAAGGTCATGATAGCCAATATGATTTCCAACATCCGAAACGGATAGGAACCAGAAGAAGAAGTATCTTTCCAATGGTCTATTATATCGGAAGTTGGAAAGTCTCGATGGAGTACATGTAGTTCAACAAGTGGTACTGCCGAAAGCACAAATTAAAAGTGTGTTGCAAGAACTTCATAGCAGCCTTTCTGGAGGACATTTTGGAGTCAAAAGAACACTGGCCAGAGTTTGAGACAAATTTTACTGGATTAATTGTCGCCGAGATGTAGAAGATTGGTGTAGGAAATGCGATTTATGTAATGGCAAAAAAGGCCCAAGAACAAGAAGTCGTGGTAAAATGGCACAATATCTTTCCGGAGAGCCTTTTGAACGACTTGCAGTGGATATTCTTGATCCACTTCCGATGACAGGGAGAGGGAACCAGTACTTAATGGTCGAAATGGATTATTTTTCAAAATAGCCTGAAATTGTACCCCTTCCTAATCAAGAAGCGACTACAGTAGCAGAAGCATTTATAACACACGTCGTATCAAGACATGGAGTTCCTTTAGAGTTACATTCTGATCAAGGACGAAATTTTGAATCAGAATTATGGCAAGAATTAATAAAAATCTTGGGTATTAAGAAAACTCGCACTACGCCTCTCCATCCTCAATCAGACGGAATGGTCGAAAGACATAATAGAAATGTTTGTCAATACCTTTCAATGTTTGTCTCTGATAATCAAAAGATTGGGATAGTTTAATTCCTCTATCCCTGTTAGCCTATAGAAGTTCCGAACATGAAGCAGCTGATTATTCTCCATCAATGATGATCACCGGAAGAGAAATGAAGCTTCCTCAAAATCTTATTTTCGGAAGATTTCCTCCCTGCGAAGAAGAACGTTTATCCCCGACCTACATTGATAATTTAAAAGAAAAATTGGAAAAAGTCTACGAATTTGCTCGTAAAAGTTTGAAGCTTCAAAGTGATAAAGCCAAGGCCAGGCTCGACATGCATGCTACTGGTACAACTTTCGCAAGAGGTGACCCAGTATGGTTATACAATAGTCAGTCTCGTTCGAACCTTCGTGTTGGAAACAAGCATCGAAGAAGTACTTGTGTACAATTATCTTATCTTTTTGTAATTAGTACCTATAATTAGTATAAGCCATTTGTTATCAAGAAAGTTAAAAACAACCGAAAAAGTGATTGTGTTCAATGTTATTATAATTATCCAACAAAGAACTAATACAAGTTTAATTACTACATTTATTAACATAAATACAAATAAAATAGTCCGGTATATTAACAAAATATGCCGGAATGTCTTAACAATTCCTAGTTGTAATTAGTAGAAAACTATGGATCACCAACTAGATAATCAAGAACCAACTAGCTACCAATGCACTGAGGACATAAATCCAGCCATTAGAAAATCCTGCCTAGCCCGCACTCCTCCACCTGGAAGAAATCGAAAAGACAGTTACAACTCTCTAGATGAACAGCAGAAAAAATCTAAAATACGCAACATCGATTACAAACACAATTATCAAACTTTCAAATAGAGAAACCACAAAAAAATCTCACAGATGCAGAAGAGGTAAAAAGTGGTAGTGAATGGGTATCAGTCCACCACAAGAAACGTCAACGCAACGATGATAGTCCTGAATTGAAAAACACCAAACAAGCTACACTCAAAGATTATTGGCTAAGTAAAACTGTTCTTACATCTAACAGATACGAGGCACTTGAAAATGATAAATCTAATGAAGAGGATGAAATGCTGGAAGAAAAAAAAGATGAACAGCCACCACCTATATTTATCCAAAATGTTGAGTGTATCAAACCACTACAGGAATTACTACAGCATAGAACTCCAGGTAAATATACTTTAAAATGTCTTGCTAACAACCAAATTAAAGTTCAAGCTGACTCATCCAAAAACTATTCATTAATTGTAAAATCTTTAGCAGAAAAAAATACTCAGTACCATACATACCAACTGAAACAAAACCGTGGATTCCGAGTTGTTATACGTAATTTACATCCTTCAACAGATCCAGATGACATTAAAAAAGCGTTGCTAGCGCACGGACATACAGCACTGAACATCTCCAACATTAAGCAAAGGGGCACAAAGAAAGATCTGCCACTATTTAATATAGAACTGGCTATCCAAAGTAACAATAAAGATATATATATATATATATATATATATATATATATATATATATATATATATATATAATATTACAAAATTACTAAACTCTATTGTCACAGTTGAGCCACCGCATCCGAAAAGGGAACTACCCCAATGTCAAAGATGTCAAAATTTTGGCCACACCCACAATTATTGCCACAGGAGTCCGCGCTGTGTAAAATGTGTGGGCGATCACCTATCATCTCAATGCCCAAAACCAAAAAATATAAAAGATGTTCAATGTGTAAATTGTCTAGAAAATCATCCTGCCAGCTATAAGGGATGCTCAATATACAAAGAGCTACAGAAAAAAAAATTTCCAACACTTAGAGATAAAAACGCAAGTCAACCACCTCGTGCAGAATTTCCTTCAAGCACTCAACCAACTACAAGCTATGCGAAAATTGTTGCAGGAAGAGATAATAGAAATACATCTACCATAGATGAGACTCCTCATATAATAGAAACAACAACTCCTCAACATATACAAAATAATCTAGAACTACTAGTACATAAGTTAATGGAAAGAATGGATAAGATGTTTGATCTCATAATTTCTCTGATATCTAAGCTTAACCTTCAACACTAAACTAAAGATGTGCTGTTGGAATGCCAATGGCTTAACCACTCATTTCCACGAAGTTAAAGCATTTATTTACTGTCATAATCTAGATGTTATGTTTATTTCCGAAGCACACATGACTAATAAGAGCCATTTCCATATTCCCAAATATTCAACCTATGTAACTCAACATCCATTAGGTAAAGCCCACGGAGGTACGGCAATTATTATAAGAAATAACATTAAGCATCATGAAACAAATAAAATTAGTAAAGTTAACATCCAAGCCACATCAGTGTCGGTCGAAGATTCACAAGGCTCGATTATTCTATCTGCTGTTTACTGTCCACCGAATAAAATAATTAAAGCTGATCATTTTACTGAATACTTTAAGATGCTAGGACACAGTTTCATTTCTGCTGGAGATTATAATGCCAAACATCATAAATGGAGTTCCAGAATCGTAACCTCACGTGGACGAGAATTACTAAAAAGTATTAATGAGAATCATTTAATTCCTTTCTCTACTGGAGAGCCTACGTATTGGCCTACTGATAGACAAAAAATTCCTGATCTTATTGATTTTGCTATAGTAAAAGGAATATCACATACCTACCTCCAAATTTCTCCTTCATTTGACCTCTCATCAGATCATTCCCCTTTCTTCATAGATCTACAAAGCCAAATTCATAACTGTTCTAAACATTTAACACTCTCTAATAAAAGAACAAACTGGAACAGATATAGAGAAGAAATAAAAACATCCATCAATCTAAACTTGCCTCTTAAAAGTGATAGTGACATAGAAAACGCAGTTGCTCACTTAACTACAGTTATTCAGCAAGCTGCTTGGACGTCCACCCCAGAAATTTATTACAAACACAATTCCGAGTCCTATCCTGCACACATAAATACACTCATATTGGAAAAAAGAAAACTGCGAAAGATATGGCAGCACACTAGGCATCCAGAAGATAAAACAAATCTGAATAGAGCTTGCAGACTACTCAAAAGAAAACTGATCCAACATAAAGAAAGTGGAATCAACAAATATTTAAAGAACCTCTCACTTGCAGATGATACAGACTATTCACTGTGGAAACTAACAAAAAAACTTAAACACAACGAACAAATGAATATGCCAATCAGGAAACAAAATGACACTTGGGCTAAAACTGACATAGATAAAGCATATACTTTTGCAAATCATCTATGCGAGGTATTTCAACCGCATCAGAGGGAAGTCTCAGGTGAAGAAGAACAAGCTATCCATGAAGTCATAAATGCACCATATCAAATGGCTCCACCTATTAAACCTGTTAAGAAATCTGAAATCAAAGAAATAATTGATAATCTGGAAATTAAGAAGTCACCTGGATATGACTTAATATCTAGTTTAGTACTAAAAAATCTACCCAATGAAGGCGTAAGTTTAATTACTTATATATTTAATTCAATATTAAAAACAGGTTATTTTCCACTCCAATGGAAAGTTGCTCAAATTGTTCTGATTCCAAAACCTAATAAGGATCACACGGAAGTATCTTCATACCGTCCTATTAGCTTGTTGCCTATTATATCTAAAGTATTTGAACGGCTTTTTCTGAGAAGACTGGAGCTTATTTTATATGACAGTAATGTTTTACCGAATTATCAGTTTGGGTTTAGGAAACAACATGGTACTATCGAACAAATTCATAGGGTGGTAAAGACTATCAGAAATTCGCTTGAACAAAAAAATTACTGTACTGCTGCATTTCTAGATGTCTCTCAAGCATTCGACAAAGTTTGGCATGTAGGTCTTATCTCCAAAATTAAATCTATATTTCCTCATCCCATAAGTTCACTTTTAAGATCCTACCTGACAGATCGATTCTTTCAAATCAAAAGAGGTGGGGAAATCACTAACCTGTTTCCAATTTGTTCCGGAGTTCCACAAGGAAGCATACTAGGACCCACCCTCTACTTAATATTCACATCAGATCTCCCAACGACGACCAATACAACAATCGCTACATATGCCGATGACACAGTTATCATGGCTTCAAATTCTACAGCAGCTGAAGCAGCCCAGGTATTACAAAATCACCTACTTAAACTAGACAGCTGGCTTAAGCTGTGGCGGGTCCAAGTTAACAGTTTAAAATCAACACAAATAACGTTTACTTTAAAAAAAGGTGTCGCGCCACCGGTTTCTATAAACAACACTCCACTACCAGTTAATAACGTCGTTAAATACTTAGGAATCCATTTGGATAGCAAACTTAATTGGGGCATCCACATCTGGAAGAAACGCCTTTAACTCAGCTTAATCTACAGGAAAATGTATTGGTACATGAGTCGAAAATCAAATCTTAGCCTGGAGAACAAACTTCTGATATATATATATATATATATATATATATATATATATATATATATATATATATATATATGTATTTTAAAACCGGTATGGCAATATGCAGCACAAATCTGGGGTACAGCAAGTAATACCAACATACAAAAACTTCAACGTTTCCAATCGAAAGTACTGCGCCAGATCTGTAATGCCCCTTGGTATATCGCGAACCACAGATTACACCACGATTTACAGCTACCAACAGTTTGCGAAGCAATATCTGCTGTAAACTCTGTATACAAGAACAGACTATCCTGCCATCCAAATCCGCTGGCCACGGATCTGCTCAACATTTCACACGTGAGAAGATTAAAACGACCAGACCCTTTGGACCTCTAGTAAATCAGGAAAAATAGAACAAGTGGTGCGGTGAAATAACAAGTTTCTATTCAGGTGTTTTCTAAATCTTTCCTTAATTTGTGTTTTTGCCTTGTAATTCTCATATGTGTGTCAGTGATGTTTACCTGTATTAAACTCTGTTTGTTAAGTGAAAGTTTAAATTAGTTGATATATCATAGATTATATTTATGTTATCTTTTACCTGGGTGCTCGCCACTGGGCAGCTTCCCACTATGTTATTGTACATATATTATACATATTGCTTATTGTTTATAATGAGACAGATTGCAATAAACATTGGATGTTAAAAAAAAAAAAAAAATGGTTATACAATCCCACACGTAAGAAAGGACTTTGTCCGAAACTTCAACGAACTGGGAAGACCCGTATACCGTCCTTCAGAAAATAAATGATCTAATCTATCGCATCCAGTTTTCAGCTAGAAGTAAACCCAAGGTAGTTCATATCGAGAGACTAGCTCCATACCATGGAACTGATCCACCCCGTTGCCTTCAATCGATCCCCGATAGTCCAGTTATTCGAGGAGAATAACTATAAAGGAGAAGGCAGTGTTACGAAAGATTTATCCCAAATAGGAAAAGTCCATTGACGAAAAAGAAGAAGTAGTTCGAGAACATTCAAGATGACATCGAAAATTCTTGAAATGTCTAGTGAAGTTTGAAACGTCGGAATATATATATATATATATATATATATATATATATATATATATATATATATATATATATATATATTGTTTTTTGTATTTGTAATATTATATTTGTATTGTATTTTTAATTTGGAATGTTGAAGTATATAGTTGTCAGTTAGTTAAAAAGTATTGTAATATTGTTAGTGTTGAATAAAGTTAATTTTCAAGAAGTGTAACAATATTATTATGTTGGGATCCCTATTTCATTATCTCTCATGTCTTACATTGTGCAATATATAATATATATATATATATATATATATATATATATATATATATATATATATCTATTAACGACTCTTATTTTGTTTAATTGTAAATTCAAAATGTTTTATATAAAATGACGTTTAACAAACGTCGAAAAATGGGAGTCCGTTAGAAAACATTATTAAAATTTCATTTAATTAGCTTCACGAAATACATAGTTGGAAGAGTACATATTTAACGTTAGTTATTAATAAATTCATCTCAAACCATTCTTCATCTTTTGGTCCTATTCATTTTGAATATTGGCGATCATTCTGGCTATAATTATTTTATTAAGTGATGCTTTAAATAGATTAGTTGTTGTTGTGTAGAACCATTTCCTCTGGTTTGTAACCATAATATTCTTCTTCTCCCAATTCCTCGCTTTCCGAATATTTTGCCTTGAAGGATTATTTTCAGTAATCTGCATTTAGTGCCGTTTCTCATTATGTGTCCGAGATATTCTAACTTTCTTGTGTTGTTGAGTGCACTCCTAGCCTTCTCTATTATACATTTTACTTCTTGTGAGTGATCCCATTATTCGTTTACTATTATTCCAAGATAGATAATAGGTAAACTATTTTATTCGGTCCACTGGTGTATTCTTGATAGGCAGTTGGACGTCAAATCTTTCACTTACTTAATTTACTTTGTTTATTAGTTGTTGTAAACTGTTTAAACTGTCTGCAAAAATAACGGTGTCAACTGCATAGCGGATGCTGTTTAGGCGTTCTTCACATAAAAGGATTCCATGTTCGCAATTTTCCAAATCTTCACTAAGTATTTTCTCTGAATATAGGTTGAATAATATAAGTTAAGGTATACATCCTTGTCTAACGCCTGGCAGAATCTGGATCGCTTCCGTCGGTTTATCTTCAAGGTTTGTTCTTATTGTTGCTGATAAGTTCCTGTACAAATTTTGTATTATACTCCGGTCTTTATCATCTATTTGGGCTTTTGTTAGAAAGTCCATCATTTTTCGGTGTTGAACTGTGTCAAATACTTTTTGGT
Organism: Diabrotica undecimpunctata; assembly: GCF_040954645.1. Taxonomy (NCBI): domain Eukaryota; kingdom Metazoa; phylum Arthropoda; class Insecta; order Coleoptera; family Chrysomelidae; genus Diabrotica; species Diabrotica undecimpunctata. Next base: position 16,766,359 of record NC_092813.1, read on the forward strand.
ATTCCACAAAGCAGGTGTAGATATCACTAGTCATATCTCTGCATTTTTAGAATAATACCTGTACGCTAAACAGTTCATCTCTCGTACCTACGCCTTTCATGAATCCAAACTGTGTGTCTTGTATTTTCTCTTCGCATAGCTTGAATAATCTGCGATGTATAATTTTAAGTATCTCAAACTATACTCAAATTTTATTTTAAACATCTTATTTCGTTTATATAATTAATTTTATAATATTATATTATTAATACTGAATTAGTTTATATTTTTTATGTAATTAAATTTACTATCGATTGATATTTATTTATATTTTATTATTAACTTAATATTTCTTTGACCGGCCTTTCAGAAGTAAAAGTTTTTTTATACCTCTGCCTTCATTTTCCCCTACAAACAATTACATCTCTATGGATTAAAATCACTAAAGCATTGGTTATCTTCACATTCATTTACTTTGCACACGAATGGCGAGTTAGACTGAATTGTTTTGTTTTTTGAAGTAAATACTTCTTATCGTTCAGCATACCTGTATGTTTTTGCACGGGCCGACATTATCATACATAATAATAATAATATCTAATAATGAAAAAAACATAAAATTATGTATAACATAAAACATATTAAAATAAAACAGAATAAAGAACAAAATACTACAAAAAAATACAATACAAATTAAATTAAATTAAAATAGGACGCTCTATTTGTCAACTAATATGCGAATATTTTAAATGCTAAATTTTTAAAATATTGTGATTTGAAAAGTCCTGTCCCGAATTATTATCTAAGGAAATATTGTTGTAACAAGCCGTTTAAATGAATAGTTTTTCTTTGATACTATTCCTCCTAGGTTTCGTGAGGTTTTTGAATTATTGTAGTTAGTTGTGTGAGTGTGACTAGGATTTCCTCAGATCTCCTGTCGCCATATTTAGCTAATAGTGCTGGACGAACATCTGTCCAGACAGTTTTGTTTGAGAAATTAATGTACCCTCTTGGTTCACCTTTCATTTGAGAAAGGATATTTGCTTTCAGTACGAATGCTTTAACATCAGAAGGATTTTGGCGTAGTAGAAATTCAATTTCAAATTCAAATATATCGGATGATGCTATAAAGGTAGACAAATTTTAGCTTGTGTATTCAGGGTGTCTGATTTGGGCTAACTATTTTTCTTTTCATTCGCCCTTCTCTTTCAATCTTTTCCATTTTTTGACATTATATTTAATTCCTTGAGTGATTTTTCTTTAACTTTTCCCACCTCTACTACTGACTGTATCCATTTTTTTGGTCTGCCTCTTTTTTTACGATAGTCTTTGCTTCGTATACTTTTTTTGTAATTCTATTGGGATAGATCCTCATTAGATGCCCATAGCATTCATTTGTCTCTTGGCTATTTTATTCATTATTGGTTCTTGGTTGGCCATTCTCCTAATAGTCTCGTTGATTAATCTGTCCCATTTTGTTTTTCCAACTATTTTTCTTAGGTGCCTCATCTACATTGCATTTATCCTGCTCTGTGTTTTCCAGAATTGTTCAGTTTTCACTTGCATTAAGCACAGTCGATATCACTATTGTGTTATATATTTTTACCCTTGTCTGTCATGTAAGTTACCCTTTTCCCAGTATTGGGGTTAACGTATAGTATAACTTGCTTGATTTCTGTGCTCTTTTCTTATTTCCCAGTCTATTTTTCCGTCGTTAGTAATTATACTTCCCCCGTATACGTAAGTTGTAAGTTGTAAAGAGTTTTTACACTTTATTTTCATTGTATTATCTTCCTCATCTCCTTTGCCGCTGATTTTCACTATCTTAACTTTTTTCCTCGTTTATTTCCATTTTTAGTTCTTTAGTTTCCGCATTTTAATCTTGGAATCTGCTATTAATACTATGTCGTCGACATACATTAACGACACTATTATTATGGGTGGTAATCTATGGTGTCCTATTATTGTCTGTAGTTGGTAGGTTCTTACTCTAGTATTTCTTATCAATTCGTTAATTACTATTATGAACAGCAAAGGACTGAGACTATCTCTTTGTTTAATAAATGTCTTTCAATTGAATTTTTCCGATCTTTCCCCTGTTATCTTTACTCTTCTTTTGCTACCAAAATGTATTTGGTACCATTATTTTCCTCACGAATTTTACTATAATTTCTATTTCTTTCGTGTCCAATTCTGTTCTTAGGTCTATAAATGCTAATACTAGTTTTCTCCTCGTGACTATGCTTGTTAGTTTTTTCCACTTTTCTTTATATATTTTCATAGCCAGTTTATTTCTTGTTCTCCCTTGTATTTTACCATTTCTGGTTCAATTTTATCATCTCCATCTGCCTTGTCTATTTTTATATTTGATAGTTCTTCTATTAATTTTTCTCTAGTTATTTGCTCTAGCTCTATATTTTCTTCGCCTTCATTTATTACATTGTCTTCTGAATGTAGTTAAGTTCTATAAGAGAAGCACTCACTCATAATTGTTTATTTAGGTGCTGGCTTAATTTTAATATGAAAATAAGTTATATGTAAATTTATCAATTAATATAAATACTATGTGTGTATGCAATCAAATTACGGTACCTGTGATGTTGATGTATACTTCTTCTTCTTCCTCAGTGCACTGGGCTGGTTCGGGAACAGAAATCTTCTCAAAAGGGTCGCGTGGTCAAGGTTACACAAAATACTGGAGTGTTTAAAGCGCCGATTTATACAGGACTATATCTAAACTCAGATTGAAAATGCGTGTCGTCCCGTAGCTTGCTCCCTTAAGACTAGGGGGGACTGTACAGGTCCGTATTAATTTACGATGACAAGACATACACACACGTTAAGTAAAGAATTAAAATATAAAAATAAAATAATAAAAATTATTAATAAAAACTGAGAATATATGTGGAGGGACGTAACATTCCCACCCACCAAAATGCATATTTGCATTTTTAGTCAATATAAGGCAAAGGGCATAGCTTAACCAAAGGTCACCTAAGTTCACCTTTCGCGGTTTGTACGATAGCTACGCGAGCAATATCATCTTGACCGAAAATTAAAGTTTTAATTCGACCCATTTGCCATTGTAAGGGAGGCTTGGTCTCATTACGTATTAGTACGAGTGTACCTATATTAGGATTACTCTCATTTTTATGCCACTTCGAGCATTGATGAACGCTAGAAGTCTGCATGTAATCGTTGCAGCAATTGCCAACGACTTAGTCTATTTAAATGAACATCACTGTAATCCCGATCGGGAATTATCTTTAAAGGCTCTAGTGTAAGAAAATGACCAGGTGTTAACACTGAAAAATCATTTGGATCATTACTGACAGGACATAAGGGACGACTATTTAAGACAGAGTCTATTTGTATGAGTAATGTATTGAATTCTTCATAGGTTAAAACCTGTTCGCCTATGACTCTAGACACATGCGTTTTTACGCTTTTTATACCCGCTTCAAACAATCCACCAAAATGGGAAGCTGCCGGAGGATTTAAATGCCATGTAATGACGTCGTTTTTATCAAAATGTGACTTAATGTCTTCTAAATAGGATTTTGCTCCTACAAAATTTGTTCCGCAATCAGAATAGACAACAGAGCAACGTCCTCGGCGTGCTATAAAACGTCTGAATGAGGCTAAAAATGCCTCGATACTAAGTTTAGATACCAATTCTAAGTGCAAAGCCTTAGTGGCAAAGCATACAAATAGGCAATTATAGGCTTTCGTTCGTTTAGCATTTTTAAGCTTATTGGCTCGTATCAGAAAAGGACCGCCAAAGTCGACGCCAACGCAAAAAAATGGTTTGGCCTTGGATATCGGTAGGTCGGGAAGAGCCCCCATAGGTGGCTGATAATTTTGAGGTTTTAGTCTCCAACAGGAAAGACATTTTGAAAGAACAATACGAATAACACGTTTGGATGAAATTATCCAAAAGTTTTGTGACAAGGCGAAGTGCGTACCTTGAATGCCTGCATGTAGATGTACAATATGAATTTCCGAAATAAGTAATTTGATAAAATTACCTTTAGAAGGTAAAAGAAGAGGAAAGCGCTTGTCATACGCTAATTCTGACTGGCTAAGTCTTCCGCCCACTCTTAGGAGATCATGTGAATCAAAGAAGGGATTTAATTTTTTCAAATATTTGAATTTTATAGAATTACCTTTAACCTTTTCTATTTCCTCCTTCAAATATCTTTGTTGCACTAATCTAATTAGTTGATTAGTGGCGTTACTTTGTTCCTGAATAGAAAGCTTTCCAACTGTTCGTTGATTGACTGATTTTAGGTTACCAACAAATCTAAGAACATAGGAAAAGATACGTTTTAATTTTGAAAAGGAAGAAAATCGATTACAGAGATTATCGACAAATTCATCAGATGGAAAAGACAAAAGACAACTTTTCTGTTTCAATTCTAAGTTATGTTCGATAGAATCGGTCAAAAAGAATGACCAGTTATCTTCAGTAGTGCGAAGAAACTCCGGACCCACCCACCAAGCAGGAGTATTTAAGAAATCCTCAGGGAAAAGTCCACGGGATCCGTGATCCGCACTATTTAATGAAGAAGGAATATATCGCCAGTGTTTTGAAGCTATCCTGTCTTGAATATAAGAAATTCTGTTACTGACGAAAGTTTTCCATTTATATGGCTGTGAATTAATCCAATGAAGAACAACAGTCGAATCTGACCATGCGTAAATTCTACTAAACGGTATAGTGAGAGTCTGCAGAATATAAGATAATAATTTGCTAAGAATTACTGCTGCATTGAGCTCGAGACGAGGAATAGTTTGCACCCTGGTAGGAGATACCTTTGTTCGGGCTAAAAGAAAATAAGTTTTGATGACTCCTGTATCATAACTCACACGAAGGTATGTAACAGCAGAAGATCCACGTAAAGAAGCGTCGCAAAAGCCATGAAGCTCACAGGAAATAATTGCATTTAAAGAAATATGACGAGGTATAGTAAACTTAGACAGTATAGACAGTTCAATTTTAAATTGTTCCCACCTTGAAGTAATTTCCAAAGGTGGAGTTGCATCCCAATCTAAATTAAGTAGCCAAAGACGTTGAATAATAGTCTTCACTATCAAAGTGACAGGATTAAGAATACCGTAAGGATCGAATATGCGAGCTATTTGGGATAAGAGATTTCGCTTTGTACAGGAAGCTTGAAGAGGTAAAATTTTGTAAAAGAAATCATCAGATGATGGATTCCATCCAAGTCCTAATACGTTCAACGAAGATTGATCTAAGTCAAATGAAAAAGACTGTTGCAGAATATGATCCAAAGGAATATTAGCGAGATAGAATAACTGAGGGGCATTACTTGCCCATTTTCGTAACTCAAATCCACCACGTTTCAATAAAGATATTAATTCTTTTATAGCAAGAACACTATTTTCTAAAGAATCCTTTCCTGTCACCACATCATCTACGTAAGTATCTTTTAGGAGTAAAGATGAGGCCACAGGTAAGTCCGGTTCGTCGAGTGCTAGCTGCTGTAGAGTACGAATTGCAAGATATGGTGAGCTCGACACACCGAAAGTAACCCGAGTAAGTTCGTATTCAGCAATAGATTCCTGTTCCGAAAAACGCCAAAGTATTCTTTGAAATCTTTGTTGCTCAGAAGCGATAAGAATCTGAGTAAACATGGATTTAATATCTGCAGTAAAGACATATTTATAAAACCTGAATTTAAGCAATAAATTTACAAGATCATTTTGTAATTTTGGACCTGAATATAACGTATCGTTTAAAGACGGAAAGTTAGGGGCGTGTGCGGAAGCATCAAACACAACGCGCAATGGAGTAGTACTGGACTCCTTGTAAATACAATGGTGTGGTAGATAATAAGCATTATTTATTGCCGTACTTGGCTGAACAGGATTTAAATAATGATTATCTATGAAACTTTTGATAAAGCTTGAATATTGAATCTTAAGTGATTCATTTTTGGCAAATCTGCTCTCTAAAGAACTAAATCTTTGTAAGGCTAAACGTTTTGTGTCGCCAAAAGAAGGTATTTCGTTTTTGAAAGGCAGCTTTACTACAAATCTGCCCTCGGAATTTCTATAAGTGGTATGAGTATACAGCTTCTCACAGAATGAGTCTTCCGGAGAATAAGATTTAACTTCTGGTACTTCCTCAATGGCCCAGAATTGTTTTAATGTCGCATCTAATTGCTCAGAATCATTAGCAGAAAATGACGTAAAAAAGGAATGAATATTTGTTATATTTGTAGGTGGAATATTTTTCATCAAAACATAACCGAAACTTGTTTCAAGAGCTGAAAGCTGATCATTACGGGTTTTAATAATTCCTCCTGTTAAGATGTAAGGAAAGATATTTGCTCCTAAAAGAACATCAACTTTACCTGGAATATTTGCCATTTTATCAGCCAACCTTAAATGTTGAAGATACGGCAAGTTGTCTAAAGAAATTGGAACAGTTGGCATGTTTTGACAGATTTGAGGAAGAATTATTGCATCTATCTCGCAATGAAAGTTTATGTCATAAGACGAAGAAATGTTCAATTTTACGCCTGATTTGGCTGGGGTGCACATTCTATCAACACCTTGTATCGATAAAGCCGCATTGAATTTAGGGAGACTTAATTTGTCTGCACATTCTTTACTAATCAAGTTAGCTTGAGACGCACTGTCTAATAAGGCTCTAACTTTCAAGGCTTTACCAAAACTATCGAGAACATAGATTGTAGCTGTAGCTAGCAAGACATTATTTGTCAAGTATTTGATAAGGCGGAAACAGAGGGCATAGGATCGTTAGATGAACTAGCAACCTCGTTGTGAGAAGAAGAAGAAGAATGATCATTCGCATTGAGATTATCAAAATGAAGAGCAGTATGATGTTTTTTATTACAATGTGTACATCTTTTGGATGAAAGGCATTTGATCGTAACATGAGTTTTAGACAAGCAGTTTATACAACATTTATTCTGTTTAACAAAGTCAAAACGTTTTTGAGGTGATTCAGCAAGAAATTGATTGCATTTAAATAAAGCATGATCCGAACCACAAAATAGACACTTATTTTTGACAGAACTGGTCAAAAATGTAGAAGTTGACGAGATGAATACCTTACGTTATTAGAAGTATCGGAATTAATAGAATTTTTGCTGACTTGTCTTTTATATGACTCCAATGAAGTGCAACGCTGCAATGCGAACTTATAAACTTCCTCATAGGAAGGTACATTTTTTGAAGCAAAGTGTAATTCGAAAGCTCTAACTGTTTCTACATCCAATTTTTCCATCAGTAAATTCATTAGAATAAAGTCCCATTGAGCGGGAGAAAAAAGTAATTTTTCTAAAGAGGCTAAGTTTTCATTGAAAATATCTAATAATTTTCTAAGTGAAACGGGATCATCAGTTTTAACCACACTGGCATTTTGAATATTTTTCCATAATGCTCTAGATAAGTCTCGTTTACCTTCATAGCGATCAATTAAGGTGTTGTAAACAATTATATAATTAGAATCTTGCAGCTTAATGCTTTTAATTAAATTGTAAGGTACTCCCTTAAGTGATTGCAGAAGATAACTAAACTTTTCTATATTAGAAAGATCAGAATTATTATGTACAAGAGCATTATATAAATCTATAAATGTGGGGAAATCTGTAATCTCGCCCGCAAATATACTTAAATTTAGTTTAGGAAGATTCACGTTAGTTTTTGATCTAATATGTGGATCAGCGGACACATTTTGAGTTCCACTAGAAGTATTGTTTAATAAAGAATTATGTTTAAAATAAAAAGAAGCTATTTTATTAATATATATATATATATTTAGGGATTCTACAGTATTCACTGCCTTCCCTCGCTCAACCGTTTCCATCTCTCTCTGTTGTTCCATTCTCCATCGTTTAGTCCTCTCTCACTCATGGCGTCGTCTACTTCGTTCCTCCAGGATATTCGGGGTCGTCCTCTTTTCCTCCTTCCTATGGGGCTCCATTCGGTTATTCTTTTTATCCATCTGCTGTCGCTAGCTCTTCTTACATGTCCATACCACTTTAGTCTTTTTTGTTCTATATATGTTAGTATGTCTGTTTCTATTGATGTTCTTTGCTTTATTTCGTCATTACTTCTCCTATCCATTCTTGTTACTCTGCAGCATCTTCGCAGGCATTCCATCTCTGTTGCTATTATCTTACTGCTGTTTTTCTTGTTTATGATCCAATTTTTGGCCCCATATGTCATAATACTTCGCACTAATGTTTTATAAATCTGCGTTTTTGTCTTCATATTTAGGTGTCTATCCCACCATACTGAGTTAAGTTGTCGGATTGCTGTTCTTGTTTGTCCTAATCTTTGTGTAATTTCTTCCTCTGTTGTTGCCTTTTTCGTGATTATGAACCCCAGGTATTTGAATTTATCCTTTCCTTTGATTGTTACGTTGTCATCAATCTGTAGATCTTCTATGTCTTCTTCACTTGTAGATAGGTACTCTGTTTTCGCGAGGTTAATATCTAGGCCAGCCTTGGTATATTCTTCTTGTAGTTTCTTCATCATGTAGCTGAGGTCGTCTTGGTCTTGTGCAATCACTACTTGATCGTCTGTTGAAATTGTGGAAGGTTTTAATGAAGATAAAAAAATACACGGAACAAATATTATTAATACAACAGCTGATTCTAAACTAAGTCTCTTGTCTCTTGAGTCTGCAGGCATTAAGTTTCAAACATCTTGTACATCTTGCATGAAATGGCTACAGCACTCTGAAAAGACTAAAAAAAAAAAGAATTGAATACAAACAGGATGTTGCACAGAAAAAAGTGGAAATTGAAATAGTAAGGAGTGTAGACTTACAGAAAGTTATAATGCTACCAAGGATTTTCGGAAGCCAGAAGACATTTTTTACAAGATGACTTGTGGCTTTTCATCTAATCTTTGCATCAATGGCAGACAAGAAGAGTAGAAGGGGTAAAAAACATATCGGTCTTGTGGCATGAAGGAGTCGCTGCAAGAAAGGCAGAGGAAGTTGCATCTGCATATTGTAGAGCAGAAACACTTACCTTAACAAAATCAGCAGCTACCAAACTGAGAGTCACGCAGAGAAGAATGGAGCGGTCCATGTTAGGAATAACTCTGCAAGACAGAATAAAAACGAAGATGTTTTAAATTGGAAATCTGGAGGTTCAAAATCCAAATCCAAAAAAACGGATAGACCTTTGCTTTGCGATATATCTATAGTACAGTTCAGACGAAGCAGCCGATTACTTTTAAATAAAAATAGTATTAACGACGAAAATTTTAAAGAATATAATTTTCTTAAAAAAAATTGTAAACTAGAAATTCCTAGTAAACTACGCGATAATTGTAGAGGTATCCCTACGCAAAAGAAACAAGGTATAATTTCGCAACAGTGCCCCCTCATGCCTCAAAACAGACGGCAATGCCTCAAAACAGACGGCATTTTTGGCATTCATTAAAAGAAGATGATGTAGAAGACTTAATAAATTTCGAATAGTTTTTTCAATATTATGTAATTAATTACGATTTTTTTTCTTTTCCATTAATGTGAGTTACATTTTATTTTTAATTTGATTATACTACCGCTTTAATCTACATTTTTGTTTTATTTTCATAACCGATATTTAAGTACATAAACATGAAAATTCTACATTTTTATTGCTTAAGAAAACAACTTGATTATTATGGTCAACAGCAGTAACTGCTTAATTTTCAGCCAAAAACCAAGTAACACAATTGTTTTGTTTGTCAAAAATTAAGACATATTTTTTAATGTATTTTAACGTTTTTCTGCTTAAAATTAAATAAATAATAAATTATGTGGAAGAAAAAATCCTAAATTGCAAATAGATCAAAACCATTATTTTAGCACTTACTGCTTTTTACCTTATCACGGCAGAGTATTTCTCAAAATTGTAAAATATATATATATATACTCAGTATATAATAAGCCACAAGACCGATATGTTTTTTTACCCATTCTACCCTTCTTGTCTGCCATTGATGCAAAGATTAGATGAAAAGCGACAAGTCGTCTTGTAAAAAATGTCTATATATATATATATATATATATATATATATATATATATACCAGTTGCTGACGTTCCAGTTGCCCACGTACATACATTGGACAGACAAACCGACGAATCCATAACCGTATTTACGAACATTCTATATCTGTCAAACATTCCGATACTACTTCAGCCCTAGCCCAACATCATATTCAAACAGGCCACAAAATAGATTTCGAAAAAGCAAAAACCATCGACCCATCCTCTCCTTAAAATCGGGAATCATTCGTGAAGCTATCGAAATCGAAAAACGGCCTAACAGCTTGAACACGCGTGATGACGCGAAACGATTGCCGGCAATATGGCGACCCCTGCTTCAGCGACCTCCCGCCCACACCGCTCAGGCCACGTCAGTTCAGACCACGTCAGCGTCAAGAAAAAAGCCATATTTACCATTTTGTAATTGGTTGCTATTTAAACTTATTTGTAAATTCAATTATTTTTGTATTAAAAAAATGTTTTCAAAATTATAAAAATTTTCGGAGAAACATTTATTGGATTGAAGCATTTTTATATTGAATATTTTGAAGATGTATTAGCAGTAATTTTTACTTACTAAACTAATTTTTATTTGCTCTTGATAATAATTGTAAACACAATTGAAAGCTCGAGAATAAAAAAATAGTTAACCAATAGCCCTTTTATTGACTCCAACCCATCCAAAACAGTTATATATATATATATATATATATATATATATATATATATATATATATATATATATATATATATATATATATATATATATATATATATATATATATATACACACAGTGGAATCTCGATTATCTGTCTCTCTATTAACCGTCACCTCTGTTAACCGTCAGGGTCCATACATAAGTTATATTGACAACATCAGTAAAAATTTAGTCATCAATTCATTTTGTTTAAGCATTGCGATAAGCCAATCGAAATTCGTTGAAATGTACACGTGAAGTTATGCCACCACCGCATTTTTTTATGTTAATAATTATTGTTCTTATTTAGGGCTCTGGGTTTCATTTTTAGAATCGCAAGCCGAAAATAAAAACGCAGAGCACAGTAATTATTACAGTTATTATTTGTGTGTCAACATAATTCAGTTTGATTCAAATTCGAACATTGATTGTGTCACTTAGTCGTATTGAGCAACAAATATGATGTTCCGAGAACAACAATCAATGATTTGAAGCAAAATGCTGAAGGAATTGAAAAGTATGCTTCGCAAATGGAATCGTTGGATGGCCGGATGAAACATAGACAATGAAAAAAAGCAACAAATGAATCACTCGACACGGCAACACTCTGTATTTGTGGTTCGTTCAAAAAAGAAGCGAAGGTGTTCCTTTGTCTGGACGAATTGTTACCGAAAAAGCGTTGTTTTTCAACATGGAATTGAATGGCGATCCTTCATTCAAAGGAAGCAGCGGTTGGTTGGAAAAGTTCAAAAATCGCCACGGTATACGGGAAATGAAAATTTAAGTTGAAAACATGGGCGTCGCAAGTATTGAAGTCGTTGACGAATATAAAAGAAAGTTTCAAGATATGATCGATGAATATGGTTAAACTACAAAGCATTGCCAACGAAAACACTCACTGCACTGGCTGAAAAATATAAACCAGGATTTATAACGCAAAAGCAACGAATCACAGCAGTGATATGTTCAAATGCAAGTGGTGACCACGTTTTTACAACGGCATTAATATGAACGCGCTTTCCGTTAACTACTACGCACAACATAATGCATGGATGTCCCAGGAAATATTCGCTGACTGGTTCAAAAAGGTATTTACTGCAAACCAAAATTTGTTTATCTATTTTTCTAACGTCTTGTTTTTAAAGTTTTTATAATGGATGTTCGACAATACTTGCAAGTAACAAATTTGCCACCAATGGCGATTCTCATGTTGGCCAACGCACCTGCCTATCCTGAAGCCGGTATGCTCCGAAGTGACGATGAAAATATCACGTGCTCTTTTCTGCCTGCGAACACAACATCATTGATACAGCCAATGGATCAGTCGGTCATTAAAACATTCAAAAGAAGATACAGAAAAATTTTTATTCAAAACCTAGTTATGGAAGAGGAATATTCTTTGCCAGAATAAGGGAAAGCATCCAACTTAAAGCAGGCAGTCGACAATACTGTGGATGCTTGGGCTGATGTTTCGGAAGTAACGCTGAAAAGAGTGTGGAATAAATTATGGCCTGAATCAACTTAAGATGAAAATGCCCCCGTGACAACCGAGCGTGATGCGGTAACAAATGAAGTTATGGCTGAATCAACTGTTTTGTTTTCGTTGCCTAAAGATGACATAAACGAATGGTTAATTTGTGATGAGGGCGCAAACGGCTATCGATTGCTGACAGATAATGAAATCGTTGAAATGGCAACAGAGGCGGACGAAACTGATTCAGAAGCTGACAAAGACTTTGATGGTGGCGACGTTGGTGATGCTATTGCAACTCACAAAGATTTGCGTAAAGAAGCTAGAGAAGCTGCATCGCACATACAACAATTCATCAAGTGATATTTTCGGCAAGAAGAAGCAAATAAGGTAGATTTGCTAGATGTAGAAGACGTTGTAAAATGTGAAGTAACAATAAAACAAAAGATTTTGGAATATTTTAAATCACTTATATTGTCAAATAAAACATACAAATAAAATTTGAGAGTTATACTCAAATTTTTTTTAATGTTCTGTTAACCGTCTTTTCGATTATCCGTCATACCCTTGGTCTGGTGCCCTGACGGATAATCGAGGTTCCACTGTATATATATATATATATATATATATATATATATATATATATATTGAGATGGTATTAAACATAGGAGAAAGAAAAATAACGAAATAAATTCAGAAGGTTTTTCATAATAGCAATGGCCTAACTTGTAATTCAGAAAGTTTACTGAACAAAATTTTGATTGTTAGCATCGTCAGATTGTATCTGATCACTTGGATCTGATGTTTTTTCCTACTATGACTTCTACTCACATTTTCTTGCCTTGTACTATTTCGTTCCCTGTCTTCGCAGCTTCTATTCCTTCGTACACAATTTACCTGTCTGTTATAGTTAGGTCGCTATGTATTTCTTCTATTGTTAAAATCTTGTCTATTATAATTAGTATTGTTATTAAAATTTTGTCTATTATAACTAGTATTGTTATTAAGATTCTGTCTATTTTGATTATTGTTATTATTATTAAAATTCTGTAAATTATCACCATATCTATTATTATTATATGATTGTCTATATTGTTGATAATTATTCTTATTATATTGAAAGTTATTATTGTTTTTTCTGTTGTTGTTATTATTACTTGTCTTGTCATATTACCTCTTTGTATTATTTGAATAAAATTAATAAAACTCTCTATTGTTTGAATATTTTGTACAGTTACTGTTTGAACGACATCAGCATCAAAATGTCTAGATACATTTAAGACTGTTTCATCTTCTTTTAGTGGTGGTTCCAAATATTTTGCAACCGATATCAGTTTTAATGCATAATCTACCATATTTGATCTTAAATTGTGATTACACTTTCCAAAATATAGAACTTCCCTAAATTTAGCTTGCTCTAATTCACCCCAATAATAGTTTAAAAATTTATTTTCAAATGTTTGAAAATTATCTAAATCATTTTCAATACTTGCAAACCAAGTTGCCGCATTATCACTTAGTGTCATTCTAATATAATCTTTAATATCATTAATATTATTCACTAATGTTAATTTGTGTTTTAAACTATTTATGTATACTCTAGGATGCAAATTTTTTATATTACCAGAGAATTTAATCCCAGTCTCATTTGTTAAATTTAAATAAGGTCTCCCTATGTCTCTCATTTGTGAAATATCATCTTTTCTCTGTTCCACATTTCTTATTTGATTATTATTTATTTGGATATTTTGTTGCATATCGTCTAATTTTTCTTCTGTCTTTCTCCTGTCTTCGTTAATTTTTACTTCTAAGTTACATTTCTGCAACCCTATTTTCTGTTCTATATCTATTTTATTATCTTGAATAATCCTATTTACTTCTGTCCTCTCATTTTCTATCCTTTTCTTGTAGTCATGCCGTATATTTTTTATTTCATTTGCTACTTTTTTCTCTGCGGCTTCAAGTTTTTTATCTATTTGTTTTTCTATTTGTTTTACAATTTTATCATTATTATCTTCTATTTTCTTTTCTAATTTTCTATAATTCTCTTCCATTTTTTTCGTGTTCTCTTCAATTTTTTTCGTATTCTCTTCCATTTTCTGTTCCATTTTTTTCATGTCTTCTTTGACTTCTTTCGAATTCTCTTCCATTTTTACATATTCTCTTCCATTGTCTTGTTCATCTGCATCATTAATGACATCAAAGCTGCCATATTGACATTTTCCTCTCTTTCTGGATTCATTTTTGCAGTATCTTGTGGAACTTGAACTAAAATCTCCTCTTGTATAGGTTGTATTTCTACTTCCACATCTTCTTCATTCTTTTTGCTTCTTGTACCTTTCTTTCCTTGAGACATTTTGAGACTTTACTTGTTCAAATATAATTAAAAATAAAATCTATAATATTTTTTTTTAATGAAAATTAATTTAATTATATGAGAGCACTTATCTTCCCAAACTAATTCTTTTAAATAGAGAGCCACCGCGGTGGGCGCCAAATTGTGATGATGTATTATTTGTGAATGATTTAATGAGCAATGAATGTTTTTTAATAATATCGCACCCTTAGTGCAAGATTGCAGTAACTCAAAATTTTATGAAAATGAAGTAATCATGGAATTCGATTGTAAACATGCATGATAACAAGCAATTAAAAGCACGAAAAAAGTGAGATATTTGTCATATTTGTTATTTTAATATGTATATCTGTGGTGTTTAATATTAATATACAGTGTGTCTACGTAATCCATTAACGGTCGAGACAATAAACAAAGATTAACGAGACCAATCTATTCATGTAAGTTTTATGTCCTTTGTGTGTCATTATATTTTCCATAAAATGTTTGCGATGTCGTTTGACCATTTATTTATTAGATTGGATTAAAAACACATAAATTAAGACTAATTATTTACAGCCAAAAAGTATTTTAATTATGAAAGGAAAAACAGTTATCTTAAAACTTGTGTATTAACAATACTGACAGGTTAAAAATATCTATACTGAGAAAACTTGTTCTATAAAAACTAAATCCCAAACTATATTAAATCTTCACGTAACCTTCCGGGGCAATTGTCATCATATTATTGTCCCCACGTAATTTCCAACTTTTACTAAGGTAGTGAATTCCAATCCTTTTGTTAATCACTTTACTCAAGGTAGCCTGATTTGCATATTTTTATTATAGTCCTTTTGTTTTGAATTTAAATAAGAATATTCAAAGTTTTACAAATAATGTTTCTACCCTGTTATGGCATTGTCACTACAAAGCGAAGGATTTGTGGCTATCAGAAACATGTGCAGAAATAAAAATATTAAATTTCCGCCAACAATAAGCCGTTTTATTAGGTATACCACGTATAACCACGATTGCTGTTGGGGATTATTTTTTCTTTACTTACCCGATGATTTATTGGAATTTATTAAACGTATATACTAAACCCTGGGAATTACTTTCCCTTTATCTACCAGGTGATTTCTGTGAATACATTATATGTAATGTTTAGTACTATTCCTATCGTTGTTGGAGATTACTTTCTCTTTACCTACCCTATTAACTCATTAGAAACGAGTTCTCAGGGAAGAAGTACGAGTAGGTACATTTTAGTAGTGTAGTTTTTAATATAATCTGTTATTAGCCCTTGCAAGTGATAGATGCAGAATTAACGATTTCGAAAATGTCAAAATTTAATAGTTCCAGAACATTGAGGATTTTATCCCTGTGTGCGCACACAAGTGAGGATAGCAACGACATGCAGAGTAAGTTGAATTTAAATTAATCGTTGTATTATAATCTATTTATCTACTCTTGTTTTCAAATTCAATGGTGAGAATTTCTACGACTAGTGTAAACTGAACGAAATAGGGGCGTTCAAAAAAATACTTCTGATTTAAGCGAAATGATTAAAAGTACATAGACACAATGTATTAGAGAAAAAATAATACTAAAGTTTATTTATCAAAATAATTTTATATTCGAAACCGCACGATAACAATATTACTACTTATTTACAGAGATTGTTTCAATTTCTTCTTTTTCTTCTTCTTTCGGTGTAGCCATGTCTACCTGTTTTTTCAATGCGTGGTCATTATATTCTATTCTTCTGTTTCTTACTCAATTATTGTTTGTTTTAACTTTAAAATCATTATTATTTTCAGATGCTATCAACGGTACTTCATTAACTGCTATCAGTGATCAAGTTCAAATTTTAACTAACGTTGAAATACCGAGAGAGGACTTAGAGAGAGATCTCCCAGAACCAATTTCAATGACGCTACATTAATGGAAACAAAAAACGAAGCTACTGAAGATATGGAAGAGGACATTTTGACCAGTGAAATAGGGATTCAACAGAGATACAATGGTGCTGACAACGTTGTAGACGGGGAACAGGTTGATGCAGAAAACAACTTTTCCAATGATGATTCTATGAAAGATCTCCCATATCTCCCAGAACAAATTCCAACCTATGACGCTGCATTAATATAAACACCAATCGAAGCTACTGAAGATAGTGACCCTGAAAGTGACAGTTACAGTGTATCTTGTGCGAGAAAACGAAGTGCAAATCCTGAAGAATGGAGACGAAATAAAGTCAAGAAACTTCGCAACTCTGGTAAGTCCTACAAGTCAAATAAAGGTACAATCATGCTCGCTCGACAGATGAAAGAAGCTTGTTCTCAAACTTGTCGTTTAAAATGTTTTGAAAATTCTGTGGATATAAGAACGCATATTCATCGAAAATTTTGGGACTTGGGTAACATAAATTTACAAAGAGACTTTATATCACGACACACCAATGAAGTTAGACCTAAGTATCAAAAAAAAAATACCTGGAAGGAATCGCAAACATAACTTGCAATATAAATTTAGGATTAATGACAAGGACACTCAAGTATGCAAGACGTTTTTTCTCAATACTTTGGGAGTGAGTGATCGATACATTTACACCACATGGAAGAAAACTGATGAAGAGGGAAGCATGTGGCTCATAAAAAATCTGATAAAGTTGCCTTGGAAAAAATACGTCAGCGCATAAAGATGTTCCCGACCATCGAAAGTCACTATATAAGGGCTCAAACTAGTAGAGTTTTTATTGATGGTAGCTTAACCATATCCGAAATGTATTGACTATACAAAGATAAGTGTATTTCAGACGGCGATATTTGTCTTAAGAAACATCACTATGAACGCATATTTAATTATGAATTTAACATTGGATTCTTTTCTCCTAAAAAAGATCAATGTTCAGAGTGTAAAGTGTATAAAAACTCTAATGAAGGGCAGAGAAAATCATTGCAGGACAACTACGACTTGCATATTAAAAATAAAAATCAAGCACGCGAATCAAAGAAACAAGATCTAGAATTAGCTAATGATGTAAATCAATATTCCGTTTGCGATTACGATCTTCAAGCTGTATTACAGACGCCATGCGGAGATGTATCAATGTTTTATTATAAGCCACGTTTAAATGTGTATAATTTCACATTATTTGATAACGTATCCAAACAAGGATACTGCTTTATGTGGAATGAGTCTGTAGCGAAACGAGGAAGTAATGAAATTGCAAGTTGTGTCTATTATTACATGACAAATCATGCAATAAACAAAAATTTAATTTTTTTAGCCACATCTGTGCCGGGCAGAACATAAATAAATTTATCGCCTCTATGTATTTATATGTTGTTACTAATGTGAGTCATATAGAATCGATTACCCACAAGTTTTTAATAACAGGTCACACACAAAACGCTGTTGACAACATGCACTCATTAATAGAGCGACAAAAGAAAAGAGTGCTGAAGAGCGGTCCAATTTATGTTCCTACTGAATGGGCAACTGTAGTGAAATGTAGCAAAAAAAGTGGTTCACCCTACATAGTTCGAGAAATGGAAACAAAGGACTTCATTGATTTTAAACATGTTTCCTTTCTATTGGGAAACAATTATAAAATTGATCAAAATAAAGAAAATGTGAAGTGGACAGATATAAAAATTCTGCAATGTAGAAAAGATAGTCCGCATATAATTTTCTTTAAGTACAACTATGATGACGAACTATGGAATTCTATTAATCTAAAAAAATCATCGCGGACTACACATAATATACAAGTGCTACTTACACCTTCCTACAAAGAACAGCCAAAAATTCAAATGGCCAAAAAGAAAGATTTGGTATACTTATGCCATTCGAGTATGATACCAGAAGCTTACCATAGTTTTTATGAAAATATTTTGACCCAAGATGATCAAGAAGAGGACAACAACTAACAGAAAGTGTGTCTACACTTTTTACAATTTTTTCCGTGCAAAAGTGTTGTAACTTTAAAATTCCAATACTAAATGTGTAGTGATTAACAATTTTCTCCGTGCAAAAGTGTTGTAACTTTGAAATTCCGAATTTTTTTAGCATTAATATTATTTTGTTTAAATTTTTATTTTTCGTTAATATAATATAGGCTAAAAAGCATGCAAAATAATAATTAAATGTTAATTTTTTTTCAAACTTGTGTCTTATTTCACCGATATTAGCACGAAAATAAACAAAATCGTCTTTATCTCGAAACTTACATATTCTGACTTACTGCAGTCTTGCACTGAGGGTGCGATATATATATATATATATATATATATATATATATATATATATATATATATATATATATATATATATATATATATATATATATATATATATATATATATAGGGTTTTTATCGCGGTTCTCAAAGAATTAGTTTGTAAGCACTATTTGAAATGATCTTTATTATATCTATTATGAAACACACATATATATCTAACATAGCCAATGTAAATTTAAAACAAACTATCTTTAAATTGAAATTCTTATGAAACTAATTAAATTATATAGACAATGTAAATTTTAAAGAAACTATCTTTAAATTTGAAATTCTTATGATACTAATTAAATTATATTAACAAAATTGTGTATCTTTCTGTCACTGAATGCCTTTAATATCAAACATAGGAGAAAGAAAAATAGTGTTTAAAACAAATAATAATTTATATGTTACACACTAGATAATATTATAAAAATTATTTATATAAGGGTATTCTTAAGAAATTAGCATATAATAAGTTTAAAAAGTATTTAAGTTGCAATGTATTTGGTTATTTTAATAATTATAATATTGTAAATATATTTAAGTAAGCCATGTGCATAGGCAACCAAATATACTCTGAAAGTGACAGTTAAGTGATGGTTACAAATGTAGAAGTGGGGTTATTTGTTAATTTAAGATGTTTAGTTTACATATAGTTACGGATTTGAAATAGTGTAATTTATTGATTTGGGGTGTTTAATTTACATATAAGTTTCTATTCTGATCTGAAAAGCCTAAATGTCAATAAAATTCTCGATAGAAAAGTAAAGAATTCTCTATGGTGATTGGATATTGGTATATTAAAAAGAAGAATAAATATAAATGCTGTTAAGAAGAAAAATATTTTAAATTGGTGGAAGCTGATAATTGGAAAAAGTAATTTCACAAAAACAAGGATAACCGAGGCTGAGAACGAAGACATTGAGTGGTGATGAAAATATTTATTTTGGAGAACAGTTTCATTTAGGCATTCAGTGACAGAAAGGTACACAATCTTGTTAATATAATTTAATTAGTATCATAAGAATTTCCAATTTAAAGATAGTTTGTTTAAAATTTACATTGTCTATATAATTTAATTAGTTTCATAAGAATTTCAATTTAAAGATAGTTTGTTTTAAATTTACATTGGCTATGTTAGATATATATGTGTGTTTCATAATAGATATAATAAAGATAATTTCAAAAAGTGCTTACAAACGAATTCTTTGAGAACCGCGATAAAAACCATATATATATATATATATATATATATATATATATATATATATATATATATATATATATTATTAAAAAACACTCATTGCTCATTAAATCATTCACAAATAATACATCATCACAATATATATATATATATATATATATATATATATATATATATATATATATATATATATATATATATATATATTGATTTAGAGTATCAGCAATCGGTCAGGAAATAAAACTCTATTTGTTCAGTCTCTCAATATTTCGTCACGATTTTGTGACTTCTTCAGGAGAAAACTGTAAATTTATTAGAATAATTAATGATTATATGTAAACAAAATGAATATTTTAATACTTACAACTACAAGAATGAAAATTTAAATTTTTCTGGCATATCTAAATAAATGACATATTTTTGTTTGATTTTATTAAGGAGTTATGGTAACCGCAATATGTTATAGAGTGAATTCCCGTTGTACAATTTTCAGCGAGTAGGTTAAAATAAACAATTACTATGACAGTATTATTCATTTTATAAAGAAAGATGGAATTATATATTCATTCAGAAAGATGGAATTAATAAAATTGAGAAAGAATCAGGAACACGATAAATTGATCTATAAAATGTAATTGATGGTATGTAGTCAGTTACTGCAATACTGATATTTATGAATGTAATAAAATTATAGGTACAGTTACTAGAGAATTACTATAATAAGTATGTGTTTAAAGGTTAAGATCTATCATATTATATATTGTTTAGTATGTTGCAGTAGATATTACTTAAATGATTGGTGTCTGTCTTATAATTGATAGATTCAGGAGTTTTATTAATGTGTACCATTTCAAGGAAAAGCCGATTTTTATAATTATCAACTTGTTCCAAGATTTTTACATTATTAAAGTCAAAGTTATGTCCTGTCTTCAAGTGGTGGTCCACTAAGGCACAAGAGTTTTTTTGTATGTTACAGTCACTTTTGTGTTGAGTGACACGTTTTTTAAGCCACTGTTGACTTTGACCAATATAACAACTTTGACATTGACTGCAATTTATTCTATAAATTATATTACTCATTAATGAATTTGGAGTTTTAACTTTTATTTTTGTGAATAACCTTGAATTTAGAAGTGGATTGTATTTAATTAATTTAATGTTCGGAAATGTTTTGAAAAGTGGGACAATTTGGTCTGTTAAATTTTTTATGAAAGGTATTTTTTTATATGAAACTGGTTGTGGATTATTTATTAAAGCTCTATTGTAAAAGTTAGTGTTATAAATAAGTTTTTTTAATATATGTTTTGGGTAGCCATTGTTTAAAAACATTTCAAAAAGTTTCTTTAAATTGACATCTAGGAAACTCCGATCACAGATTGTCGTTACACGATTTTTCATAGATACAATTGTGTTAAATTTTTGACTTCTAGGATGATTAGTAATTAGTAATAATTAGTAAACCTACTCGCTGAAAATTGTACAACGGGAATTCACTCTATAACATATTGCGGTTACCATAACTCCTTAATAAAATCAAACAAAAATATGTCATTTATTTAGATATGCCAGAAAAATTTAAATTTTCATTCTTGTAGTTGTAAGTATTAAAATATTCATTTTGTTTACATATAATCATTAATTATTCTAATAAATTTACAGTTTTCTCCTGAAGAAGTCACAAAATCGTGACGAAATATTGAGAGACTGAACAAATAGAGTTTTATTTCCTGACCGATTGCTGATACTCTAAATCAATATTTAAAACAGTACGGTCGAAAAAATAATTTGAAAATATATATATATATATATATATATATATATATATATATATATATATATATATATATATATATATAACTACAACTCATACCATAATAATTCTACCAAAGTCAACTTAATCAAACAGATGAAAAATAGAGTAACAAAACTATCAGATCCTTCATTTCATACAAAAAACCTACAAATCCTACAGAAACTTTTTATTTCAAACGCTTATCCAACACCATTAGTTAATAAGATTTTGTTTAATACTATCCATGACGAAGATATTTCACCTTCCTTCGCGACTAACAAGATTATTAGAGGTTGTTGTTCCATGTCTTACGACAGATTCATCAGCATCGTCGAATTTCTCTTTAACAACACTTACTTCTCATTTAATGATAAATTCTATCAACAAACTTTCGGTACCCCTATGGGAGCTAAGATTTCTCCTATCATTGCAACTTACGTTATGGATTATGTATTAGACTCAGTCATTCCGTTACTATCCTTTAATATTCCATTTATTAAAAAATATGTTGATGATATCATTTTGGCTATACCCAATGACAAGGTAGATGAACTATTAGACACTTTTAATGGTTATGACCCCTACATCCAGTTCACTATAGAGAGGGAAGATGGTAATTGATCCGTCCCCTTTCTCGACATAAGGATGATCAGGGAAACCAACAACATCAAAATAGATTGGTATCAAAAACCGACCCATTCTGGTAGATACCTTAACTACAACTCATACCATACTAATTCTACCAAAGTCAACTTAATCAAACAGATGAAAAATAGAGTAACAAAACTATCAGATCCTTCATTTCATACAAAAAACCTACAAATCCTACAGAAACTTTTTATTTCAAACGCTTATCCAACACCATTAGTTAATAAGATTTTGTTTAATACTATCCATGACGAAGATATTTCACCTTCCTTCGCGACTAACAATGCTGATCCTGATGTCTTAAGTGGGAACCCAGTCTCTGATACTCCTATAAACAAATATTTTTCATTACCATATTTCAGAGATATCACTCCGGGGTTAACAAGGATTCTGAAAAGTGTTGAAAATAGCTTTGGCAATAATAATAACAACATTAAACTTAATGTAGCTTGTAGATCAGCCCTAACAATTAATAATCTTTATTCTAAGATAAAAGATAAGACTCCCATAGATAGGCTTAGTAATATTGTCTACAACATTCCATGTCTCTCTTGCAACAATTCCTACATCGGTCAAACATCTCAATTATTGAAATCACGTATTACACTACACAAAAGTGATTCTCGACTTCACCCTGACAGTTGTGCATTAGCCAAACATGTCCATTCCACTGGTCATCTCATGGACTATACCAACACCACAATTCTCCACCGTGAGAACAATAAATCTGAAAGAGAGTTCATTGAAATGTCTTATATTTTTCTTAACGATTTCTCCATTAATGTTAAGAGTGACATCAAGAATCTAAGCGATGTATACCACCTGTTACTTAAATCAGATACCAAGAACAATACTATATCACAGATTACTAACTTGACTGATATATCCATTAACAACTAACATACCTTTATAATTAATTTTCATTAACAAAAAATATATAACATTCCCTTGCTTTTCTTAGATACGTCTCAATAAGATTCAATAATACATGAACAATATAATATAATTAAATAAAGAAAATCAAAATAATATTTCCCTTTACTGGGATTTAAATTCATTCGTTTTTTACCAATGAACCTTAACGACATAAAGATTCATACCAACTATAATGAAGTTGTCAGCGCTTGCGTTCTGGCTTAAACAGAACCTCACTTTTAACTATCTAAAAATCAAAAATTTAGTTATTGCCGACATTTCAAAGAATTACCTCCTTTTAAATGTAGTTGCATTGGGTTTTTCGATTAACCTTGGGTAAGCCTTTACGTGTCAAGTTCGAAGCTACCATACATTTCAATTCTTATAAAAAACTTTTTTTTGCACATAGTAACAAAAAACACCACTATGTTACTAGCAAAGTTTTTTAATATTCTAACTCTACAATTCTAAGTTACGGTAAGATCAATAATGTTTTAATAGATAATATATGGTAGCTAATTATAATTTATTCTCTTTCAGCCCTGAAGAAGCCAAATTAATTCTCTTTGGCGAAAACGTTCGGCGAAACAATTGATACACATTAGAGTATTTCTTGCAGATTTCCCCAATATTTAAGAGTTTACTATTTAACTAATCTGCAAAGATTAAATTTCTTTTCTTTTTAGAGGAACATGGGGTTCTATAACAACATACGGGTTAATTATGGTGCTGAGGCGTTGGGGTTGCTCAAGGATTACCAAAAAACTAATGTAAGACTAGCAAAAGAAAGGAATCGGAGACTTTTTTTATTGTCATGTCGTTCTAAAGGTATAACACCAAAACACATTGTTCATGCCACCTCCTCTGTCCAAAACTATATTCACAGAAATGGTTTCTGGCAATTGCAGGGATGTCAACAAATTATCAGGTTAGATAGCAAACTTTTAAATGTTGAGATTGCAACCAATCATAGAGTTCTCAAACAGTTAGAAAAATCACTCACTGAACAAAAAACCGAAATCGTTAGATCAACCTCGGAATATGATTGGGTGCAATTTTCACATATTCAATCTATTAGATATAATAAAATATTTTATTCAATTAAATCAGACAATATCAAAAAAATTAACTCACTATATCAGTCCTGTTGTAAATCTGTTCTTAAAACTGATCCAAAATGGATTAAAAATTTATCTACCACAACTATTCCTGATGATATTCTAGGTTTCTTGGCATTAGAAAATAAATTTAGCATCGAACCAAAGTTAGGAAAAGATTTTCAAGTAAAAACACTTTTAGCAGACTTAGAATACATAATTTCTTCATTGCCATCTGAATTAGAACAAAACTTAATCCGATCAAGAACCACCAACATTATCACTAATCACATTTTGAATACTTCTAAATCATCTAATACTTTTTTTCATAACTTATATACTAAAACTAAAAAATTTCTTAAATACAATCCTGAGCTCTTAGTGACAAAAGCAGACAAAGGTAATGTTACAGTCATCTTAGAAAGAACTCACTACTTACAACTGTGTTCTTCTCTTATAGATAATGATAGATCTTATGTTTCACTTACATCCAATCCCACTTCTTCTCTGCAAAGGAAATGCAATACATTAATCGCATCCTTAGCCTCTTCCAATGAGATTGACCGTAACACAAAGAAAAAACTAACAACATATAATGGGAACATTGCAAAGTTTTATGCTTTGCTAAAAATCCACAAACCAACACTATCGGTTCGTCCCATAGTAGCTTCCATTGGAACACCCACTGAAAATATCTCAGCTTTTGTTACAGACATACTTACTAATGCATATAATTATGAAAGTCAATATTACATTAAAGATTCTTTTGAGATGGTAAATAAATATAATGGCTACATACTTCCATCAAATTATGTCCTCGTTAGCCTTGACGTTGTATCCTTATTCAGCAATGTTCATCTAGGAATATGTTTGACATCAATAGAGATCAACTGGGACCGTATTAGAGGTTGTTGTTCCATGTCTTACGACAGATTCATCAGCATCGTCGAATTTCTCTTTAACAACACTTACTTCTCATTTAATGATAAATTCTATCAACAAACTTTCGGTACCCCTATGGGAGCTAAGATTTCTCCTATCATTGCAACTTATGTTATGGATTATGTATTAGACTCAGTCATTCCGTTACTATCCTTTAATATTCCATTTATTAAAAAATATGTTGATGATATCATTTTGGCTATACCCAATGACAAGGTAGATGAACTATTAGACACTTTTAATGGTTATGACCCCTACATCCAGTTCACTATAGAGAGGGAAGATGGTAATTGATCCGTCCCCTTTCTCGACATAAGGATGATCAGGGAAACCAACAACATCAAAATAGATTGGTATCAAAAACCGACCCATTCTGGTAGATACCTTAACTACAACTCATACCATACTAATTCTACCAAAGTCAACTTAATCAAACAGATGAAAAATAGAGTAACAAAACTATCAGATCCTTCATTTCATACAAAAAACCTACAAATCCTACAGAAACTTTTTATTTCAAACGCTTATCCAACACCATTAGTTAATAAGATTTTGTTTAATACTATCCATGACGAAGATATTTCACCTTCCTTCGCGACTAACAATGCTGATCCTGATGTCTTAAGTGGGAACCCAGTCTCTGATACTCCTATAAACAAATATTTTTCATTACCATATTTCAGAGATATCACTCCGGGGTTAACAAGGATTCTGAAAAGTGTTGAAAATAGCTTTGGCAATAATAATAACAACATTAAACTTAATGTAGCTTGTAGATCAGCCCTAACAATTAATAATCTTTATTCTAAGATAAAAGATAAGACTCCCATAGATAGGCTTAGTAATATTGTCTACAACATTCCATGTCTCTCTTGCAACAATTCCTACATCGGTCAAACATCTCAATTATTGAAATCACGTATTACACTACACAAAAGTAATTCTCGACTTCACCCTGACCGTTGTGCATTAGCCAAACATGTCCATTCCACTGGTCATCTCATGGACTATACCAACACCACAATTCTCCACCGTGAGAACAATAAATCTGAAAGAGAGTTCATTGAAATGTCTTATATTTTTCTTAACGATTTCTCCATTAATGTTAAGAGTGACATCAAGAATCTAAGCGATATATACCACCTGTTACTTAAATCAGATACCAAGAACAATACTATATCACAGATTACTAACTTGACTGATATATCCATTAACAACTAACATACCTTTATAATTAATTTTCATTAACAAAAAATATATAACATTCCCTTGCTTTTCTTAGATACGTCTCAATAAGATTCAATAATACATGAACAATATAATATAATTAAATAAAGAAAATCAAAATAATATTTCCCTTTACTGGGATTTAAATTCATTCGTTTTTTACCAATGAACCTTAACGACATAAAGAATCATACCAACTATAATGAAGTTGTCAGCGCTTGCGTTCTGGCTTAAACAGAACCTCACTTTTAACTATCTAAAAATCAAAAATTTAGTTATTGCCGACATTTCAAAGAATTACCTCCTTTTAAATGTAGTTGCATTGGGTTTTTCGATTAACCTTGGGTAAGCCTTTACGTGTCAAGTTCGAAGCTACCATACATTTCAATTCTTATAAAAAACTTTTTTTTGCACATAGTAACAAAAAACACCACTATGTTACTAGCAAAGTTTTTTAATATTCTAACTCTACAATTCTAAGTTACGGTAAGATCAATAATGTTTTAATAGATAATACATGGTAGCTAATTATAATTTATTCTCTTTCAGCCCTGAAGAAGCCAAATTAATTCTCTTTGGCGAAAACGTTCGGCGAAACAATTGATACACATTAGAGTATTTCTTGCAGATTTCCCCAATATTTAAGAGTTTACTATATATATATATATATATATATATATATATATATATATATATATATATATATATATATATATATATAATAAAACGTGGTGGTACATTATACATAATCTAATGTATGGTTATATGTATATCTTTAATAGTACCCGATTCTATGTTACGGGTTTTATATAAATATTAAACACACAGACAGCAACTTCGATCCACATAACATTGAATTTCACCACCATCGTGTTTGTAGCCATATTAATAATTATTTTATATCAACCCCAACACCTTTTTCGAAAGTTGCGCCTCTACCGTCAGCTGGTATGGATAAGGTGTGGTGTGAAATTTGTGATAAAATTACAGGTATACCTGTATTTATCAATATATAAATAATAAACATTGGTCCTCTTACTAGGTGACAAAATATATACCTACCTACAACTGATGTCATTGTAGAAATATTCACAACAATGATATTTAATTTCTAAGCCAAGGATTATATCCCAATCCTACCAGAATTTTCAAGTCAAAAAGATATTTCCTAGTATAGAGGTACCGTCATTTCGGAAGGCATCTAATTTGCATATTATGAAGCATGTCGAAATTGTATAAGAACCGCCTTTGAAGTTGGTGATTGGTTACTGAAATTTTAACTAAACGACAGTGTTGCGCACTATTTAGTAGGTACATCTAAAACATATTATACTGAATAAAGGCGATGATCAGTAAGATATTTGATGGGACAAAAATAATAATACCTTCGTAATACGTTTTCCGAAACAAACAAACTATTTTTATTGTACAAAAGAATTATTAATATTGTTCTGAAGCTATTTTCTTGTGGCATTTTAAATTAATTACTATTTAACTGGGAATAAGCCATTATTAATAATAATAATAAGGCTTATTCCCAGTTAAATAGTAATTAAGAATTATTAAGTTCTGAATATAGATAAGTTTAACAAAATGGATTTTTAAAATAGCAATTAATTGTCAAGCGTATTTTCCAAAATATTAAATACCAATACAATACCAAAATATTAAAGAGTGAGGAAAATTATATGCTAATGAACGGTCCCAATTACATGTACCTAAACTTCTACCTGATTTAATTCTGTTCTTGGAAGCGTTTTAGTGATATAATAAAGTCATGTAAACATAAATATTCCTGTCTTTGGGAAATGCCTAATTTCATGGACCTACCCGATTTAAGACGTTTCTTGTAAATATATATTAGCGATATAATAAAGACTACCGTCAATATTGCTGTCCTTCTAAAATATATGCACATCTAAATTTGTAAATGAAAACTTATAAAAGATATAAAATTAACTCTATATACATATCATTTAAAAATTCATATACCTAATGTGAATGTTTCAAAGAAGAACGACAAAATCTAATTTAATTTTCTTCTTCCGAAGAACACTCGATGACTTCGGATGTTAAATAACTGTCTTCTATTTTAATTGCATGATGACATCGTTTTCTCCACTCATCTGGGGTTATTTCGGAAACTCGTTTTTCCAACAGGTGTCTCACATCTTCCAATTTGAAAGATATGTTATTTTGTGCGATATTATTTTTAATGTCTATCGGATTTAAATCCGGATGGTATGGAAGTAACCGTAAAGGAGTGTGACCATATTCACGCAAAAGTTCATCGAATTCATACTTTTGAAACGATTTTGATGGTACTTAATCAACGCATAATATTCGGGTTTAAAACTTTGAGGGTTAAATGTTATATTGTTTTTAATCAGCCAATCAATCATATTTATCATTTTTTTGGAATTACTATTAGGCGCAGGATTCACTTGTACCGAATGGTATGAGGTATTATCGCAAACAACTATTGAGTTAGCGGGTAAATTTGGAATTAGTTTTATCTTTAGCCATTTGCGGTAATTCGTGGCATTCATTTCTAAGTCGTAGTAACCGGATTTACTACAAATATTAAAAGCGCGTTTGGAATAAATCCCATTTCACCACCAGCATGCACTATTATTAAACGTTGACCCTTCGAAATGTTCATCAGTAACCCTTTACTAGAATTATAATTCCAAGTTTTCGACAAAGTATGTCCACTGTGTATATATTATGTCTCATCGAGGTAAACAATGGGTCTGTTTTCATTTCTATAATGTTTGATAAGTCTTAAGTATTTGATTCTCCAAGACCTTATTCCCGTCTGTTCAACCAACAATTTTCTGTTGTCCTGTGCTCTCCTCCTACGAAAATTCATATTTCGAAGAATTCTTCACAGCGAGGCTTCTGATACTTTAATGTCCAAATATATCTTAATTTTGTTCTTCAATTTATTAGCAGTAACAATACAATTCTCTGTTTTATGAAAATCGTGCATTATACGCCGAATATCTGTAATTTGATATTCTGGTAAATCTGTCACAGGTGACTTTCGTAAAGGTCTCTTTGAAGAAAATTCAACTTTGTTTTTATTATCTAGAGACTGTTTGCTCTCTTGTAGTATTCTGGATACTGTCCGTACAAAAATGCCTATACCGACGTAAATATAATCAGCGTATAAGTAAAATGTAAGATGCAGTAAGAGAAGATCTGGAGAAAATGGGAGTGAGACAATGGGAAATAGTGGCACAGGACCGACAAACATAAAAGGCAATAGTAAACGCGGCAAATACTCACGAAGAGTTGCAACGCCATTGATAATGATGATGATGACGTAAATAATAATTCAAAATAATTGGTATGTTGCAGTAATAATTTTTCAAATTTTAAACAGACAACATAAAGAAACAAAAAAGTACATTGAAAAGTAACTCAAAACGATAGTAGAAAATAAAAAAAATAAATAAGAGCTTTCTACGAAAACAAGAGCCTATGAACTCTTTCTCCACATATGAAAAATGATGACGATCTATTACTAAATAAACTAACTAGGGGAATAATGACAATTTGGCAAAATTATTTTACAGTAAATGTGGTTATTATTTTACAAAAAATTATGTTAAATAAAAATCAAAATACAAAAGAGAAGCGAAGGTAGGCAAAATGGGGAACAAGAGCAGAGTATAAAAGGTTGACAAATAAGTACCATTGAGAACTAAAAGTAAAAAGTATTGAAACATTGAATTTGAATATCAAAAATTAATACTAAATGCATTGAAACTCCTTACCTGTTGCTTCAGCAGTCTTATTTTTTACCATTAGCAGAGTGTCCATTTTACTTTTCATATTTTTAAAATAATTATACACATTAAATATTATTTGACGACCCTGCTCTTTAATAACGCTACGTTTTTTTCCGCCCATTTTCAGCAAGATTGTTTGAAAATAAAATTATCTAATATTTAACACACACACAACTTGTTCTCAAATGCACTGCTGCGCCACTGAGTATTGAAATGATTTACTGTTAAGGCGTGGATTAGGTAGAAATTTCAAATTTTGACCTCTGCCCAGTGCGATAATATGCAAATTAGATGCCTTCCGAAATGACGGGACCTCTACCGATTTGCAAGCAATTTTTGAGGATTGCTAACATAGACCCTTTCAATATCTAACCATTACATCGATATATATATATATGGCTGTTTATCGCTCCAAATACCTGCTATTTGTGATGGAGTTCCCATAGGTATTTACATTAATTGATAAGAATTCATCCATAAGTTACAAAAACTGGTTAAAAAGATTTACTGATCTCGACAAGAGGTGGGGCGCTTCACACAGGCGTGGCCTACTACTCATGCATGCGCAGGAAAAAAGTACCCCAAGTGAGGTGTTTTCTACTGTAGAAAAGACCTCACTTTTGCCTACCTTTTTCCTGCGCATGCTTGAGTTGTAGGCCACGCCTGTGTGAAGCGCCCTGCTTCTTGTCGAGATGGGTAAATCTTTTGTATTTAATATTCTTCTTTTACTAACATGCTATGATGAAGTTGTTTGAACATATTATATGTATCACAAATAAGAGATGTAAAAACATTAACATGTGTAATACAAAAGGCATAGACGTAAAATTGCTTAACATAGTATTGAAATAAAAATGTTTAAATTGTATAGGTAAATCGTGCGGTTAATAATCAAAAGTTTTTCTTTGTAAGATGATAACCACTTTCACATACTTCACCAAAAGGGGTATGAATTTAATTAAAAAAATTTAAACCCAAATTGATGAAAATGTAAATGAAAATAAACCATCATATTTCGACGCTGAACATTTCCTCTACTTAATCAATGTTCTGGTTTGTCATATATTCCAAATAAAAAAAAAGTAAACCCTACCTTAAATGTTGTTAGGATATGGCTAACATTTTCTGTAATTGAAAATAGCTTTTATGAGTAAAACTGAGTATGTGTATTTAAGACATAACTATATAACACTCCGTTCTCCGTATCTTTGCACATCATAGTTGTACGAATTAAATCAAAGCGTTTAAATCAGACGTAAGTCTTTTCTAGATTCATGAAATAATTAGGAAATGTTTAATATTTCGTTAAACGTATTTATAGTGATTGTTTTTGTTTATTTATTGTACTGGACGTTAACAACTCATTATAGAATTGTTTTGAACTTAGACCATAAAAACTAAAATCCGTTTTTATTGTCTAAGGTTTTGAATGTAATTTTGAGTTTTCTACATATTCAACGTTATTATGATTATTGTGTTACGATAATTATCCTGGCCTAAAATAACCGTAAATATTATGACTAATGCTGTTCTGTTTTTAGATTTTACGAGAGTATTCTACTAGCCGGCAGAAATTTACCTGAAGGGACCTTCCAGAAACGGTCGAGCCGATGTAAAAATACCCGTTTGCCTTACCGTTATAATTTCGCCGCTAATCGAGAAGGCTGTTCGATGATTCTAGCGTAAAGGCAATGGCATATATAAAGGACATTTTATTTGGAAGGAACAGTTAATTCTCAAGACCCGCGCTCGCGAATTTGTTACGTACGGATATAATAAATTATTGTCAGATAAGTTAATATAAATAAAGAAATAAATTAAATCCGTAAGTGTTATAAATATTGAACCTTTTAATAAATTCACAACAAATGGTGTCAGAGTGAGATCGAACATAAATTAGACTTATAATAATAATACAAGTGAATATAAAATAAATTGTGAAAATGGCTACGATTTATGAGCTGACAGTGACTAATTTAAGAAGACATCTTGAAGACAGAGAATTAGCTTCTACCGGAAAAAAGGCTGAGTTAGTCCAACGACTAAAGAACGCTTTGCTAGAAGAAGGACTAGATCCAGAGACTTATATATTTGAAGACAAACATGATGCTGTCCTCTCGTCGATTTCGAAAATTTCTGGTGACATCGCATCATTAGAGAACAAAGTTTCTGACGATATTTCGAAAGTTTCTTCTGATGTAGCCAAAGTTTCTGGTGATGTAGCCAAAGTTTCCGGCGACATCGCTTCGTTGGAAGACAAAGTTTCTAACGAGATTTCTTCGCTGGAAAGCAAAGTCTCTGCTAACATCTCTTCGGAAATCTCTAAAGTCACTTCTGAGATGTCTGCCCTGGACGATAGAATATCTTCATTAAAAAACCAAGTTGCTGCCGATATGTTAGCCTTCGAAGAAAAGATATGGAGAGAGATGGAAAAGAAGATGGAGGAAACAGGGACAGCAGAGAGAGGTAACAATCCGATTACAGTGGAGATAAAAGAAGACGAGACGAAATTTAAGTTGGAGACACGGCCGAAATTTGAAGGAAGTGGAGGTTCTATTCATGTTAAAGTCCCAGCTTTC
This sequence comes from Diabrotica undecimpunctata, assembly GCF_040954645.1. Classification (NCBI taxonomy): domain Eukaryota; kingdom Metazoa; phylum Arthropoda; class Insecta; order Coleoptera; family Chrysomelidae; genus Diabrotica; species Diabrotica undecimpunctata. Next base: position 16,799,373 of record NC_092813.1, read on the forward strand.
GACGGAAAATCATCATGGAACAACTACATGAAACATTTCGAATCAGCCGCAAGAGCAAATGGATGGTCTGAAAAAGAAAAGGCTGTAAACCTGACTATCGCCCTTCGAGGAGATGCCTTAGATGTGCTTCAGACCATAGCTGTAGAGGAGACCGATGATTTCGAACAACTGAAGAAGAGGTTAAATATGCGATATGGCCACGAACATTTGGAGCATGTATATCAGTCACAGCTTAAAAATCGTAGACAGAAGAAAGATGAGGCTATTCAAGAATATGAGGTAGATATTGCCAGATTAGTACGATATGCTTATCCAACAGCTCCCGAAGACATGATGGAAAAATTGGCCGTTCAAACGTTTATTGATGGTCTTCGTGATCATGAAATGCAGAGAACACTACGATTAGCTCGTCACAAGACGCTGGTTGATGTCCTATCCGCCGCCCTCGAATACGAGTCAGCTACGCAGGCCTCTGGCGGGTACAGTAAAGTTAGGACTGTAAAAGAGGAAGGAGATGAAGATAAACTTGACCAGCTCGTTAATATGATGAAAAGCATGACATATAAGAAAACGAAGACCATCAGATGCTGGAATTGTGGCGAAATAGGACACGTACGAAGCTCCTGTAAACACCCTAGGTAGATGGAGACATAAATGGTAAAAAGCATACGTTGTTGGTGGATACCGGAGCGACCAGAACCATTATACGCCCGACAGTTATAAACAGCCGAAAGAAACTGTTACCAACGAGGTTACGACTTCGGACCGCTACAGGTGAAAATGCCAACATTCATGGAGAAATCCAGGTACAATTGGGAATTGGGGCAGAAAAGTTTGTCCATACTGTTATAGTTGCTGACATCGAAGAGGATGTTATATTAGGAATGGACGTAATGAATATGCATGGATTCCAATTGAATTTTAAGAATAAGGTAATCAAAGTTGGCAACGAGGAGGTATTTCTCCATCCACATAATGACAACACTGTGCAAGCAGCCATTACAGAAGATACAGTCGTGCCTGCGAGAAGCGAAACGATCATAGTAGCGCGACTACAGGGAATTGTAGACGAAGGGAGACCTGTTATGATGGAGCCTTGGAACCACGACGATGAGGTTGGCCGTGGAATCATAATTGGAAAGGAATTGGTTACTTCGGCTAAAGAAATTCCTGTGAGACTTATCAATGTCAACGACTACCCAGTGACCATAAAGAAAGAGACAAAAGTAGGAACTTGTGTACCTGTGACATCCATAATTCGTCAGGCGACAACATCTGATAATTCCAACGACAAATTCGACCAAATGGTTGCAGTTGCAGGACAGTCTCTAAATCAGATGGAGAAAAGGAAATTAAGGGAATTTTTTCGGCAGTATCGTGATATTTTCGTACCGAAAGGAGGAAAGACGGGAAGAACTACCGTTGTTAAGCATAAAATTGATACTGGTAATGCTAAGCCAATTCGTCAAACAGCTCGACGATTACCACAGGCGAAGAGAGAGGAAGCTGAAACGATTGTTCAGGAAATGAAGAAAGACGGGGTGATAGAACCTTCTACGAGTCCATGGGTCTCTCCGGTGGTCCTGGTTAAGAAGAAAGACGGAACGACGAGGTTCTGTGTGGATTACCGTTTGCTGAACAACGTTACCAAGAAAGATAGTTATCCTCTGCCTCGGATCGATGACACATTGGACACATTGGCTGGAAGTAAATTGTTTTCTACTTTAGATTTGAAGTCTGGATACTGGCAGGTAGAAATGGACCCAGTCGATAAAGAAAAGACAGCCTTCACCACAGGATCTGGATTGTGGCAATTCAACGTTATGCCATTTGGACTTTGTAATGCTCCTGCGACATTTGAGAGGCTTATGGAAAATGTGTTGAGAGGGTTATCTTGGAAAACATGCCTGGTTTATTTAGATGACATAATCGTCTTGGGGGAGACATTCGAAGATCATTTGAGGAATTTAGAAAACGTTTTTAATCGACTTAAAGCTGCCCAATTGATGCTAAACCCCAAGAAGTGCCAGCTATTTCAAGGTAAAGTCAATTATCTGGGTCATATAGTAAGTAAAGAAGGAGTGGCCGTGGATAAGGGAAAAATCGATTCCATTAAGGAATGGCCAAAACCAACTGACAAACATCAAGTGAGAAGTTTTCTTGGACTATGTACTTACTACCGGAGGTTTATTAAGAAGTTTGCAGATATCGCTAAGCCATTAACGCGACTTACAGAGGAAGCAAGAGAATACCGCTGGGATATAGACTGCCAAAATGCCTTTGAAACGTTGAAAAAGCATTTAATAACAGCACCAATTTTGGGGTATCCACTGCCAGAAGGAGAGTTCATCTTAGATACGGATGCAAGTAATGTGGGAATTGGAGGAGTGCTGTCTCAGATTCAAGGAGGACAGGAACGAGTCCTCGGATATTTTAGTAAAGTTCTTTCAAAACCTGAGCGGAATTATTGCGTCACGAGAAGAGAACTTCTAGCAGTAGTTAAATCAGTAGAGCACTTCTATCAATACCTCTATGGAAGGAAGTTTTTAATCCGAACCGACCATGCCGCCCTTAAGTGGTTGATGCAGTTTAAGAATCCAGAGGGTCAGATAGCCAGGTGGATCGAACGACTCCAAGAATACGATTTTAAGATTGAGCACCGAGCCGGAGTTAGCCACAGAAATGCTGATTCTCTTTCCAGAAGGCCATGCCCCGCAGAGTGTTCCCACTGCAACAAAACGGAATCCAAGGAAGCAGCAGTGCTAAGAACGACGATTGTCAACGACGACTGGACGCCTACTAAGATAAGGGAAGAACAAGAGAGAGATCCAGTTATACAGAAAATCCGAAAATGGAAAGAGGAAAACCGTCGACCACCTTGGCAGGAAATATCAAACCTATGCTCAGTAGTTAAGACGTATTGGGCCCAGTGGGACTCATTTATCATCGAAGATGGCTTGCTCAAACGAGTCCTGGAAAATGATGACGGTTCAGAGAAAAGAAGACAGTTGGTGATCCCAAAGAGCAGAATAGCCGAAGTACTTCGTCAGTTACACGACAGTCCATCGGGAGGGCATTTTGGTGTAAGGAAAACCCTTCAGCGAATTCGGGAACGGTTTTATTGGATGAACAGTTCCGACGACGTAAAAGACTGGTGTAAGAAATGTACTATTTGTGCTACGAGTAACGGGCCTCACCGGAAAAGGAGAGCTCCTATGAGACAATATAATGTTGGAAGCCCGTTTGAAAGAATAGCTTTGGACATTGCAGGGCCATTTCCAGAAAGTGAAAATGGGGGCAAGTACATGTTGGTAGTAATGGATTACTTCACTAAGTGGGTCGAGATTTATGCACTTCCAGACCAGAAGGCCGCCACCGTTGCAGATAAGTTGATCCAAGAATATATCAGCCGATTTGGAGTGCCTTTGGAGATCCATAGTGACCAAGGCAGGAACTTTGAAAGTGATCTATTCCAAGGAATATGTGATAGACTAGGCATGAAGAAAACAAGAACTACCGCGTATCATCCGCAATCGGATGGTATGGTAGAACGAATGAATAGGACAGTTGGCAAGTATTTGACAAAGATGTTGTCCGATCATCAGCGAGACTGGGACCAATACCTTCCGTTCTTCACAATGGCCTACAGATCTGCTGTTAACGAATCAACGGGCCAGACACCAGCCAGAGTCCTATTCGGACGCGAAATGCGACTACCTTGTGATCTAGAATTTGGGTGTCGACCTGGAGAAGATGTAGCAGGTGAAGATTATGTGATCGAATTACGAAGAAGAATGGAAGATGTACATGAGTTGGTCCGTTCCCACCTTCAGATCGCTAGCGACCGAATGAAGAAACGGTACGATACACAAGCCGAAAAGGGTTGCTTTAAGAAGAACGACAAAGTATGGCTGTATAATCCCAAGAAGCGAAAAGGTTGTTCTCCCAAATTGCAGCAGTTTTGGGAAGGTCCATACCTCATCATGGAGAAGATCAACGATGTCATCTACCGAATAAGCAAGATTCCGAGGGGAAAGCCGATGATAGTACACCATAACCGGCTGGCGTCTTTCGAAGGTGACCACGACGTAGATGAAGAAGTGGAAGTAAACCAAGTCCAAGACGTGTCTGACCTCACGTTTGAGGAATTCATGGGTGCCTATGGAGGTACCGGTAAAGCAAGACATGGTGTTACCACTGAAGAAAAGCAAGATCTACTCGCGCTCCCCGATGACTACTCGCTGGCCCTTACCATCCCGGCCAGTATCAAAGACGCACCAGGGTTGGCATCCGTCTTTCGAAGGAAGTTTGGTCGAGTTGCAGAACTTCAATGCCAGGTGCCAGCTCCCGGTAAAACCTTGAAACTCCAAGATGCATCACGTTACCTTTTCTACCTGGTAACAAAAGACACTGCCCGTGACCAACCTACCTACCGAGATGTGTGGGAAGCCTTACTTCAATTGAGAGAGCACGTACTAGAGTCCGACGTGCAAAAGTTAGCCATGCCAAAGTTGGAGTGCCGCCAATTAGATTGGAGGGTTATCCGAAATATGGTGGAGGAGATCTTTAAAGACACCGAAGTCCAGGTGTTAGTCTGTTGCAATCCGCATAGTTACTGGTGCGGAGAGAAAACCGTCCCTTGTCATTTTTATACAACTGGAAGTTGTAAAAGAGGGTCCAGTTGCCGATACCAGCATACAGTTCCGGTTTCAGTCCCGACAAGGTTCCAGGAGGAACCATCTTTTAAGAGGGGGGCAATGTTACGATAATTATCCTGGCCTAAAATAACCGTAAATATTATGACTAATGCTGTTCTGTTTTTAGATTTTACGAGAGTATTCTACTAGCCGGCAGAAATTTACCTGAAGGGACCTTCCAGAAACGGTCGAGCAGATGTAAAAATACCCGTTTGCCTTACCGTTATAATTTCGCCGCTAATCGAGAAGGCTGTTCGATGATTCTAGCGTAAAGGCAATGGCATATATAAAGGACATTTTATTTGGAAGGAACAGTTAATTCTCAAGACCCGCGCTCGCGAATTTGTTACGTACGGATATAATAAATTATTGTCAGATAAGTTAATATAAATAAAGAAATAAATTAAATCCGTAAGTGTTATAAATATTGAACCTTTTAATAAATTCACAACAATTGGAAGACATGCTCTATTTGAAATACTGTAGTCGAGAAAGATGTACCCAAGATCAAACAGTTTAAATTCTCATATTTATTTATTTATTTATACACCAAAGCATCCAACAGCCGAAGCCAGTTACTGGATGAAAAAAGTTTTCATTCAAAATACAATATTAAATATTTACATCGTATACATATGACATTCAATTTTTAAGCTTAAGCATAAGACAATGCCCTAAAAGATAAAAAACTCTTGTGCATGCTTTTCGAACTAAGTTACTAACACAAAAAAAATTAATTAAACTTTACAAAACAAAACAATAAAAACAATGGAAAAAGAAAAATTTCGAAAATACATTAATTTGTAGTAAACTTAAAGGATGTTACAAATTAGTGCTCAATCTGTTAGGCTAAAATAATTCGACTTTCCTTATGTCGCATACCTAGAGACTTAGTATTTATTTTTTATACTAGCTGGTTTTTATCAATTTTTTTTTACTTGTGTATCGAACTTCTCTGTAGTTTCCAAAATAAAGTGTGAAAAGTTATGTGTAAAAGGTTTCATTGTTTTAGTCTAAAGAATGTATCAATTACTTTGTTACAACCTATTTCCACAAATATGACTAAATGACTAAATTGTTAAAATAAATTGAAAAAAAAACAAAATATCAAAATTATATATTTCCTTCACTTTCAGAATCCGAGCTATCTCCAGGATTTATTATGATGGGTTGAATATCAATATCAACTATATTTTGCTCTCGGACACACCACTTTTGAATAATTTCATGAGTATGTCTTACACATTTTTCCCAAATGTCTCCATTATATTGATTAAATGCCTCTTTCCACATATTTCTAACAGATATTTCTAATCAGAATAGCCGTCCCTACCAATATGCTTATTGTAACATGACATGAAATTTGTCCAAATTAATTGAATAGCATTGAATTCGCAATGATAAGGAGTTAGTCTCAACACTTCATGACCATGCTCTCTTAGTAACTCATCAATAACATACACATTTTCTTTTTTATTCATTTTTGCAACTTGTAATAATTCAGGTTTTGTAAATTTTGGGTCAAATTGAATGTTATTTGTTGTCAGCCAGGTAACAATTTCATCTTTCTTTGAAGCAGTGGTATGTTGCTTTTCTAAAAGAATACTATGATATGGAGCATTATCCGTTACAATCAACGATGGTTCTTCTAAATTGGGAATAACTTATGTCCTTATCCACTTAGTAAAAATGTCGTTGTTTATTTCTCCATGGTAATCAATATGTTAGAATTAGAACAAAACAATAAACTTGCTTCAGAAACAAATCTTTTAGAAGAACCAGCGTGAACAATTATTCTGAAACGTTTACCATCAAAACCGTCTGATTTACGTACACTTTTGCTACTATGGTTTGTTTTTTAACCAGGAGGAGTAATTCAAATTTACCGCGCAGTAATGCTTGTTTATAATTGGTCTAACCGCAGGCAAGTTTACTTCACTAAATTATGACATTTTGACACTAATGACATTCATGAAATTTAAATTTTTTTTTTCTATTTTCAAAAAGCCGCATCAACCATAAAAGGTTATTAGCGGAAGTTTATTACAATATATATGGTAGTGTACATATTATAAGGTTAGGTAACATAAAAATTTATCAACTAAAAGAAAAATTACATTTTATGAAATAGGTTAATGTCCTTAAGATATTTGATCGTATTGGTTAAGTTACAGTCTAATATATTTTTAAGTTGACCTGGTTCTTCAGAAATGTTGTTGGTGCTTCGTTCATATGAGTAAAGTGGACAGTCTGTAAGTATGGGTTGGACTGTTTTTTGGCATCTACAGTATGAGCATTCTGATGGTAGCTGCTTCGTTAATAAGTGTTGATGGGTTAATGTTGTATGACCAATTCTTAGGTGATTTATAACCACCTGTTCTCTTATTTTTTCTGGAAGTTGGAGCCGGCCACCGATAGAGGGTTTAATTACTTTAAAATTTGAGTTATTTGAATCCCAGCATCGCTGCCAAACTTCTGTACAGTATTGTTTGATATTAAGGTAGATATCTGTGACTTGAATTTGTTTGATAATATCGATGCTTTCATTTGAGGTGGCTTTAACCGCTAAGGCGTCAACCTTTTCATTACCTGAAATACCTATATGTGATGGTATCCAGAGGAAGTGAATGTTTACATTTTTGTTTTGTAAGTAATGAAGCATAGATTTTATTTTTTGGATGATTTTACGTGTTGGATAGACTTGTCTGATGCTTTGGAGTACAGATAATGACAGAAGATTAGTATCTGTATATTTTTGACAAAATTCAAGTGCTTTTAAAATTGCAATAGCTTCACCAGTAAATACGCTGCAAAAAGTAGGTATTCGTGTAGCATATTCGATATCATCTGTTGAAAAAGCTGCAGCACAGCCATTTTTGGTTTTTGATGCGTCAGTGAAAATCTTAACATAATTGTCATATTTTGATAGAATTTCTTTATATAATGTACGAACGAGGGTAAGATTTGTGGTATTCTTTGGGTAAGTTACTAGAGATGTATTAATAGTAGGAGTATTAATTGTCCAGGGGGGTTCAGTTGGGTATGTAGACAGCGAGTATGTCAACAAATTGGTATTATATCCACAATTCATTACAAGTTCTTTAAAGGTTAAATATCTTGATTGTCTGTTACTTTTGTGAGTGGTGTTATTTGTATGTAGGAGTAGGTATTAGGGTTGTTAATATTGCTATATAGTTTAGCAGCATATCTTAGTGTGGTATATTGTCTTCTTATAAACAAAGGTGGTCCATTTAGTGCAGATTGAAGACTTGCCACCGGTCTAGTACGGAAGGCACCCAGCACGTCTCAAAGATGCACTTTGGATAACGTCTAAGACTTTAAGATGTTTTTTACTAGCAGTAGAATAGCACATTGCACCGTAATCTAATTTACTACGGATGAGTGATTTATATAAATATAGCAGAGTAACTGGTATCAGCACCCCAATTTCTGTTAGAAAGTATTTTAAGGAGGTTTATTTTTGGCTAACAGGATAAGGCTAATTTTTTAATAAAGTCTGTCCATTTGAAATGACTGTCTATCACAATCCTAGGAAGTCTGTTGAATCTACTTGTTTTATGTTAATATCATTTAGAAGTAGGGTAGGTTTGCTATTGGTTTTATTTTTACTAAATATAATAAAATAGGTCTTTTCACTTGAAAACGTAAAATCACTTTTGTGGGACCATATTTCCAGTTTGTGAAGAAATGCCTGAAGGATTTTTGTCGCGAGAGAGATCTTACAACTTCTAGTGTAAACTATTAGATCGTCAGCATACAAATTTGCTTTTAATGGTTACTCTATTTCTTGTGCAATATTATTAATAGCTAAAAAGAAAAGTGTAGGGCTTAGAGTGGAACCTTGTGGAATTCCATTTTGTAAGTGCTCAGTCTTTGAATTGATGCCATTAACACGAACTTGAAATGTTCTGTTACTCATAAAATTTTTAACACAGGCTAGAAAGTTTCCTTGTATGCCGCAGCTAACCATTATTTTCAGAATGCGATGTCGCCATGCAGTATCAAAGGCTTTTTTTATATCGAAAAATATGGAAATAACTTGTTGATTGTTTCTAAACGATTCACATATATCATTTACGAAAGATATTAGATTGTCATTTGTCGATCTTTCCTTTCTAAATCCATTTTGGATCGAGGTCAGTAGCTGGCTTTTCTCTAGAAACCAAACTAATCTATTATTTAAGATTTTTTCAAGTAATTTACAAATATTATTCGTAAGAGAAATTGGTCGGTAAGAAGAGGGGTCAGTTTCTATTTGATATTGTTTTAAAATGGGGATGATTATAAATTGACACCAGATTATAGGAAAGGTTTTTTTAATGAAAATCTAATTAAATATATCTAGAAGGATTAGTTTACCTGAGAGTGGGAGGTTTTTTATAAAAATAATTGGAATATCATCAGGGCCTGGAAAAGTATTTTTTGATTTTTGCAAAGCCTCTTCAAACTCTTGGTATGTGATAGGCAAATTTAATTGATCATTATTGTCTATTATTCTGATATTGTCTTTTTCATTCTCACATTTAAAATTTAAAAATTCAGGGTTAAAATTTGTATTGCTAGAATTTGTTTTATATACATTTGCCAGTGTATTACAGATTTCTTGTTTAGATGTTATTAAATTATTACCATTAAGCAAGGTACTAATTTGAGTTGGATTATGTTCTCCGTTTAGTGTGCGTACCTTGTTCCATATAACTGGCATCGGAGTTGATGAATTAATCGATGAAACTTATCGCATCCAGGTTTCTTTTTTACTTTTTTTAATCAGATATTTAGTTTTACCTCTCAAACTTTTAAAATTAAGAAGATTCTCAGAAGTTTTATGTTTTTTTAGAATATTTAATGCATTCTTTCTAGCTTTCATAGCAGCAGCTATCTCTTGGTTCCACCATGGAACCAGTTTTCTATTACATAATTTGGTTTTTCCTATGGATATATTAGCAGTTTTTATAATGATATCATTAAAATATTGTATGTTAAAATAGTATCTATATTTTCTTCTGGAGTATAGTCCAAGATGTAATTTCTTACAAGATGTTGATATAGTTCCCAATCGACGGAATCTACTTTCCATTTTTAATAGATAGGGGTGTTTGGTGTGCCGGTTATAGTGGTTTGCAATATTGTAGGATAATGATCACTATTATAAAGATAATCTAGACTATTCCAAACGAAGGAGGTTGATAATAAGGGCTCACATAGAGATATATCTATCGCGGTGGAAGTACCATTCTAAGAACTGAAATATGTAGGCTTACCAGTATTCATGAGTATTAAATTTTGGGCATCTATAATATCTATGAGCAATCGACCATTTTTATCTGTTTTGTTGCTACCCTACGCGATATTGTGACAATTTATATCACCTACTATTAATTTGGGATTAGAAATTTGGTTAATTAGATACTGGAGATCTTTTAGTGTGGTTTCATTAGGATGAGGTATATAAATATTGCAAATATTGATGTTTTTGCAGTTGATATTGTATGACACTGATACAGTTACAGCTTCTAGATTAGTATGTAGCTTAATTTCTTTGGTCTGAATGTGATTTTTTACAAAAATACCAACACCTCCACTAGCATATGTTGCGTCTCGATTTTTAAGGAAATGGGAATAATTTTTTATATTCAAGTTATTAGTTTTATGGTGGGTTTCCTGTAAACATATTATAAGAGGAGAAAGATCGTTTATAAGTAGATTAACGGATTCTAAATTATTAAAATAACCAATAAGATTCCACTGTAACATGAATGTATTATCCATTTTATTTTACAACGTGGGGAAGGGAGTTATCGCTTTCAATATCCGAGGATGAACCGGTAACTGAGGATTGTATCTTTTTTCGAAGTCTTGTTAGTTTATTTTTTTATTTTGCGATCAGGAATATGGTCGTGTAGTGGTAGTTCTTGAGACAGTCATCAGAAAAACCGATATAACCGGCCATATAAACACCAAATCAGAAAAATTACTGCATATGTAGACGATGTAGCAATCATTAGTAGGAATAAAAGTCTCAAAATAAACGAAGCAAAAACGAAGTATATGACAGTCAAAAGAATAACTGACAATGACAATAGACAACTATACTATCAAACGAGTGGATGCCTTTACATATCTCGGCACAGAAATCAATCAGAAGAACTCCGTAAGTAGCGAAATTAATGCACGTATTTCCAGCGAGAATCGTACATACTATGCTAATAAAAGATTAATGACATAGAAATTATTAGACAAAAGAACCAAAATGACTATCTACAGAAAACTGATTAGACCCGTAGTAACCTATGGATGTGAAACTTGGGTAATGACGAAAAAAGATGAAGCCCAACTCAGGACATTCGAGAGAAAAATACTGAGGAAAGTATATGGCCCGGTACAAGAGGAAGATGGCACATGGAGAATCAGGAGAAACGACGAGGTTAATGAGTTAAATGAAGGTTATGACATTGTAAGATTTGTGAAAAGTCATAGACTGTCATGGCTGGGACATGTGCAGAGACAAAACGATGCAAAAACAACAAAGAAAATGTTACAATGGAAGCCCATAGAAAGGCGAAAAAAAGGAAGGCCCAGAACGAGATGGTTGGATGACGTGGAAGACGACCTGAAAACAATGAACATAAGACAATGGAGAAGAAGGGCACAAGAGAGATCTGAATGGAAGGACATAGCCAGACAGGCAAAGACCTATCCAGGGTTATGATGCCAAAAGAAGAAGAAAAAGAATTATTTTTTTTTAAATTCTCAGATTTCAAATAGAAAAAAGTACTTTATTGACCAGCATTGTGGAACCCCACAATTTTTTGGAAAAATTAAATTCTTCTAAGTTAGCCCAAATATCTCGGCGGGATAGTTTAAGCAGTTCAAAAAAAAGGAGGAAGACGCATTTAAATTTGATTTATTCCAGATGATGGATGATTGCATCCAACATTTCTCTATATAAAGGTAATCACCCTAGTTTTAAATGCTTTTTCGAAAAATATCTTAATAAATCCTTACCGGACGAGAGTACATTGAGAAAACATACTGTGGAAAAATGTTATGTGGAATGTATTTGAAAAATTAAGCGGGAGTTAGAGGGCAATATTTTGTATATTATCGTGGATAAAACGACAGATGTATGCGGCAGGTATATAGCTAATTTAATGATTGGAATTTTGAACGAAAACTTTGCGAGAAAACCTTATTTAGTTGCCGTTAAAGAATTGGAAAAAACAAACAATCTAACAATAAGTCGATTTATACAAGATAGTTTAACAAACCTCTTTTTACCCAACGCTATACCAGTGAATAAAATAGTTTTAATGCTTTCAGATGCTGCGGTATATATGCTAAAAGCTGCTGTTAATTTCAAGATTTTTTATCCTAATTTAATTCATTGCACTTGTGTAGCCCACGGGGTAAATAGAATTGCTGAAGAAATAAGAAATCTGTTTCCGTTGGTAAATAATTTTATAAATTTTATGAAAAAAGTTTTTGTAAAGGTTCCGTTGAGGGTGCAAATATATAAAGAAAGACTTCCCGGTGTCCCTTTGCCACCTAAACCAGTAATTACAAGGTGGGGAACCTGGCTCGAAGCAGTTTTTTTTTACTTTGAACACTGCAATTAAATATAATTAGTTATGTCAGAATTTGATGATGATATTTCCGAAGCCATTCGAGAACCAAAAAAAATATTAAAAAATCCCAAATTGAAACAGGAACTCGCTTATATCAATGACAATTATAAATTAATAGTTACCACAATGACCTTATTAGAAAAACAAGAGATAAATTTATGTGAGTCAGTAAAATTAATAGATAATTTAAAGACGAAAATTAAATGGGCACCTGGAAGTAACGGTCAATTAATTTAAAAAAAATTGAATATGTTTTCGACAAGAATGAAGGTTTTTCGTTTTTATCTAATGTTGCTTTTGAATGGGACATTTTCCGAGGAATTTCAAATTATGCCAGATTTATTATCCGCTCTGAAATATGCTCCAATTACATCTGTCGATGTCGAACGTTCGTTTTCAATGTACAAATTAATTTAAGTGATCGAAGACATAGTTTTAAGACCGAAAATATTGAAAAACATTTAGTTGTTTCTATTAATGATAAAATTTTAAATGGTTACAATGTATAATTATTAATTTACAGTTATTTAGTTACTAGTTTATTTATATTAATGTTATGATTATGATGTGTAAATATACCTGCCTTAAGTTAACACATATTACGTTAATTCACTTTGTACAATAAATAATAAGTTATATTCCTTTATTGCCTATATTTTGCCTAAATGTTAATATTCCTGCCTTTTTTAATAAAAATCTTTACCTATATAGGCGCCTTTTTCTTCAATTTTTGTTGCCTATAAATCCGAGCTTTAGCTATCACTTATTCGTTTATTTTTATTCCATTGAGAGCAGATAGGACAATGGCCTGGTTTTTGGTTGGATATTTAAATGAAGTAACAGCGTTGGAATATGAACATGGTTGATTGTTGTCAGGAGAACAAACAGAACCAACAGAATCTTCATCAATTAAAATATTATTCATATTTTGGCACCTCTATTCTTCAGACGGTCCTGTTTCCATAAAAACAGAATCAGTAATGAGGTACCAGAAGTTGTGTATAGTATATTTGAAGAATAAGCTGGAGTAAATTCTCAGAAAAAAAAACTAAATTGTTAAGCATATTTTAGTACGTGTGCTTTTCGTACAACGTTAATATTTTAGCTTATTTTACGTTGGGTTTGACTATTTAGATAGAAATTTTTCCATGTCACATGGACTATCATAAAATTTAAATATCTGCTATTGTTAGAACTGTGTAGGCTAGGGTTTTTTCAGCTGGTCATAGACGTACTTTGAAGGTATTATATTATTTGTTTCGGTTTGTTAGATATTTAAACCATTTTTAAAGCATATTATATTTATATAAATCTGTTTATTTTAGTAACGTTATTTATGGTTATTTTTGTCGTTATGATAGTGACCCATTAAATAACAAGAAATAAAGAATACATAGGTATTTAGTTAATGGTCTTTTGATAGTTTAGGTAGAAAAAGTCGATTAGCGAAAGATGGTTTCTGATAAATGTGAACGCTATCTTAAATAGTATAAATTTCGATTTTGTTTGGAAAACCAATGATTAATAAAATGGTTAATGGTCTTTAAATAGTCATTCATTAATATCAGAAAATTTTTGTTTAGTCGAATATAAGCGAGTGAAAAGATCTGACACAGTTGATTTTGCAAGAGTGAATAGTGAGTTTATAGAATATGCAATTAACGGGTGATTATACACCAGTTAAAAAATTAAAGTTGTATCATTTATCACTTAACGAAAAGAGTGTTATCCTTAACGTCTACAATTATTTTAAGCAACACAATCCTTCCAATACTGTTGATAGTATAGTTGAAATTTCGTCTAAAGTAATTAAAATTAACTGTATATAACATTTTGAAAGAGGAAAAATCAGCTGGTATAACGCCACCCAAACCGAGACCAGGAAGACCAAAATTGTCGAAAGTGAATGTGGATGAATGTTTCAAAAATGCAATTCGTAGAATGGTCCACTCATTTTTTTTTAACAAACAAATACCAACTTTAGATAAAGTTTTACAAGCCATTACCGACGATCTCGATTTACCCACAATAAGTAGAGACAAACTTTGGAAAGTTTTGCATGAGTTAAACTTTAAGTATGAAAAAGTGGGCAGACAGTCAATGCTTATCGATTCCGAAGAAATTGTGTGTTGGAGACGAGACTACCTCAGAAAAATAAAAAAAATGAGGACAGAAAATAAGAACATTTATTATTTAGATGAAACCTGGGTTAATGAAGGGCATACTGTAGGGAGAGTTTGGAAAGACAAAACTATAAAAACATGTCGACAAGCATTTCTGGAAGGATATTCACCTGGTTTCAAGGAACCAACAGGTAAAGGTCCACGAATAATTGTTACCCATATAGGTAGTATGAATGGATTTCTTAAGGAGGGTTTACTTTTGTTTGAATCAAAAAAGAAATGTGATTATCACGAAGAGATGAACGGAGACGTGTTTGAAGAATATTTCGAACAGATGATTGAATTCATACCTAAAAATTCAGTTATTGTGATGGACAATGCAAGTTACCACTCTAGATTAGTTGAACGTTTACCAACTACTCAATGGAGGAGATGAAATTGCAATGTGGTTAACTTCTAAGAATTTAATCTTTGACGATACAATGACAAAAGCAGAATTATTAGAGATTGCTAAAATTAATAAACAAAATTATAAAAAATATTTCATTGCGGAAATAGCCAAAGAACGAGGAATTGAAATACTTCGTCTACCACCGTATCATTGCGAGCTAAATCCGATTGAATTAGTATGGGCCGAAGTTAAAAGAAACGTTGCTCGAAATAATACAACTTTTAAATTGTCAGATGTTACTATTCTTTTTCATAAATCAATATCCGAAGTAACGACTGAACATTGGCAAAAATGTATTAATCACGTTATGGATATCGAGAAAATATCTTTTTATTTTAAACCAGTATTGGGTTGGATTAATTACTTTGTTCTAAATATCCAAATAAATTTAACGCAAACTTTTCTTTTAAGATTACGTTTTAGTTAGAAGATGTGCACGCCTATGTATTTCGAGGTGCGAAGATTAGTATTCTGAAAATTTACTCCAGCTTATTCTTCAAATATACTATAGTTGATAAATCCGGTACCAGGAACTTGTTTTGATAAAAGTATCTCTAATTATATTATAATAAATACTACTTACAGTTTTTTCCCAAGTATTTCAAATTTATTTTTATAGTAACACTACACTTTAATGCAATTTTATCAACTGGATACAAATATTATCGCAAAATGTATGGTGTAGTTAGACTAGCTATTAAACACGTCTGTTAACGACAAAGGTTCGACGTCGAATAAAAAAATTCAAAATTTATATCGACACTTTTTTGTATTTTCTGCGTTGTTCCTTTAATTTTTAGATTTTTCGTTTGCATTTATATAAAAAAGTCCAAAATATGCCAAGTACCAGTGGTAATTATCCTTCTCCACCTAAAAACGCCGAGTAGATTTGGGTCATTTATCATAAAACGAAAAACAAGGAATTATATAAAATGTACAAACAAATAAATATTGATAATCCTGGAATGAAAATAACAGCTATGGTAGCAAAAATAAAACAGGCAACAGGTTAGTTTTTCAGAATAGCTATTGTTAAAATTAAGACTTACTAAAGTAATGTGCTAATTTTAGGTGTTGCGAATTCAACTATTTACACAACAATTAAGGAATATAAGTAGACTTAAACAGTAAGATGTTATAAAAATATTGGCGGTCACCTTCTATCCTTGCAACATACGATGAAAGAGTTAAAACATCCTGAAATAAAATGAAATGCCCACTTTAAATAAAATTTTAAGTGAAATTAACATTCGCCCAGATCTTCCAAATATGTGTCGTTCATTATTATATAAATTCTTGAAGCAAATCAATTTTAAGTAAGTAAATGTGGGTTAACTACAAATATATAGTAAATAAAAAGTGCAACACAAAAATTTTAATATTATGTCTGAGTTAGGCAATCAATTAGAAGATAAAGAGGTTGATTTAAATGTACATTTTATTACTCCTTTTTGGTTTACTCCTCCTGGTTAAAAAACAAACCATAGTGTTTTGCCACGAAGTTGTTTTATTTCCTTTTGAATAAATCCATGTTTCATCCAAAAAACAAGTTCTCATGGATGCACACTTTCCAGGTTTTCAAAGTACTTACGAAAGAATTTTGCTCTTAAAGGACCCATATTGGTTCGTTCAAATAATGATCTTCGATTGTCATCCTTTTTATGTTTAAATCTTATATCTCTGACTATAATGCTCAAGGATGTTTTTCCCATAGTAACAACTTCTTTTTCCTCTAATTCACATTTCAAACTTTGTAGACTAACATGCTTTTCTAAAAAAAATCTACTAATAATAGTGAAACTTTATTTTAGAAGTATTAATTTTGATGTGAAACATCTATTGGCTGTGGTATAAACCAGATCGTTTTTATTTTCTACAAAATCAACTTATACTTATTTTGTAGGTACATATTGTACTTAGTGTTTCGTGTTGCCATTTTAGTTCCTTCAGGCAGATCAGTTGTCTTCCTTTTACGACGACGTCTACTTTTGCCTGAACTTGAAAGGACAGGATTGCTTTCTTTTCGTTTTTTAATTGTACATACTGTACGCCGTGATATTTTCAAGGCAGCAGCTACCCTCTTAAATTAAAAACAATTTTATGATAGGTAAATTATTAAACAACATACAATTCATTACAATACCTCTTGAACACAGGCCAAAGATGCCAATAAGGGTCCTCCGTTCCTTTTTTCTAACTCAATATATTTATTCAAATTCAGCACGGGTTGCTGGGATTGAGAATTTAATGTATTTCGAGGCATATTCTAAAAATAAAAACCTTGAACAAATATTCTGTGTGATATTTGTTTGATATTTATGACAACTAATAATGTTTTATATCCATCCGTTAGACAGAGTTTTAGCCAGATTCAAAAATGATAGGTCAAATTAAAGGTAAGAAAATTTAACTGCAAAATTTATACTTACATCAAGGAATCCAACACTAAGTGAACAGTTAGTCGTTATAACAACTTTTTTGAGAAAATGTATAAACTCAAGGCACGAAAATGTAATGGAAAATTAAACAATATGAATATAATTTTTGTAAACACCACAACGCTGTGAAGTTGACAATAAGCAGGTTCAATGATGAGAATTTATCACGGACTGTTGTTATATACTGTCTTTGTCTGATGTATTATTAAATGTTCAACAAGTGGCTTAATCTCAATATTTTATATATTTTATTTTTATTTACAAAATTGCTTCAACCACTAGGGGTTATTAGCATGGTACAATAAATTACATAAATGTTAATATGTTACACTATATTTTGTGAAGTAGTCTTGCATTTTGTAAAAAGTTTATAGTTTTGTCATTATTGAAGCCGTTTAAGCACTCTTTGGATGAAGAGGGTAATCCAGATTGAAGTCGTTCTAGGGTGTACAAAGGGCAGTCCACTAGCACATGGTCCACTGAAGTTACACAATCACAACTGTAGCACATGGGAATTTGATCGTTACTTAGAAGGTAATCGTGTGTTAACTTCGTATGGCCTATACGTAATCTAGAGATGCATACTTGGTCTCGTCGCTTGAATGGGAGTTTGTATACAACTACCTCTTGCTTAATGTTTTTCATGGATGTTTCTGAATTGTTCCAGTGTAGTTGCCATTCCTCGCTTATTTTGTTTCTAAAATATTGCTTCAGGTCGCTATAAACGCATTTAGTGAATAATGTTGATTGTGGATTTTCTGCTGCTTCCCTGGCCAACTGATCAGCTTTTTCGTTTCCAGTTATATCACAGTGTAAAGGAACCCAAAGGAATTTAACAAATCGGTCGTTTTCTTGATATTTCATTAGTTCTGACTTTATAAGCAATAGAATGGGATGGTTTGTGTATAACTGTTTCATAGAGCTGAGAGCACTTAAATAGTCAGTTATTATCAAAGAGTTTTGTATGTTTTAATTACTTAAAAATGTTATTGCTTGCAAAATAGCAAGAAGTTCTGCGGAAAATACGGTTGATCGTAGGGAAAGTGAAAAGGAGTAGTCTTGATATAACGTTGTAAAAGAAGCCCCTACCCCATTGTCAGATTTATACGCGTCTTTAAAAATGAGGGAGTTATGAGAGTAGTTTAATTTCTCTGCTGCTTTCTTTTTAAATATACTACGTGGTGTGTCATATTTGTTATTGATAGTAAGACTTGTATCACAAATAGGCAGCTGTAATCTCCAAGGAGGTTGATAAATAAGGTTAGTTACATTGTATGTCTCAGGAAAATGTATGTTTAAACTATTTTGTAATTTTTAGATCCGGATATAAAACGGGGGACTTAATCTTTGTAAGGTGTTAAATGTCGATGTGAATCTGTCAGCAAACGTGTTTTTAAATGTCGGTATATGTGGATTGGCTGACAATTTAGCAGCATACACAAGGCTGAGGTAGTTTCTTCTTAGTTAAAGGGAAGGTTCACCTGATTCACAATATAAACTTTCAATTGGGCTAGTATGATGAGCTCCCAGTGCTATTCTTATTGCTGTATTGTGTATTGGGTCTAGTAATTTAAGTATTGATGCTTTGGCTGAATTATAAGCAACTGCGCCATAATCTAGTTTAGAACGAATTAGAGTTCTGTAGACAGTTATGAGTGTTTGGAAATCAGCTCCCCATTGCTTCTGAGATATGCTTTTCAATAAATTTAGACCATTTTGAGTTGTTTGTCGAAGACGAAAAATATGATCTTTCCAGATTAACCTCTGATCTAGTTTCAATCCTAGGAAGGTAGTTGATTCAACATAAGTAATAGGTAACGAGTATAAGGTGAGATTAGGTGGTAGTATAATGTTTTTTGGGCTCTTGTTAAAGAAAATTGCTTTTGTTTTGTTTGGAGATATCTGTAGACCACATCTGTCTGACCAATTTTCTATAATTGGTTTCAAATGAGTGTAGAGTAATAAATCATGAAGTGTCATAAAATTTGCCTGAATTTCGGTGTCGTCATGGGCGTAGGCAAATGGACGGATGTCAACTTCGTCGTCAAAAATTGATGTACCTCAAAATATCATATTTTGGATATTTTGTGATAACCAATTTTATTTAATTTTTCGATTAACTTATTCTTCAAACTCGTATTCCATTATATGGTCATTAAAGCTAATTACATTTTTATTTATAAAAACAAATTCACTTCCTTACTGAACGAATAAAAGCATTAGAAGAAACTGATAAGGGTATGACGCACCTCCTAATATTACTAAGAAATAAAATAAATCAACATGAAGACTAATAACGCGTAATGAGGTTTTACTTACACTTTCATTATAATCCCTCTTTTATTTTATTATTATCATTCGACATTCGACATTCGAGTTAGTAATTGTTACTACACCAATTAATCGTACAGTAATATTGTGATATAGAAATAGTGAAAAAGTTATAAAATGGCGACATTTACTCCAAAGAAAAGAGGTGTAAAAAATTCTCCGCTATCTGTTAGTGAAAAAGTTATAATTTTAAATGTATATGATTGCATAAAACACGATCACCCTAGTTTGTCTGTGCAAGAAAGTGTTGAGCGATGTGCCCGAATGACTGGAATTGGACAGTCCACGATTTTTAAATTATTGCGAGAAAGAAAGATATCAGGCCAGTTAAGTCCATGCAAGAGAAAATCAGGAAGACCAATAAAAATCTTAGGTGAAGACACCAAACGTGACATTCGAAGAAAAGTTCATTCGTTTTATTTTAAAAAGGAAATACCCACCCTTGACAAAATACTAATGGAGATAAGCCAAGATAACGATATTCCTTTGATATCCAGAAAACTTTTATGGAAAACTTTAAAAAGTATGAATTTTTCCTGGGAAAAGCATAATCGAAAGGCACTATTACTGGAAAGTGATGAAATCATTTGCTGGAGACGAAAATATTTGAGAACTATAAAACAGTACCGCAGAGAGCACAAGAAAATTTTTTATCTTGATGAGACGTGGATAAACGAAGGTTATATAGTCCAAAAAATGTGGCAAGATAAAAATGTAACAAGTGCTCGCCAAGCTTTCATAGAAGGCCTTTCGACGGGTATTAAAGTGCCTTCGGGAAAAGGGAAGAGGCTTATAATTGCTCACATTGGAAGCGAAGAAGGATTTTTAAAAGAAGGTTTGTTAAGCTTTGAGTCGTGTCGGACGGGAGATTATCATGAGGACATGAATTCGGATGTCTTCGAAGACTACTTCGGGGAAATGTTAAAATTTCTTCCAGCTGATTCGGTCGTGGTTATGGATAATGCAAGCTACCATTCAAGGCGCATAGAGAAGGTACCAACTTCAGCTTGGAGAAAGCAAGAAATTATTAACTGGCTGTCAAATAAAGGTATTCAGTTTGAGACGAATTCAATAAAGAAGGAACTACTAGCCGTAGTAAAACAACATAAATCTCGCTTCATAAAATATGCCGTAGAAGATGTAGCAGAAAAGTATAAAGTAACTGTGCTACGCCTACCGCCATATCATTGCGAATTAAATCCCATAGAACTTATATGGGCACAAGTTAAAGGATATGTTGCAAGGCACAATACCACATTTAAAATGAAAGATGTCAAGGTATTGTTTGATCAAGCCATTATGGAAATCACATCAGAAAACTGGCAAAAAGCAATCCAGCATGTTTTAAAAGAGGAAGATAAAATGTGGGAACTGGACAACTTGGTCGATCAGGTGGTTGACCCTATAATTATAACACCAGGGGATGATGACAGTTCTTCAGATAAAGACTATAGTGATGTAGAATTGTAATAACGTATCCAGTAAAGTTTTTGTAGTTTTTGTGAATAAATTGATTTAAACTCCCCACAAGTGTTTCAATATGTAAAGTTCATTCGTGTGTGTTTGTGAGTATTTCCCGATTTCGGTTCGTATATATTTTATTGTTACATTTTATATTTTTTTAATAACACTGTTCTGCTGTATTACATTTTTATTTCCTTTAATATGATTTTTAAGAATGCATATTCTTTTGTCAATTAACCCACTAGCGCGCCTCTGGCTCAGTGTTTATCTGTCGATAACAATGGACTAATCCCTTAAAACAGGGTGATACCTACCTGCTCTTTATGAAACGACAGAATTTTGCAATGCGGACGGAATTTATTGACGGATTATTGACGGATTACCCTGTAACGCTTTTGAATACTTCATGAGATTTTATTACTCTACACTCATTAGAAATAGATTATAGTTGATTGATAGCGGTTTGTATATATCTGGTAAGTGTTAGAACATTTTTCCCTTGAGAAAATATGACGAGATCATCAGAATATAAGCGTGCTTTTACTAATGAATTAAAGGATTTAGAGATATCATTAATCGCAATAAGGAACAATACTACGATTAGTGTAGATCCTTGTAGGATACCATTAATTTGTGTTGTTGGCTCTGAACAAATATTATCTACACGAACTTTAAACTCACGAAATATTAGAAAATTTTTTTATAAACTTAAGGATGTTACCTTTGATTGACCATCTGGATAAGTTTTGTAATATGTCGGATCTCCAAATTGTATCATACGCATGGGTTATGTCAAAGAAAACTGCTGAACACTCTTGATTGCATCCAAATGCTTCGTGAATTTCGGATTCTATATCAACTAGATTATCTAAAGTAGACCTTGATTTCCTGAAACCACTTTGAATAGGGGTCAGAAGTTGTTTGTCTTCTAGATAACACAGTAGTCTATTGCTTACTATTTTTTCCAGAATTTTACATATCTAACATGTTAGCGAGATCGGTCGATAAGACTCCTGGTCTGATTTTCTTCTTCCCTGCTTAAGGACTGGAATAATAATTGACTGGTGCCAACTATTAGGAAACACATTTTTTGTCCAGATAAAATTGTAAACTTTTAGAAGGTATTGTTTACCTTCTTCGGGTAATGATTTTAAAAAGGCAACTGTAATGTTATCAGGTCCAGGACTGGTATCTTTTGTACAATTTAATGAATATAGTAACTCATCCATTGAGAGTTCAACGTTAAGAGGAGAATTAGTATGATCTTCTAAATCTATATAAGTGTTCTCTAAATTTTGTTTGTGTATTATGGAATTTGTAGAGATAATGTCATTCCTGGAGTGTCTTTGATACGTATCAGCAAGTATAGCAGTTATTTGTTCTTTCCTCGAGCAAGTAAGATTGTTATGTTCTAGATAATGGATTGTATTGAATGATTTTTTTCCATTCATTTTATTAATCATTTGCCAAACTTCGGAAATAGGATTAGATGAATGTAGGGACGAGACATACGCTTTCCATGCTTCTTTTCTGCTTTTCTTTAATATATATCTACAGTAGGCTCGCTTTTGCATAAATTCGAGTTGGTTTTGGAATGTGGGGAATTTTTTAAATTTGTAAAAAGTTCTTTTTGACTCTCTGATTGCCATCTTACATTCCTGGTTCCACCAAGGGACTGGAGGATGTTTTTTTGGGAAATTTATAAAACCTACGGACAATTCTGCAGCTGTTGTTATAAGCTGAACAAACCTGGAAACTATAGAATTAATATTTGCACGGTCATCACTAGGAAGACTTAGCTCTGATATGGACTTTATGTGACTGGGTCACATAAAGTTAAATCAATTGCTAAACCTCCACCTGTACAGATTAAGTTTAGTTATAATTTAGTCACCTAAAATAATTCGTGGTTAAGCAATTTGATTAAAAAGGTCTAATAGTTCGCGAGCTGAAGGATCAGTACCAGGAGAAATGTATATATTGCAGATGTTTATTTTTTGAGGTCCTTTCAAAGTTATTGCTGTAGCCTCCAATTGTGTATTTAAATCAATTATTTCTGAATCATATTGGTTATGTACATAAATAGCTGTCCCTCCACTAACCTGGTTTGCATTAAGTCTCTTTTTAATATATGATGTGCAGTTTTTTAGTTTGTAAAATTTCTGCTATTTAAAGTGTGTCTCTTGTAGACATATTATGGGCGGTATGAATTTGGACATTAGTAATTTTAATTCTTCTAGACGGGTGTAAAACCCGTTCAGATTCCACTGAATTATGGAGTTGAATTTTTAATTAATAGGTGTATCACTGCAATCTGTAGAGGAATAGTCATCCTGTAGTTTACAAAGTTTCTTCCTTAGTCTTGTACATCGTATTTTCAAGTATCTTTGTGATAGCACTGGGTGAAGTTTTTTTAGGAGATCTATTAACCCTTCGATATCTTCCGTGTATGTTTTAGCAATACTAAGCGGATCTGCAGCTCCATGGGTGTTTTCAAGTAAATCTATTATCTCTTCTTGACTTAAACAGCTACTGTTTGACTTATTTTGGAAAAAATCAACTGTACAGTTAGTAAGATCTTCAGATAAGTTATGGTGGGTTTGGATGTCTGTTTTTGTTCTCTTGTGTTTTTTATTGGGTTTTTTAAAAGGATTTCCACCCTCCGGTTCAGGAGAATTTGTTATATCACAAGCATTTCTTTTAGGTGTTTGAGCTTCTGTTTGAGTTTCATTTATAGTTTTATTTATTTTACCAGGTTCAGAAGCATTACTTTTAGACGTTTGTACTTTTGTTTGAGTTTCTATTTTAGTTTCATTTATTTTATCCGGTACCGTTTCCATTGTTTGGGAGTTATCGAAAGAGGTAGAGTTTTTGATGTGGGTGAAGCGACGGTTTCAGTAGGTTGTGGATTACTGATTTGTTTGGTAAGTACGGGAGAATGTACTGTAGTTTGAGTTGTATTTTGTTGTGAAATAACAGTCTGGTCACATTGTGATTGAGAAATGTGTGTTGTATTGTGATCGGTGGATTGATTATTATGATTTGGGCATCGAGATCCTAAATGATCAGTTTGTTTACAAATAAAGCATGTTTGTTTTTCTAGTGAGAGAAATATTCGATAGTTCGATTTATCATGGTTAATTAGTATTGAATGAGGGATATTTTCAAGATTTGTAGTGGCTATATATGTAAAATTTCGAAAACTAATGACATGTCTAAAACTAGGATTTGATGTTCCGATCCGTAAAAAATCTATTGGTGTTATTTGATAGATTCCTATCTTTTTGAGTTTATTTTCTATTACGGTATGTGGTATAGAAGGAGATACATTAGAAATAATTAGTTTTTCGTTTGGACTAATTAGTTTTCTAGATTGGATACGATGTTGGTTTACTATTATTATCCCATTGTCTGTTTCCAAAAATTTTTGAACAATATTTTCAGTTGAAGTAGATGCATATACGATCATTAACAATTCTGGATATTTCAAGTATATTTTTGGGGTCAAATAAGTTGGCTACAGCATTCAGGTAATCCTCGATTTTTAAATTTGGAACTGTATTTATTACAATTGCTTGTTTTTTGGAAGGAAATATGTTGGTAGGTTCATTTAAAACTGTTGAATATAACTGGTGCAGTAGTATCATTTTTGGGGGTTTCTTGTTGTGAAAAAACATTTGATGATGAAGCTTGGTTCATGTTGATCTACGGAACCTGAGTACGGTCCTCGCACCAATACGAAATCATTGATAATAACTCGATGTAATTAAATAAATTAAATTACTTACAGTTAATGACCAAAAGTATCAACAATAAATAATTATTTGTCAATAATTTACACTTTACTACACTTTTAGCTTTCAATGTTTTTAAACAAAACCACAAAAACTAGGTGCGACTAAGGTAATTAGGTGTTGCTTCGTTGAACGCTCGAAGTCAAATCAACATTTTATATTCTGTGAGTAGAAATGAGACAAAATTTAAAAATACTTCGTGAATAATTTCATACATGCGCAAAGATACAGCGAACGAACTGTAACTACCATGCGGTCCATATATATGGAATAAATTAATTTTTAGCGTTATTATGTACTATCTGAAAAAGCCTGAAACAGGTCGATTTTTATTCTTAAATTGACAATATACAGTATGAAAATATCGTCCCCTTCCAGCACCTCCTCTGAATTATAAGCAACCCCTCGAAAATTTTAAATAAAAAAGGGGGTCATGTGGCGCCTTGTTAGAAAGGGATTTTAGTCCTGTGTTCAGCAATATAAAGTTTTTTGAGTTTGTACAATCATAACTGAGACAATTAATTTTTACAATTAAATTAAATGTTCAACTTGACCACCATTATTCACTTCTTGACAATAACCGAGGCGATTTTGGAATTCTCGTACAACATTTTGTATAACCTCGGGGGTTATTTTGTTAGTTTCTATCGTTATCCTAACTTTTAAATCATCAATATTACCGTGTCTATTAAAATATACTTTAGAAATAATCATGCATTTTCGTATCTGTTCTGCTAAATATTAGATAAAAAACTTTGAAGATAATAAAATATTAGTCAAAAAGCCAAATAAACAATTGATATGAATCTAGTAGGCTGCTGTCATTTAGGTATTTAAAGTTACTAAAAGACGTCAGTATAATATTTGTGCGCGTATTAAATTTAATTAGGGCCCATTTATCCGAGACTCAAAGAATAGACATTTTAATTATGATGGGTTTTGGTAATAAAACAAGAACTCAAAAGGAGGTTTGTGAAATGTTTAATAATATATGGTAAACAAGTTTCGCAGTCTACAGTTAGGAAAATTGAAAAGAAGTTTCGTTATACTGGACAGTAAAAAATATTGAAAAACCAGGTAGAAATGTTAAATTTACTAATGAAAAAAGTTAGATGTACTTCTAGGGATTGAGAAAAATCCGCATAAGACAACTCGAAAGCTGGCCTCCGTCAATGATGTAAGTAAATCATCTATTTTGAGAGTTTTGCATAAAGAAAAATACCACCATTACAAAGTTCAGTTGGTTAAGGAGTTAAATAAAGATGATCCCGATAGAAGGCGTGAATTCTGTGAAATGATGATGGACAGACTGAACGCAGATTTGCAGTTCATAAACAAAATAATTTTTTCTGATGAAGCGACGTTTCATTTAAACGGAATGGTTAACAAACTCAGAGAAAATCCTCACTTGGTGTGTGAGACTCACGCAATATCCTAAAAAAAATTAACATTTGGGCTGGTATCATTAACAATAAAATTATTGGTCCTTATTTTTTTGAGGGCACAGTTGATGGTGAGGTTTATCTAGATTTTTTTATTAACTTTTTAGTGCCTGCATTACTAAGATTTTTTCCAATCACAAAGACGGACATTCACAGTTCCAGATGCTATGAACCTTGGACTGTGGAAGTTAAATCAATCTTCACCTGTTGGCTGGCTAACCAGTCACAATGAAGATATTATAATATATGATATTTTGGATTGACCTCGCTTGCTTTGTTCATTGGTTTTCTAAACCAATCTCTGGGGGGAAATGGAGACCTTAACCACCTTTTTCTTTCATTTTTGACTTTTTAATAACAAGTTGTCACCCAAATTTATCATATTCTTCAAATGTACCGCTCTATTGCACTAGAGGTTGGTATTTTGCCCTGCTGTTCTGTCATATTTTGACCTCAAGTCCACTGTCTTGTCACGTTGTTGGCTTGGGTGTTACACCTGTTACGCGTACATACATCGTACAGACAAACCGACGAATCCATAACCGTATTTACGAACATTCTATATCTGTCAAACATTTCGATACTACTTCAGCCCTAGCCCAACATCATATTCAAACAATCCACAAAATAGATTTCGAAAAAGCAAAAACCATCGCTCCCATCTGCTCCTTCAAATCGAGAATCATTCGTGAAGCTATCGAAATCGACAAACGGCCTAACAGCTTGAACACGCGCGATGACGCAAAACGATTGCCGGCAACATGGCGACCCCTGCTTCAGCGACCTCCGCCCACACCGCTCAGGTCACGTCAGTTCAGACCACGTCAGCGCATACCGTTCACGCGCATACAGCGAGTATAAAAGCAGCCACACAGGGTAAGACCGGTTGTCACTCGACACTGAGGAGTAGGCAGATTGAGACCTCAGTGCCGAGAGACAGTTCTTGCAATACAGAACACGATACTGGTACGTCTCGAGTGAGGGGAGTAGGCAGATTGAGACCTCGAACTCGAACCGAACCGTATCACTCTTGATAATGGCTCCAAAATGGGTGCTGAAACGTCGAGTAATAAATTCTCAACGCGGTTCTTACCCGAACACTAAGTAATGTAAAAGATAAAATCTTTTAGCAAAAGCCACTATCGCTTTATTAAATTAAATGGCCAAATATATGGCCTAGGAGGACAAATTCGTTAAACTTCCCGTGCTCGAATCGGTATCAATAAAGTGTTATGATCATTTCGGCCTATCCCAGCCTCATCAGACACTTGGGCTGATACAAATTCAAACTCGGAAAGTCCAAAGAATGTCTCCTAAAACTTTACTACAACAGTAGTTAGCTTACAAAGGCGCCACCTGCTTTGGCGGCCGTGAACGAAAACGATATGATAATATCGTTTGCTGTATTCTCTGCTATGCAAAATGTGTAAAAGATAAAATCTTTTAGCGAAAGCCGCTATCGCTTTATTAAATTAAATGGCCAAATATATGGCCTAGGAGGACCAATTATACAAATAGGAGGATAAAAGATTTTATCTTTTACACATTTCGCATAGCACAGAGGATACAGAAAACGATATTATCATATCGTTTTCGTTCACGGCCGCCAAAGCAGGTGGCGCCTTTGTAAGCTAACTACTGTTGTAGTAAAGTTTTAGGAGACATTCTTTGGACTTTCCGAGTTTGAATTTGTATTAGCCCAAGTGTCTGATGAGGCTGGGATGGGCCGAAATGATCATAACACTTTATTAATACCGATTCGAGCACGGGAAGTTTAACGAATTTGTCCTCCTAGGCCATACATTTGGCCATATATATATATATATATATATATATATATATATATATATATATATATATATATATATATATATATATATATATATAAATATATAGAACAAAAAAATTAAGCGTAAATTTATGCCACACATGTAGCATATGTGGCGCCCTCTATTAGTTACATAAAAGTAAGTATAAAATTATAATTTATCCTATTTTCCATTTAACTGTAAATTTTTTTCCAAAAATATTTACAAACGTAAAAGTTATAGCGAAAAATAAAATTTTAAATTTCCACTTTAACACCCTGTATCTTTCTTAATATCAACATTTTATTAAAGCAATTTGGCTTTAATCGTAATATTTTAAAGTGTAGAATCTACTGTTTCTTTTTGTACAATAACTTAAGGACTACCCTATATATATATATATATATATATATATATATATATATATATATATATATATATATATATATATATATATATATATATATATATATATATATAAACTCCGCCTGTGGTGACTAATGGGTGGATTGAGTAGCTCAGGAGTCACCATTGCCGGTCCTAAGCCCGGGTAAAGGAGGAAGGTTGGGCAGTGGGCTAACAACCCACTCCCGGAAAAACACACTGTTATGAAACCTAAACATTTGCCTCGGAACAAGGGGAACTTTCGGAAACGACTAAAGCTACGAAACATGGACTATGCATTTGGAAGTTGGAATGTGAGGACGCTAAATAGACCAGGAGCTCAAACTGCACTTCTACAAGAACTAAAAAGATATAATCTTATGATCACTGCTCTTCAGGAGACAAGATGGCTGGGGAAAGGTGTCAGGGACACCAAAACGCACACAATTCTATATAGTGGCAAAGAACAAGGAATCAAAGAATGTGGAGTTGCATTTGTGGTAGATAATGTTTTTAAGTCAAAAATCATAGACTTCCAGGCAGTGAATGAAAGGATATGCAAACTAAGAATTCGCACCCACTTCTTCAACCTTACTATGATAAACATCTACTGCCCAACAGATGAACAAGAGCAACATACAAAGGAAAGCTTCTATCAACAGCTGGAGATAGTATATGACAACGCGCCAAAAAATGACATTAAGGTTATAATGGGTGATATGAATGCCAAAATAGGCAAGGAACCGCAGTTCTATGGCACAACAGGAAAACACTCACTTCACAATGAAACAAGCGAGAATGGGGAGTTTTTGATAAATTTTGCCACCAGTAAAAACATGGTTATAAGCTCCACATGCTTCCCACATAAAGACATACACAAAATGACGTGGATCTCACCAGATGGAACCACAACCAATCAAATTGACCATGTGATGATAGACAAAAGGGCAGCCAGTAGTATCTCTGATGTGAGAACACGACGAGGAGCATGCTGGGGATCAGACCATCTTTTACTGCAAACCAAATTTAGGTGCAGAGTTAACAGAGAAAGAAACGAAAGACAACAAAGAATAAACAAACTAGACCTGGAAAAACTGAAGACTCAGGAATGTAGAGAGAAGTTCGAGCAAGAAGTCACAAATGAGCTAAGGACACAAGAACTGCACTCCATAGAGAGCAAATGGAATAATATCAAAACAGCAGTGCTGACAGCAGCAGCGTCCACCGTGGGAAACAAGAAAAAGAAGAGAAGAGGAACATGGTTTGATGACGAGTGCAGGCAAGCGATAGAAGAAAGAAACGAAGCGTACAAAATGTACATAACAAGAAGAACACGGGAAAGACGAACATCATTTGAAGTCGCAAGACGGAAAGCAGACAAGATATGCAGAAACAAAAAGAGAGCTTATGAAAATGGACAAATAGAAGAAATGGAACAAAATTTCAAAAAAAAACGAAACTAGAGGAGCTTACGAATACCTAAAAAAGATAAAAAGTGGATATAAACCTCAAACAAGCCTATGCAAAGATGAAAGTGGGCAAATAATCAGTGACCAACAGAAAGTCACAGAAACCTGGAAGCATTATTTTCAGACCCTACTTGGAACACAAGTAGATATGGAAGATGAAATGGGTACGAACCATGTAGAAGAGAACGAAGTTGAAGTAGAAGCTCCAACCATAGAGGAAGTTCTCGAAGCTATTAAGGCCCAGAAAAACAATAAAGCCCCGGGAGTTGACGAGATTCCAGCAGAACTGTATAAGGTAGGTGGCAACCACCTATCAAGTCATATCCACGCGCTTATCAAAGAAATATGGCAAGAAGAGAAAATACCCGACGAATGGAAGAAAAGTATAGTATGCCCAATCTATAAAAAAGGAGACAAACTCCAGTGCAAAAACTACCGTGGAATTTCTCTACTATGTACAGCGTATAAAGTCCTCACGTATATTATAAACCAGCGACTCCAACCACTAGCAGAAAATATTATTGGAGAATATCAGACGGGCTTCAGACGGGGAAGATCGACAATGGATCAAATATTTACAGTCAAGCAGGTCTTGAGCAAATCGTGGGAACACGACATTGATGTTCACAACGTGTTTGTAGACTTCAAACAGGCATACAATTCAGTCAAAAGGGACAGACTATACTATATATTGGCAGAATTAGCAATACCACATAAGCTGATTAGACTCATTAAAGCCACAATGGATGAAACTCAGGCATGTGTACGAATACAAAACAACCGGACAGACTTTTTCAAAATCTCGCAGGGACTAAAGCAGGGAGATGGGCTGGCACCAACATTGTTTAACCTGGCACTGGAGTATGCGGTTAGGCAAATGCAAACTGGACGAGAAAACCTACTGACCAATAAAACGGTTCAACTGGCTGCCTACGCCGATGATATTAATATTATGAGTAGAACATCAACAGGAGCACAGGAAGCATACGCAGAGTTAAAAACACAAACGAAAAGGCTAGGTCTGGAAATTAACACAGAAAAAACAAAAATAATGGTACAGACGAGAAGAAATATAATCCCACAAAACATTATGCATGAAGATGACATTGAAACGGTTGGAAAGTTTACATACCTGGGAGTAGAAATATATGCCGATGGAGCAGAGGATGGAGAAATACGAAAAAGGATAACGCAGGCAAACAAAGCTTATTTTGCCCTCTCCCATATATTTCGGTCTAAAAGTGTCCACCGAAATACAAAGATGAGAATCTATAAAACTTTAATTCGGCCAATAGCATGTTATGGCAGCGAAGCATGGGTCCTGAAAGAAACATCCAAAAACAAACTCGACACATTCGAAAGAAAAGTACTGAGGAGAATACTAGGACCTGTGAGGGAAAACGGAATCTTCAGAATTCGATATAACAACGAGCTCTATCAACTGTATAAGGAAACACCCCTGTCAGACTTCATTAGAATACAAAGATTGCAATGGGCCGGACATGTGATACGAATGGGAGAGGATAGGCTACCAAAACGAGCACTGAACGCCAGAACGCAGGGAAAGAGACCAGTTGGAAAGCCAAGAAAGCGCTGGGAAGACACAGTAAGCAGCGACGCACAAGCACTTTTAGGAGTCCGTGTATGGAGAAGAGCAGCCACAGACAGACAAGGGTGGAGGCAAAAAATAAAGGAGGCCAAGGCTCATTTTGGGCTGTAGTGCCGTAGAAGAAGAAGAAGATATATATATATATATATATATATATATATATATATATATATATATTTATATACATTATATATATATATATATATATATATATATATATATATATATATATATATATATATATATATATACATCATACTATCATTTTCGCATCGATACATTATGCTTTTTCCATCAATTTAACATCGTCTTGCAAAGTAGCATCTGTATATCGACGCTACTTTACAAGACCTTAATAACTTTTTTCCTGTACTTGTTAAGAATTTTAACCATCTCATTGATTAGAGTGTTGATACCGTGTTAATATTTTAAAATATCCGCTTTCTCTTTTTATCCCTTACTGAGTTATACAAGTTTATTCCAGAAAATGTTTGAGTCTAAAATGATGGTACAGTGAAAATATTATATATATTTAGTTCAGGGTTTTACCGTTTACTCGCTGCCATTATATACATGAAAATGTATATCCCACTTTCATTATCAATCATTTTAGCATCAGAAATTTGGCATCGCTGTTGAATATAATATTACCCACAATGAAATAGTAAATTTAAGAATATATATATATTCTTTTCATCCACAAATCATTCTGGCATCATGGTTGGTTAAAAGTAACGGGATATGATATATTGCAACTACCTATGGTATCTTCGCTCCAATTGCTCCAGTCGCGACGTACAGCCCCTCAAATGATAGGATTTAACCAATAAAATACAATAAGACAGAAAAATCAAATATAGCAGCATGTCAAAAAGGCCTTAATTATATATCTTCGTTTCTATAAGTCCAATCGTGACGTACAGTATCTCAAATGACAGGATTTAACGAATTAAAAACAATGAAATAAAAAAAATTAAATACAGCAACATGTCAAAAGGGCCGTAGTCACGTATCTTTGGTCCTATTAGTCCAATCGTGACGTATAGTACCTCTAATGATAGGATTTAACATAAAGAATACAATGGGATACAAAAATCAAATACAGAAAAATGTCAAAAGGGCCTTAGTTGTGTATCTTTAGTTCTATTATTCCAATCATGACGTAAAGTACCTCAAATGAAAGGATTTAACAAATAAAATACAATGAGGTATAAAAATTAAATAAAGTAGCATGTCAAAATGGTATTAGTTATGTATCTTCGGTCCTATTAGTACAATCGTGACGTACGATACCTCAAATGATAGAATTTAACTATTAGAATACAATGAGATAGAAATCAAATACAGCAAAATATTAAAAGGGCCTTAGTTACGTATCTTCGTTTTTATTAGCCCAATCGTGACGTACAGTACCTCAAATGATAGGATTTAACCAATCGAATACAATAAGATAGAAAAATAAAATACATCAGCTTATCAAAAGTGCCTTAGTTATGTATCTGCGGTCCCATTAGTCCAATCGTGACGTACAGTACCTCAAATGGTAACATTTAACCAATAGAATACTACGACGTAGAAATCAAATACATCAACACGTCAAAAAGACCTTAGGTATATATCTTTGCTCCTATATATGTTATGTCAAAAGAGCCTTAGTTGCGTATCTTGGGTCCTATAGGTCTAATCAGGATATATGGAGCCTAAAATGATAGGATTTAACGAAGATAATACGATAGTGGAGAGAAATTCAACATGGCTGCATCTAATAACACCTTAAACTGGCAGCAATAAAACGAATTTACGCACAGAGGTATGTGGCATATTACGTGACAGGATTTAGCGAATACCATACATTACGTCATACATCTTTTTGCATACGTCCACTTTTAGTTAACTACTTAGTATGTATTCAGTACTTAGCTTTACGGTGTTGAGGCATGGACTCTTAAACAGAAGAATGTTACAAATCTTGAAAGCTTTGAGATGTGGTGCTACTGCCGTATACTAAAAATAAGTTGAGTGGATAAAATTACAAATGAAGGGGTAATACGTAGAATACATAACGATCCAGAAGTTATACTGAATATAAAGAAGAGAAAACTTAAACACTTTGTCCACCTGATGAGTTAGTGATGAGTGAATTATTCAAAAGAGCAGTAAATAAAATTAGAATCGCCCTAATGATATCCAATCTCCGATAGGAGAGGCACTCAAAGAAGAAAATATGAAAGACTCGAAAAATCTCCAACGTTCACTGTTAAACATATTCCTCCCGTTCACTGCACACATTTACTGCTCCTTGACGCTGTGACGAGAATGAGATAGGATTTAACAAATAAAATGACAGAAAACTAAACAAGACAGTGCTTCGTAGAACGTGAAATAGCTTCAAATTATATGATGGCCATAGACGTTTCTTTAATACCCAGCAAACGACTCGCTTTGTAAAGTTACATAGGCGGGATCTGTGCGAGAAAAAGTCGATTATTCGTTTTATAATCCAAAGGGGACCATAAAATGTTCAACGTGAAAATGTGACATAATGTAACGTTATGACAAATCTTTTTTCTCCCGCACGGGTGCATGCCTGTGTACCTATGCAAGGGGAGTCGTGCATAACCTTTAAGTTGATCGTAATACATAACTGCAACAACAAGTATGTAGACGGTTTGGGTTAGTATATACAGTGCATTCCGTACGTTTTTTAAACATGATTAGGAAATTGTTGACTGGAGGCTATTAAAGAAGTTCTTAAAATTTTTGCGGGTCACCCCCTTTTCTGTAAATGGAGTGAATATTGTTATCCGTTTAATTTTTTCCCCAGTTGAATAATTCCTGCTGGTATTTGGTCTAAGCTTACTTCTTTTCCCCATTTAAGCTGTTTCATAGCTAATTCTACTTCCTCTTTATAGTACCCTGTTCACCTGGCAATTTCGGACTATTTCATCTCTTATAACATAAAACAGTTGTTTCAGATATCTTTATCGCGTTTCCTTTTTTAATGCATGAATATACTGCCGTTTTCATCTTTTACTATTTCATATGGAGCTACACGATTAACAATTCCAAATCAAGAAAACACAAGTAACACTCCGAATTATATTATACAACTGATAGTCGAAAAATGAAGAGCAAGAGTTAGATGACCAAGAAGCCGAAATCTTAATGACGAACACAAATATAATCGACTAATCAGACAATTAAGATCAGCGCTACATGACGCACGCAATGCCACATTTGAACACTACATTAGTACATTGTCTAAAGAAGATCATTCAGTGTGGATACCAACAAAAACACTTAAAGAGACCTGAACAACACAACCCACAAATTAAGAAAGATGACGTTAGTTGAGGAAGATCAGACCAGGAAAAAATGTCAACATTTTCAGAATACCAGATAATAATAATGAAGCAATAGAACACTGAAAACTTTTGTTTTTAACTGTACGCCCGTCGTGAATGACATACCATTTTTTAAATAACACTTAATATTGCACTTTTTTAGTGTATTTATTTCATGTTTCAAGATAATTCTTTTAGGAATATATTTATTTATAACATACGGTCTTATGGTCTTATTACGGCTTTCAGATTATACGACATAAATGTATCTTGTACCGCACTGCTAATTAAGAATTATGTTTGTAATGCGATAAGAGATCCGGATATACGAGACACCAGTGACTCATGCCGCACTGATAAAAATCCGACAGGAATCTGCATTTCTATAAAAAAAATAGATTAATTTGTTTTGTGTATTAATTTAGTTTAGGTCGAACAAGAGTTGCAGTAAAAGATTTTTTTAAATATAGAGTGTAAACCATATTTCCAATGCTTTATGAAAGAGAACCAGTTTATAATATTCTGGACGACGTAATAACACCTTATTTTAGAATATTGGTCGATGAATTGAAATCATTGTTCAAGAAACGAATTATTCATGTGCAGATGTTTTACTCTAAAAACATGTAAAACTAAAATCTCGATTAAAAAAGTTGCAACCAGTTACTCTCGATGAAATTTAACCCCATTATTGATTTTACGAGTGATAAAATGAGTCGACAAAAGACCAGTTTTAATCCTTGCAACATTTAAACATAATAGTTGTATCTTGGTTTAATCAAATAAAAAGAAAAATTATACACAAGTACTAAACCCACAAATTATTCTCGATTATAACTTGGTGAAAAAGAGTGTTGATTTTAGTGATCAAGTAGCTTCTTACCAAAGCCCAATACGCAAAATTCTGAAGTGGTACCGGAAAGTGGTAATAGAATTAATATTTAATACCGCAGTAGTCAATGCTTAGTTGCTAAATAATAGAAAACGTAAAAAAAGCGACAACCTATCCTTGAGTTCAGACTGGAGTTCGCGAAGGCATTTACAAATAAAGAAATGTTGTAACCCTCATGACCAGTTACACTCAAAAATACCATCTAAGGCAAAGCGATGTAGATAATACAAAGAGAAGAAAGTGTACAAGATGTTACAAACTTTTAAGAAGAAGCATGACTAGTAGAAAGGCCGATAGAAAAGTTAAAAAAGTTAAAACATACTCTGAAGAATGTGATGGCAAAACTGAAATATATCTAGTGTGCTTCAATGAAGCACATTAAAAAACAATTTTACTTATACAGGAACTATTATTGAGTAAAAACGTATTGTGGCTCAAGTGGCCTTATAGTATTGGAAGTCGTAAGTTGATAGTTTCCAGTAGAACGTTTTTATTGTTAATTACCTCCGTAAAAGTGAGTTATAGTATTTATAAAGAATTGGATGTAAATAATATGCCTTCGACATCTAAAAAAGGTAGATCTGAACATAAACGTAGATTGACCACTGCTGAATTACAATTATTGTTAGAAGCATCGGGCGAGGACGATGTGGATTAAATGAATGGTGGAAGTGACTGACAAAATACTTGCACAAAGTCGTTCAGAAAAATCGAGGATTGCGTTCTGGAAAGAGACAACACAAACAGAATTTAAGACTTTTCTCGAGCTTATGTTCCATATGGGGACAATTAAAATGAACCGTCTGCATGACTACTGGAAAAGTATAGGTAACTATAATAGTGTTAACTTGACTAGACAATTGTTCATAGCCCATATGAAGAAATAACCGAATCCTCACTTGTCAAAGAAACTAAAAAAACGTTAAGTGGTCTAAAAACTAAAAAGTCCCCTATTCAAACTGGTTTTTAATAAAAAATTTAATAATATGTTAAAAGTTTTTTTAATATACCCTAAAACTGAAAGCGCAAAGAATCGATTGCAAGTTACAAAATACTTATAGTCATACGAGTTTGGACAAGTACAGTTGTTTAAATAATTGTGTTCAAGATAGTGGCTGCATAATTATTAAAAAGGGGAAATGTCAAGGTTGCCAATAGCAACTAATAATTTATCTGTATCATCTCTGTGTGTGTCAAGCGAGAATAACAAAGTCAGACCTTGAAATTCATTTTGTATAATTTTATTATAAGAATTTTTCACATTACGAATAGATAAAACATCAGATCATATCTAAGAAAAAGAACAAAACAAACATTGGTCCTTAAAGCTTCGGATATTTGTGCTATTCCACGCCATACAATCTACAAGATCAGCCGACAACGTTGAACGAGACAGTCGCAGAAATACATCGAGTGCTCCTTTGCCCCAGGCTTCAAGTCAAGTATATAATCCGATTGAACACATACTGACGATTTCACTGGACGGGACATCGAATCATCAAAAATCAGGGAAGTGAGCTTTTGTTCCTTACTTATCTGCCTTTCATTTTAATTTCCTAACTTAGACTTCTTCAATCTTGAAATTTATTGTTCATTGTTAGTTTACTTTGACACATAATAGTTAAAACATTTAAATTTGAATTAAAATGGGGGATTTGCCTACGTTAAAAAAGATAAGAGCATCTCTTAAAGCGCGATTAACCTCATTTATTAAATTCATTGATAGGGACTCAACCCACGGTGAGATGAATGAGCCAACTCGCGCTGAAATTGAATTGCGCATCGAAAACGCGAATAGTATTCATACTCAATATCAAGAAACCCAATTAAAAATAGAAAGTTTACTGGACGCAATAACTGAGGAAGAAATAAATTACAGAGAAACGTTCGAAACATCATTTTATTCAGTTATAATTAAGGCAAAACAACTGTTGACAACAACCTCAGCTAGTGCCTCCAGTACATCTAGTCCTACTAGTGAACATTTTGCATCCAATCATACATATACAACCTCCAATATAAAACTTCCTTCTATTGAATTGCCAAAATTCAGTGGCAACATAGAAGAATGGTTAGATTTTCATGACTTATTTGATTCGTTAGTTATAAAAAATAATAGTATATCTGAAATACAAAAATTACATTATTTAAGAGCATGCATAACAGGTTCTGCTGAGAGAGTCATTGCTTCTATACCTCTCTCTGCTTCTAATTTTACTGTTACATGGAATCTTTTGGTTGAGAGATATTCTAACAAGGAATTGTTGTTGCATAACCATATTAAAGCCATCTTCAATTTAAAGGCAATCAATAAAGAAGGTTCATTTTCAATCAGAAGTTTAATTGATAAATTTTGTAGCAATCTTAGAGCTTTGGAGGCATTAAAACAACCAGTCGAACATTGGGATGCCCTTCTCAAATATATTCTTTTGGAAAAATTAGATTCTGAATCTGTGAAAGAATGGGAGAAGGCCAACAATGGTAAAGTCAGTCCAGTTTCGGACCTCATATATTTCCTAAAAACGAAGGCAGATACTCTAGAAAGATATAGTCTAAATAAACCCAATATTCAAGGGACTTCTGTCAATAATCATGTCAAATTCAGACACAACAGTACTAAGGCTCTTGTAAGTACAAAATCTTCTTTTCTTTCTTGTCCTTTATGCAACCAGCAACACAAACTGGTTCACTGTAGTCAATTTCATTCATTAGACATTCCTGCCCGTATCAATAAAGTACGTAGATTTAAATTATGCTTGAATTGTCTGCATTCTGGACATCAACAAGCTACGTGCAAATATGGCGAATGTAAGAAATGTAACCAGAAACATCATACTCTTCTCCATGAATTTATTGAAAATCCACTAAATCCATTGCCTCAGTTTAATGATCAAGTAGTTGCTTCTCAGAGTAGCCCTCAGACACTTTCTAATACTTCTCAAAATCAACAAATCCTTCTATCAACGGTTGTTGTCCAAGTTCGTGACCATTTAGGGGTTGCTCATAATTGTAGAGCTCTTTTAGATAGTGGAGCTCAATCTAATTTTATCACATCAAGTTTAGTTGATTTGCTGGGTATTTCAAGGGAGCAGGTTAACATTTCTGTAGTGGGTATCGCTCATGTTTCTTCTAAAATAAATCACAAATGTAATATTGTTATTAACTCTTTACAATCTATATATTCTTTCCCCCTAGAGTGTTTAATCATTCCACAAATATGTGGACAACTTCCAGTTTGTCAAATTGATGCATCTTCGTTACCCATACCTGCAAATATTCGTTTATCAGACCCAAATTTTCATACTCCTTCGGAAGTAAATATTCTGATCAGTGCTAGTATTTTTTGGGACCTGCTATGTGTGGGTCAGGTCAAGTTAGGTCCTGAAAAACCCATACTTCAGAAAACTAGATTAGGGTGGATCATTTCTGGTCCTTTAATAAATACCAGGGTGAATAGTCAGCAATCTACCATATTTGGATTATCACACAATATCGAAACTGACGACCTTTCTAGGTTTTGGGAGATTGAGGAGTGCTCAGGTACTAAACTTCAGTCTCCAGAAGAGTTATTGTGCGAGGAGCACTTCAAATCAACCTTTAGGAGAAATTTGGATGGTCGGTTCATTGTGTCCATTCCTTTTAAGTCACAGGTTGACTCTTTGGGAGAATCCAGATCAATAGCTCAAAGAAGGTTCTATAGCTTAGAAAAAAGGCTTCTTAATGATCCTATCATGAAGGAGCAGTATGTTGCATTTATGGAGGAATACTTGTCTTTAGGCCACATGTCAAGAGTTACTGATTGTACTTTGCCAGTACATAGTTATTACTTTCCTCATCACGGGGTGATGAAGCAGGACAGTCTCACTACAAAACTCAGAGTAGTGTTCGATGGTTCCTGTCCGTCATCATCTGGTCATTCGCTCAACGATCTTCAGATGGTAGGTCCCGTCATGCAGAATGATTTGATATCTATCCTGTTGAGATTTAGAAGGTATCCATTTGTTGCATCTGCGGACATTGCCAAAATGTACCGCCAAATTCTTATTGATGATACTCAACGGTGTCTCCAAAGAATCTTATGGAGAAATCATCCGAAAGATCCTCTTCACTCATATGAATTAAATACAGTTACTTATGGCTCTACGTCAAGTAGTTATCTAGCCACTAGATGTCTCTATCAGCTATCATTAGAGCATTCTGATACATTCCCTCAAGCTTCTAAAATCATAGCTGAAGACTTCTATGTTGACGACTTGTTAACTGGTTCTGATTCGTTAGAGGACTTAATCCTTAATTGTAAACAAGTCTCTGAAATTCTTTCAAAAGGTTGCTTTCCACTTAGAAAGTGGATGTCAAACAATTCTTCATTTCTTAAGTCCATCCAGGAATCTATTTCATTAGACACTCCCTTCCTTTTTGGTGCCAATGAAAACACAAAGACACTTGGGTTACAATGGTGCCCTAGTTTAGATTCATTGTCCTATTCTATTGATTCAAATGTTACTCCCAAAATTATCACTAAAAGATCAATACTTTCTGGTATTGCTCAAATATTCGACCCTTTAGGTCTCTTAAGTCCATCAATCATTAAAGTCAAAATCCTTATGCAACTCCTTTGGTTAGAGAAGTTAGACTGGGATGAAGGAGTGCCATTGCATATTCAGTCTGAGTGGTTATCTTTCAGAGATCAGTTGCATGAGTTGAATAAATTGCAAATTCAAAGAAATGTAGTTCTCCCTAATTCTGTTCTTATTGAAATGCACGGATTCTGTGACGCAAGCGAAGTTGCTTATGGCGCAGCCATATATATTCGCAGTGTTGATAAAAAGGGTAACATTTTTATAAATTTACTTTGTGCTAAAAGCAAAGTAGCA
Organism: Diabrotica undecimpunctata; assembly: GCF_040954645.1. Classification (NCBI taxonomy): domain Eukaryota; kingdom Metazoa; phylum Arthropoda; class Insecta; order Coleoptera; family Chrysomelidae; genus Diabrotica; species Diabrotica undecimpunctata. The sequence continues at coordinate 16,840,139 of NC_092813.1, forward strand.
CCTGTAAAGAAGCTGAGCATACCTCGCCTGGAACTTAGCGGAGCTTTGATCTTATCACGTCTTTCTAAAATGGTTATTACTTCTTTGAATATTCAGTTCAATAAGATTTTTCTGTGGTCTGACTCAACCATTACCTTGGGCTGGATAAAAACTTCGTCACATGTACTAAAAACTTTCGTTGGTAATCGTGTTTCAGAAATTCAGTCCAACACAGATCCCGAAAATTGGAGACATGTACCTACGGATTGTAACCCTGCTGATTTACTCTCTCGAGGAATTGAACCTCAGGTTCTAAGCTCTTGTTCATTTTGGTGGCACGGCCCATCATTCTTGCTAGATTCTCCTGAAACTTGGCCAGTTCAAGTATCTTTTGATAAAGAAAAACTTCCAGAGTTTAAAACTATTAGCAACCAATTTATGATAGTTTCGTCTACTCCATTATTTGATTTTGAAAAATATTCGAGTTTTTCAACCTTGGTAAGGTCAGTGGCTTACTCTTTGCGTTTCTACTACAATTCTCAACGAAAGAACAAGGCCACTCGTGTTTTGGGGCATTTAACCACGCAGGAGATTAACAATTCTACCCTTACTCTAGTTAAGTTGGTACAAGCTGAAGGTTTCCCATCTGAGATTCAGTGCTTAAGAAGAGGTAATGCAGTTTCTTCTAAAAGCAGAATCTTATCACTTAATCCCTTTTTAGATCCAGAAGGATTACTCAGGGTCGGTGGTAGATTAAGGAATTCAAACTTTTCTTATCAAAAGAAACATCCTATTCTAATTCAATCTAATCATAAGTTTACTATTCTATTTTTCCGTCAAGAGCATTTCAAGCTGTGCCATGCAGGACCTCAACATCTCCTAGCTCACGTGCGTGAGAAATATTGGCCTTAACATGGAAAATCATTGGCTAGGAGAACGGTTCGCGAATGCTTGCGTTGCTTTCGCTTCAATCCCGATCAAGTTAATCCCATCATGGGAGATCTTCCCCAATCAAGAGTCACCCCCTCATTTCCATTTGCTGTTACAGGAGTTGATTATGCTGGTCCATTTGCCCTCAGAACTAGTCGTCATAGGGGTGCTTCTTCATATAAAGGTTATATTAGTTTATTTGTTTGCCTATCGACAAAGGCCATTCATTTAGAGGTGGTAACGGATCTTTCCACCGAAGCCTTTATGGCGGCAATAAATCGATTTATAGCTAGAAGGGGCAAACCCTGTCAGATGATGAGTGATAACGGAACCACATTTGTGGGTGCCAACAATTCTTTGTTGGAATTGGGTAAATTTTTGAAAACCAATGGTAATAAATTCCCTGATATGTGTGCTAAATCTGATATAAATTGGAAGTTCATACCGGCTCATTCTCCTCATTTTGGCGGTCTCTGGGAGGCTGGAGTCAAATCGGTGAAGGCTAACCTCAAACGAGTTATGACAGATACGAAATTAGATTATGAAAGATTTGTTACATTACTAACTCAGATTGAAGGAGTATTAAATTCTCGTCCTTTGAGTGCCTTGTCTTCTAACCCTTCTGATCTTTTGCCTTTGACACCAGCTCACTTTCTCATTGGAAGAGCCATGGATTCCGTTCCAGAAATAAATCTATCAAACTCATCCATTACCAGTTTGTCTAGATTCCAGCAGTTGCAGCAACTTCGCCATCATTTTTGGAAACGTTGGTCTCTGGAATACATCTCCGAATTGCAAGAACGGAAGAAATGGAAAGTCAACCAATCTAAAATTCAGACTGACACACTCGTCCTCATCAAAGAAAGAAATTTACCCCCTTTAAACTGGTGTCTTGGGCGCGTAGAAGTTTTGCATCCCGGCGCTGATGGAGTTACACGAGTGGTTACCATAAGAACTTCAAAAGGACTTATAAAGCGAGCTGTTACAAACATTTGTCCACTTCCGGTTCCTAGTGATCAAAGTGAAGGTCACGTCTTAAGTTCTAGAACTGTTAATGCGTCTTAGTTAAAGAACATTTGTTTGATTTTTAAACTTAAAAGTTTATAATAATTATTGAAGATGTATTTGTTTATTTTTATTGCATGTAATGCATTTCCTCATTTACTTGCTTACCTGTTAAATTGAAAGCGATCCTTTCAAGGTGGGGGGCATGTTCAAGATAGTGGCTGCATAATTATTAAAAAGGGGAAATGTCAAGGTTGCCAATAGCAACTAATAATTTATCTGTATCATCTCTGTGTGTGTCAAGCGAGAATAAAAAAGTCAGACCTTGAAATTCATTTTGTATAATTTTATTATAAGAATTTTTCACATTACGAATAGATAAAACATCAGATCATATCTAAGAAAAAGAACAAAACAAACAAATTGCTTTCTGTGATAAACAAATTGAATAAATTGTAAAATATTTTTTGATCTGCTTGATATTTAGCACACTTTAATAACTCATCAATTGCCATGATTTCAAGTAGCTATATTATCTGTCGTTAGTCACAAAACAAAGTTATTAACATTTATAAATTACTACAAACATATAATATCTTAGAGTTTATGGTTTTTTGGCATTATCTCAATTATTTATGTATTTAAATTTGGTATTTCTCTACACAGAAAACTTTTTATGGTCTACAACTTTTATTTAAATTATTTTTCTTTAGAATGTATACAAAACGTTTTATAAGCAAAATTTTTTATTTTGCCTTTTAAGATTGTTTAAGAAAATAAAGCAAAATCAACTGTACGTCTTTACGAATTTTTCGTCGGCTACCCCTCATACTATTTAGATTTTAAATTTCTGTAAGATTTTTTAAAACTATTTAGCGAGGTTCCGTTAACTACTTTCTTATGGCATGGTCAAAGTCAAATATTATTTTTTTATGTGATTATGCCACAATTATTGGTCGACATTGAGATGAAAATTACATTTTTAATTAACTAATATTTAACGATACGATTTCCAATATTTAACTTTGTTTATTGTACAAATTATGTAAAAATGTGTATACACATTTTGTACAAAAAACGTTTCTTGAGAACGATTTCCTGAATTGAAATCAAAATGTTAAACATTAAATAATTAAAAATGTGATTCTCCAATCACAACCAATATTTTTGACCTAATCCCATAAAAATCTAATATTTATCTTAAACTATTCACTGATAGCTTCGATTAAACAGCTTGGAAATTGAAATATGTAAGATATTCCTCTACACAACTCTCTGGGAAAAAATATCTAAATTGAATAAATATAACAACTGAACGTTGATATAAAAAAACTAGTTGGTTGACCCCAGCCGGTCGGCAGGTAGTTTCAATGTCTTCGTTTGAACTTCGACCCAAAACCGATCGATATTTTTATGTTTTCAAATATTATTTAAGTATTAACACTGGCAACATATATTGGCTTTAAAATGATACCAAATACAGTAATTTTACCTCCCAATGTTAAAATGATGGTTTGATGTAAAAAATTTAATTTATAAAAAATCGGATTATTGAAAAACCGACAACGGTGCCAAGCCTACAAAGATGCACTAAACGAACATACACGACTTATAAATAGAAAATGATAGCATTTCTTGGTGATGCTAAATGACTGCAACGTGAAAAGAGCTTAAAACGATAGTGGGATGTATATATATATATATATATATATATATATATATATATATATATATATATATATATATATATATATGTATATATATATATATATATATATATATATAGTATATATATATATATATATATATATATATATATATATATATGTATATAGAAAAGAAATTTAATCTTTGCAGATAAGTTAAATAGTAAACTCTTAAATATTGGGGAAATCTGCAAGAAAGACTCTAATAAGTATCAATTGTTTCGCCGAAGGCCTTCGCCAAAGAGAATTAATTTGGCTTCTTCAGGGCTGAAAGAGAATAAATTATAATTAGCTACCTACCATATATTATCTATTAAAACATTATTGATCTTACCGTAACTTAGAATTGTACAGTTAGAATATTAAAAAACTTTGCTAGTAACATAGTGGTGTTTTTTGTTACTATGTAAAATAAAAGTTTTTTTTAAGGTTTGAAATGTATGGTAGCTTTGAACTTAACACGCAAAGGTTTACCCAAGGTTAATCGAAAACCCAATGTAACTACATTTAAAAGGAGGTAATTCTTTGAATTGTCGGCAATAACTAAATTTTTGATTTTTAGAAAGTTTAAAAGTGAGGTTCTGTTTTAGCCAGAACGCATGCGCTGATAAATTCAAGTAGTTCTTTTGAATCTTTATGTCGTTAAGGTTCATTGGTAAAAACGAATGAAATTAAATCCCAGTATAGAGAAATATTATTTTGATTTTCTTTATTTAATTATATTCTATTGTTCATGTATTATTATATCTTATTGAGATGTATCTAAGAAAAGCAAGGGAATGTTATCTTTTTTAGTTAAAGAAAATTAATTATAAAGGTAGGTTAGTTATTAATGAATATTACAATTTAAAGAATTACCTTCTTTTAAATGTAGTTACATTGGGTTTTTCGATTAACCTTGGGTAAACCTTTGCGTGTTAAGTTTAAAGCTACCATACATTTCAAACCTTAAAAAAACACTTTTTTTGCACATAGTAAGAAAAAACACCACTATGTTACTAGCAAAGTTTTTTAATATTCTAACTCCTAAGTTACGGTAAGATCAATAATGTTTTAATAGATAATATATGGTAGCTAATTATAATTTATTCTCTTTCAGCCCTGAAGAAGATAAATTAATTAATATATATATATATATATATATATATATATATATATATATATATATATATATATATATATATATATATATATATATATATATATATATATATATATATATATATATATATATATATATATATATATATATATATATATATATATATATATATATATATATATATATATATATATATATATATATATATATATGTTAATGTGATATGTAGAATTTTAATTTTAAAACTTTACAAAAAATATATATAAAACATTATTAAAATTTTTGATTGATGATTTATATCACACCTTTCAATTTTGTTATCTCAGGTTTTACTCGTGCTTCAATATTTATACTTTACAGCTGATGGGTTAGGTCCAAAGAATAACGGAATAAAACAACATAATATGATATGAAAATAATGTAATAAAATAAACTGATTAAAATACCTCCAAAAATTATTAGCATACAATGTTTATCAAACGAAATTCGTTCTACGTACGTGAACCTTCAATAATGCATGGATAATATAATACAACTACAATCTAAGATACAGCTTATTATTCTACATAAACAAATCAAATAATATTCAGTGTCCTTCCTAATGCAATTTTGATATAACGATTGTACCAAGAAAAATTTGTATAAATTATCCAATTCTCTCCACAGCTCCGTGTCCCCTCTCAGAACAAATTTGATCTCTTTTGACTATCGACAACTTATTCACACGTTACTAATATGATATAATATTTTTTAATCCAAAATTCTCAAATTTAATATATTATGAATGTTTCTCCCATTGAAACGCTTCCTCTGCCTTGAGTTGTCCAATTCCTTGTTCTATGCAAAATGAACTATCAGTTCTCAGCAGCCTCCTATGTAATTGGCAATATTAAACAAGATATTGCAATTTATTGTCTTCAATGCTTTCCTTCGAATGCACGTACCTTTCCAATGATGTCAGCCTCTTTTCCTCTCGCCAAACTTAATCTCTCGTTCCGAAATAAACAGCGATACGTAGAATACAAGTAGAAAAAGTTTACTCACAAATTTGTACCAGATCAGCTACCGTCAGACACAATTACTTCAATAACTCACAACTTATTCTTTATCACTTACTACCCTTGGATACCACCTCGAAAACCAACGATTCACTTTAAGAAACTGAAACTAACTCCTCTCTCATCTCCTCTATCCATTCATCTAACCTCTCATTATACGCACCCATCACCACTTTCCAAATTCTCGGCCAATCAGAAATTTGCATACCACTTCCACATAAAATCAGAAATACCTACAAACTTTCCTAATTCATATTATTTCTACAAGGACACTTAATTTCTACTGGGTATTTACATATTCCGAACAAACATTTATTTATTAACTATTTTTATTGTCGTTTTCATGGCACAAATCCGGCTTACGGAACACTTTATGGCTTATGGGGAAAAACCATCGTTAACTTCAATTCATTGTTATATTTGTACAAAAGATTATTTATGACTAAGATTACCTTTGGTTAATTCCAGGCAGCTCGGAGTATTTTTTTATTTTCTATAATCTCTGAAATATTGATTTCATCGTACATTTAATATTTTTACCCTTCAATTTTGAATACCACAACAACTCCCCGCCATTTGATTCGCCGAAAACTTCTTTATCATTTTTTTTTTTATAAAATGACAAAAGTTTTTCAAGGGTCAAATTATTACAATATGTTATTGAAATCTACTCATGATACCGATAAATGTGAATGTTACAAATCCTACCGCCAAATTCGCAACAACACTTTGATCCCATTTTAGGATCGTACAGCAAACTGATCTGATCTAAGTTCTCTTTAGTTTCATTCGCTACCGAATCCAGTTTAGCTGATCCTGAAAAAGCTTTCCTGTATGTTTTTTGTGAGTTTTTGTACCCGATATTTTTTTCGGTATGCACAGATGAAATAGGTATTTGAGATCCTTGTTTTTGCAAGTTTTCTACATCAAAGCTTGATCTTAAATTCGAAAAAATAAATTTACTGGCTATAACATAAGATTCTAATTCCACAATTTTTCGTTTTTGTTCTCCCAAAAGTTTTAACAATCTGTCAACTTTCATGTTTAAACTTCCTTCTATAAATGTAAATTTATTTAGGCGATCCATAAGTCTTTTTTTGTCATCAGTTTTCATTTCCAGCAACATCTGCAAATTTGTCTTTTCCAATTTTACAGCTTCCAACTCGGAAATTAATTCCGTTTTCTCCATCTCGCATACTTCTTCTTCAAACACCTCCATTTCAATTATATCTTTTCCCTTTTCTTTTATCAAACCTGATTTTTCTTTTTCTTCTTCGGCTGAGCTCATCTCTTCTTTTGCGGAATTCCCTATTCCTTTTTTTAATTTTGTTTTCTGCTTTTTCTTCTTTCTCTGTCCTTGCTTCGTTGTCAAATTTATTTCCACCATTTGTTCTTTGTCTAAATCATCATTTTTCCGATTCTCATCTTCCTTGTCCTTTTCCATGTTTTCTCCACATTTTATTTTTCTTTCATCCTCATTTTGTTCACATGTGTTCACGGTCCATAATATTTCTTCACAAACTTCTGGATTTTCGTCCATAATGGCCATCTCTTCCCTGTCCTCCTCCTTTGGTTCTACTTCTGTTTCTTTTCTATTTTCCATTTCCATTTGGTATTCCGAGCACCACGTTTCTACTTTTTTCATTTCTCTTATAACTTCTTTTTCTTCCGGTTTTCTTTCTATTTTGTTGTCGCTTGCCAACAATTCTTCTGTACCTTTTCTTTTCTGGTTCTCTCTTGTCTCAACCTTTTTTTTTCTTCTTTCTTCTTGTTCTCCCTTTTTTTTCCTTTTCTTTTCCTCTTCTGATTGATTTATTACCTGTATTTCCAATTTGTTCTCTACGGTCGTATTGATTTCTTTATGGTTTCCCTGTTCATTTGTCCTTTCGACAATTTTCGTCATATCTGTTTCTTGTCCCTCTTCTTTGTGATCTGGTTCTGCTCTGATTTCCAATTTATTTTCAGAAAAATTAATCGTGATGTGTTTTTCGCTCAACTCATCTATTCCCGCTATCATATCATGATTTAAATCGTCGATCACCACACATTGCATAATATAGAAATTTTCTCCCACTCTGATCCGTACTCCCAAACCTTCGTTTACTGTCGTCAATTTTTTATTGTTCGCACCCACTAAAGCAACCCTAGGAATCTTATACACAAATCTGTCCAAATTCAATTCTTTTACTAATTTTTTATTGATTAACGATATCTCCGATCCAGAATCAATCAAAATTTTAATCGCTTTATGTTTTATAAAGGCATCTAAAAATATTAGATTGGAATTAGAATTTTGTCTTTCGTTTACCGCCAACTGTATAAACTCTCTCGGGTAACAAAATATACCGGAGAGTTTTTTACTTTTGTTTAGTGGATGCTTTATTGAAAATCCTGTCTGGATTCATTGCATACATCTTCTTCCTCGTTTTCTATTCCTACATGATTCATCTCACTTCTATTTTGTCGTTGGAAGCTCTGATTATTTCTACCGTCCCTTTGTTAGTTCGTATTCCTATTCGGAGGATTTTGTGCAGCTCTGTTCCTGTTGTGATTTTCATATGTTCTATTTTGTGTGTCATTCTGGTTATCATAATTTTGTTGTCTAGTGTAATTGTGGTATTCTCTTGGCCTATATTCATTTGTTGATCGGGGATGTCGTTTTCTCTGGTCATAATTTGCTTGGTACCTTCTTTCCGGTCCATTGTATTGGTCATGTTGTCTTCTGTTTCTCATTTCTCTTCTTTTCGCTTCTTTTAATTGAAGGAGTTAGCACAAACTATCAACATCTTGATAGTTTCTCAAAATCACGTGATCCTCCAACGTTTCTTCGAAATGTCTGCTTATTATTTCTACCAGTTGTTCGATAGAGTATTTGTAATCTAGATATTTTGAATTGTTATATATATGCACAGCATATCTTTCTTCAGATATTCCCATTTTCCCGTGATATTTTCCATTCTCTAGCTCTTGGTTGATTTCCCTCTGTTTATTTTCCCCCAGAAATAATTGAGAAATTTATTTTCGAAATCTGTTCAATTTTCAAACTCATCTTCTTTGCTTTCATACCATAACGCTGCTTTTTCTTTCAGATGGTTTCTAATTGTTTCTTTGCAATCGTCAAAATATCTAACATGTTTCAATTTAGTTTTCAAATTAAAAAAAAACGGTACTGGGTGTGTTTTTCTAATAACCCCGCCAAATTATATCGCTTGTTCCAAGGACGATAACTTCTTTTCTCTCTGCTCCTCTTAGTTCAATTTTTGCAATATGTTTTTCATTTTGCTTTAATCTCCTTTCTACTTCTTTCCTTTCTTCTTGTAGCGCTATTTCAAATTTTTTTTCTAACTGATCTAATTCCTTTTTCTGGACAATCTTGATTTCCTTCATCTTGTTTTCTACTTTCTTTTCTTGTTCTCCCATTTTATTTTTAATTTTATTAATCTCTTCTATTTGTTGTATCAGTGCTTTCTTTATCCCCTCAACACATCCTTTAATTTCCTGTTCATAGTTTTCCAGACGCTGCTCTATATTCCTGTTATTTAGTTCTATTGCTTGTCTTGTTTTCCGTTGGTTTTCTTCCATTGTTTGTTTTGTTTCTTGTTGATTCCTATCCATTTTCTTTGATGTTTCATTTTGGTTTTTCTCTATTGTTTGTTTTGTCTCTTCCATTTTTTGTGATGATTCTTGTATTTGTTGTGTCTGTATTTGCATCATTGCTAATAGTTTTTCTAACATCCCTGTTTCTTTTCTTTCCTCCATTATTGTAGAATTTCCTTCATTATCCGATCCGTCTTCAACAATTGTTTCCTCTTCTCTGTTATCCTTCTTCCTTTCTTGCATTTTGCTTTGACTTCTTGTGGTCGACATGTTGTTTCTTTTCGTTACTGCTTTTGTGCCCGCCAAATGTGAAATTTTACAACACTCTATATGTTGCAGAACACGACAAATATTTCTCCCCAAATTTAATAAATGTTCACGACAAATATCACATATGCAATCAGTAAAATTCAAATAATTCAAAACAAATATCCAATGTACGATTGGTAAAGAAAATAAAAAACAAATAATTCAATAGCAGTAAATATCAATATAACTACGATCAATCAATAAATCAAATTTTTATCCACTGGAAAAATTGTCAAAATACTTTTAAATTAAAATTCCCTCAATATTATTTTTTATCTCGGGATCACCTGTACTTATTCCGGATCTCTTTCCCTACCATCATACGTAAAGCTGCGATATTTTCAAGCCCCACGTTTTGGAAGCCAGTTAATGTGATATTAAAAGTCAGAGGTGCGCCAAGCAATTAATTAACTAATTAATTAATTAATTAAACTTATTTAAATGATACAATTATGATTTTATCACACTATTTAATTCTCTTATCTCAGGGTTATATTCGTTCTTCAATATCTATGATTTACATATGATAGGTAAGGTCTAAAGAATACCGGAATAATAAAAACATATATGATACAAAATTATATATTGAAATAAAATTCACACTCAAATATCTTCAACAAAAAATATCTTATATAATGATTATCAAAATTTTGTTTTACGTACGTGAACCTTCAAAAATTAATGTTATATACAATATAAATTAAAATTTCAAATCAAAATTGTTGTTCTATATCTCCTGATCAAAATATTTCTATCTTTTCTGAAGCAATAAAATTCCCTAGGTAATCAGCAATCTTACAACAAATTATTGGGAGCCTCTCGTCTTTAATGATCTACTTCAAATGCACGATTTCTCCTCTCGATAAACTGAATCTCTCGTTCCGGCCTGAACAGTGACTCTTGGAATATATAAGTAGAAAAGTATAACTTACAATATTTTACTGGATCAGCTTCCGTCAGATACACTTACTCCAAGAAAACTCACAAACATTTACTTCTAATGCTTACTATCACTTGAGAACCACCAGAGAACAACGTCTGTTCGCCTTGCACCCTTGGAAAACAAATTATCTTTTTTCCCTCAAAAATCTAGCTAAACTCTCATTCTTACATACCTCCTCCACTTTTTTCAATCTCCTCCAATCAAAGCTCATTATACGTATCCCCATCTCTTCATTTAGATAACAAACAACAATTTTACCTACAATTATAAATTTCCTAAAAACTATTAACATGCTAATCGGATTCTACAAATTCTTAAGAACTAACGGATAAATATAATTTCTAAATATTCTATTCTATTGTCTTATTCACTTTACAAGTCCATTTGGAAAATCCGCTCGCATTGTTCATGATTTCACTTAAGCTCACTCACGTCACTCGAATATATTTTACAAAGAAAATAATTTATGCATATCTTAAATTTTGTTTACTACAGGTCATCCAGGATAATCGACTTTCATTTCTTCGCCGTACTTTCTTTTATTGTACATTAGCCGTTGGACCCTATGCAGAATGTTGATGACTGATTGGAAGAACTGCAAACAATGCATCATCTGTTAGCTGTTGACTGACAAACGCATATAACCTACTCTCGAGCTATTCTTCATCTCAACGAAATGCAGGATGATTTTTCATTCAACAATATTGTGAGAGATGAGGCTCATTTCCGTCTTAGTGGTTACGTAAATAAACAAAATTATCATTTTTGGGGCACCAGAAATTCGTGTGTCACCCAAGAAGAGCCATTACATTGACTAAAAGATACTGTGTGGTGGGCTGTTTACATTAGAGGAGTCATCGGGGCAATTTTCTTTGAGAACGCTGCAGACCAAAAAACGACTATGGACGGCCCGCGCTACAAAGCCGTGGTTACCGATTTTTTTTTACCGTTTTTTCCTAAATTCGATAAATGGGAACGGGAGAACTTGTAATTGAAACCAGACGGTGCAATGATGCACGCTGCTCTACCCACAACTGATATTCTGAAGGAAGCATTTCCAGTTCGCTTAATCTCTCATATTGGGGATTTGTACTGGACAGTCAGACCACTCAATTTAACCGATCCAGTCTTCTTTTTATGGGTTTTTTTGAAGTCGCTGGTTTACGTCAATAAGTCTCAAATTCTTACCTTAAGAAAAATATTGGCCAGGAATGTGAAAAACCTGTCGTTTGAGGTTCTGGCAAGATTGTTAAAAAATACCATAAAACCAGACCGTATGGTCATCATCTCTGGCATTGGCTACTTGGTCGATATCATTTTCCCATTAACTTCTTAACACTACTTGCATGGGTGTCAAAAAAACTTTTAATCCACATAAAAGTAGTTGAGAGCAGCCTTTACAACATATGTGTACTTTTTTCATTGCAGATTGCCTTCCATCGCGTTCTGAAAAAGATTTATAACAAAGTGAGCATCTTCCTCTATTCCCTTTTTCTATAATGCCGTGTCGGACAAATTCTTTCTGTTGTGCTTCGGGAGCACCCCTAGTGTGTAGCAATGATAAAACTATTTTTCTCGGAAAGAAGATATAGGTATTTTATTACCCGTAACATATTTTGTAAAGCACATGCGCATTGAAAACTGCCGTATTAGTCAAAAGTTCCATAGCGACTTTACGGTACCAGTTCATACTTCTACCTTTTACGAATGGGAGAACTGTATGCCGCGTTTTGGTACGAAACATCAATAAAAGCTTTTGCTGGATTGTATTCACAAATGGTCGATAGCTTAGTAACAGGCCCACGTTTAGTTGCTACTTTAATCATTGAAGGAGGATCCTTAGTGGTTAGAAAAAGAACGTCTCTCTTATTTTTTCACTTGCTGACAATAACTTTTGTGTTGCTATGTAAAAATTTAATTTCTCCTCATTTGAGCTTGACATTTACGACAGCTTTTGGATTGCGTTTTTTGTTGGGGCGTAATTTACCAACTAAGTGTGTGCTTTGTCTGTTTAAATCGTGTGCTAGATCAAAGCTTGTATAGAAATTATCCGTGAATAAGTTCCATAACTACCCTAAAATCTAAGGAGTTCTCTGATGGTATTTCTTTTCCCCCGTAAAGTGTCACCGCATATGTACAAATTTCAGATACATAAAGTTTAAACAGCTCGATCAAATATTTATGCCTTTTTGCAGTATGTTTAAAAAAATTTAACCTTCCACGAAAAGACACAATTGTCTCATAAATACACAGAGAATTGTTAGGCGTACAAATTTTCTAAAATTTACTATTCAGGATTGTTATAAGAGCTGAGGTTTTGTATAATCTGTTATTTAGTGGAATACTTTCATTATCAGAAATGTGAAAACAATTTAAAAGGACTCCGAATCGGTTCCTGCTAAAACCGCAACTTTGAGAAATCGCATTTTTTTAAAGTGGATTGTTGATCCAATAGTCTCTCAGCTCTGGTTTCTTGTCTAATCCCATCCACATTATAACGGCTAAAAAACGAAGTAATTCATCTCTATCTGTGTCTTACCATTTGCACAAAAGCGAATAATTTACGATGGTTTCATTTGTAATCCCTTCAACTACTTTCTGTTAAGCATATCTATTTGCTTCTGTGATTAACAAATCTTGAATTTCATTATCAACAAATACTAAGTAAAAATAAATCAGTTTATAATCACGTAGTTGCTCTTCGTCAATGTTGAATCCTCGACTATTAGTAAATTCAAATTTAAGTAGTTCTTCCGGGCTATCTATGATATTTCTTTCCACATTATTTTATCTGCTCTTAAATTAACATCGTCTATATTAATATTGTCAAAATAAAAAAATTGCAAATAACTATCATCGACTAAATTAGAAGGACCAGCTTCGTTATACACCTTTTGTTTCTTTCTTGGTCTACTAACATCGTCACCCCTTTCTATAAAGTAAGAAAACAATCAAGACACCAATCTGTACTGTGAACGAAATCAGTTACCTATTACCACTTTATAAATAAAATTATTGAGTCCAGTAACTTCATCAACTCTCAAATAAAATTAATCACTGTCATCCTCTCGATAGGCAGGATTAGCATCAGAGTCATATTCTGATATTTTATAATCACTGAAATAAGATTCTTCTAGTATTTGACGAAGTTCATCTTCTGATAATCCTATTTTTGTTCATTATACGAAGATATGAATACTTTTCTACTGCAAGGAATGAATACAATTGTCGCATACGATGATACCACAGTGAAATACAAAAATCCTAACCTACATAAATTGCAGGCAGGTTTTACCTGACCGGTTTTTCTATAGACCAGACCTTTTTAATTTATCATATAACAACACAGACAATGCGTCCCTCACGTGGTCACAGTCTCGTAACCACGATAACATACTGAGGCAAAATTGGTACACATGGTCTATGATAAAGACCTACAACAACTTTAGCGGTTGTACACTCTTTTCAACAAAATCCTTAAATAATCTTTTTTGAAACTATTTCCAGAGTTTAAATCAAAACGTGAAATCTTTTAGTTAAAAGTTTTTATTTGTTGCTGTACAATTCAGTACTCTAATTATTATATTTATGCTGGCAACATGTTTTCTTTTATTGATGGCTGATGACTTACTTGTCACTTGTCACTGATCTCTGTGCACTTTACACTTGTACTTGTAAAACAATTATTTACAAGTACAAGTACAAGTTACAACAATAAGTTACAACAAACTTATTTCTTTTCTAATTAAATTTAATAATAGTGTTATTATTATTAAAAAGCGTAAACAGGTTATATGTCCAGCTGCAGAAATTTAGAAAAGTGTTTTTAAGTTTTTGTTTTAAACAAAGTAAAATTTATTCTGCTGAAAGTGTAGTTTGCATGAAAAATTGTGTTAAAAATTTTTGCACGTATGTCATTTAGTTATGGCTTCGTCCAATCATCAACTGTTTATAGAATCGGTTTTGATTCGTAGAAATTTTGATTGGAAAGACATAGTGTTCTTAATGTAATTTCTCAAGAGAAACCTCCTAGCACTGACGATAAGTACAAAGACTTTTTTATAAGTGATTATTTAGGGAAAATGTTTTAGAAATAACTAAATCCCAAGAAACTTTGATGGGAATGATGAAAGCTCTTAAAACTGTTTACGAAAATACAGGACTTCAGTCTCGAGTACAAATCCAGAAAAAGGTGCGCAACTTAGTACTTAAAGAAGACGGCAACTTGGGTGAGGTGTTGGTGGATTTTGATAAAACCTTAAGAGAATTAAATGATGCAGGAGGTAAAATAGATAATAGTAAAAGATCACCACACTTTTATCTGCAATGCCTGGCAGATTTAATTTAGTTCTCCTTTGATATTTTATTTCGTTCTGATCTATCCAAAATAACTTTAGATTTTATGAAAATAAGTTTGATGGCAAAAGATGATCAACTAAAAACAAAGGGAGTTACTAGTGTACCTGTTCCTTCGCATGCATTTGTTGGTTAAGATAAATATAATGGTAAGAGCAAACATACTTTTAAAGTTCTTTGTTATCATTATTACGATCATTATTTTTATTTTTCTTTTGAAATCCGAGTTCTTTGCTTATCCGGCTTAGCCGTTTGGTAATGGTAATCATTTCGACTTCATTCGCTGCTTGTATAAGTGTGTCATCTGCGTATCGCAGGTGAGTGATTTTTCTGTCTCCTTTGTGATTTCTCCATCCCATTCGTCTACTACTTTCCTCATTATATATTCAGAATATATGTTATACAGGGTGGTCCTTAAGTAATTGTACAAAAAGAAGCCTTAGATTCTGCCCTTTAAAATATTACGATTTAAGTCAACTTGCTTTAATACAATGTTGATATTAAGAAATATACAGGGTATTAAAGTGGAAATTTAAAATTTTATTTTTCGCTATAACTTTCACGTTTGTAAATATTTATGGATAAAAATTTACAATTGGATTCGTTTGAGTAGGATAAATTAAAATGTTACACATACTTTGATCTAGCTTGTAGAGGGCGCCACATATGCTAAATATGTAGCATAAATTTGCGCTTAACTTTTTTACTCTGTAAGTTAGCTCCATTTTTGTTAAAAATATTAAAGACACATTATTTCTAAAAAGAAAAGTAATACTTGTTAATAACTTGAAAATTCAACCGTTTTCGAGATAATCGCATTTTATAAGTCAGCTGCATAATAATTCTGAGTTGTTATATTTGTGCGGTAAAGCAGTGAATACCTGTGGATAAGCATATTAATAGTTTTTTCTTATTAAAACAACTCAAAGATGATACAAAGATGTAATGTTATATCACAAAATGCTTTGTTATGGCTGCTAAATGTCTTATTGAAGAGAAGCTTCATCTTCTTCTTTACGTGCCGTGTTCGTATTCAGAAGTTGGCCGTCTTTATGTTTACAATTTCCTTTCTATATCGCTTCCATAAGTTTGTATACTGCCGTTGTATTAATTTTTCTTTATTGTAAAATCCTGAGACGAGCCTTACGGAAGAGACGGCGTCACGAGCAGCTTCACGATATAACGGGCTTCACATCGATGTACTACTCTTTATTAATTCGTTTCTAGTCATCATATATTTTTAATGTTACTTGTTAATAAATTCCTTTTAAACTATAATCAAATTTTATTTTTAAAATCTTATTTATTTTATATAATAATTAAATTTACTATCAAATTATTGATTGAATATTAAATTTATATTTTATTAATTTATTTTATTATTAACTTAATATTTAGTCTCACTTTGACGGGTCTGTATTTTGTTGATACTTTAGCGGGTGGCGCTACTAGCAAACATAATTTATTGAATTTTTTTAATATAATATAATTTGTTTAAAATATAAATAATAAATAAATAATAAAATAACTTTATTAAATGTTAAAAATATTATTTACAAATATAGAAAACATGGTTAGAAGTTTCGAGCTAGTCTACAGTGCCAGCTACTGTACCTACTACCTTTTTTGAAGGCAGTTTTGACGCCAGTAGGCAACCCAAATGCGTTAGGGGAAATTTTAACATAGTAGGCTGATATCACGAATACTTTTGATAACTAAAAATAAGTCTTGTTTCGATTAATCAGTGATTTTTGTAACATCTAATTTATTTTGGTTTATTAAAGAAAAACAGAAAATGCCCAGGGCATAATAATTTTTATAATATGGATATGCGAAGGAATATTTAAAAAAATACCCAAACAGGCTACAACCTAATCACCAAGCCTTTAAACATCTCTTTCGGAATTTAGGTGAAAGTGGTTCATTTCGTCCTAAACGTGACAACTTAGGCCGACCGAAAATCATTACGCCTGATCAGGAAGATCAAGTAATGGTTCGCGTTGACGACGCGTAAGCTTTTTCATCCTTCCCATTTTATACGTATGCAAAATCTATTTTGCATACGAATTACGAATTTTGCAGCAGAATTACCTTTAACATGTAGATTTGCAAATGATATCCGAAACAAGTAAAATCTTGACCACTCCTTCGTCGATAGAATATTTTTACGAACGAAGCTACATTTACTCATTACGATCTTTCTAATTTAAAGAAAAATCATTTCTGATATACTGAATGTCCTCATATTAAGAGAAAAAGGCATTGTCAACTTGAATTTTAAATAGACGTTTGGTTTGATTAATCATTTTTTACAGACATGCGAATTACCTTGTAATTTCAATGGTAAGATTTATTTACATTTTTTATAAAATGATTTTATTTATTTATTGAAAGAATTGTTATCAAATTTAAGGAGAAATATGACGTTTATGCAAAATGGTACACTACCACATTATAGGGAGAGGGCAGTGAGAACATACTTAAATACAAAATTTCCTTAACGTTGGATTGCTCGTGGACTCGTGGTAGTCATATTCCTTGGTCATATGGTGAGATATTAATATAATTAAAATCCGAAAAGAGTACTTAATATTATACGTATAACACCTATAATAAATACTGCAGCAGTTTCTTTAGAATTAATGATGCTCTTTAGTTTAAGATGATCTTTTATGCAATATACTGACAAATGAATTAAAGAAAATGGTAAACATATCGAACACTTACTTTGACAAAAAGTTTAATGTTATTTAGTTTAACCATTTCTTAATTTGGTTTGTAAATAAAATGTTTTGATTATGACTTTAATGTAATATAAAACGTAAAATGTTTGATGTAAAATCCAATTATTCTGTTATTTTGTCAAATACTTTTACAAATTACCCTGCTGATATATTTATTTTATTTAATATTTTGATAACTGTTAACTTTATTAAAGGTATTGCATACCAAAATTTAGAAGTATTGATGTTTTTTCTTTCGTTGCCTGAAGTAATTGCATTACATCAGAATTATGCAGTTGACGATTATCTCGAAAACTGTTGAGTTTTGAAGTTATTAACAGGTATACCTTTTTTTGGTAAAATAATGTATCTTTAATATTTTTTGTCACAAATATCGATAACTTGAGGAGCAAAAAAGGTTAGGTGCAAATTTATGCTACATATGTAGCATATGTGTCCCCTCTATCAGCTATATCAAAGTATGCATAAAATTATAATTCCTTATATTCAATAGTACCTAGTTCTAAATTTTTATGCATAAATGTTTACAAACCTGAAAGCTCTAGCGAAAAATAAAATTTGTAATTTCCCCTTTAACACCACGTATCTTTCTTAATACCAACATTTCATTAAAGCAATTTGGCTTAAATCGTAATATTTTAAAGCGTAGAATTACGGTTTCTTTTTTACAATTACTTAAGGACCACCCTGTATAATAATGGTTGTTACGAACATGCTTTTGGCATGGCTCATATAACGGTTACAACTCTAACAAGGCATCAAGAACATTCGCGATCCATCGAGTGAGAGACAGAACAACAGGTCACCTAGGCGAATTAGAGGTGGGACAACTCCCGAATGTTCTGGAACTTAATACTTTTGGTATATATATGACGCGATGTTAGAAGTAGAGTTTAGTTGAAAAGAGAGTACCGAACTGTAAACTATAAATAAATATATTTATATAAATTCGAACCGCTCGTTTTATTTAATCTCGCTACAGTTGGTGTCAGGTGTGGGGTTTGCAAATAAATTCAGCAGTGACTTTTGAAAAAGACTTTTGAACTTTTGAAAAGTATTGTTCGTCGGGAACATCTTACGTGTGTGCCTGACCAAAGATGCTGCTAGTACAACTTTCAGTAAAACAGTTGCGTGAGCAACTGGAAGAACGCGATGAAGACTGCAGCGGGTCCAAGAAGATACTCCAAGAACGATTGAAGACTGTTCTCAACAAGAATGAAGAAGATCCAGAGACATTCCAGTTCCAGTCAGCAGAAGAAGCAGTTTTAACGAAAATAAAAAATGTGTCGCAAATGATAATTGAAGAAACTTCTAAAAAAATTAAAGAAAATTCTAAAATTATTAAAGAAACAGCTAGACAAAACGACGAGAAATTCGAAAATATGTCTAGAAGATTCGTCGAAGTATGTAATCAAAACAATGAGAAATTTGAAGAAGTCTCAAGAACATTTGATATGATACAGAAAAATGTAAACGACAAGATAAAAAACGTAGAAGAGAAGATCAAACAAGTAGAGAGTATGATAACTAACACAAAAGTGCTACCACCAGTTAATACAATAGCCTTAGATCCGGTAGTGAAAAAGAATCACCTAGAGACGAAACGACACATAATATGAGATTCAAATTGCCACCATTTGATGGAAAGTCCTCTTGGTCCATATACTTTAGACAATTTGAAGCTATTGCGACAGCCAATCATTGGACAGAACAAGAAAAGGCTGTTTTCTTGACTGCTGCTTTACGAGGTGATGCTGCAGATATACTAAGATCGATTCCTAAGCGTCAAGAAAAATGTTACCAGACCTTGTTCACTCGACTAGTCAAACGTTACGGAGATGCCCATCTCCAACAAGTCTACAAGGCGCAACTAAGAAGTAGAATTCAACGAGCAAGTGAAAATTGGCAAGAGTTTGAAGCAGATGTTGCTCGTATAGTGCGGTTGGCTTATCCGGAGGTACCAGACAACATTTTGGAAGAAATTGCTGTAGATACCTTCGTCAATGGGTTAAGAGAAAGTGAATTACAGAAAGCTTTACTACTAGCAAGACCGAAAGTTCTAGATGAAGCGCTCGCTATTGCCTTGGAACATGAAACAGCTAGTCAATCATCACGGAGCCATCGAGTAAGAACCATTGAAGAAGGCGACGAACCAAACGATGAACGTCTAGAAGAAATGGTACGAAAAGTAGTTCGTAACACGATGCCGAAGAGACGCGAGCCCAGATGTTTGAATTGTGGTGACGTAGGTCACATTCGCCGTAATTGCAAGAAAATGATACAACAGTCGGAAAACTAGAACGGGTCGACACCAAGGGGCAAGTGCCGACCTCGAGAAACACAGCCCCATAGTAACTGTGAATATTACGTTCTCAGGTGGAATTCATAGCTTGTACATCGAGGGTCGTATCAATAATAAATGTAGATCGTTTTTGGTAGATACAGGTGCAACGAGAACTATTGCACGGCCAGAAGTAGTACGAGGCAATCTTAAATTATCGCCTGCAACAGTAAAACTTAGAACAGCAACTGGTGAGATAATTAATACATATGGCGAGGCTAATATGTCAGTATCCATTGGCCAGACCACAGTGAAACATAGAGTATTAATTGCAGATATCTCCGACGAGTTCATATTGGGGATGGATTTACAAAGAAAAGTTGGGGCTGTATTGAATGTCAAAGATGGAGTTCTCGAGATCAGTGGTGAATAGTTGCCGTTTCATGAAGACAAAGAAGATGTTATCAACTTAATAACTACTTGTGACGTAACAATACCCGGTAATAGTGAGAAAATTTTGATGACCAGACCAGATGGTTACTGCCGAGAGGGAAGTTTAAGGATGGTCGAAGATGTGAATAATGCCGAGTTCCTAACGGCAAAAGCTTTGGTGAGAATTCGAGATGTCGTTCCTGTAAGAGTTATGAATTAAAAGGGAACTGCTATTAAGTTAATTAAAAGAACTTTGATCGGACAGTGTGTTCCCGTGGCTTCGATTTGTTCCATGAATACTAATGAGAAAACGTCGAAATCTAAGTATCCAAAGGAGCTTGTTGAGACGATGATTAAAACGTGCCAATATTTTGATGATGAACGAACTAAAAAAGTGAAATCTATGCTGATAGAATTTCAAGATGTTTTTGCCTTGAATAAGAAGGATAATGGCAAAACAAGCATAGTAAAGCATAAAATTAATAAGGGAGACGCTCAGCCAATCAAACAACAACCTAGACGACTTCCATTTGCGAAAAGAGATGAAGCCGAAGACACCATCAAAGAATCTAACAGAAGTCTTTCAACGATTGCGGGCAGCGAATTTGAAGTTACGTCCAAAGAAATGTCACTTGTTTCGACGAGAAGTGAAGTACTTGGGACATATTGTAGCAAGTAATGGTGTAACAGCTGATCCTGAAAAACTTGCAGCAATTAAGGATTGGCCTGTACCAAGAGATAAACACGAAATTATAAATTTTCTTGGCCTATGTACATATTACCGACGTTTTGTCAAAGGATTTGCCAACATCTCCAAGCCATTAACAAAGTTGACAGAAGAAGGCAAAGAATCTACATGGAGCGAAGAGTGTCAAAGAGCTTTCGAACGCTTACAAATGGCTCTGACCACGCACCGATTTTAAGCTACCCTAGGCAGGCAGGAAAATTTGTGTTGGACACCGATGCAAGCAACAGTGTAATAGGAGCTATTCTCTCCCAAATCCAATATGGACAGGAGAAAGTCATCGCTTACTTTAGCAAAGTCTTGTCGAAACCAGAAAGAAACTATTGCATTACGTTACTAGGAGAGAATTGTTAGGCGTAGTAAAGGCTTGCGAGCATTTCCATAAATACTCGTATGGCAGAAAGTTTCTTCTTCGCACAATCTAGACGGCCAGATGGCAAGATGGTTAGAACGATTACAAGAATATGATTACGAGATCGAACACAGGGCTGGCAGAGTTCATTCAAATGCTGATGCCCTTTCGAGACGGCCGTGCAGTGCAAATTGTAATCACTGTCTTAAATTAGAAGAACGGCTTTGCCCCGTGAGACGAACCACCGTCATTAATGATCAATGGCAGCCTCAACAGCTACAAGACGCTCAAGCAGATGATCCATGTATAAAAAGAGTATTGGATTGGATGCGTCGAAGTGAAAGACCGTTTTGGCAAGACATTAGTGCATGTAGTCCAGAAGTCAAGTGTTACTGGAGCCAATGGAATTGCCTAGTGCTGAAAGATGATCTTCTGTATAGAACCTTTGGGAACGATGTTGGTAGGTACAGAAACTAAGCTTCAGTTGATTGTACCTAAAAGTAAAGTGTCAGAAGTATTGCGTCAGTTGCATGACGGTGCATCAGGTGGACACTTTGGTATCACAAAGACTCTGCAAAAGGTTCGAGAACGGTTCTATTGGGTGAACTGTAAAGATGATCTAAGAAGATGGTGCCGGAAATGTGAACTGTGTGCAACCAGTAATGGTCCAGCTGGTAAAAAGAGGGCACCCATGAGACAGTACAATGTTGGTAGTCCTATGGAAAGAGTAGCAATCGACATTGCAGGTCCGCTTTTAGAGACAAATGCTGGAAATAAATATATCCTGGTAGCCATGGAATATTTTACGAAATGGACTGAGGCCTATGTGATACCAAATCAAGAAGCTGCTACCATTGCAGAAGTACTTGTTAAAGAATTATTTAGCCGATTTGGTGTTCCCTTGGAGATCCACTCCGACCAAGGGCGGAACTTCGAGTCAACCCTTTTCCAAAACGTTTGTAAATTGATTGGTGTCAATAAGACCAGAACGACACCCCTGCATCCTCAATCAGATGGAATGGTCGAGGGAATGAACCGAACAATGGGTAAACACCTGTCCAAAGTTGTATCAGAACATCAAAGAGATTGGGACCAGCACATTTATTTATTCCTAATGGCATACCGCTCGGCCGTGAATGAAACTACAGGCCAGACTCCAACCTGCCTGATGTTAGGTCGTGAAGTTCGTTTGCCCTGCGACCTAGAGTTTGGCTGCAGACCTTCCGAAGAACATGTTGCAAGCGAAGATTATGTCGACCGCCTGAAGTTAAGAATGAACAACATTCATGAACTTGCCCGACAATACATCCAGTTAGCCAGTGACAGAATGAAAGATCAATACGATTCTCGATGCAAGAATGAAACCTAAGAAGTAGGTGATGAAATATATTTATATAAATTCGAACCGCTCGTTTTATTTAATCTCGCTACATGGTGATAGTATGCAGCCTTGTCTAGTGCCTTTCTTTGTTTTGCAAAGGCATTTGAATATTTTTTGAAATGGATTAAATTTGAAATATGTATTTGAAAGGAATGTTCTCAGAATGATATTTAGACCTTAAAGAGATGAATTGACAGGAGAATGGAGAAGGCGCCGCAATGCTGAATTGGTGACTCTATTCTATGTGAAGTTGTTATGTTCCCTGTACTTCAACTTTGGCTCAGTTATACACATTTATTTTCAGGTTAACTAGGTGGTAATGAATTTCCATATTTCCTATTATACTCCAGATGGGATCCCATTGTACTGAATCGAAAGACTTTGTGTAATCAACGAAACAGAACAGCATTGGAATATTTATTCTCGCGCTTTTCCTATTTTCTTGTCTGGTGTTATATATCTGCTCACGTGTTGATTTCCCTGGTGCGAATCTGTATAATTTTTAATTATCTCTTAATAGAAAACAGATAGATAAATACTAGCTAGATAATAAAAAGATAATAATATTTGTCAAAAAAAAAAAAAACAAAAAATACTCAATACATACAGTCAAACTTAAAAACTAGGACGCCAATTAGTCTAAATAATATCTTTTATAATTAGAAAAACTGTAAACCAGCAGTACAAAGATTAATTGCAAAACAATTACGTGGGTGACTATTAATCGAATAATGCTAATATTCTGTGAAATGAATGATTCACTTAAGCTTCGAAATTTAATAGCTGCTTAGTTACTGTTTGTCATTTGCTACTGTAGTTCAGTTGAATGCACACCAGAGGACACGACTTTTATTCTCTATAAAATGATATGTGTTCGTTGGAGAATTAAATAACGTAACTCTGAATGAAATGCACAAATTTATTTAGATGTTAACAGTTTAGGGTATAAGACTATACTAACTTAAGAATTACAAACTATCCTAAAAACCTCTCATAGTTCTTGATAATATCGTAAACACCTCGAGATACTCAGCGTGGATGTTTATCATCTTCTAAGTAGTCTGAATATTGAGATAAAACACACACACACACACACAGTGGCGTGCTCGCCATAACACCTCCCTCCTGACGACCGAAGCTGGGGTGTCCAAGAAGGGCTTCTTTTGCAGCTTCGAACTTTTGACTTGTAGTGAAGAGCCTCTCATACTCCGTACAGGGCAGGTAGGTCCACATGGAACAAAAAAACCAACCGGCAATAACTTATTCTACTTTTGTTGTTATGAGAAAGCCGTAGATGAAGTGTACCACAAGGTAATCGAATTATATATTACAGTTATTATTGATTAAAATTCCTTTATAATATGGATAATCAAAGCTCATATCTACTACTTGTCGTGTTACACTTCAACTTCGTTTAGTCAATCGCATCATAAAATGGTTTTACATTATTAAAATGAAATTTTCGAAATGATATAGATTTCTGTCATTCTCATCGTATAGATATAAAATATTCTTATTGTTAACGTCTAAGATTTGCTCATTAGAGTAGGAGAAATTATTTAAATTTAAGTTAGTTTTAATATTCTCAAATTCGGTATATTCATTTTGTTTTTGATGGACATGGTTTAATCGAATTCTTGGCAGAGCTTCTAATTTTAGTTTACTTACAATAGTATCGATTTTTTCAGTTACGTCAATAACATTATTACTTCGGACTTGATGTTCGTGTATATTATTTACACTAAGTATATTATGTTCCTGATCAGATTGAAACAATGGGATTTTCTCGCGATTAGCAAATAAAGTATTTAAACCAAAGTCAATAACACATTTATTCTTTTCTAAAAAATCATAACCAAGTATTCCATCAAAAGGAGAATTTATGTCAACTATATAGAATTTTTGAACACCCGAAAATAACTTAAAGTTTACGCTCTTTGTAACTTAAATTGGTTCGTTATTAATACCAAATATTTCAAAATTTTCATGATTAAAGTGATAAGAGTCTAAAATTTTACCTGGTTTCAATATTGATATAGCTGCCCCTGAATCAATTAATAATTTTATATTCAAATTTTTAATATGCGCGTAAAGAAGCGGTTTATTTGCTACTTGGTAAACTGTAACGTTGTCAGCGGCACTTGCTCTAAAAAAATCCTGATCAACTTCGATTTCTATTTCTTTTTCTGAACTATCGTTGTCGCAATAGGTATTATGAACAACATTGTGAGATTGTGGTTTACGATAACATTTTTCTGCTTTATGTCCATATTTATGACAAACAGTGCACTTTGGAATGGTTAATTTAATTGGTGGATTTATCGATTGATTTGTTGAACCGGGATCAGAAAATGTTTTTTGCGTACCTGCAGTACTTGAAAAAATTTCATTGTCATTATTTATATTTAATTTAGAAAAATTGTCATTTGTTTGTTTGAAATATTGTTGGTTTTCATAATCGTTTAAAATTTGCTTAATTTGAATTAACGAACTAGGATTTAAAGAGCGAAGCATTTGACACAAAGGTTCTTTTATGCCCGTAATAGCGGTCAGAATTGCAGTTTTACTGTGAAAATTATTTAAACATTTTTTCTCAACATTGTTCAAATTTGAATCGTATTTGATAACTTTATTGATTCTTATTAATTGTTTTTCAATTCTATCAACGAAATTTGTAGGCTTTTCATTAGAACGTTGCTTAAAATGACATAACTCAAAATTTAGACACTGCAAATCCAAATTTTCACCAAACTGAGAAAGGAGAGCATTTTTTATCTCTGGCCATGTCGAAAATTCTTTCGAGCCAATGAAATCAAGAGCTTTTCCCTCTAACCTGCTTTTTACAATAAAAGGAAAAATTTGCAATTCCGCTGGGTCAAATTTTGCAAAAATGAAATCAACAGAATCTATAAAATAATGTAATTTTGAAGAGGACCCATCAAAAACATTTATAAGGTTGATAGCTTTGTCACAATTAATGTAATTATTAGAAGTGGTAGCGGAAATTATTGGCGTAGTTGCTGTTACGTCGTTAGTTGCCATTGTATTATCAATTCTTTTAATTTTAGTTAGATATTCTGATTTAGTTTCTTTTCTTTTTTTTCTTCTACAGTCTGACACTCAAATTTTTTTTGATATTTTTTAATAAATAATTTATAAAGAATAAGGTAAAACTGATAAATGTTTATTTACCTATGTACATAATTTTTCTTTACAGCCTTTAATACTCACCAACGAGGCCGTGCCACAAGAGACTGTAAGTGAATTTAATAATTTTAACAGTAAATAGTAACAGACATTTGTGATGTCTCTTTATATAGACATAATCTATATTTTTAAAGCAATCGTTTGTGTTTTAAATATCTTCTTTGTTAATATTATTTTGCGTATCATATTCACAATATTTTTTAAAATTTCTTATTATTTATGTTAAACTCTAGATATCCCAAACAACAGTTTCTATCTTTCACTCAAAGCTGTTTTGATATTTTTTAATCTTAATTTTAATCTTGTCTTATAATTTATTTCCAGTCCGCTTTTTACGCCACATCTTTTGACTGCCTTATATACCATTGGGTTAAATTATTATTGATATAGCTAAGACAGTGAGTTCTGTATAAATAATATCTTTGTTTCTTCAATCAGGAATTATTCCTAAACTTTTTTTGGCTTCCTTGTATCGAGTTCTTTTACTATTAGTTATATTAAATCCCAGGTGTCACTAAGTAAAGTTATTTTTTTACTCAAATTTTTTTGATATTTATGTATATTTTAACAGAACTATATGCCTTTGGCGTCAATAGTCTTACTAGTTTTTCGTACTTTATACGGCCGTCCTTCATACGTTTAATTCTCTCTGTAGTTTCTATTTCTTCTATTTCAGTCTGAACGGCATCAATCCACTTCCTTAGCCTCCCTACTGTTTTATTCCCTTGTTCTCTGCTTGCAGAACTCTTACAAAGTTGCTTTCTATTGGCGCTTGTAAAACATGTCCCAATCTTCTACCTCTCTGTGCCCCAATTTTCTGTGTTATTTGGGGTCCCTTATAAATCTTTATTAGCTCCTAATTTGTTTTTCGAACCCATTCCTTTATCCTACCTCTTCCCACGATTTTCCTTTCCCAAATCTCTAAATTTTCTTTTTTCACATGCATACAACCCTGTTCTCACTACTGTTTTATAATTTTGAATCTTGTCTCCCCTTTACACGTTTTTTGGCTTCAACAGTACGTTTATTATAATTCTCGTTTTTTGCTACCTTTTAATTTTTAATAATTTTTTTTAGTGCTAGCTTAAATAAGTCTATTAACAGGGGGTCTCCCTACTTTAATGATAAGTCTTCTTCCAGTCTGTCATCTCAGTTTAGGTCTGTCTTTGGTTTTTTTACCTAGTGGCATCCAATCCATTATATCTCTTATCAGATTGATCTTCGCTCTTCTCATTATGTGTCTATACCATCTAGTTCTCTGTGCTTTTATTATTCTATATTTTCTTGACTCATTCATTCTTGTATTTCGTGATTAATCCATTGTCTTGCATCCTCTTCGCTTTCACTCTTTGGTCCTAGTATTTTTCTCATAATCTTCTACTTAAAAATTTTCAGTTGACCTTCTTCGTTTGCAGTTAATGTAAATGTCTTTGCAGCACATACCGCTTTTGGTCGTGTGGTCGTTTTGGAGATTTTCATTTTTATGTTTTGGTTTATCTTCTCATCTCTAAATATTTTTTTATTTTTATAAGACTTTGTATTTCCCGCTTGAATTCTACTTTTCATATCTTTATTCTTTACACAGTTTACTTTCTTTATTCTTGACACTTTAATTTCTTTTGTTCTAGTACTCCCAAATATTTGACCGTTTCAACCTCTTCGAAATAGTGTTCTTTTGTTCTAGTATTCCCAAATATTTGACCGTTTCAACCTCTTCGAAATAGTGTGTGTCTATTGTCAGTCTTGTCATTTGTGTCTTTTTTTTTCTTGCTTAGGTTTATATATTTTGTTTCATTTTCACTTATTTCCAGTACTTTCAGTTAGGCTTCGTTTTATATTTCTTGGAAGACTTTCTTCAATGCCCTGTTATGTTGTTAATATGGTTATATCATCCGCATATCCTATTATTTGTACGGCATTCTTCTTTATGGTTCATGCGTTTGACATTTATAGGACATTCCTTAAAAAAAATAAAAGGTAAAAATACGAGTACCTTTTCATCTATTCGTCATCTAGTAACCCCCACCTATATCTTAAAAGCTTTTTTTAACCAAACTGGGCTATATGTTAAGTACTTCTTTTGTGGAAAATGTTAAGTAATGAACAAATATTTAAATTTTTTTTTTCTTTGACCCGGAAAATTGTGCTGTGGATCCAAAACAGTACTTTTGAAGTAAATATATTAATCGTTTTTCGTCAATTTGGACTATGGACGTTTTTCTATTAGTTATTATTAGTTATTTCTTGATATCAATTTTTAGAATGTGTTGGTTCGTCGGTAAACACTTCGCATGCCAATAGGTCTTCCGTGTTCTGCAAACCATTAATTTGCAATGGAGCTGGTAGTGGAGAAACAGTCTCTTAAGGCCAATAATCTTAGGCGGCGATCTTCACGGTCTGTTGTTCTACGGCGGCGTCCAGTGCCTCTTGCTCTTTGCGTACAGCCTTTTTAAAGCCATGCTTGACAACATCTAACCACGGTATATACTCTTCTTTGCACTCTAACTGCAACTTCCCGAAAAGAAAGTCTAGCTTCCCGAAGTCCCATTATACGGCTCCTATCAAACTCAATAAGTTGACGAAATCGTACAGGTCTCCGTATTCTAGGCATCGTAACCAATCGTAAAGAATGTCAAGAACCACAATCCGCCAAATTTGGATCTTTACTGCGGCTGAAATATTCATTTTTAGATTTTTAGTGAATTTAAAAACAAAAAGTATAAAAACCGGAATCTCCAGCTGATAAGGCTAAAAACTTAAAAAGTTTACTTGAAAAAAAACAGGTGAAAAAACCTGTTTTTTTTTTAGTAAGATAAATAAATTACACCAAATTTTATTGAAATAAAATCATTTAAACTGGGTGTTCGGATTTCTATATCACTTAGTATATAATACTATTAATTGCAATTAGAAAGATAGTAGGATTTAGAGTAGATCCTTGTGGAGTGCCATTTTGAAGTACTCGTCAGGAAGATGTAAATCCATTGGTTCTAACTCGAAAAGTTCGTATTTCTAGATTAATAAAGGACAATATATGCCCTTGAACATCCCATTCTTGAAGTTTTTTTAGTATAAGATGTCTCTACATTGTGTCAAACGCTTTTCTTATATCAAAAATAAGGTAATCAGTTTTTGGTTGTACAGAAAGGATTCATGTATACTTGATTCAAGTGTTATTAGATTGTCTGTTGTGGATCTACCCGTACGAAATCCAATTTGTCTGATACTTATTAGGTTATTGTTTTCGAGGTGCCATTTAAGACGATAATTAAAGATTTCTTCTAAAAGTTTGCAGGTACAACACGTAAGTGATATTGAACGATAGGAATTTGGATCGTCTTTTGGTGTAATATATTTTTAAGGATTGAAATTATAGTTGCTTGCGACCATAGATCAGGAAAGTCATAGTGAATAAAAATATTGTTAAAAATATCAACTAATATTAGTTTTGCATTCAGAGGAAGATTTCGTAAGAAAAGATGGTAAATCTCATCAGGCCCTGGACTCGAATTTTTAGCACTTAAACAAAATTCTAATTTCTGAAGACTTACTGGTTTGTTTAGTGGATAGCCGCTCTCTGTGATTTGTATATTTGAAAACTCAGTTAGTTTTTTGTGCTCTAGAAAGAATAGGCTGTAATTGGAATTAAGTGCTTATATATCTGCTAGTATTTCTGGAATATCTTCTTTGTTTGAATGCGTTTGGTTATTGTATGAAAAAGTATTGTTGCTGCAGAAATAATAATGTTGTTAAATATTTCAAGATTTTGGTTTGCGTTATTGGTTAAATTAGATTTGTCTGTGTGTTCTTCTATCAGTGTTCGATATAAATCCCAGCCAGCTGACTTTATTTTTCATGTCTGGTGAATTGGAAAAGTTGATTTCTCATTAGTGTTTATGGTTATCGTGATAGGGAAATGATTTCGATCATGTAAATACCCCAATGTGTTTCAGTATAATAAAGGAGCTAGCGACAGAATGCATAAAAAGAGATCTATGGCAGAAAATGTACCATTGTATGAATTTAAACTAGTAGATTTGCCAGTGTTTAGTTAAACTAAATTTAAATTATTATTGATATTATTTAAGAGATTGCCACATTTGTTGGTTTTGTTACTTCCCCAAGTATCTTCCCCCTGAGAATTTACGTACATTGGCTCAGAGAATCTGAAGCCGGACCTGGCCACTTAATAAAATTGTATTGCAGCCCAATTACTTGTTTGAAGCAAGAACCCGCAAAAACTTGTTGTCGATAATCGATAGGTTGAATTGAAATCAATAAAATATTTTGCTTTTTAAACTTCTTATTTTAAGGTTATTAATAATGCAGTTTTGTACTCACAGAATTCTACGATTTTCAGTGCACTGTCACATTTAACTTTAAGTTGCAAACAGTATAAAAATTAGATTACATTTTTAATTTTAACTACTAGTCAGTAACAATTTGTCAGAACCGATATAAAGCTGTATGATCAGCTAGATATCGGGGCCGGACTCTTCGGCTTCATTTTGTTACACATGTTTTCTCTCGATATTTATTTCATCTTTGGCATTAACTTTGAGCTCTCTTTTGAGTTCTGTTTCTATTATTTATCTTAAAAGCTAGATAAAACAAACAGAAGTCTTACACTAGAACTTTGATTTATATTTTTTAATAAAAAATCTATATAGAATAGAGTTAAACAGATAAATATTTATTTATTTATATAATTTGTCTTTACAGTCTCTAATAACCGCTACTAAGGGCGTGACACAAAATACTCATGTAACTGAATTTAATAATTTTAACAGTAAATAGTAGCAGACTTTTGTGATGCATCTTCAGACATAATCTAAATTTTTAAAGCAATAGTTTGTGTTTTAAATGTCTTCTTTGTAAATATTATTTTGTGTATCATGTTCACAAATTCACAATATTTTTTTATTAAGTATATTCGGGCGCTTAACGATCCTTTCACTCTACTCAGGAATGTGCATCTTCTTTTGTTTTGTTTTCCTATTAAAACCTCCGCGTCGTCTTCTTTACTTCTCTGCAAATATATAATGACTAGAAACTAATTGATCGAGAGTAGTCGATCTATGTGAATTTCAATACGCTACTCGTGACAATGGTGTGGCACTAGTTTGGTGACGCCCACCTCAGTATTTTACTATAGGAAAAAAATGGAATACAACATCAGTACAGAAACTTCGCTTTTAAAATGTTTATATATATATATATATATATATATATATATATATATATATATATATATATATATATATATATATATATTGTTATGATGTATTTTTTGTTTGAATGATGAGCAATGAGTATTTTTAATAATATAATATATAGGGTTTTTATCGCGGTTCTCAAAGAATTAGTTTGTAAGTACTTTTTTAAATTATCTTTATTATAACTATTATGACATTAACTAAATTATATTAACAAAATTTTGTACCTTTCTTTCACTGAATACCTAAATGAACTGTTTTCCACTATATAGATTCTAATCACCACGAAGACGTACTTCGGTTATCCTTGTTTTTGTGAAATTACTTTTTCCAATTATCAGTTTCTACCAATTTAAGATATAGTTTTCTTCACCAGCATTTATACACCACCAGCAAACACCATTTATATTTATTCTTCTTTTCAATATACCAATATCCAATTATTATAAGTTGATTTATACTAATCTCCAATCATAATATAATTTTAATTCCTTCCAATGTCCATCCAATATTCTTCTAATATACTTTTATAATCTTCAATAATTATTTGTGTATAATTATAAATGTGCATTAAATATATGCATAATTTTTAATCTTCATTTAACTCACTATATTAAACAATTGGACTATTTGTACTTGATTCACTGACTCCAACTAACTTTCATATTTCTTACTAAACTGCTTGACTGACTTACTAAAACTGTGAACAATTGACTTCACTAACTTTCATAATAAACTGCTTGACTTCTGACTAAAAACTTCCATCTTGAATCCAAATCACGGGTATTTATATCTTTTTGGATATTCCAGAACCATCTGGCAAGAGATCATGTTCCAATTTCGTTCTATTTCTTCGATATGGATATTCTCGAAAAAATATCTGTTCCATCCACCGACATAATCATTATTCCAGAATGTTCGCCCGTAAACAATGGTCACACTCTGCACTCTGGAGAATTCGTTAATGTTCCATTGATAATTTTTTTGACATTTAGGCTTTTCAGATCAGAATAAACATTCAAATTAGTAACTAACACTCTAATTTAATAAAATACACAATTCAAACAATATATTATTATAACCCCACTTATATTCGTAAAAATTCTTAAACGTCACTTCAGAGTAAGTATATCTGTCACTCACATATGTATAGTTGTTTGCCTATGCACATGGCTCACTTAAATATATTTACAACATTAAAATACAACTTTTTACAATTATTATATGCTAATTTCTTAAAATGCCCTCACATAAATATATTTTTATAAAATTCTCTAGTATATAACTTATTTAAAATAATCAAATACTTTTTTATATCTAATATTATGTAGTATATAACTTATAAATTATTTTCTATAAACCCCAATCGTCACAATACCCCAAAATAATATTTAAAATAAATAATTTACTTATTATTTTTTTAAATATTAATTTTCTCATACCTTATTAAATTTAATAAATCAAAATTTTTTTTTTTATTTAAAATGTGTTAAATACATCCCTGTTCGCTGTCTATGTCAAAGCAGAGAACAACGGATCACAGTTCGGCTATTCTATGGTCAAACTGTCATGTCAAATGGAACAATGGATGCTATATCAGAGAATAAAATATAACCTTAATTAAAAATATAATGGATATTGTGTTCTGTTTATTTATAGACAAAATCTAGGAATTATTTCCATTCAAAATAACTTTCATCAATATAAATTGGTAAGTTTTTCCACTTTATTATATTAGAAAGACATTTTTATACCAATTATAGTATCAATTTTCTGTCTAACCCCAAATTATGATTTTTAGGGTACAAATTAATTTCCATATATACAAAATTCAACAAGTATGATGTCAAATTGATTCAAAATAATGAAATCTACCATCTTTTTAACAAATCAAGTCTATTGAATAAAATGGATATATCAGTAAGCTGTTAGTATTAAGTTTATAACCTAGATATATCACTACTTTTTGAAAAAATGTACATTTTTCTTGATTTATTTTAAGTCCAACTTTATCTAATCTGTTTATTATAATTTTTAGGTGTTTCTCATGATCTTCAGCCGTTTTAGAAACAATTAATATATCACCAATGTAGTGAATTACAAAATGTTCATATTGATCCAAAATATCATGAAGACATCTACATAGAACACTGCAAGATGATTGAAGTCGAAATGGTAGTACTTTGAATTGATATACTACTCCATCTATCTGAAATCCTGTATACTGTCTACTTTTTCTTTCTAGAGGTATTAACCAAAAACTATGCTGTAAATCGATTTTAGTGAAAAATGACATTTCTGTAATTCTTCCTAGTATTCCATCTTTACTCATTGGTGCTTCAAATTGCTTTTCAGTAATCTTGTTAATATTCCTTGCATCCAAACATAACCTGATTTCACCTGATCTTTTTCGTACTACTACTATGGGGTTAATAAAACGTGTGTCTGCTCAATGATTCCATCTTCTAACATATTATTAATTGTTTTGTTTACTTCTTCTCTGTATTTATATGGTATTGGGTATGATTTTGTTTTAAAATCTTTTTCCTCCTTAACTCTTATACTATGGATATAATTCTGTGCAATTCTATTTTCTTTATTGACAAGTCCCTTGTGTTGCTGCAATATGGAAATGACTATTGATTTATATTCTTCAGGGCAATTTAAAACTTTTATCATATCTTCTTCTTTACAAATAAAATTATTCTTCATTATGTACTCATTATTCCTTGCTTCCAATTTTACGCACTCCGCCTCGTAGGCATCCATCTGCTTAAAATTTCCATTCCTTAAATATTCACTACAATAATTATTCTTTACATTCTTTTGGAACATTTCCCTATCATCAAAATACATTTCTTCTTCATAAACATCATTATTTTCTTTTAATAATATCCTATCAACTCTTATTCCTTCTTCTACCTCATCTTTCTGCATAAATTTAATTATTTGCCCTTCCAAAGTTACCATTTTTTCTTCAAAATCTATCTTTACTTTCTTCTTTTCCAATTCATCATTTCCCATTAATATATCAACACACAAATCCTTGACAATAAATCCTTGCATATTAATTTCTTTATTAAGAATATTAATTTTAAAATTGGCTAGTTTATCAATTTCACCCAATTTCTTATTATTTGCACCAACAATTTTAATTTTTGGAATCTTTATTATATCTGATAGTTTTAATGTATTAAAAATAAAATTCTCCGAGACTAAAGTACTTTCTGAACCAGTATCTATCATAATTTTAATCATTTTATTTTTGGCCAAAGCATTTATATAAATTAAATTAATAGATTCAATAATTTTGTCTTCATCTAGAGAAATAAATTCAGAAGGTTTTTTATAATAGCAATGGCCTAACTTGTAATTCAGAAAGTTTACTGCACAAAATTTTGATTATTAGAATTGTCAGATTGTATCTGACCACTTGGATCTGATGTCCTATGTCCTTCCCTACTATGACTTCTATTCACATTTTCCTGCCTTGTACTACTTCGTTCCCTGTCTTCGCAGCTTCTATTCCTTCGAACACAATTTACCTGTCTGTTATAGTTAGGTCGCTCTGTATTTCTTCTATTATTAAAATCTTGTCTATTATTATTAGTACTGTTATTAAAATGTTGTCTATTATAACTAGTATTGTTATTAAAATTCTGTCTATTTTGATTACTATTATTATTATTAAAATTTTGTAAATTATCACCATACCTAGTGTTATTGTTATATGATTTTCTATATTGTTGATTATCATTTTTATTATATTGAAAGTTATTATTGTTTTTTCTGTTGTTATTATTACTTGTCATATTGCCTCTTTGTATTCTTTGAATAAAATTAATAAAACTATCTATTGTTTGAATATTTTGTACAGTTACTGTTTGCACAACATCAACATCAAAATGTCTAGATACATTTAAGACTGTTTCATCCTCTCTAAGTGGTGGTTCTAAATATTTTGCAACTGTTATCAGTTTTAATGCATAATCTAACATATTTGATTTTAAATTGTGATTATACTTTCCAAAATATAGAATTTCTCTAAACTTGGCTTGCTCTAATTCACCCCAATAATAATTTAAAAATTTATTTTCAAATGTTTGAAAATTATCTAAATCATTCTCAATACTAGCAAACCAAGTTGCTGCATTGTCATTTAATGTCATTCTAATATAATCTTTAATATCATTAATATTATTCACAAATCTTAATTTATGTTTTAAACTATTTATGTATACTCTAGGATGCAAATTTTTTATATTACCAGAGAATTTAATCCCAGTCTCATTTGTTAAATTTAAGTAAGGTCTTCCTATGTCTCTCATTTGTGAAATATCATCTATTCTCTGTTCCACATTTCTTATTTGATTATTATTTATTTGGATATTTTGTTGTATATCATCTAATTTTTCTTCTGTGTTTCTCCTGTCTTCGTTAATTTTTACTTCTAAGTTACATTTCTGTAACTCTATTTTCTGTTCTATATCTATCTTATTATCTT
Source organism: Diabrotica undecimpunctata (assembly GCF_040954645.1). Taxonomy (NCBI): domain Eukaryota; kingdom Metazoa; phylum Arthropoda; class Insecta; order Coleoptera; family Chrysomelidae; genus Diabrotica; species Diabrotica undecimpunctata. The sequence continues at coordinate 16,875,986 of NC_092813.1, forward strand.
GAATAATCCTCTTTACTTCTGTCCTCTCATTTTCTATCCTTTTCTTGTAGTCATTCCGTATAATTTTTATTTCATTTGCTACTTTTTTCTCTGCAGCTTCAAGTTTTTTATTCATTTGTTTTTCTATTTGTTTTACAATTTTATTATTATTATCTTCTTTTTTCTTTTCTAATTTTCTATAATTCTCTTCTAATTTCTGTTCCATTTTTTTCATGTCTTCTTTGACTTCTTTTGAATTCTCTTCTAATTTTTTTATGTCTTCTTTGACTTGTTTTGAATTCTCTTCCAATTTTTTTATGTCTTCTTTGACTTCTTTTGAATTCTCTTCCAATTTTTTTATGTCTTCTTTGATTTCTTTTGAAAAATCTTCCATTTTTTTCTTATTCTCTTCCATTTTCTTGTTCATCTGCATCATTAATGACATCAAAGCTGCCATATTGACATTTTCCTCTCTTTCTGGATTCATTTCTGCAGTATCTTGTGGAACTTGAACTAAACTCTCCTCTTGTATAGGTTGCGTTTCTACTTCCACATCTTCTTCATTCTTTTTGCTTCTTGTACCTTTCTTTCCTTGAGATATTTTGAGACTTTACTTGTTCAAATATAAATAAAAATAAAATCTATATTTTTTCCTTTCTACTGATAATTAATTTAATTATATGAGAGCACTTATCTTCCCAAACTAATTCTTTTAAATAGAGAGCCACCGCGTTGGGCGCCAAATTGTTATGATGTGTTTTTTGTTTGAATGATGAGCAATGAGTATTTTTAATAATATAATATATAGGGTTTTGTTTATATATATATATATATATATATATATATATATATATATATATATATATATATATATATATATTGTTATGATGTATTTTTTGTTTGAATGATGAGCAATGAGTATTTTTAATAATATAATATATAGGGTTTTTATCGCGGTTCTCAAAGAATTAGTTTGTAAGTACTTTTTTAAATTATCTTTATTATAACTATTATGAAACACACATATATATCTAACCTAGCCAATGTAAATTTAAAATAAACTATCTTTAAATTGATACTCTTATAAAACTAATTAAATTCTATAGACAATGTAAAATTTAAACAAACTATTTTCAAAATTGAAATTGTTATGACATTAACTAAATTATATTAACAAAATTTTGTACCTTTCTTTCACTGAATGCCTAAATGAACTGTTTTCCACTATATAGATTCTAATCACCACTGAATATCTTCGTACTTCGGTTATCCTTGTTTTTGTGAAATTACTTTTTCCAATTATCAGCTTCTACCAATTTAAGATATAGTTTTCTTCACCAGCATTTATACACCACCAGCAAACACCATTTATATTTATTCTTCTTTTCAATATACCAATATCCAATTATTATAAGTTGATTTATACTAATCTCCAATCATAATATAATTTTAATTCCTTCCAATGTCCATCCAATATTCTTCTAATATACTTTTATAATCTTCAATAATTATTTGTGTATAATTATAAATGTGCATTAAATATATGCATAATTTTTAATCTTCATTTAACTCACTATATTAAACAATTGGACTATTTGTACTTGATTCACTGACTCCAACTAACTTTCATATTTCTTACTAAACTGCTTGACTGACTTACTAAAACTGTGAACAATTGACTTCACTAACTTTCATAATAAACTGCTTGACTTCTGACTAAAAACTACAATCTTGAATCCAAATCACGGGTATTTATATCTTTTTGGATATTCCAGAACCATCTGGCAAGAGATCATGTTCCAATTTCGTTCTATTTCTTCGATATGGATGTTCTCGAAAAAATATCTGTTCCATCCACCGACATAATCATTATTCCAGAATGTTCGACCGTAAACAATGGTCACACTCTGCACTCTGGAGAATTCGTTAATGTTCCATTGATAATTTTGTTGACATTTAGGCTTTTCAGATCAGAATAAACATTCAAATTAGTAACTAACACTCTAATTTAATAAAATACACAATTCAAACAATATATTATTATAACCCCACTTATATTCGTAAAAATTCTTAAACGTCACTTCAGAGTAAGTATATCTGTCACTCACATATGTATAGTTGTTTGCCTATGCACATGGCTCACTTAAATATATTTACAACATTAAAATACAACTTTTTACAATTATTATATGCTAATTTCTTAAAATGCCCTCACATAAATATATTTTTATAAAATTCTCTAGTATATAACTTATTTAAAATAATCAAATACTTTTTTATATCTAATATTATGTAGTATATAACTTATAAATTATTTTCTATAAACCCCAATCGTCACAATATATATATATATATATATATATATATATATATATATATATATATATATATTGATACGATTGGGGTTTATAGAAAATAGTTTATAAGTTATATACTAGAGAATTTTAGATATAACAAGTATTTGGTTATTTTAAGAAGTTATATACTAGAGAATTTTATAAAAATATATTTATGTGAGGGCATTTTTAAGAAATTAGCATATAATAATTGTAAAAAGTTGTATTTTAATGTTGTAAATATATTTAAGTGAGCCATGTGACTAGGCAACCAACTATACAGTAAATTTACAGATAGAAATTAATCATAATATGAATATAAGTGGGGTTATAATAATAATGTTAGTTTAAAATGTTTAATTTATATATATTTAATGATTTAAATGTTTATTCTGATCTGAAAAGCCTAAATGTCAACAAAATTATCAATGGAACATTAACGAATTCTCCAGAGTGCAGAGTGTGACCATTGTTTACGGTCGAACATTCTGGAATAATGATTATGTCGGTGGATGGAACAGATATTTTTTTCGAGAACATCCATATCGAAGAAATAGAACGGGATGGAACATGATCTCTTACCAGATGATTCTGGAATATCCAAAAAGAAATAAATACCCGTGATTTGGATTCAAGATGGAGTTTTTAGTCAGAAGTCAGGCCAGTTCATTATGAAAGTTAGTAGACACATTTAGTTAGTGAATAGTGAAGTAAATTGTTCAGAATTTTCAAGAAGTCAGTCAGAAAAGTTTAGTAAGAAATATGAAAGTTAGTTGGAGTCAGTGAATCAGGTACAAATAGTCAAATTGTTTAATATAGTGAGTTAAATGAAGATTAAAAATTATGCATATAATTTAATGCACATTTATAATTATACACAAATAATTATTGAAGATTAAAAAAAGTATATTGGAAGAAATTAAATTATATTATGGTTGGAGATTAGTATAAATCAACTTATAATAATTGGATATTGGTATATTGAAAAGAAGAATAAATATAAATGCTGTTTGCTGGTTTGCTTGGTGGTATATAAATGCTGGTGAAGAAAAATATATCTTAAATTGGTAGAAGCTGATAATTGGAAAAAGAAATTTCACAAAAACAAGGATAACCGAAGTACGAAGACATTCAGTGGTGATTAGAATATATATAGTGGAAAACAGTTCATTTAGGCATTCAGTGAAAGAAAGGTACAAAATTTTGTTAATATAATTTAGTTAGTGTCATAACAATTTCAATTTTGAAGATAGTTTGTTTAAATTTTACATTGTCTATAGAATTTAATTAGTTTTATAAGAATATCAATTTAAAGATAGTTTATTTTAAATTTACATTGGCTAGGTTAGATATATATGTGTGTTTCATAATAGTTATAATAAAGATAATTTAAAAAAGTACTTACAAACTAATTCTTTGAGAACCGCGATAAAAACCCTATATATTATTAAAAATACTCATTGCTCATCATTCAAACAAATAATACATCATAACAATTTGGCACCCAACGCGGTGGCTCTCTATTTAAAAGAATTAGTTTGGGAAGATAAGTGCTCTCATATAATTAAATTAATTATCAGTAAAAAAAAAAATTATAGATTTATTTTTAATTAGATTTGAACAAGTAAAGTCTCAAAATGTCTCAAGGAAAGAAAGGTACAAGAAGCAAAAAGAATGAAGAAGATGTGGAAGTAGAAACACAACCTATACAAGAGGAGAGTTTAGTTCAAGTTCCACAAGATACTGCAGAAATCAATACAGAAAGAGAGGAAAATGTCAATATGGCAACCTTGATGTCATTAATGATGCAGATGAAGAAGACAATGGAAGATCATTCAAAACAAATCAAAGAAGACATGAAAAAAATGGAAGAGAATTCAAAAGAAATCAAAGAAGACATAAAAAAATTGCAAGAGAATTCAGAAGAAGTCAAAGAAACATAAAAAAATTGGAAGAGAATTCAAAAGAAGTCAAAGAAGACATGAAAAAAATGGAACAGAAATTAGAAGAGAATTATAGAAAATTAGAAAAGAAAATAGAAGATAATAATAATAAAATTGTAAAACAAATAGAAAAACAAATGGATAAAAAACTTGAAACTGCAGAGAAAAAAGTAGCAAATGAAATAAAAAATATAAGGAATGACTACAAGAAAAGGATAGAAAATGAGAGGACAGAAGTAAAGAGGATTATTCAAGATAATAAGATAGATATAGAACAGAAAATAGAGTTACAGAAATGTAACTTAGAAGTAAAAATTAACGAAGACAGGAGAAACACAGAAGAAAAATTAGACGATATACAACAAAATATCCAAATAAATTGTAATCAAATAAGAAATGTGGAACAGAGAATAGATGATATTTCACAAATGAGAGACATAGGGAGACCTTACTTAAATTTAACAAATGAGACTGGGATTAAATTCTCTGGTAATATAAAAAATTTGCATCCTAGAGTATACATAAATAGTTTAAAACATAAATTAAGATTTGTGAATAATATTCATGATATTAAAGATTATATTAGAATGACATTAAATGACAATGCAGCAACTTGGTTTGCTAGTATTGAGAATGATTTAGATAATTTTCAAACATTTGAAAATAAATTTTTAAATTATTATTGGGGTGAATTAGAGCAAGCCAAGTTTAGAGAAATTCTATATTTTGGAAAGTATAATCAAAATTTAAAATCAAATATGGTAGATTATGCATTGAAATTGATAACAGTTGCAAAATATTTAGAACCACCACTTAGAGAGGATGAAACAGTCTTAAATGTATCTAGACATTTTGATGCTGATGTTGTGCAAACCGTAACTGTACAAAATATTCAAACAATAGATAGTTTTATTAATTTTATTCAAAGAATACAAAGAGGCAATATGACAAGTAATAATAACAACAGAAAAAACAATAATAACTTTCAATATAATAAAAATGATAATCAACAATATAGACAATCATATAATAGATATGGTAATAATTTACAAAATTTTAATAATAATAACAGTAATTATAATAGACAACATTTTAATAACAGTACTAATAATAATAGACAAGATTTTAACAATAGAAGAAATACAGAGCGACCTAACTATAACAGACAGGTAAATTGTGTTCGAAGGAATAGGAGCTGCGAAGACAGGGAACGAAATCGTACAAGGCAGGAAAATGTGAGTAGAAGTCATAGTAGGGAAAGACATAGGACATCAGATCCAAGTGGTCAGATACAATCTGACAATTCTAATAATCAAAATTTTGTGCAGTAAACTTTCTGAATTACAAGTTAGGCCATTGCTATTATGAAAAACCTTCTGAATTTATTTCTTTAGATGAAGAGAAAATTATTGAATCTATTAATTTAATTTATATAAATGCTTTGGCCAAAAATAAAATGATTAAGATTATGATAGATACTGGTTCAGAAAGTACTTTAGTCTCGGAGAATTTTATTTTTAATACATTAAAATTATCAGATATAATAAAGATTCCAAAAATTTAAATTTGTTGGTGCAAATAATAAGAACTTGGGTGAAATTGATAAACTAGCCAATTTTAAAATTAATATTCTTAATAAAGAAATTAATATGCAAGGATCTTTTGTCAAGGATTTATGTGTTGATATATTAATGGGAAATGATGAATTGGAAAAGAAGAAAGTAAAGATAGATTTTGAAGAAATAATGGTAACTTTAGAAGGGCAAATAATTAAATTTATGCAGAAAGATGAGGTAGAAGAAGGAATAAGAGTTGATAGGATATTATTAAAAGAAAATAATGATGTTTATGAAGAAGAAATGTATTTTGATGATAGGGAAATGTCCCAAAAGAATGTAAAGAATAATTATTGTAGTGAATATTTAAGGAATGGAAATTTTAAGCAGATGGATGCCTACGAGGCGGAGTGCGTAAAATTGGAAGCAAGGAATAATGAGTACATAATGAAGAATAATTTTATTTGTAAAGAAGAAGATGTGATAAAAGTTTTAAATTGCCCTGAAGAATATAAATCAATAGTCATTTCCATATTGCAGCAACACAAGGGACTTGTCAATAAAGAAAATAGAATTGCACAAAATGATATCCATAGTATAAAAGTTAAAGAAGAAAAAGATTTTAAAACAAAATCATACCCAATACCATATAAATACAGAGAAGAAGTAAACAAAACAATTAATAATATGTTAGAAGATGGGATCATTGAGAAGGCAGCACACGTTTTATTAACCCCATAGTAGTAGTACGAAAAAGATCAGGTGAAATCAGGTTATGTTTGGATGCAAGGAATATTAACAAGATTACTGAAAAGCAATTTGAAGCACCAATGAGTATAGATGGAATATTAGGAAGAATTACAGGAATGTCATTTTTCACTAAAATCGATTTACAGCATAGTTTCTGGTTAATACCTCTAGAAAGAAAAAGTAGACAGTATACAGGATTTCAGATAGATGGAGTAGTATATCAATTCAAAGTAGTACCATTTGGACTTCAATCATCTTGCAGTGCTCTATGTAGATGTCTTCATGATATTTTGGATCAATATGAACATTTTGTAATTCACTACATTGATGATATATTAATTTTTTCTAAAACTGCTGAAGATCATGAGAAACACCTAAAAATTATAATAAATAGATTAGACAAAGTTGGACTAAAAATAAATCAAGAAAAATGTACATTTTTTCAAAAAGAAGTCATATATCTAGGTTATAAACTTAACACTAAGGGAATCGAAATGGATCCAGAACGGACACAAGTCATTCAGGAATATAAAACACCACACAATTTAAGAACTTTAAGAAAATTTATTGGAATAATTGATGATACCAGATCTAAGTATAAAAGAAATTCCATTACTTGAACTACTGAGAAAAGGTGTAAAATGGAGATGGGATCAGAGAAGAGAACTAGCATTCCAAGAAATTAAAAACATGTTTCTGTCAAATTTGAAAATATACTATCCTGACTACACACAGCCATTCATATTAAGAACAGATGCATTAATAGAGAGATTATCAGGGGTATTATTAGAAATACATGATGGGGTCGAATACCCAATACAATTCATTTCAAGAATTACAAAGCCACATGAAAAGGGTTACTCAGTTTCAGAATTAGAACTAGCAAGTATAATACACTGTGTCACAAAATTAAGATTTTATTTGTTGGGTAATGAATTTACAATAGAAACAGATCACCAAGCTTTAACGTCTATATTAAATAACAAATATGGAAACAGTAGAATACATCGGTGGAGTCTAATACTTAGTGAATACTGCTTTGAAATCAAATACATTTCTGGAAAATCCAATATAGTGGCAGATGCTTTATCAAGGTTAGAAAATACACCACAAAAAGGGCAGCGAACAATAAAAATTGGATTAAATCAATTAGTAGAAAGTACAGGATTATATTCTAAAGAAGAAATTATAAGAGATCAGATCAATTTGAGTGAAAAAAAAAGTCCTTAAGAAAGATGGAGTTTATTATAAAATAATAAATGGCATAGAAGTATATGTAATAACTAGAACTTTAGCAAAGAAAATATTGAAAAATTTACATAACAATTATATGCATATTGGTTCAAGAAAGCTATGGATGCTATTTAGGGACAATTATTTTGCAAAGAATGACATAAGTATAGCAAAAGAAATTACTACCCAATGCCCAATATGTCAACTAAACAAAGAAAAGAATTTCAAAAACCAGAACACATATAAATCTAATGTTGTATATGAAAAACTAAATACAGTTTCCATGGATTTTATTTTAAATTTAGTTCTCAGTCCAACAGGAAAAAAGCATATACTAGTGATAGTTGATTTATATACAAAATTTATTAAACTATATCCCTGCTCCAGAACAAATGTTAAAACATTAAAATTATATATTAATCAATTTTTCGAAGAAATAGGACCATTTAGAAATTGCATAATAGATAATGCTACATATTTTAACAACCAAAAATTTCGGACATTTTGTGAGAAAAAGGGAATCAACATTCATTTTACAAGTATCAGACATCCTCAGGCAAATCCTGCAGAAAGATATATTAAAGAAGTTATAAAATATTTAAGGATACTGTGCCAAAACCAACATGAAACTTGGCAGCAACATATACCACAAGTAGAATATTTTTTAAATAATACACATAATTTGAATACAGAGGAAGTACCAGAATATTTAATGTTTGGCCATATAGGAAACAGAAATTGGATTAGTGAATATAATCAGGATATGTTAGAACAAGTAATGCAGAAAGTGAATAACCGAATTAGGAGGAAAGCTGAAAAATATATCAGAAGACAAAATCGAAATATAAAAAAACCAATCACATTTCAAAAAGGAGACCAAGTGTTAATTCGTTCACTTAGAAAAAGTAATGTTAAAGAAAATCGTTGTAAGAAATTACAACCAATGTTTGAAGGTCCATACAGAATTGAAAATCAGAATGGACTAAATAGTTATGTGTTAATAGATGCAGAGAACAGACTAAGAGGCATGTTTCATATCAACGACATTTTTCAATATCATGAAGAGATTGAATAATGATTTCTATACCTTTAACACAAATATAATAACACTAATAACTTACTGATATATCCATTTTATTCAATAGACTTGATTTGTTACATGGTAGATGGTAGATTTCATTATTTTGAATCAATTTGACATCATACTTGTTGAATTTTGTATATATGGAAATTAATTTGTACCCTAAAAATCATAATTTGGGGTTAGACACAAAATTGATACTATAATTGCTATAAAAATGTCTTTCTAATATAATAAAGTGAAAAAACTTACCAATTTATATTGATGAAAGTTATTTTAAATGGAAATAATTCCTGGATTTTGTCTATAAATAAACAGAACACCATATCGATTATATTTTTAATTAAGGTTATATTTTATTTTCTGATAGCCTCCATTTTTAATTGCTTCCATTTGACATGACGGTTTGACATAGACAGCGAACAGGGATGTATTTAATAGAACACATTTAAAAAAAAAAAAAATTTGAATTATTAATTTATTAAATTTAATAAGGTATGAGAAAATTAATATTTAAAAAAATAATAAGTAAATTATTTATTTTAAATATTATTTTGGGGTATTGATACGATTGGGGTTTATAGAAAATAGTTTATAAGTTATATACTAGAGAATTTTAGATATAACAAGTATTTGGTTATTTTAAGAAGTTATATACTAGAGAATTTTATAAAAATATATTTATGTGAGGGCATTTTTAAGAAATTAGCATATAATAATTGTAAAAAGTTGTATTTTAATGTTGTAAATATATTTAAGTGAGCCATGTGACTAGGCAACCAACTATACAGTAAATTTACAGATAGAAATTAATCATAATATGAATATAAGTGGGGTTATAATAATAATGTTAGTTTAAAATGTTTAATTTATATATATTTAATGATTTAAATGTTTATTCTGATCTGAAAAGCCTAAATGTCAACAAAATTATCAATGGAACATTAACGAATTCTCCAGAGTGCAGAGTGTGACCATTGTTTACGGTCGAACATTCTGGAATAATGATTATGTCGGTGGATGGAACAGATATTTTTTTCGAGAACATCCATATCGAAGAAATAGAACGGGATGGAACATGATCTCTTACCAGATGATTCTGGAATATCCAAAAAGATATAAATACCCGTGATTTGGATTCAAGATGGAGTTTTTAGTCAGAAGTCAGGCCAGTTCATTATGAAAGTTAGTAAACACATTAAGTTAGTGAATAGTGAAGTAAATTGTTCAGAATTTTCAAGAAGTCAGTCAGAAAAGTTTAGTAAGAAATATGAAAGTTACTTGGAGTCAGTGAATCAGGTACAAATAGTCAAATTGTTTAATATAGTGAGTTAAATGAAGATTAAAAATTATGCATATAATTTAATGCACATTTATAATTATACACAAATAATTATTGAAGATTAAAAAAAGTATATTGGAAGAAATTAAATTATATTATGGTTGGAGATTAGTATAAATCAACTTATAATAATTGGATATTGGTATATTGAAAAGAAGAATAAATATAAATGCTGTTTGCTGGTTTGCTTGGTGGTATATAAATGCTGGTGAAGAAAAATATATCTTAAATTGGTAGAAGCTGATAATTGGAAAAAGAAATTTCACAAAAACAAGGATAACCGAAGTACGAAGACATTCAGTGGTGATTAGAATATATATAGTGGAAAACAGTTCATTTAGGCATTTAGTGAAAGAAAGGTACAAAATTTTGTTAATATAATTTAGTTAGTGTCATAACAATTTCAATTTTGAAGATAGTTTGTTTAAATTTTACATTGTCTGTAGAATTTAATTAGTTTTATAAGAATATCAATTTAAAGATAGTTTATTTTAAATTTACATTGGCTAGGTTAGATATATATGTGTGTTTCATAATAGTTATAATAAAGATAATTTAAAAAAGTACTTACAAACTAATTCTTTGAGAACCGCGATAAAAACCCTATATATTATTAAAAATACTCATTGCTCATCATTCAAACAAAAAACACATCATAACAATTTGGCGCCCAACGCGGTGGCTCTCTATTTAAAAGAATTAGTTTGGGAAGATAAGTGCTCTCATATAATTAAATTAATTATCAGTAGAAAGGAAAAAATATAGATTTTATTTTTATTTATATTTGAACAAGTAAAGTCTCAAAATATCTCAAGGAAAGAAAGGTACAAGAAGCAAAAAGAATGAAGAAGATGTGGAAGTAGAAACGCAACCTATACAAGAGGAGAGTTTAGTTCAAGTTCCACAAGATACTGCAGAAATGAATCCAGAAAGAGAGGAAAATGTCAATATGGCAGCTTTGATGTCATTAATGATGCAGATGAACAAGAAAATGGAAGAGAATAAGAAAAAAATGGAAGATTTTTCAAAAGAAATCAAAGAAGACATAAAAAAATTGGAAGAGAATTCAAAAGAAGTCAAAGAAGACATAAAAAAATTGGAAGAGAATTCAAAACAAGTCAAAGAAGACATAAAAAAATTAGAAGAGAATTCAAAAGAAGTCAAAGAAGACATGAAAAAAATGGAACAGAAATTAGAAGAGAATTATAGAAAATTAGAAAAGAAAAAAGAAGATAATAATAATAAAATTGTAAAACAAATAGAAAAACAAATGAATAAAAAACTTGAAGCTGCAGAGAAAAAAGTAGCAAATGAAATAAAAATTATACGGAATGACTATATATATATATATATATATATATATATATATATATATATATATATATATATATATATATATATATATATATATTGAAAAAGTTGTATTGTATTAATTTTATTTTTATTTATAATAAATGTTGTAATTTTTAAAATATGTGGTTCGTTGTTTAATTTAATATATACCTTAGCTAGCTCAATTATGTGTTCTAAGCAATCTGTCACTGTGTGACGTCGACTCTGTAGTCTCCTGGTAGAGTTCAAAAAGAAATTAAACCAAAATTTACTTTAGACTTTCGATAAATGAACCCAAATGAAGCACGTTATTTATTAATATTGAACAAATTTAATATAAACAATAAAATTCGTCTGCAACTTATGTTGCCTTTAAAAATTTACAAAAATAGGAATAGTATAAATCTTAATGTGGTTTAGTGTCGTGACAATAAAAATTTATTACAAAATGTGGAGACTCTCTACAAGTACCTAAAAACTAAATAAATATTGCAACTTTATAAAGTGTTTAAATGAACTGTAAAGAAAAAGAAAATGAACACTTTATTCCGCTGACTTTTAACTTGCATTCAAATATAATCAAAATTTCAAATGATCCCCAAAATTATTATCCAACCTCACTTTAAAACAGTTCTGATTTATTTAAAGAAAACTAACTACTCGCAAAATAATCGGTGAAACTGAATATCAATCCTCTCTTCGGAAGTTAAGGTACTTACTATTCTATTTTTAATTTAATGATCATTAATATTTTCAATTTTTTTAAGGCCTATCGCAATTATGTTAATCCATGAATTTTAATTTTCTCAATTTAAATGACATTTCTGTACTCCAATAATAATTTATAAGTCAAATTGTTTCTCTTACTCTCTGGAACAAATTCTGGATATCTCTGCTGTGGAAACTGTGGAAAAACTAAAATTCTAATTAGACGAGTTAAAAAAAACTCCCGATCTATTCCACAGTTTCAGGCCTCTCCTTCGTCGAAAAATCCTCGTCGGCCTCCCCAAAAAAACCTATTATCCGTTGCTGACAGCAACCAACGTTCTGTTTCTTTTCGTCTTCTATTTTTTTAAACCATAAAACTGTCCTGGGTCCTGATTCTAATTGAGATTTCGACTCAAAACATGTCGAAATTAATATGGCGACGTCGAAATGCGACTTTGCGAACCTTGTGGATTTCAGCTGAACTAACCAAACGACGTCACTAGTTTTCGACTTATCGAAATTAATTTCAACTTCAAGAAAGTGGTTGAAATTTCATTTCGAGTCGAAATTAATCTGACATGACTGACTGGACTGGGAGAAATGAACTTAGGTTCAGTTTAAGTAGGCGGTGTTTTGATCCTTGCAAGGAAAACTGAGGCAAAAAGTATCAATATGGCTGTGTTTTACGGACATTTGCTAGATTTGGAGGAATTAGAGAGGTTATATATCCGACGTTCATAACGGAGGATAAGAAGAATGTTACGGGATACTCAAAATTCTTTTTCACTAAGTGATGCTCAATTTAGGCAGCAATTCCGGATTAATAAATAAGCTGCAAATTATTTAATAAGGGTGTTAGAACCATATTTGGAAGAAGGTGTTTATGCCTCTAGGAAACCCAAAATGTTTAGGGTTAGAATTACTAAGCTGCAGTAAATTTAAAAATATATTAGAATATAACCACTAAGTCAAATCTTAGTGGTTATAACTTAAGGATCTCCCACATCGCCTTTTTTTCTTGCCATCTTTTCTTTCAATTCAAAATATAATTGAGAATGGCCAATATTTATAATTTAACAACTCAAACAAGAAAAAAAAGACGTTCACGTGACGTAAACAAAACAAACATTCAACAAGCGTAGTGCAGCCAATAAACAACAGGGCCAACCCAAATTTTCAGCAGTGTCAAAATGATAAAGTAAATATCCCCAGTTTTAACTACAATCAAAATGAATGAGAATCGCTAGCGATTGCGACTGTCATGACGTAGTCGCTTTTAAATTTCGACATCGAAATGAAATAGAATCAGGGCCCTGTTCTGACACATTTGTCAATCCACATTAATTTCTCATAATCACTTTAATCACATCTAATTTGGGAATTTATAAAAAAAAAATGTTCAGATATAAAACTTATTCTATTACAATGCTAATATAATTTATTCTTTTCATCTCCACATCATTGTAATTTCTTATTTAACAAAACCCCTATTAATTTAGCTCCCACAGACTTGCTTGACAGACATTTTCTGACGTTTTTTTAAAATTTCTATGTTTAAATATTTTTTAAGAATTCTTCTTTTTTTTGTTCTTTTTAAGGTTTAGACGATTCACCTATACACTAGGCAACTATACTATTCAGAAATTATTAACACTATTAACACTATACTAGGTAAGTCAAAATTAATTTATTTAACAATTTACTAATCTTTTTCTCTCTTTTATTTCAGAGTCGAACCCACATTATGATGGCTTCATGAAATTCATGAACAGCAAACTCATATAAAAATCCATTTAAGTTGTATCCTTTTTAACATATTGAAATCATTTCAACTTCCCCCCAATTTGGATTTTTTTCAGTGCTAACTATCAGCACCTACTAAATCTAAATTCTTACCGGTAAACTTAAATATTTTATTAATATTAACATAACAATAAACTGACTTTTATTAATAAGCATATCTCTTGAATATTTTTTTTATAATTTACTCTATGACAAATACAGAATTCTCCAAACAAAATCTACAAATCTTTCACTAATTATATCAACTTCAGAATCAAATTTCCAAGTACTTTCCCAATTTCTTTACTTCTTTTCCTGTACTATTTATTTCTTGTACTATTTTCGTAGAAATTCTTATAATTGTTCCCCTATATACTATTTCATATACTATTTCAGTATCTTTATTCATTGCCGCATTATTATTTATTCTTTTTATATCCGCATATAATATTCATTTCATCATCTCTACATATAACTCTCTATATTTCATATTTTAATATTTCATATAATTCTATTTTTCATCTTATTTCCGCATATACTATTTATCATTATAATATTCCCTATTTCCCAATTTCTACAAAATATCGATTTGTCCATAGTACTTTGCTCATTTATTTATACTTGTAACTCCTATAAATCTACTTGAAAATAAATCAACCTTTTTTGTTTATATAAATTCATCATTATTCTGTACATCTGTTCCTACTAAATTATTTAATTATCAAATTTATCTCAAGATATGCTTATTTATTAATTATTTTTCTATTTACAAAACTTATATCTTATAATACCAAATTCGTGTCATAATATTGCCTACCCTTGTATGTTTATTCATAATACATATAAATTCCCTCTATATTAAATATCCCTCTAATTTTATTAGTTTCTGGATGTCTTAGTTCATAACTGTTTACCCCATGTTCAGTACTAATGACATAAGGTCCTTCAAATGGCAAAAGTAATTTTCCACACAGATTTTCATCCCTTTTAGGCACCTGTAGTGACCTGATAAGTACCTTCTCCCCTTTTTCAAAAGTAACTCTTTTCTTTCTCTTCTTATTGATTCTATTTACATAACGATTAGCAGTTCTTATTAAATTTTGGTTCACCTTCTTCATTACTTCTTGAATGTCCCCTGTATTACTGATTTCCCAGGGTCTTTCTGGATACTTTCCAGACATTAGGAAATATGGGCATTGTTTGGTGATTCCATGTGGTGTCTCATTTAAAAATCTTTCAACTTGTGGCAAATTTTCCTGCCATAAATAATGTTGTCTAGCACACAAAATTCTTAAGAATTTGACCACCTGTTTGGCATATCTTTCTGCAGGATTAGATGCGGGTCTTCTGATACTAATTAAATTTAATTGGATTTTCTTTTCTTCACAAACTCTTTTTAATCTTGGACTTTCAAAATATGTGGCATGATCTAAGATAATTGTTTCTGGAGTACCTACTTCCTCTATGTATTTTTCTAGATAGTATTTTACGGTTTTTACATTTGTCCTTTCGCTGGGATATAACTTTACAAATTTTATATGTATGTCAATCATTATAAAAATATTTTTGCAATCCTGTTCACTTATGGCTAAATTACTGACAAAATCGATAGCAACTAATTTTAAAGGTCTCTCTGCAACTATGGATTTTGCTACATTAACATTGTGGAAATTCTTCTCCTTTGCTAACTGACAAATGGTACAACTTTTAGTGACGTTTTTCGCCATGGATATATCTTTTCTTGTAAAATAATTTTCCCTAAACAACATCCATAATTTTGTGCTCCCTATATGATCATATTCAGCATGTAGATCTCTCATGATTTCTTCTGATAATTCTTTGGTTACGACATAAACTTCTATGGTTTCCAACTTCTTACACCATTGATGTTGATTGCTCTCTTCTTTTCTGCTTCTTCCAATCTTCTCTGATCTTCCAAGATTCTTTCTAACGAATACAGCCCTTCTTCATTCTTCATTCTGTTGATTCCAATTTGATATTTTCTTCCTTCACTTCTTTGTTGTGCTTCTCTGCTTAGTACATCTGCTACAATGTTTGACTTGCCTGGAATATGTCTAATTTCGAAGTCATATTCTTGTAACAAAAGGCTCCATCTATGAATTCTGTTGTTGACAAACCTGTTTTTAAACAAAGTTGTCAGAGCAGAATGATCCGTTTCCAATACAAAATGTGCTCCTAACAAAAAAAATCTTAATTTGGTAATACAGTAGATCACACTTGCCATTTCTAGTTCCGTTGTTGAATCTTTTTTCAAAATCTTTGGTTACCCTAGATACGAAACTTATAGGAACTTCCTTTTCTTCTTGTTGTTGTAGCAACACTCCAGCTAATCTCTCACATGATGCATCCATTCTTAGTATAAACTCCTTATCATACTGCGGATAATACACTTGCAAATTAGTTGTAAAAATTTGTTTTAATTGTAAAAAAGCTGTATTTCTTTCTGGAGTCCATTCCCATTTCTGGTTCTTCTTTAACAGTTCTATTAGTGGCATTTCCATCCTACTTAGGTCTGGAATTAATCGGTTAAAATAATTCAATATTCCTAAGAAACCTCTGAGTGTTTTGAGATTATGTGGTGTGGCAAATTCTTGAATCGTTTGTATTCTATCTGGATCCATACTGACTCCTTGTGTATTGAGCACATATCCTAGATATTTGACTTCTTTTTGGTAAAAAGAGCATTTTTCCAAATTTAATTTTAAACCTGCTGTTTCTAACTCCTCCATTAATGTTTTTAGGTGATCCTGATGTGACAACTCATCTTCAGAAAATACCAAGATGTCGTGTATGTAGTGGAGAATGAACCTTTCATATTTGTTCAGAATGGAATGCAAAGTTCTGACCAGTGCTGCACATGAACTCTGGAGTCCAAATGGTACCACACAGAATTGGTACACAATACCATCCACCATGAATGCTGTATAACATCTGCTTTCTTTGGCTAATGGAATAAGCCAAAGCTATGCCGAAGGTCCAACTTTGAAAAGACTTTAGCTTTAGTGATTTTTCCAAAAATACCCTCAACATTCATTGGACTCTCATATTGTTTTCTCGTATAGCTGTTGATATTACGAGCATCCAGGCATATCCTGATTTCTCCTGATTTTTTTCTTACACATGTGATGGCACTAATATAAGGAGAATTACTTCTTTCTATTATTCCATCCCTCAGCATTTTATCCAGCTCTCGGTACACCTCATTCTTTAATTTGTACGGAATGGGATATGTCTTCATTTTATAATTCTTGATTTCTTTGTTCATTTCCAATTTATGTACATATTGTTTTGCCACACACACCTCTTGATTGAATAACCTCTGATGTTCCTTTAACAAACTTCTTATCTCCATTTCATGTTCCTTTGGCACTAAAATAATTTCTTCTGAACTGTTTACTTGACAAATCTGAAATTCTTCTTTATTCAAAATCTCTTCTTTATTTAATTTACAAAATTTAATAGATTCTTGATCAATTTGTAAAGTTTGATTGACATAGTTAATAATCATTTTATGTTTTTCCATTTCATCATTTCCCAATACTATCTCAAAATTTAAGTGATCTACCACTAACATTTGTATTTCATACATTTTATTTCCCAATTATTTTACATTACAGATTATAGAACTATTAGTATCATACAATTTTTTATTATTCGCCCCTATTAATGATAATTTATTTGTTTTTATCACCATAATATTGTCCTTATTTAAATTATTTACAATGTTTTTGTTGATTAGAGTTACTTCTGAACCTGTATATAATAATAACTTGTATACTGAATCTTGTATGTACCCTTCAATAAACTTTAAAGTATTAGTGTTATTATTTTTATTTAATTCCCCAGTATCTCTAATAAACTCCCTTGACTGTTCATACTTTGATAAGTAGACAATATTATGCACATAGGAGCGGTCTAAACAAAATTTCTCCCTTCTGCATCAACACTTGCTTCCCCCCTATTCTCCTCTGTTCTAACTACATTCACCTGTCTTCTCTCCTCATTTTTCCCCCTATTATATCTTGGATTCCCTTCTCTGTAAACTTCCCTATTTCTCGTCTCCTGTGGATAATTTCCCTGGTTCTGTCTCCAATTATTGCCTCTGTCATTTCCTTGTCTGCAGTTATTCCCTCTATCATTGTTTGGATTCCCTTGTCTACGTTCCCAGTTATATCTTCCGATATCTCTCCTGACATTGTTCATATTCTCTCCCCTATTTGTAAAATCCCTGCTTCTATTTTGTCTCTCAAATTCTCTTTCGCTATAATTATTCCCTCGATTCACATATCCCTGTCTATTTGCTGTGTTATTCCTATATGTCCCTTACTCTTGTCCATTTCAATTCTGCGTCCCTACACTCCTCTCAATCCTCTGAAGATATCCTGTCAGACTTTCCATCTTCTTTATATTGTGGAGAGCTATTGTTTCCGCCATGTTATGGTTATATTGCCTGGCGATGTATAGGACAATCTCCTCTTCTAGCATAGGCGGTTCTAAGTATTGTGCTGTCTGGAATAACTGCATTGCGTACAGATTGTAGTTGGTACTTTTTTCATAATTGAATTTCCCAAAATACAACCGCTCCCTGAAACTAGCCTGTTGGTTTTCTCCCCAAAAATAGTTAATAAACTTGGCCTCAAATTCCTGCACATTATTTATGGAATTTTCATTATTGCAAAACCATGATAATGGCATGCCCACTAACATGTTTCGAATATTCAATTTCATTTCTATCGGATCCCTTACATTCTTTACCTTATTTTTGATGATATCTACAAATATTCTAGGATGTAAGTGATTCAGGTTTCCGTCAAACTTAATTCCCCCATCATTATAACTCGGCATCACAGTACTCACTCCCCTTGTTTGTCCTAGATTTGATTCCAAAAGATGAATCTCCTCACTTGCATTTTTCAATTTCTCTCTCAATTCCTCAACTTGTCCCTGTAATACTCTATCTCCCTTTTCCGCCTGATTTGCATGCCTACCCATTTCCAGTTCCAAATTCTGCAATCCCATCTTTATATTGTTTTTGATAATGGTAAGTTTTTCCTGATGATCCTGAGTTTGCCTTTTAACACTTTCTACCTCCCTAACAATCTATTTATTCTGCTTATTAACTTCTTTGTTTATTTCCCTTGGTAAATTCTCTTGAATGGATGTTCCCAACTCTACAAATCTGCTCCCAATTTCCTGTCCTATTTCCGCTCTAATTATGGCCTTTTCTCTGGATATCTCCTCCTGTACATTCCTCTTAAAATTATCACTTTCTCCTCTGACCTGTTCTACTTTCTCTTCTAAACCTTGGGTAATGTGTAGCATCTCTTCCCTGACTATCTTCACGTCTTCTTTGATTTCTTCCCTCATTTTAATTAACTCTCCCCTAAGTTCTTCTTTAATATTATTTTCCATTTTGTTCATATCCCCCCTAATATTGTTAATATTACTATCCATTTTGTACATATCCCCCCTAATATTATGATCCATCTGTTGTAGCATCCGCATTATTTGCCTCATATCCATCTGTGTCATCCCTGACTCTCCAACATCTCCTTCCCTGCGTCTCTCCTCCTGCGCTCTACTTTCATCCTCACTTTCATCACGTCTATCTCTCACTGTCTCATCCAACTCCTCTCTCAAACTATCTGTTAGACTTCCCTCTCTATCACCTTGTCCTGCTTCTTGTATGCCTTGCTCTAAATATACTACAACTTCTCCTGATCCTCCTCTGCTTTCTTTATCTACCTGTATATCCTGTTCCTGTTCTAACACCTGTTCTCCTTTACTCTCTTTCGGTACGACTTCTTTTCCATTTCTTAAAGTCATTCGGTCTGCCATTTTATCCTAATACCTATTTATTCTCAAATTTAACTTTAACTGCCCCAGAATTTCAGCAACACTAATCACACCAATTTATTTTTACTCTAATCTGTGTAATATTAATAAATCTGCTTAAAAACACCCTTATTTCTGTTTTCCGAGAGGCCCCACGTTGTTAGCGTCAATTTGAAAAAGTTGTATTTTATTAATTTTATTTTGATTTATAATAAATGTTGTAATTTTTAAAATATGTGGTTCGTTGTTTAATTTAATATATACCTCAGCTAGCTCAATTATGTGTTCTAAGCAATCTGTCACTGTGTGACGTCGACTCTGTAGTCTCCTGGTAGAGTTCAAAAAGAAATTAAACCAAAATTTACTTTAGACTTTTGATAAATTAACCCAAATGAAGCACGTTATTTATTAATATTGAACAAATTTAATATAAACAATAAAATTCGTCTGCAACTTGGGTTGCCTTTAAAAATTTACAAAAATAGGAATCGTATAAATCTTAATGTGGTTTACGTGACAATAAAAATTTATTACAAAATGTGGAGACTCTCTACAAGTACCTAAAATCTAAATAAATATTGCAACTTTATAAAGTGTTTAAATGAACTATAAAGAAAAAGAAAATGAACACTTTATTCCGCTGACTTTTAACTTGCATTCAAATATAATCAAAATTTCAAATGATCCCCAAAATTATTATCCGACCTCACTTTAAAACAGTTCTACGGGCAAGATCTTTCATTAACGATTGTCAGCGGTATGTCAGTGGTAAATTTACTGGCTTTATTTAGAGGGTCGTTGGTGCCTAAGGAATTTTCGAGAAATTTTTCAAGATAATTCTAGAAAACCCTAATTTTTGTGTTTTTATAGGATTTGAGTGCAGCTTTTAGTTCGAAATAGTTTATACGAGAGTTCGGATAATTGGTATCTTGTTGTGAAACTGAGGATGAATAATGAAAGGGCGAAGGAAGAAAAGAGTATATATGGTTAGGTTCAGATTTGTTGCAAAACTTTTATTTTTAATTTTCTGCCAGAATCTTAGCTGTCTCTTAATTGTGAAGGATAACCTTTTGATTAAAAAAGAGATTGGATATTTTAAGGTTATTTTTTATTAACAATTTTTTTTCCACACTGGACTTGGGCTAGTATTTGATGTACATAAAGTTTTCTTACTTAATTAAATATCGTGTCTAAATTTGGCAAAAGATGAAGTAAAAATATACAGAGAGCAGAAAAAATTAATAAATGGAGAGAAAGAGAGAAATTCTATTCATCATGTATGCTGTGATTAGATTTGACATCAGAAGATTTATCAGAGGATGCACTTATATATACTCTTGTAAGTCGGAGATAGGCTGTTCTTTTAACTTTTTTAAGATTCTAGTGATACGGTTTTTTAGTGATCTTTTCCTTGTAACTATGTAGAGCTGCAATAAGTCCTTTTGAATACCATCTATGTTGGAGGATTTTTAAGCTTCTTGTAGTGGGGTGATACATACAAAAGAGTTCTCAAGAAATATAATAAGTTGCGTGGAATTGAGTGTAAAATTAGTCGGATTATCTTTTTAAATCATTTCTATAGCGGAAATATAATAAGGTTTCATCGAGTAATCCAATCAAAGATTAGATTTGGACATTTTTTGGCTGGTTTGGGTGGCATTGAAAATTTCGAAGGAGGAAAAGAACTTAATAGAGCAAGAATACCGGATGAAGATAGAATGGTAGGAGTATCAGGAGGACTGTCATTGAAGTGTCCCCGTTTTTGTCCTACTGCCAACATGGGCTTTGAATTAGTACGACGAGAGATGGATAAATCCATAATGGCAGCCAGGATGGGTATTCAGTTAACGGAGATGGACTCAATTTCCGAAGATAGAAATTCTTTTGATGAAATTAAGGATTCAGGATTAAGGACTCCTTAGAGTCAGCTGAAAATGGAGAAGAGGGAGGAGCATTAGCTGCAATGACTGTGTGATCTGGTCAACTGGAGACTTTGCAATCAGACTCCACGGTACGACCCGTAAGCTTACAAAGAAAACACTATATTCTGTCAGAGAATAAAAATATTTTAAAGGATGTATTTTCATGGTTAATTATTAGAGAAGATTGCACTTCAAAGTTTACCTTGTGAGCTATTACAAATGTTACCCTAGGAAAACTCATAATATATGCCTATTGATCATCTGATGTTCCGTATTTTTTAGGGACTGCTCGATTAGTGAATGCGGGATGGAAGGAGATACATTGGAAATAAGGATTCTTTTGGTCGCAGAAAGAAGCTTGCAGATAAAGATGATGGTGGAATTAATTATGACGTTTGGTGTATTAGTTGATCAACGATGTCGGTAGAAGTGAGGAAAATGCAGATTCAATTATTCGAAATGCGAGATGTAAAAGTAATAGTTTTTGGATAAACTATTTCACCAATTTCTTTAATATATTTAAATAAAACAGTATTCAAAATGGAGTGCATGACAATAACTTGTTCCCTTTTAGAAAACGAACGGGAAGGAGGTCTAGAGACTGCGTCAACGACATATGATTTTGGGTTGGAATTGAAGTTGTTTTGTGTAAATGTAAATATTTAATTGCTGTTCATGATGTGTAGTCCTAGTTACCCAGACCGTAACACAATACCTAAATGTGAGTACCTAATTGGAAGAGGGTCCAGAACTGGAAAGAAAGAAAAAAAGGATCTCACCTATTTCTTGGGATTTTCACTGGTTTTCTTTAATTACACCTATATAGCTGCAATTAAATTCGACTATTGAAATATAAAACCAAATTTGATACTCGTTTTCTTATCACATTGTGATTAAAGAACTTCGCTTCGTATTGTTAACTCGTCGATGAATTACTTTATCTGTTTAACACTGTTTAAATCTTTAAAATCCGTGAGGAACTTTAAAAAGGGTGTTTAACCTTTGACAGTTATTTGACGTTTTTTGAATCGATTATTTGAAACTTTATTTATAAACTTCAACATTTTATTAAAAAAACAGTTTAAAAAAGTGCTTTTTAGCTTCTAAACATTTATACTACTTTTGATATTTTTCATGTCATACGGCTGTACGTAGGCTCAATGAAAAGCTGGTGTAAAAGCACAATTAAAAAAAAAACAGAAATTTCCATAACCAATAACAAGAAACAAGCTGAGATATTGCAGCGGACAGATCTCCCTTGCATTTTTCTGTGGCGATATTTTACGAGTACCATTATTTTAATGTTTCAAAACTAATTTACTTCTTCACTGTGTATGCCATTTATAAATCGAATTATAAAATATAGATATTCTTTTACAATGTGTTCAATTTTCAGCTCTTAATGTTAATAAACAATGAAAATATTGGCAATTTCTTAAATAAAAAAAATGCTATTTGATTTCCTCTGGGCCGTAGAAGGTTTTGGTTTTTGTTTTAAATGTTTTTTTTTATAAGCTTTATATTGAGCCTACATACAAGTGTATGACATAAAAAAGTCAAAGTTATTAGAAATTTTTATATGCTAAAAATTTGTTATTCTTCAAACTGATTTTTAAAAACAAATTTAATATAATCTTGAGGTTTTTTTTTAATAATTTAAAACGAAGCCATAAAAATCGATATCTATTTACAAAATAACCCTAGAGTGACTGTTTGGACAAGTACAGTTGTTTAAATAATCGGTCTCCTGGATAAACAAATTGAATAACTCATAAACTGTATGGTCGTTCTGTATGATATTTAGCACACTTTAAAAACTCATTAACTGCCATAATTTTAAATAGTTATTACATATCGTTATGCAAAAACGAAAGTTATTTATATTTATATTATTTATATTAACATTTATAAATTTTACTTTAAAAATAAGGGTTTTTAAATTATCTCGGTCAATTCTTTATGTATTTTAATTATAAAAATATCAATATTAGAGAACATTTTATGATCTATAACTTTTATTTTAACCATATATCTCTAACATGAATAAGAAACGTTTTATGCGCATAAACTTTTTTCACTTTTTACGATTGTTTAATAAAAAAGCAAAGCAAAATTAGCTGAAGTCTTCACATAATTGTCATCAGCTACCCCTCATATACCTTTTAGAGACTTTAAATACCTGTTTAAGATTTTTTCAGCTTTTTTAGAGTTGTAGATCATAAAAAGTTATGTAATTTTTGAGAGTATCCAAATTAAAATACATGAAACTATTAACAGAAATAGTTGCAAAAAAAACCTTATTTTTGCAGTTATTTATAAATTATAATAACTCTTTTTTGCGCAAAGACATGTAACATAGCTCCTTGAAATTATGGAAATTAATAAGTTATTAAAGTGCGCTAAATATCAATCAGAGCAAATAGTTTATAGGTTATTTAATCTGTTTATAAACATTTATAATAACGTTGATATCGTTTATGCCACAAACTTATTTAGAGGCTTATGAAAAACTGGTGAAAAATACACTTTCTAAAAAAAACAGAATCTTCTATGACCATTACTAGGCAAAAGAGCATTTTATATTTAAAACCAAAGCATTTTATTCTTAAAATCATACTTCCATTGTCTATTAACAGTAAGAGCTGAAAATTGAAGGGGCCCTAAATGAAGATCTGAATTGTGCGTTCCAACTTACATATGGCATATGCGGTAAAGAAGTAAAAATTTATAACCCGTTAAAATGATGGTATTCGTAAAATACCGCTTCGGAAAAGTAGAATGGAGAACCATTTGAGCTCGGTTTTTTTTTAGATTTGAACTTTTTCAAAATGAACCGCGATTGCAAAATTTGCAATATCTTGGCTTCTGTGGCACGTAAAACATAATTTTTTTTTAAACTGGGATAGGTCAACAAAAAGTTGTTTACATAATCGCTTTCTACGATAAACAAATCCTCACTATTTTTATTAGTTACATTACATACCATTATGCAAAAACAAAGTTATTAAAATTTATAAATTTTTACAAAATCAAGGGTTTTTTGCAACTATTTTGGTGAATTCTTTATATATTTTAATTTAGAAACTCACAAATGGAAGAACTTTTTGAATCTACAATTTTTATTTTAACTATTTTTCTCTAACTGGATAAAAAACGTTTATAGCCAAAATCACCTGTATGTCTTCACATATTTATTATTAACTAACCCTCATATATCTTTTAGAACCTTCAAATATCTGTATAAAATTTTTACGTGAAACCAATAATTTTTTCCCAGATGGACCTTTGTATAAATTGGTTCTCGGATAAAGATGAACTTATTTCTACTTTTCAATACAATAACTAAAAATAGCTAAAGAAATACATACATATTTAAATATCTAATACTTTGTTTATGTTTATTAACTTGACATTTATTCACTAATTTGTTTTTTCGAAGTTTATTATATCATAATTATAATACCAACGAAAACGTAAAATTCAAATTATTGCATCTCGAATATGACGCGTGCACCGTGGCGATAATAAAAAATGATGAATGAAAAAAAAATTAAACATTTTTTCAAGTTAATTACGTAACGAAAACGGTGTAAAATAAAAGAATATAAAAAAAGTTTCTATTTACTTACCAGAGTATAATATCCATCTTTGACAAGCCGAAGGATTTTTGTCGGAAATCTGAACATTCTTAATCCATGAATATTGTATGGTGATAAACCACATTTGTAATAACAACAAATATTTCCGGCCATCTGTAAAAAACCATTTATTTATTATGGAAGTAACATTATTTTAATTTAAAATCACTTTTTTCAAATATTATCGAATGTATGTATTATCCGGTAAAATTTATTTCTAAATACCTAATTTGTTCATTTCTCATACAATGTTTTTTTATGTTTTAAACACATATAATTAAAATGTTTTACTTACCTCGGACCAAATTTTTGTAATACACTTCCAAATAAAATAAAATATTTAAATTCTTTAAACTTATTTAGATATAGGAAGATTTAGAAGCCACAGTATGTTTATGTACAATTTTATTTGACACGATATTTACTAGTTGATAGTAATAACTCTATTTTAAATGAATATCTTAAGTGATTCAAGTTCTGTTTTTTGTACCTAACATTTTTATTTGTAAGTAAACCTGTTGCTACTATGTCAGTGAAATATTGCAACGCTGGTGAATTTAATTCAGTGGATCAAAAATGGACATTTAGTTTAGTCCTTAACTTTTTCATATAGCACCATCTAGTATAATGTATATCAAACAAACAATGGTATATTAAAATCTATTGAGACAGAAAGAGTGGTGACATCTAGTGACTGTCTCAATTAGAATCAGACAAATTTATACATTGCGTTGGCTAACTAGTCCTATTTAAACAATGATACTACCATCGCTTCAGTTTGCTTAAAAGTTGTCCAAATACTTCTAGTCATCACATATACCTTCTCAAATTGTTTCAATTTTTTTGAATTTTGAGTTTATCTTTTGGGGTTGCAGATCAACCTTAATATTTGACATCGCTGTACTGGTTGTTGCTACCCACGACAAAATCGTTGAGTAAGCTTTGAAAAACTGCCAACATGAATCACTTGTGACCAAATCGTAAAAGAATTCAGTGATTATAAAATTACAATATAAATACTCTGATTGGAGTATGAATCCTAATTAGACATAATTGTATAGCGTTTAATAAATATTTTGCATCTTGGTCATTCTGTTAGTTCTGTATAAAACAGGTTGATTTTTATTCTTAAATTGACAATTTACAGTATGAAAATATTATACCCCTCCAGTACCCCCTCGAAAATTTTAAATAACAAAGGGGGTAGTATGACACATAGTTAGAAAGGGATTTTAGTCCTTTGTTCATCAATATAAAGTATTTTAAGTTTGGTGCAATCATAACTGGGAAAATTGATTTTTAAGATGTAAAATTTTGATAATGTCTCTATCACAAAACTTTAGGTTCAATGAAGACAATAATGTCACATAATATTTAGAATGTATTTTTCAATGTACTTTACAATTAAATTAAATGTTAAAAATGACCACCATTCACTTAAATCAGCAATACTGTTTGGTTTATTTAAATATACTTTTGATTTTCAATAACCCCATAAGACGTAATTGAGAGGAGTCAAATCGGGGGATCTAGCCGGCCATTCGATCGTTCCAAGTCTTCCAATCCACCTATTGGGAAAAACCTCGTTTAAATAATTTCTAATTATACGTGGAAAATGCGTCTCTTTGGTAGCAAATAGATCAATTTATCTCATTGGGATGATTACCATCAGGAAAAAATTTCGTAATGTAGACACTAAAAAGTTTATTAAAAAATCTAGATAAACCTCATCATTAACTGTCCTCCTTAAAAAAAAATAAGGACCAATAATTTTATTGTTAATGAGACCAGCCCAAACGTTAACTTTTTAAGCCCGTGTGAGTCTCACACACCCAGTGAGGATTTTCTCTGCTCCAATATCTACACTTCTGTTTGTTAACCGTTCCGTTTAAATAAAACGTCGCTTCATCGGAAAACACTATTTTGTTTACGAACTGCAAATTTGCGTTCATTCTGTCCATCATTATTTCACAGAATTCTTGCCTTCTATCAGGATCATCTTCATTTAACTTCTGAACCAACTGAACTTTGTAAGGGTGATATTTTTTTAATAAAAAACTCTGAAAATAGATAAGTAAATTTTACTTACATGATTGACAGCGGCATGTTCTCGAGTTGTCTTATGAGGATTATCCTCAATCTCTAGAAGTACATCTAACTTTTTTTCATTAGTTAATTTAAAATTTCTACCTGGTTTTTCAATATTTTTTACATGTCCGGTATAACAAACCTTCTTTTTAATTTTGCTAATAAACTGCGAAACTTGTTGACCATAGTATTGATTTTTAAACATTTCACAAAACTCCTTTTGAATTCTTGTTTTGTTACTACAAGCAATCATGATTAAAATGTGAGTCTTGGACAAATGAGCCATAATTAAATTTAATACCCGCACAAATATTATACGGACGTCTTTTAGTGACTTTAAATACCTAAATGACAGCAGAATGCTAGATTCATATCAATTGTTTATTTGGCTTTTTGACTAATATTTTATTATCTTCAAAGTTTTTTCCCTAATGTTTAGCAGAACAGATACGAATTATTTCTAACGTATATTTTAATCGACTAGGCAATATTTCTGATTTAAAAGTTAGGATAACAGAATAAATTAACAAAATAACCTCCGTGGTCATAAAAAATGTTGTACGAGAATTCCAAAATCGCCTCGTTTGTTGTCAAGAAGTGAATAATGGTGATCAAATTGAACATTTAATTTAATTGTAAAAATCAATGTTCTCTCTTATTATTGAACAAACTCAAAATCTCCCTTTCTAATAAGGTGACACACGACCCCCTTTGTTATTTAAAATTTTGGTGCTTATAATTCAAAGGGGATGCTGAAGGGGGATAATATTTTCATACTGTTAATTGTCAATGTAAGAATAAAAATCGACCTGTTTCAAGTTTTTTTTTCAGATAGTACATAATAACGCTAAAAATGAATGTATTCCGTACATATGGACCGCATTGTATATTCATGCAACATGTAAATTTTGTAATTAATGATGTCTCAGCTGATCATCGGCAAAAGTAATGTTTTTATGTTTATAAAATTTGTTAATATATGTCTTCTTAATAATTTTGAAATATATTTTATAGATTGCATTTAATAAAGTAATACCCAGGTAGTTTTCGCTATTGTTAAAATCGGCACTTCTAAACATTGATATAGCTTATACCGTTTACCATTTATCAGGAGTTTGGAGTCTAGTCAACTTTGATTTTTAGAACCTTAGAAGTTACTTTAGAAGCTTTATTTGGTTTGCTCATGTATGGTTTACTTTTGATTTCCAATTCAATATAAAGTTTGTTCTAAGTACTCTTGTCTACAACACATCAATATTATATTACATATTCTCATCTTTTTTTATCCATTGTTGTTTGTTAATAATTTATATTTTTTTATTTAGCCCAGTCTGGTTAAAAAAAAGGTGGAAAAATGTTTCGCAGATATCTGAAGCTTTTAAGACATATGTGGGGGATACTAGATGATGAATAGATGAAAAGATCTAGTTTTACCTTGCGTTTTTTTAAGCAATAATTTATGGTCATAATTTGATTTTTTGTCTATAAATTTTTTCCCTTATATTTTAAATAAACAATATTTTTGGCATTTTTTTATGTCAAGAATATCTTTATTTTCCCGTTTTTTTTAATTAAAATTGATAAATAATTTACAGAGATATTTGCAAAAAAGCAGTTTTTTTGCACTAATTTATAAATTTTATTAATTTTTTTATTAACAAAATAAAATGGTATTATTACATTTAAGCATCAAAGAATTACCATCTTTTAGATTTGTGCGAAATTTCCCCCTGATCAGTCAAATATTTTATAAGTTATTTAATTTGTTTATCCCTGGGGCTAATTATTGAAACTATTGAGCTTGCCCTATGCATGATGCTAGACACATTCAGCAAATTTCATAGGATTCTTTAATACTTAGACTATCTCAGAATGCATATTGAGTAGGGATGGCGGTTTTTTGACAAAACACCGGTTTTCGGTTATACCGGTTTTTTTTGCTTACGGTTTAACCTGGCGGTTATAACCGGCCAAAAAAACCGGTTTTTCCAAAAACCGGTTTTGGGTTTTTTAATCCAATAGTTACAAAGTTACATTTACAATGCACTTTAGTTTGCGATACTTCATTCGACTCGATATCAATATGATCAAAATTAGAACTATCGAAAGAACATCAATATCAATATAAATAAAACACAATTTTTAATAAAACCATTTTATTCTATTAATTATTATATTAATTTATTATTTTGTTATTAATTATGATTATGATTATTATGATTATTATTAAATATAATATAGCGTAAGATTAATATATACATATTGCAATAATATACAATAAAGTAATATGAAGTAATATTTTAAGTAAAAAAGTATAGGTTAGAATTTATAGGCCATTATGTTGGCCAGTATTTTTCATGAAGCCTATTAAGAAAAACTCGTTCATATAATATGTTGGTCTGTTAAGCGGCTTCTCTCATCTGACACAATATCATTCAATGATGACACAAGTCTCTCTGATGCCACCGAACTTCCGACCAACGACATGTATTTTTTTAGCTATAATAGCCAAGCCTGGCATACAGGTTCTGTTCTGATCCCAGAATGAAAACGGATCACTTTGCAGCAAAGGCCGCTGCAGATATGGAGTCAGTTCATTTGAAAAAGAACTTTGAATCTGTGTGTCCTGAGAACTTGAACTGAAACCACTGTTCACCAACTCCAGATCGTGTGAAGACCAAAGAGGGTTTGATTTTAAACTCACTTTGGCTTCTTCATTCTGGAAGGAGCAGGAAGGATAAAGTTTTCCGATTTTGGTAAGTTACGTCCTAACTTCCGAGCCTAAATTGGATGTGACTGTCTCTGCTATATACGGATTCAGATATAGTTTTTTGAACCTCGGGTCCGTGATTGTAGCATGGCAAAGCAGGGGATTTCGTAAAAGCCTAGTGCCCCTCTCTTGAAGGCTAGTTATAAGCTTTTGGTATAACTTTTGAGCTGTACTAAGGTTTGGCTTGAGGTTTCTTAAAAATCTTTCGATAATAGACACAAGGGGGATAACAAGGCTAGCAGTAATGTACTGGGAACCCGAGATCTCCTTTGTGGCCTCATCAAAAGGCGATAAAATGCTTACAATTTCAGTGATTAGTTTTATATCTAAATCTGAAATCATCCTTGGTGCTTTTTTAATTGAGGGATCTGCCAATATTGCAGCTATATATGGGGACATTAGTGTAAATCTTTTAAGCATATAGTAGACAGAATTCCATCTGGTTGTAGTCAGATGCAGAGAGCAGTAAACCAAAATTATTATACTACTGCTCAACAGAGAGCGCTAAAATAATTCAGGTTCTATTGTCAATGAATATAATGAGAGTAGAATATAATATGCAATTATTGTATTCAATTAATGATGCAAATTTAATTTACAATTTAAAAATATAATCCTCTAAAATACCCACCAATTTTCCTATCCTCCCAAACCCAAAAAATTCCCCACCCCAACCATTTCAACTTATAAAAAATTTCCCAGACTCTTTCAAATGGGATTTAAAAAAAAATAATATCAACATAAATATTTTACTTAAAAATAAATTGAATAATGCAATTCATCTTTTATTTTTACTACCATCAAAAAAAAATTATCATGTATTACTTTTAACACGTTTGTATATTTGTATAATAGGTACATTTTAACTCATTTAATACTTCCTGTATGTGTGTATCGTTTTGAAAACGTAGGGAAATCCTTGGAGATTCGTATTCGTAATCGGTAATTCGATATTTATAGTCAGAACATTATTTTTGGTAATCAGAAACAACTAGAAACAACCATTCACCCACTTTCAATGTCAAGAGTCAAGTGTGAAAAATAGATGATGTAAAAGATCACTTCTTATGTAAATATTATGATTACAAATACCTTTTCAACGAAATATTATAATAAAACTTAATTGTTTCTGGCTGATGAGAGTTTGCACTTTCAGTTTGCTCCTGTATTTATAAAATAAAATAAAATTTGAATTATGGTTTTGTTTGGAATAATTACTTGAAAATAATAATTATGATTGGGATCCAAAAAAATACCTAACCTAATCATAATCACCGTAAAAACCTAATAACCGGTTTTTACTTTAAAAATAAAAAACCGGTTATAACCGGGACAAAAAAACAACCGATAAAACCGGTTATTGCGAAGTAAAAAAACCGGTTTTCGGTTAAAACCGGTAGGTTTTTCCCATCCCTAATATTGAGTTTTCATCGAAATTATTTAAAAAATAAAAGTTTGAAAAAGGGGTATGTTTTTTACTTATAAACAATTGTAATAACTTCTATATTTTTCAAGCTACAGACTTGTAGGTACAATTATTGGATAGCTGGTAAAAAAGCTCACATTAAAAAATAAAAAAACCTTTTATGACCAATAGGAACGAAGTTAGTGACTATATTTAAAAAAATATTATCTCTATTGTTTATAAACATTTAGAAGTAAAATTTGCACAAATTTTGAATGAAAATCTAAACTTTATATTGAAACTTATAGCTATAGAATTTATCTAATTTTTCGAAACGACGGTACTTTCGAAAGAGAGACATAGGAAAGTGGAGAAGATATCTGTTTCAACTCCGTTTTTTTTTCGGCATCGGAACTTCAAATTGCAACACGTAGGAAAAATTTACATTATCTCGCCTTCCTTTGCAGCTGCAAGCCTCTTTTTTTATTCTAGGGTAGCTCGTCAAAATATGAATAACTACATAGTTTTCACTAGGCGGAAAATGTGGAAAAACTCGGAAAAATTTAGTCCATTTGAAATTCACCCTAAATACTTACTTTTTTTTAATTTGCTCGAATAGTCTGTCGCAGTATTAATAATGATGACATAATTTTCACCCCCCATAAATCTCGGAAAATCACGGAAAATCAACATATGTTTTTTCATTTTATATCAATGATGTAATAATACTTATATATTTTATAAATTAAATTTCAGGTAATTTTTTACACATTATATTATTATATTCCTTATATTAATTATAATTGTTTGTATTTTTATAATTAACAATATTGATTTTTATTATATTTTTCTTACAAATATGATATACAATATTAATCTAATCTGCCTTACTGCTTTGATAAAATAAGTCGATGTTTTCATCACTTGCCTTATTAAGTTTTGCAATGGTTATTAAACTTTACTTTTTTTATTTTCTTTACAAAGATTGGTTTAAAAGTTAAAATTTGGTTCATTTATTCGACTTCACTGTCAGGTCTGAACCTTTTTGTTGCAGGTTGTTTGTCTTCACTTATTAAGTCAGTCTTTCCATACATTAACATATTAATGGGCGATCTTAATGCCAAGGTGGGTCAAGGTAAGGTAGGAGAACAAGTAGGAAAATATGGGCTTGGAAACAGAAATGACAGAGGAGATCGATTGATTCAATTTTGCCAAAGTGAAGACTTCGTAATAACAAATACCTTTTTCAAATTGCCTCCTCGACGGTTATATACATGGACATCTCCACAACATACCAAAGAAAAAATAGTGAGAAATCAAATAGACTACATTATGATAGCAAGGAGGTATCATAATGCTGTTAAATGTACTAAGACATACCCAGAAGCTGACATAGGTTCAGATCATAACCCGGTAGTTACTGTGATAAAGGCGAGACCAAAAAAGATTAGAAGATTACACAGAAAGGCACTAGATTTAAATAAATTTAGAAACAAAAATATACGACAAGAAACAGGAGAAGAGATAAATGAAAACCTCTGTTCAGTGCAGCAACAAATTAACGATACAAACAACGTTAACCAAAAATAAAGTACATAAATATACCTATACAAACAGCAGGAAAGAAACATCTTACAAAAACAACAACAAAGAATAAGGGGTGGATGACACAAGATATACTACACTTGATGGAACAAAGAAGAAAGATGAAGAATTACCCAGACAAATACAAAGAAATAAATAAACACATTACAACATAAAAAAGAGAATAAAAGAAGCCAAAGAGGAGTGGATTAAAGAACAATGTGAAGAAATGGAAACCTATGAGAAAAAGTACGATGCGTTCAATATGCACAAAAAAGTAAAAGAGATAACAGGAAGCATAAAGAAATGTCAAATAGGTAAACTTAAAGACAAAGATGGAAATCTTATTGTAGATCTAGAGAATAAAATAAAAAGATGGACAGAATACCTGAATGAATTATTTGAAGACGATAGTAACAACTTAACTCAGATAATCAATGCAACTGGGCCAGACATATTGAAAGAAGAAGTAGAATACGCAATAAGAAACGCTAAAAATGGAAAAGCAAATGGACCTGATGAAATTTTTACAGAACTGATGAAGCTTTTGAATGATAAATCCGTAACCATAATATTAAATTTTGCAGCGATGAGCTAAAACAGTTTCCCCTCCACTTTCCTATGTCGATTTTTCGAAAGTAACTTCGTTTCGAAAGGTTTTAAGATTCGAAAAATTGGATGAATTTTATAGCTATAAAATTCAATATAAAGTTTAGATTTTCATTTAAAATTTGAGCAAATTTTACTTCTTAATGTTTATAAATAACGGAGATATAGGGTAAACCATACAGTTATTGGACACTTAAGAAAATTTCAACTTTAAAAATTCGTAATTCACATTGTTCTCTGCAGATTGAATTGAAATTTATACAAAAGGTAGTCTAAACAGTTTATTACAATATGGATAAAAGGATTTAAAGAAGGTGTTAAATATTTTTTGTCAATATATATTTATTAAAAATAGTTACAAAAATTATAGTTATTGGACAGTTTATTTAGTTACAGGACACTCAAAATTAATTATTGGACGACTGCTTTAACACAATAAAAAACTAGAAACAAATGAAAATTACAGGAAAAACCTAAGATTTCTGTGCGGTATGGGATACCTATATACAGTTGACACAATTAAATTTTATAAATGCTTTTGTGCTTCTTTGTATTGAGTGAAAAGTTCGTCAATGTCTTCATCCTCACTGTCTTGGTTACTGTTATTAGCATCAGAATCACTATCCTGGAGATTGAAGCAGTTGTGACATATAAATAGATCACCATCGTTAGGTATATGCTGTCTATGATTAACAGGAATACAAGATTCGTGATAATAAAGATTACAGTCATCGCATTTTAATTTGTTCAATTGAATATCATTTGAACAAATAAAACATTTGACTTTTTTTGAATTCTTTTTCTTGCTACACTGGTTTATGGTCAGTTTTTCTTCTCTTTTCCATTTCCTTTCTTGTTTTTGTTTTTCCTGCTCTTCTTTTATCTCCTCCTTTTTCCGTAACATTTCTTGATATCGTGCAGATGTAATAGCAAAAGGAAGTCGTTCCGTGTTACGTTTATTTTTTCTTTTCGGTACAGTAGGAGAAGTTAAAAAGTTACCCAACAATTCGTGTTTAACAATAATTTTACTTGTAGAGGGTAAGTCATAAACATTAGTTTTATAATGTTGAAAATGGATATCATTGGTACTGCTACTCTCAGAAATATTTACATTTTCAATACCACCCTGTTCTGATATTTTTATTTCAGTATTTATAACGGGAGATGTGATAACCACATTTTGAATAATATTAATGTTTGTGTCTCTATTTTTTAGAACCATTGGGTTATCCGAATGTTTTGGATCATGTTCAAAAAATTCCAAATTTTGAACAACAAATTCAAATTATCATCGCTAGGTAGATTATTCTTTGGATTTTCTTTTAAATTCTCTAAGCTATGAACTTTTTCAGGACCTAAGATATTTACAAAAGTATTATAGTCCATCTTGGGTTTCTTTTGATGATCTGAAATGATTAAATTTTTTACTACTTCTTTGCCTAAACATTTTGTGTAGTCAATAGCATCTGCATTAAATGGAAACAATCCGCAAGCCTTGAAACCATTTACTACTGTTTCAGTTTTACAGCTTTTTTTTATAGCTTGCTCCAATATAGTAGCAAATACAACCTTATTCACTACCCCTCCTGGATGCTGTTCTTCCCATTCTCTCACTGATTGCCGCCAAGCTTCTTTTAATGGACGGAAAATAGAAACGTCACAGGGTTGTAAAATCCTTGTGGCGTTAGGATAAAGTGCAATCATTTCAATCTGCAGTTCATTACACAATAGACTTAATTGGTAACTTAAGTGACTCTTGTGCCCATCTACAAAAAGAATAACTGGAAGCTTAATATTATTTTCAATTAAGTGTGGGTAAAAAACATTCGCAATATACTGATAGAATGTCTCTGCCGTCATCCAACCATTATCGCTTCTGCCCACACCCCATTTAGGATTAATACCTTTAGCAACCTTTTCAGGAATACGTTGATAAGGATAAATAACCATAGGCACGCAAATTTTACCGTCTGCTGAAAAGGTAAACATCACAGTGACGTTTTCTTTTGAAGAGCTTTTTTCAACGTTATAAACATTTTTGAAACCTTTCATAGCAAATACTTTTCCAGTAGATGGACATATTTGAAATCCTGACTCATCTCCATTAAAAATTCTTGATGGATCAGTTAGAACTTCTTCTAAATGTTTTTCTTTAACATAGGTTTCAATATTTTTAAACCAGTTTTTGATGTCTCGTTCAGATACACAAGCGCTAGCTGCCGTCACACCTCCACTTGTTCTTCTAGAAACCCCTGGATGTCGCTTCAGAAATCCCTAAAAAAAATCAAACTATGAATACAGATTAAAATACATTTTTTTGGTGACTTACTTTTAACCATCCATCTCCAGGTCGATTATCTTTAAAGTTATTGGGGCGCGGATTTTCGATTAAAAATTTTTGCACGCTGCTTTTTAAATCGTTAGCCTTTTTGGGGAAACCTTTTGAAGCAGTTTCTTGTATCCATCTGGAATATTGAATGTAAAATAAAATAATGCTATGGGTTAAGATAAATTAAATGAATTTACCTAACCAGAGTATTCTCCTCCTCGCAAGTTAAAATAGGAGACGGTCCAAGTGTATCTTTATGTTCCGGATGTTTTAATTTAAATTCTATAGTGGACTTCGGAATTCCATATTTTTTTTCAGCTGTTCTATATGATTCAGTGCCATTTTTTCTATAAGTTTCATCTTACCATATTTTCTAAGTTAAGGCATTTTACTACAATCCTAAAAAATCCATTTTTAGTGATTGGACGGTCAAATTTAGCTTTTGGACAGCTGTCCAATAACTGTCAAATCGATTACTAAATTAATTTTACTGCTATCTCCAGTTAATTATACGTAAATCCGTTGAAAATTGTAGAAATATGTGGTAAGTGTAGTTCTCTAGTGATTGGACAGGTGTCCCATAATAGAATTAAGCAAGTTTTCTAGTTTAGTTATTGGACAGATGTAATTAAATCCGAATTAAAATCCCTATTACTGTACCAGATCTACCTTAAGGACTATAAGTGCCTTTACTACACCCTTTTAAATAAAAATACAATCTTACCTTAAACGTACCACGTAGTTTAAAAAAAAAGTCAGAGCAGATGCTTAACACAATGCTTAAATGTCACTTCACTCACATAACCTAAAAATATTTACCGCCAAAATCACAGAACCCGTTAAAGGCAGAACATAGACATAAGAATGAACGTAATATAGAAACGAGTAGTGCCACCTAGTGAAATATACTCTTGTTGGCACTTGCAGAAATCTTATTCTCGTAAGTTTACACTGTAATGTCCAATAACTGTCTCGTGTCCAATAACTGGCGTTTTACCCTAATTAACAAAAAATTGTCGCTAACTTCGTTCCTATTGTTTATAGAAGGTTTATTTTTTTTGTTAAATATGAGCTTTTTTACCAGCTATCTAATGATTGTACGTACAAGGCTGTAGCTTGAAAAATATAGAAGTTATTACAATTGTTTATAAGTAAAAAACATACCCCTTTTTCAAACGTTTATTTTGTAAATAATTTCGATGAAAACTCAATATGCATTTAACTTCTGAGATAGTACAAGTCTTAAAGAATCCTATGAAATTTGTTAAATGTGTCGAGCATCATTCATAGGGCAAGTTCAATGGTTTAAATAATTAGTCCCAGGGATAAACAAATTGAATAACTTTTAAAATATTTCACCAATCAGCAAGAAATTTCGCACAAATTTAAAGAACGGTAATTCCTCAATGCTGAAATATATTAATAACATTTCATTTTGTTAATAAAAAAATTGAATAAATTTATAAATTAGTGCAAAAAAACTGCTTTTTTCCAAATATCTCCGTAAATTATTTATCAATTTTAATTGAAAAAACGGGAAAATTAAGATATTCTCGATATAAAAAAATGGTATAAATATTGTTTATTTAAATTATAAGGGAAAAAACTTATAGATAAAAAATCAAATTCTGACCATAAATTATTGTTTAAAAAAAACGCAAGGTAAAAATAGGAGTATCTTTTTATCTATTCGTCATCTAGTAACCCCCACCTATGTCTTAAAAGCTTCAGATACCTGAGAAACATTTTGCCGTGAAATCGATGATTTTGGTATAACCAGACTGGGCTAATTTGTCTCTGTCTTATTTAGCAAGTACTTGTTATGCACCTACTTTTCAATTACCCTATTTTTTATT
Source organism: Diabrotica undecimpunctata (assembly GCF_040954645.1). Taxonomy (NCBI): domain Eukaryota; kingdom Metazoa; phylum Arthropoda; class Insecta; order Coleoptera; family Chrysomelidae; genus Diabrotica; species Diabrotica undecimpunctata. Next base: position 16,914,085 of record NC_092813.1, read on the forward strand.
TGGTAGTTTCATCTTTTTATGCCATTTTTTGCGTAGGATATCACAAACTGCTTTTCCTCACAGTCTGCCATATTTAAATCTGGTTTTGTACATTGTTGTTCCAAATAATAATTTCAGCATCTTTGGTAAAGATCTTTACTTTCTTAAATATGTATTACTACTAACAGATTCTGAAGCTGTTTTCTTGTTGCATGTCTAAGTCTTGTTTATATTGTGTTTATATGGGATTAATAACAAATATAACAACCCAATAAAATAGAATACGCATGGATATATACGAACGGATATACTCATGGAGGATTTCAAACAAAACATAGTACATAAAAAAGACAAACAACTCACAGTATGGTTTATATAATATATGTAGATGATGTGTTCTTCATTTCGCTGCATGGTTCAGAAGCATTGAATAAAATTCTGAAGGATATCAATAATAAAGAAAAATTAATCAATTTCAGTTTGGGAAAAAAAACAACAATTAACATCCTTCTCTGGATATGCTAATGGCAAATTGGATACAAGATATGCAACGAAAGTTTACAGAAAACCAAACAATGAGTTATTTTAATTACCACTAAAACCACAACGTAATCATCAAAAAAGATTTATATGATAGGGATCAAAATATTTGCTCCAACAAAAATGTATTTTTGAAAGAGTCAGAAAGAGAAAACCGACTACTTAAGGTTTTGACAAAAAATGATAGTCATTGTGATTTATAAACAAGAAATTCCACAAGGTAAAAGAAAGAAAACAACAAAACACCACTAGAAAACCAGAAACACAATTTTTAAAGGGCTTATAAAAAAAGCTAAAAAGGATAGGTAATAAGTTTCACATCAACTTTCAAATCAACTAATATACTCAGATCCATCGTGTCCAAAACCTAACAATACACAAGAGAAATCAAAGAACTCCGTCTATAAAATACCCCGTTAATACAACAACTTCTATGTCGAAGAAACCGCAAGACCACAAGTGTCAGGAAAATGAGCGTGACCTTTACATACGTCATCAAAACTGAGACTTTGATCTACCACAGGTATGCAAACATGGCAGACAATGACATGAGATAATGGATGATCACAGGGTATAATGCAACCACGCATCAATATTCGTGAAAGATACATGAAAAAGAGAAAAATCGAAGAAACAGCTCTCATCCTATTTATTGAAGAAAAATGTGTAACAACCTCATAAGCAAAATGTAGCAGACTTTTGTTGCCAATACTAAAAGAAGAAGTCAACAACAAGAATATACCAGCAATAGCCAAGAAAAGTAGAAGGCACATCGTCCAGTCCTCCTCAGTCTTAATCTCGTTTTTTCTCGATGTCCCTTAATCCTTCCCTGTCCTGGGCTAGTTGTTCGGCTTCATGTTACCTCTGTTTAATTAATAATTTTGATTATTTCCTTTCCTTCATCTCTACCCTTGACTATCAGTTTTTCCATCGTACCTGTTATTCTAACAATGTGTTCAAAATACTGTAAATATCTCTATTGTATTTGCTTAAGCAATCTATCCTTTACTTTAAGTTGTTCTAATATTGATACGTTAGTGCGATGATTAATCCAGGATATTCTTAACATGCGGCAATATACCTACATTTCAAAAGCGTCTAGTTTATTTTGATCCGCTTTGTTTAAGGTCCACGTTTCGGGTGCGTATGTGCCTATGGGAAAACTGAGTGCCCTTACCAGCCTTAGTTTTGTGTGTATTGTTATGCTGGAATTTTTCCAAATTGTTACCAGTTTCATCATAGCAGTTCTAGCAATAGTCAACCTTCTACATATCTCTCTGTTACACCCTCCGTCATTTGTTATTAGGGACTCTAGATATATGAAACTATTTACTACTTCAAAGCCTCCAATTTCTTGAATGTAATGAAGATTATTCCGAGCTCTGTCCACTATCATAGTCTTTGTCCTACTCCTATTTGGCTTTAGTCCATATGTTTTGCTTTTCTTCTCCCGACATCTCATTATGTCTTCCATTTCTTCTTAATTTGTTGCGATTATTAAAGTGTCATCAGCATATCTCAAGTTACTGATTTTTTGACCTCCTACTGATATTCCACCCTTCCTCCAAATGGGTGTTGTTTATTTTTACTGTGCACTTATTATTTTCATATAGACTTCTAATTAGTTGAATTAAGTGGTGGGGTGTTCCCATTTCCGCTAGTATGAACCATAGCTGCTGCCAGTTGATTTTATCGAAGGCCTTTGTGTAAGCCACAAAGCACATAAGCATAGGAGTATTGAATTTACGAGTTTTTTTGATTAGCTGTCTGACATTAAGGATGTATTATCTTGTGCCTTTTCCTAGGAAAAATCCCGCTTGTTCTTCTGATATCTGAGGCAATAGAAAAGCTTTTAGTCTTTCAGATATTACATAAAGTAGAACCTTGCTTGCATGGGATAGTAGGATTAACATTCTGTAGTTGCTCCAATTTAGCGGAGTTCCTTTTTTGAATATAGGGATAAAAGTGGATGTTGTCCAGTCGTTGGGCCACTCTACGGTTTCCCAAATCTTTTTGCAGATCATATGCATAACATTTACTTCAGCATCTTCAGACTCTTTTAAAACTTCTGTGGTGATCTGGTCTGCGCCAGAAGATTTTCTATTTTTTAACTTTTTGATTGCTTTTTCTACCTCTGACTTTAGAATGTTTGGTTATCTCTCTGCATTGAACTCGTCGTGATTTGCATTCTGGGGATCATCTACATATAGACTTTGACAATAGTTTCTCCATCATACCTCCGCAATCCCTTTTGTGTCATTTATAATATGTGGATTTTGATCCATTATTGTTTGTGTGATTGGTTTAAATTCCCTGGATAGATATCGGACTTTGCTATATAGCTCATGGGATTCATACCGGTTTGCACGTCTCTCTAGTTCTTCGCATTCTTCGTTTATATGTTTGTTTTTATCATTTCTACATGCTCTTTTAATTTTTCTATTTAACCTTGCTAAATCATTTTTGTTGCTGTCGTTTTGATATATGAGAGATTTGATTCTCCTTCGCTCTTCAAGAAGTTGCAGCGTTTTGTCTGTCATCCAGTGTTTTCTCTTGATGATATTTTTTTTCGGTTTTGGTTCTTTTTACAGATGTTTCTATGACATTTCTAAAACCTTTTCACATTTCTTCTGGGTTGTCATGTGTGTTCAATATACTAGTTTCCTTTAATGCATCTCTAAATGTTTTCGGATTTGAAATTTCCAGCCTGTTTTGATTTTGATGCGTTATTGTCCTTCTGAGCTTCATCTTGAAGTAAGCCCATAACAATTTATGATTGGATCCACAATCAGCTTTTGGTCTAGTTTTTACGTTTGTAAAACATGTCTTCGATCTGCTCCTAATCAATATGTAGTCGATTTGGTTCGTGTATTCTCCATTTGGGCTGGTCCACGTCGATAAACGACGGGCATGATGTTCGAACATTTTGTTTATAATGGCCAAACTGTTTTCGGTTCCAAAATCCAATAAAGGTTCGCCTTGGCTGTTTCTAATACCTGACCCATAGTTTCCTACATTTTGGATGTTATCGTTTCTTGTTTCTCCTACCTTAGCGTTAAAATCGCCCATGATTATGAGTGGCTGATTAGATGAAATATTTTTTATTGTGTCTTCAATAACGGAGTATACGTCTTTCACTTTATTGACTACCACGTCTGAGGTTGGCATATAGAACTAAAGAATGTGCATTTTGTTTGGTGATGCTAGTAAGGTTATTTTTATAAGTCTTTAATTTATCGGTTGGTAATAATACACGTATTGTGAAACTTTTTTAGTCATCATAATTGCAACACCATTTCTTCCTGTGTTATTTGTTCCCAATATATATACAACACGATCAGCCGTTTGGAAGTGTCCTTGTCCTTTTCAAAGGGTCTCCGAAAGTCCGCATATTTCTAAATCCTCTCTTTCGACTTCTCGTTGTAGTATATGCAGTTTGCCTGGTTGCAATAATCCTCGAAAATTCCATGTTGCTTTTCCCATTATTTTCTTAACTGAAAATCTGAGTTTCTTCCATGCGCCAATTTTGCATGTGTTGCCTGGTTGCTCACAAACACATGCCCGGTAGCCCATGTGACACTAGATGGCCCGGAATCAACTGAGCGCCGATCGCTCATCGAATCGCTAAGCATATCTAACTGATTCGATACATTCATGATGGTGTAGTCACGTTAATATAATCGGGTGGTTTCTCCTTGCCTACCTGATCGCAGTATCACGGCCGGTTGAATCAGTATGTGATATCCGCCCGTGAGTATCTGTCATTAAGCCAACAGTAGAAATTATTCCGCTATAGCCTTAATGAAGTAATGTCATAGGTGCTGCCCTATACCATGTCCTCAGTTGGTCCACGGGTGCATATTTGCTAAAACCTTATTCACACCTATTTCATTGTACACATTTACTTATCAGCTAGTGGGAGGGGTTGAGGACTCCACCGCCCGTCCGTACGGAAGTACAGAAGAGTCCCTACTTAATTCAGAACTCTTCCTCCACGCAAGCTGGGAAGGTCACGGACTACACTAACACACATACACAAATACATAATGCACAAATAAGATATAAAGAACACACAAAAATATTTAAATTTGTCCCGATAGCACAAAATACATCATGAGATTTTTTTAGCCAAAATTATGGTTCTTGCCTACAACTTTAGCGGTTACATACACCCTTTCCATACAATTTTTAAATATGTAATCTTAAAAATCTTTGAAAACGATTTCTGGAGTGGAAATCTATAGATCTAATGTTAGTTAAAATGTAATCTTCATTACTATTAATAATTATTGTGGATTAACCCCACATAAACACATTTTGAGTTATTTTGTCACTCATCGACTGAAATATAATTCATGTCCCAGTACTCGCCAGTGTTTATATAATTGGCTGAAATATTAAGAAATCTGCTATGCATATCTTATTTCTTTCTCTAATGTAATAAAATATTAGGACCCAGTAAATAACTATAAGTTGTTCTATATGTGTGTATATTCTATTATTGTATTCGTTAAATTGTATCACATGACATTCTTCACGTCTCCGTGAGAACAATAATAGCAAGGATACATCAATGCTCTGTATGCAGGATGCTATATTTTGAATTTTTTATCTACTCATATTCTATTATCTAAAAGTTATCACATGATATCTCGAACGTTACGATCGGCCATTACCAACGAAGTTATACCAATGAACACACGAAATCCGAATCCAGAATTATTGGACTTTGACGACCGTGTAGCCAAAGATATCTACTCAGTCATAAATGCTGGAAATTTTTTTTAAAACACTGTTTATTTACGGATACCTACACAGGTTATTTATTTATTTCGTAATCGACAACGACAACATCATGTCATACATCAAAGACAACGTAGTCTAAAGTCATAATTATGGCGATAAGATATTGAACAATAGACAGAATTGTGATATTGTGATTGTTGCGAAAATTATAAGTTCCTTTTAGTCATGAATGTACCAATAATTGGAATGGTTGTGTATTTTAACAGTAAAAATATTTTGTCGTTCAATACAGAAAGAAAAAACGATCTATCTATGCAGAGATAGATGCAGTCTATCTATACAGAGATCTATGCGATAATTTAAACACGTCCGATCGATTTGAATTCTACCGAACAACTGTAAAGAAAAGTTCGTTTCATTTTTCTTTGACTTAGAAAATTGTGTTGGCGACAGAAATCCTACTGTAATTTCGAATTCTTTTCTATAAGCTAAATAGTCTAATCTCGTATATCTAAGCCAGTTGTTTTTGCATGCCTTGTAAAAAGCACTTTACATAACGCCAATCAAGGATTATTTGTCACCTTAGCTTTAATAGTTAATTTGTGGACAACATATTCTAAAACTGTTTTCTATTGGTATGTAAAGAAAACACTATGTTTATACGGTGTTCAGCCACAATTGTGGATAACAGTTTCTATTGTGTTATAAAGTTTTAACATACATGTTTAATTCTATTACCAATATGTTAACTAACAATATATTCATAATACCATACTGATAATACTATTATATTATGGTTTTACCTATTTCAGCTACTGTAGAATCACCTAAATCTCTTTGCCAGACATTTCTCGGGAACTAATTGGAATTGGTTTATTTATGTACCACGAAAGGAAAAGAAATAACATTAACCAGGAATATATAAAAATGGATAAAAATGTAAACAGTTTAGAGCTGTGTTCTATGGAATCGTCAATCAAGACATGCATATCTGATCGTATGTGGTTTGTTTCCTTCATAGAAAGTAGTTCACATAATGTAAAAACAATGAATAATTATAATTGAACAACTATCTGATAAATTGTGAGTAGTTATTGTTTGTAGCGTATTTCAAGCTTCTTCTAGATATTTGTAGTATTATCACAAATATATTTAATAAGCGATCTAAAAGGGTATAAAGTAAATTTCTTTCTTGATTCCCTTTTAACCAATGTGAGCTACCATTGCATTAGCTATGTTCTTCTGTCAGTCAATTCTCGTAATTAGTTTTCAGAATGTTTTGCTTCCTTTGTGCAAAATTCAAAGTAAAGGATATTTTGTTGAGCCATATGGCTCACCACACTCTTTAGAACTTTAGGAAGATCTGTAACTTTCAGTTTATTAACGGAGGGGGGGGGCACACGGTAAAAATACATAATTAAGAGGTGCCAATCTTTAGCAAGAACATAATATTCAGAAAGGCGCTTAACATCGCCCCTCACTATGGGCGATATAATCTCAGCAAATCCTCTTCCATGCACTGTTTTGTAAAACTGGATCTAGGATGCCGAGCCACCAAATAGCAAGAACTCTTTGATTGTGGATGTAAAATTAAGGATGCTTGCTTCTATACTGTTCACTTCATAAACTCCTGTTCAAAATAAAGTTTAAATTGATCCGTATAAAAACACAATATTTTGTAATTATTTGCTATGGTGTGAATTTTCATATGGTACATCTAAAGACATATTAAAAACTTTCATATTATTGAACTAACCAACTGTTTAAAACGAATTTCACATTTCTTGGGTTTTCTTCAATGTGAACTTTCAAATGTCTAGCTAAAAACTTTTATAAGTAAGCTGCCTAAACAAATGTTGCTCTTTTTTCGCATACTTGCCCAATTTTCAACTTTTATAGGTAAACTACTTTACAAATCAACTGCTTAAAACAAAATTTTATACTTGATGTTTAACCAGCAAGCGAGAAAGATGCGCTTTAGGCATTAATTTATCGTGCTCGTTAAATAATAATTATTGAAATAAATTTAAAAGAAATTAAGTATAAAAGTGAAAGTGATTTGAATACTGAATATTGAAATGGTGAGTAGATATAGAAATATATTTTTTTCATCTATTTGGATTTCGATCTGCAATTAGTTATAAGTATTATCCAATTTCCATGAACTGGTATCACAACGAAAGCTGTAAGACAGCACCGGTTTTAGTCGAATTTTCAATCCATTTAAAATATGTCATCTTTCAGTCAGCTACCACAAAATGCATCATACTCAAAAGTTATTCAACCACGTAGTATATTAATTCCAAACAGAGATCTAGCTACTTTATTTGACACTCTAGAGAATTGTATAATTAATGACTATCTTGAAGGATTGAGTCAGCATATAGAAGAAAAAAAAAATAATTTTCGCATCCCGTATATTAAACGGTAGAATATGCATATATCTATTATCTAAAAACCTAGTAGATAAATTCATAGCAGAACCAAAGAAGATAATAGTAAATAGAAATATACTAGAAGCGAGAAGATTAATAACTCCATCAGTCCGCTTAATTCTATCCAATGCCTGTGCAAGCATACCTTCTAAGTTAATAATGGACGAATTAATAAAACTAGGTTTAAATCCTCTCCCAGGCATATCATAGATACGGATAGGAGCAACCAATCCTGCCTTCAGTCATATTCTAAGCTTCCGAAGACAAATTTTTGTTTCACCTTTTCCAGACAACTTTGTACTACCTGAATTATTTATTATCGAGTTGGAAAAAACATCATACCACATATTTATAGCCCAAAACAAAACATGTTTTAAATGCAAATTAACTGGACACCAGGCAGCTAATTATCCAAATATTTCACATTCTAACCATCCTCACAATGATAGTGAAATGCAAACAGAAATCAGACAAAATTTATCAATAAATCATACTCAACAAGATAATCTACAAAATACTCCCACAATCTCAAATACCACTCCCTCCACACTTACTACGTCTTCTCAAACCAGATTACAAATAATGCAATGCTAAATTTATCAATAAACCAAACCTAACAGTGCTTACTTCAAAATACATCTGTACATTTAAGCACTTCTTCAGTTAACACTAAGAAAACTTTGAAAAAACTAAGCTTCAATTAAAGAAAAAAAACAAAATTGATGACAAAAACTTGAGATTGAAAAAAAAAGAGATGAGATACCAAATCTCCAAACATTACTAAAACCAATTAGAGAATATGTAGAAAGGGAAAAGCAATTGTTGAGCTTCGATCAAGTAGTGGATCTATTCGAAAATATACAAGGATCAAAAGACTTAATCAGCGTAACAAAATTGTACTCAGAAGACTTTCATGCACTTATAAAATTTAAAACTACATCCATAGTACATCGACAAAAGAATGAAAACCAAAGGCACCAAATTAATACGAAAACTTCGCAAATACATAGATTTTCTCCCTATGTGCAGTGAAAACTTCATTCTCGGAAGAAGATTCCGACTCATCGGTAAATAATTCTTCTAAAGAATAATTGCATTCACTTCTTTGCTTCATTGGAACTTAAATGGGTCTTACACCCAATTTGAAAAACTAAAACATATTATCTCTGTAACACACCCATCTATTATCTGTCTACAGGAAACAAATTTCAAAAATTCAAACCATGTATATAACTTCCGTAATTATTCATGTTTTTTTATAATAACAGATTAAACCAAAATATTGCCTGTGGAGGAGTAGCAATTTACGTGGATGAAAAATTTATGAGCACACAGTTACCATTGACTTCAAATAATATTGAATTGATAACTATCGCAATAAATATACCTCAAAAGATTTGTATATGTAATATGTATATTCCACCAAATAAAACTATATCCCAAGAAGATTTAACAGATATTTTGGAACAAATTCCTTCACCTAGAATTATCGTTGGACATCTTAACTGCCACAATCCGATGTGGGGTTCCATAAAACTCAACCCGAAAGGACGAATTATAGAAGATATTATAACATCCCAAAATATGAATCTACTTAACGACGGAAGACCAACCAGATTCAACATACATAATGGCACATCATCGGCAATTGATATTTCTCTGTGTGACCCAGTTCTGTCCACTACGTTAACATGGGAAGTTCTACCCTACTTATATGGTAGTGACCACTACCCCATTATAATTTCTTTAACGCATCAGAAAACCACAAATATCGAATCGCCTATCTCAAAGTGGAATATTAAAAATGCTGATTGGACTAATTTTATCAGACAGATCGAACAGGACATTAACCAAACCAACTTTACATCATCAAACGACATTGAAGTTTTTAAGTACATTTTTACAAACGATCACAGCAGCCGCAAAGATGTATGTAAGAAAAACAAAAATTTTAAAGAAACATAAACCTCTTCCGTGGTGGACACCTGAATGCAGCCAAGCTACAATAGAATAAAGCATCATAAAACAGCCGAAAACCTAACGGACTACAAAAAAAATGAAGAGCTAAGGCAAGATACATTCTAAAAAAGAATAGAAAAGAATCCTGGAAAAAATTCATTTCATCTCTAAATACATCTTCAAGCATAAGTACAGTTTGGAGAAAGGAAAATCTCTGACAAAAGCCAACCATATAAGATTCCTTTTCTAGCAAAAAATAACAAAATAATTAGAGTAATTAGGCAGCACCGGTTCGGCGTATTTTCCCATGTTAAATCCCATAAGAAATCGCTAAGGTCCATTCTGGTCATTTTTGGCTCATTTCGTGGTGGGGGTAAAACGACTCATCGGATCGTGACGTGTGAGGCATCGTGGGAACCGTACGCGCAACGGGTTTCACGCAGCTATGGGTAACACTGTTTTGGCTACGGGGTGGTGGCGGTAGGGCGAAGGGGGCGAGTGGGGCCGGATGAGGGTGCGGGGGGGACAGGGGTACTCGAGGTGTCGTCGATACATGAAAACAGCGTTAATTTTTCTTCTTTTTTGAAAAATCGTCCAAACGTGAAGATACCGTGAATTCTTCTTCTTTTCGTATCGTTCGAACTTGAAAATAGCGTCAATTCTTTTAAAGTGTAACAGGAGTTGTTGGAAAAAGGGGGCGTTGGCTCGGCGGATCACGACGTATGAGGTGTCAAACTAACGGGAAGGGGACGGGGAACACGTAGAGAGAAAAAACAAAGATGGCGGCATAGTCAAAACGACACTATAACGTATCGCCGGGTCTATTGGTCCGATTGCAACGTATGAGGCGTCAAACGAAAGGTGAGAGAATAACGAATACGTCAAAATGAAAACAAGAAACAAAATCAATGTCAAAACGGCACTATAACGTATCTCAGGGTCTATTAACCCGATTACTACGTATGAGGTATCAAATGAATATAACGTACAGCAGCGGCTATCGCTAGAAATAAAACGAATAGGAACGTTTACCATTCTTTCAATATGATCATACCAACAATCATCCACTATTTAATCTTCACACTAACGCGTGAAAAGTAACGAGTTGCATACTATATTATATCTACAACCATAATTTAGAGTATATATAGCTACATAGACTACAAAAAAATATTAGCAAGGACAGTCAAGCAATAAGTAATGCTTAAATATAATAAGTAATGGTTAAGTGTAATAAGTAATAAATTGCTGTTAGTATCTAAGCAAAGGAATGATAGTAAGTTAGCGAATATAGAGCCATGCATGAAAATGATTAAAAGTATGCCATGAAAGGTACGTAGTCAATTCGGTTCAAACAATCATTTGTTGAAAAACAAAAATTTGTTCTTAACGGCAGTCACCAACAAGAAGGTAAGACTACATGACCGCCGGGGGAGGTTATGTTAGTATGGGACAAACAGTTAGTATGAATGAATTCTTTTACATAATAACATTGCCAAAAAGGCACTACACCATATCTTCGTTTCTATTGGTCCGATCTTCGCGAATGAGGGCTCGTTAGAAAGAGAAGATATCAAAATATGTTATCATAAAAACAAAGACAAAGACATTGTCAAAATGGTACTATATCGGATCTTTGTTGCTATTGATCGAATTTTAGCATAATAGACGTTGAAGGAATGGAGAGTAGTCACTGAGGCTAACAGAGAAAAAAACATGACAACATTGTGAAAACGACGCTAAATCATATCTTTGTTGCTATTGGACCTATTTAGAAGGGGATTCCACGTACATTACAGTTCATCGAAATAATCGACCAATGGTGGTATAGGAACATCCACAAGTAAACGTCTGAATGGTAACACGTCAACGCCCAATGATGACATGTAAACGCCACAAACCGTGGTGTTACGTATTCTCGTATCACCAAGCACTAACCAATACGTACCCTCATGCACCACACCCCAACATGTATCGACCACTGATGACATAGGAACGGTAAGTAAATGCCTGAATGGTAACATGTAAACGCCCCTCAACCCAATGAGAATGAAGTCATGACCAACGAGATTCCACTCCGAGGCGCGCAGTCGTGTGGGATAAAAGTCGACCTGATAGAGGTTACATGATTGAATAAAATTCAGTATGTATCAAGCCTTCTAAGAAGTAAGATACATAAAATCAAGTTGTTCAGAGGTCCGAACGCAGTCAGAAAAATAAAACGCTGAAATTTAGATGACATACTTATTGATCAATGGATGACAAACACAGAAGTTACCTGCTATATCTTTTATATCAGCGAAGAACCAGTATCGTTTGTTCTATTATCAAAATGCGCCTTTGATCCACTCAGACAGCATGATGTACCAAGATTATTAGATTACGTATATACATTAACTCATCATAGAAAAAGAGGATACGCATGCAAACTTATAGAACATGTAAAGAAAAATAACCAATTCACAGCATTTTGCTTCAACAAAGAATCGGAACGGTTGTTTGGTAAATGTAAATGTGTTAATCATGGAATAATTAATTATACTGTAATGTTTAGATATCCATAATAAAATCGAAATAAATATATAAACAACATATCGTGCTTTATTTCTTCCACACTTATTTCAGTCTACCACACTGTACTCTGTAATAACGGAATAGGTAATAGAATATAGAAAAACGTGATATTGTCAAAGGACATACGATGGGTATATCGCATCAGAATGACTAGAAAATAATTCACAGGTAACCTATCGATGTTTAGCAATTTTAAACTTCGGACAACAACATGTAACGTACCCTAACTGTAAACGAACTGTAACAGATATCTAACGCGATCGAACATATAGCAGACGTATACCTGACACTATCTAACGCAAATGAGATGTATAGCAGGCACGTTCTAATTCATATCAGACGTATAACAGTTATATACTAGACTCAAGATAGGACAGAACAATCGCTAAAGAAAATCTGTCGGAAAAAAAAACGAAATTTGTTAGAGTAAGAAATGAAAGAATCGTAAGAAATTATGTGCGTTAATCACAGAATAACGAAGGACATCGCAACTACACTGGTATGGACACGTCCACAGAATGGGCGACAACAAAATAACAAAAAAGTATTATATTGGACACAACAGGAAAGACGGAAATGTAGGTCATCAACTACTATACATAAATATATAAATCTCATCTGAGCAGACATTTCAAGTATCCTCCGAACAGTAACTACACAACTCACAAATACGATTATTGGTATGCGATATCGTTTTATTGCATAATATATTTTATCTATAACAATTACTATTTTACAACGATATTCAGATATAATCCAATTATAACGAGGACTAAAAACGAATTTACCATTCTTCCAGTATGTTCAAACAACTAACGTATATTACTCGACATAGATATGAGTTGGATGATCACAAACCGACAAGGACCTAAACGTTCTCTACAAGTCACATCTGAACGACCACTACTATACACAAATCTCCACTGAACGTACAATTCGACAAGAGTCTCCGCTGAACACTCACTAATACACACAGATCTCATCTGAACGTATAATTAGTCAAGAGTCTTATCTACATATCCACTACTATACATAAATCTCCAAGATGACTATTTTTCGATTTGATGCATATTATATTTTATCTACAACAATTACCATTTTACAATGATATTCAGATATAATCCAATTATGACGAAGACTAACCAACGAATGATTACCATCCATAAATTATGTTTAAACAATTTAACGTGCCGAAGGACCATTATAATATTTCTTCGTTGTTATTTATCCGATTTTGACGTACAAGGCGTTAAATGAAAGGTGAAAGGAAAGCGTAAATATGTGCATACTATAGTTTATCCACGACGAGCAAGTAATTTATTGTTTTAAAGTGGATAATGAACATTGGTCTCTGTAAGAATATATGTTGGTCATAGACGGTTCTTCGATAGCCATCAGGCAACAATTTCCCCTGATCATGTTTATAAAACATACGGAAGGCACTGTATATACCTAACCCTAGTTGACAGCGCACTTTGCAGGTCCCGTCTCACCATCAACTAATAGGTTTAAGTACAACTCCCTTCGTGAAGGTACACAAGCGTGAATCCGTGCAGGAAAATGTCGACCATCCTTTTTATACTCCTTAAAGGACCATCAAATATTTAACGTTAAAATATTTCAGGTGTATTAACAAAGAAAAATTAAATTAAATACATTTTTAGAGTATATATAATTATAGAGTATATATAGTTTTAGAGTATATACTTTGGACGTGAAAATTGAAAGTAATTATATTATGTTATATAAAAGAAAAACTCAGCCATCGAGTACAGACATAACTACCACAATACGCTACGGTAACTCTAAGACTGAAATGATGTACATGAAATGATAGAAAAACATGTATAAAATATATGATATAGAACCATGTAAGACAGAAAGCATGGACAATAATGATGAAAAATTTATAAAATATCCGACATAGAAACACGTAAAAAATAAACGTTGTAAATAAAATGATAGAAAATGTGTGAAATATCTGAAACACAAACACGTAAGGCAGAAAGCATGGACAATAATGATAGAAAATGTATAAAATATCTGACATAGAAACATGTAAGACAGAAAATATGTACATAAAATGATGGAAAATGTATAAAATATCTGACGTAGAAACACGTAAGAAAGAAATGCTGTACATAAAAATGTATGAAATACCTGATATAGAAACACATAAGACATAAAGCATGGACAATAATGAATGAAAATGTATAAAATATCTGACATAGAAACACGTAAGGCAGAAAGCATGAATAATAATGATAGAAAATGTATAAAATTGCATGTTTTAAATAATACATAAATTAATAAACAATATGAAAAACTTGGAAAAAATAATGGATAACAGATGTGGTATAAAACAAAAATTTTAAAATATTTTTTGTATGTCTCTATTTTTTTAATCAAAAATTACTTTATTATTTGTGAAATTCACTGTTCCATTTTAAAAACGAGAAAATTAAACAACATATTTACAAATAATATTGCATGTTTTAAATAATGCAGAAATAAATTAACATAATGACAAACATAGAATGATGGTGTATAAAATCAAATACAAGCCCTCTAAAATATATAAAGTAGTACTTACTTTTTTAAATTGTTTTACTTGTAGCACAAATTTTTTTGTAACACAAAACGAACACGTTATTACAAAGGTGAACTGCAGACTGAGTATAACAGAATGGATTCGTTCATTAAATAGGCAGACGGGTATGACGTAACTCGACTGGAAATTACCGAGAACTGCAAGCTGAAGTTTGTTTAGACGTGCACCGGATATTGTCGACTGTGAAAACGCTGAATCGTGAGACAATGTTAAAAAGGAATGTTATGATATCCGCTAAAGTTCTCGTAAGCAGTATTTCGCATCATATTACGTCCAGCAGTATATGTATACCTATATGACTAACAAGCTGATTCTTGAAAAAAAATGTTGCACGTGTTTTCAACGACCGTGTAAGAAATGTTAAAAGGAAATGCACATCCGCTAGTTGGAATATTTATAACGATTTATAAGTTTAATTATATATACGAAGTTACTCGCAAATTACTAGTAATACATAAATTGAAAAATCAACGAACGAGTTTTTGCTATTACACTATTCGTTGTGGACAAAATATATACAAGGTTGATTAAAAATTACTCGTAAAATATAAATTGAGAAAATTTAAAAGTTCTTAGAAACACTTAAAAAAGAAATGTTGTACATAAAATGATAGAAAATGTGTGAAATATCTAAAATACAAACACGTAAGGCAGAAAGCATGGACAATAATGATAGAAAATGTATAAAATATAACTGCTAAAATTATAGAAAATGTATAAAATATCAAACATGGAAACACGTAAGAAAGAAATGCTGTACATAAAAATGTATGAAATATCTGACAAAAACACGTAAGAGAGAAAGCATGGACAATAATGATGAAAAATGTATAAAATATCGAATAAAAATTGAGAAGTACTGGAAAGGATGATAGAAAATGTATAAAATATCTAACATAGAAACACGTAAGAATGAAAGCATGGACAATAATTATGTAAAATGTAGAAAATATCTGACATAGGAACACGTAAGAAATAAATGCTGTACATAAAATGACGGAAAATGTGTAAAATATCTGACATAAAATCACGTAGGGCAGAATGCATGGTCAATAATGATAGAAAATGTATAAAATATAACTGCTCTACATAAAATGATGGAAAAAATCTGACATAGATACACGTAAGGCAGAAAGCATCGGCCATAATGATAAAAAAAATGTATAAAATATCTGACATAAAAACACGTAAGGCAGAAAACATGGACAATGTTGATGGAAAATGTATAAAATATCTGACATAGAAACATGTAAGACAGAAAAGCTATACATAAAATGATAGAAAAATGTATAAAATATCTGACATAGAAACACGTAAGAATGAAAGCATGGACAAAAATTATGTAAAATGTATAAAATATCTGATATAGGAACACGTAAGAAAGAAAATGTCTAAAATATATGGCATAGAAACACGTAAGGCAGAAAGCATGGGTAATAATGAACGATTTACATGTAAAATTTGCTGAATAGAGAATAATTATATGTCGAAACCGGCAGAGTCTAACATATTATTCAATTGCCAACAATGAGCATAGATGTAAACAACAAAAAAAAATCTTTATTATCCCCATCACAAACATCGCTAACACTGAATATTACCAACAGGCCAAGGTCTACTCGGATGGTGTTACGATGAAAAAAGGAGTGTGTAAAAGTAAATCGACGTCGGCATATTGTAAGGTTACTCTAGAGTTCAAATACGACAAAAAAAATGGGTATTGCTGTAATACAGATGCTAGGATATAAATTAAAGTAATGTTTAAAGTATTTGTTTTTTTTTTTGTTTATAACTTAGTTGTTGAAATGACCTATTGTAAATACGAAGAAAATGTTCTAATAGAATACCTGCGGGAACACTTTACAACAATATTTTTAACAAAATATGGTGTGTACAAAAATATTATTCTGCAAAAGAGTGAGAATTTTAAACGTAATACGAGAAAATTAAACATATTGACAAATAATATTGCATGTTTTAAATAATGCTGAAATAAATTAACAATATGACAAACTTAGAATGATGGTGTAAAAAATTAAATTCGAGCCCTCTAAAATATATAAAATAGTACTCACTTTTTAATTTTTATTTGTAGCACAAACCCAAACGAACAAGCTATCACAAAGGTTAACTGCACACTACGAGTGTAAAAATGTATTCGTTCATTAAATAGGCAGGCTGGTATGACGTAACTCGACTGGAAATTACCGAGAATTGCAAGATGAAGCTTGTTACACGTGCATCGGATATTATATTGCGAACTTCTCGATGTGGGAATGAAAATAACGATTGGAATTCAATTACATCAAGTGACGTCAGATAGCAAACAACACATTTTCTTTATAATATAATATTTCAAGGAATTATTATGATGTATAAAAACTTTTATTAGTAATTATACCAGGGGTAATTAAAAATTATCAAGTAAAACTAATTTTAGCGTTATTAATGAATATATAGTAACATACGAGATATATGACACTACTAATATTATTATATATGCTGTAATATATATGGTTATTTATTGATATGAAGAAGGCCTCTGACTAAGCATTAAATAAACAAACCGCCGAATCCATACATACGACACATTCAAGAAAAGTAGGATGATATTATGAATATGTTTGGTTATAAATATGGTTAATTTATTAGGTTAGGTCGGGTCGCTTCGCGGCACCACCTAACCTAATAAATTAACCTTCGCTCAACCATCGTTAACTTTACTCAAGAGACGAAAAGACGCTTTACTCCCATGTTATCCATATGTAGGGTGTGACGTGTTGACTTTAAAACGTGACGTTTTTTACATGATTCGTGACGTTTTAACGTGACGCGTGATGTCTTCACGTAAAATGTGTCGTTTATACATGATATGTGGTGGGTGACATTTTGATGTTAAAACGTGACGTTTGGACGCAAAAGTGACGTTTTGGCGTGACGCGTGACACGAGTTAACCTAATTAATTACCTATCGAAACTCTGTCTAAACTTAACTACGTTGACATTTGACGGGGGCGTGATGTGGTAAGAGCGATGAAAAAACTGTCGCTTTTCATCGTTTTACGCACTTGTTGATCCCACATAGAGACATATAAAATCATTGATAAATAGCAATTTTTTAAAAATGTTAAAAAGCGATGTAAAACGATGAAAAGTGATCGCTTTTCATCGCTTTTTCAACGCATAATTATCACTTTATTTTATACTCAGTCATAGGTCTTCTTCGAGTCAATAAATTAAAATTTGTTTTATAGGATAAATCTATTACCATCAGTAGTACCATATTATATAACGTATTTCACTATAATTTTAATATTATTAAAAATGGTGTATCGTGCCCTTTTATTAGTGGTCATGTTTTTTTTTTCTATCATAATATATTTGTTAGCTCTTCCCCTTTCATTTGATGTGTCACATGTTAGGTTTCGACTCGATGTTTGTTTTAGTGTGTCAGACGCCTTCTTTAGGTCAATAAATGTAAATTGATATTATAGTGTGTCTATTATCGTCCATAGCATCATATTGTGTGACGTATGTCGCTATAAGTTCATTAATAGCAAAGATAGTGCCTTTTTAGTATTCAATATATTTTTGTTTTTCTATCTTAGTATATTCGTTAAATCTAACCCTTTCATTTGATGTGTCACATGTTAGGATTCGACTGGCTGTTTGTTTTTACTGCGTCAGACGCCTTCCTTAGGTCAATAAATGCAAATTTACTTTATAGTGTTTCTATTATCGTACATAGTATCATATGATGTCACATATGTCACTATAATGTCATTAATATCATAGATAGTGTATAGTGCCTTTTTTAGTATTCATTATGTTTTGTTTTTCTATCTTAGCATATTCGTAAAATTTTCCTCTTTCATTTGATGTGTCACATGTTAGGATTCGACTGGTTCTTTGCTTTTTACTGCGTCAGACGCCTTCTTTAGGTCAATAAATACAAATTTACCTTATAGTGTGTCTATTGCCGTCCATTGTATTATATGATGTCACATATGTCGCTATACTTTCATGAATAATCAATATAGTATGTAGCGCTCTTTTAGCAGTCTCCATATCTATTTTTATATCTCAACATATTCATAATATCATCCTACTTTTCTTGAATGTGTCGTATGTATGGATTCGGCGGTTTGTTTATTTAATGCTTAGTCAGAGGCCTTCTCCATATCAATAAATAACCATATATATTACAGCATATATAATATTATTAGTAGTGTCATATATCTCGTATGTTACTATATATTCATTAATAACGCTAAAATTAGTTTTACTTCATAATTTTTAATTACCCCCGGTATAATTACTAATAAAAGTTTTCATACATCATAATAATTCCTTGAAATATTATATTATAAAGAAAATGTGTTGTTTGCTATCTGACGTCACTGGATGTAATTGAATTCCAATCGCTATTTTCATTCCCACATCGAGAAGTTCGCAATATAATATCCGATGCACGTGTAACAAGCTTGATCTTGCAATTGTCGGTAATTTCCAGTCGAGTTACGTCATACCAGCCTGCCTATTTAATGAACGAATACATTTTTACACTCGTAGTGTGCAGTTAACCTTTGTGATAGCGTGTTCGTTTGGTGTTTGTGCTACAAATAAAAATTAAAAAGTGAGTACTATTTTATATATTTTAGAGGGCTCGAATTTAATTTTTTACACCATCATTCTAAGTTTGTCATATTGTTAATTTATTTCAGCATTTTTTAAAACATGCAATATTATTTGTCTATATGTTTAATTTTCTCGTATTACGTTTAAAATTCTCACTCTTTTGCAGAATAATATTTTTGTACACACCATATTTTGTTAAAAATATTGTTGTAAAGTGTTCCCGCAGGTATTCTATTAGAACATTTTCTTCGTATTTACAATAGGTCATTTCAACAACTGAGTTATAAACAAAAAAAAACAAATACTTTAAACATTACTTTAATTTATATCCTAGCATCTGTATTACAGCAATAACCATTTTTTTTGTCGTATTTGAATTCTAGAGTAACCTTACAATATGCCGACGTCGATTAACTTTTACACACTCCTTTTTTCATCGTAACACCATCCGAGTAGACCTTTGCCTGTTGGTAATATTCAGTGTTAGCGATGTTTGTGATGGGGATAATAAAGATTTTTTTTGTTGTTTACATCTATGCTTATTGTTGGCAATTGAATAATATGTTAGACTCTGCCGGTTTCGACATATAATTATTCTCTATTTAGCAAATTTTACATGTAAATCGTTCATTATTACCCATGCTTTCTGCCTTACGTGTTTCTATGCCATATATTTTAGACATTTTCTTTCTTACGTGTTCCTATGTCAGATATTTTATACATTTTACATCATTTTTGCCCATGCTTTCATTCTTACGTGTTTCTATGTCAGATATTTTATACATTTTTCCATCAACATTGTCCATGTTTTCTGCTTTACGTGTTTTTTTGTCAGATATTTTATACATTTTTTTATCATTATGGCCGATGCTTTCTGCCTTACGTGTATCTATGTCAGATTTTTTCTATCATTTTATGTAGAGCAGTTATATTTTATACATTTTCTATCATTATTGTCCATGCATTCTGCCCTACGTGATTGTATGTCAGATATTTTACACATTTTCTGTCATTTTATGTACAGCATTTATTTCTTACGTGTTCCTATGTCAGATATTTTCTACATTTTACATAATTATTGTCCATGCTTTCATTCTTACGTGTTTCTATGTTAGATATTTTATACATGTTCTATCATCCTTTCCAGTACTTCTCAATTTTTATTCAATATTTTATACATTTTCCATCATTATTGTCCATGCTTTCTCTCTTACGTGTTTTTGTCAGATATTTCATACATTTTTATGTACAGCATTTCTTTCTTACGTGTTTCCATGTTTGATATTTTATACATTTTCTATAATTTTATATACATCAGTTATATTTTTCACATTTTCTATCATTATTGTCCATGCTTTCTGCCTTACGTGTTTGTATTTTAGATATTTCACACATTTTCTATCATTTTATGTACAACATTTGTTTTTTACGTGTTTCTAAGAACTTTTAAATTTTCTCAATTTATATTTTACGAGTAATTTTTAATCAACCTTGTATATAATTTATCCACAACGAATAGTGTAATAGCAAAAACTCGTTCGTTGATTTTTCAATTTATATATTACTAGTAATTTGCGAGTAACTTCGTATATATAATTAAACTTATAAATAGTTATAAATATTCCAACCAGCTAATGTGCATTTCCTTTTAACATTTCTTACACGGTCGTTGGAAACACGTGCAACATTTTTTTTTCAAGAATCAGCTTGTTAGTCATATAGGTATACATATACGGCTGGACGTAATATGATGTGAAATACTGCTAACGAGAACTTTAGCGGATATCATAACATTCCTTTTTAACATTGTCTCACGATTCAGCGTTTTCACAGTCGACAATATCCGGTGCACGTGTAAACAAGCTTCAGCTTGCAGTTCTCGGTAATTTCCAGTCGAGTTACGTCATACCCGTCTGCCTATTTAATGAACGAATCCATTCTGTTATACTCAGTCTGCAGTTCACCTTTGTAATAACGTGTTCGTTTTGTGTTACAAAAAAATTTGTGCTACAAGTAAAACAATTTAAAAAAGTAAGTACTATTTTATATATTTTAGAGGGCTTGTATTTGATTTTATACATCATCATTCTAAGTTTGTCATTATGTTAGTTTATTTCTGCATTATTTAAAACATGCAATATTATTTGTAAATATGTTGTTTAATTTTCTCGTTTTTAAAATGGAATAGTGCATTTCACAAATAATAAAGTAATTGTTGATTAAAAAAATAGAGACATACAAAAAATATTTTAAAATTTTGGTTTTATACCACATCTGTTGTCCATTATTTTTTTCCAAGTTTATTATATCATATTGTTTATTAATTTATGTATTATTTAAAACATGCAATTTTATACATTTTCTATCATTATTATTCATGCTTTCTGCCTAACGTGTTTCTATGTCAGATATTTTATACATTTTCATTCATTATTGTCCATGCTTTATGTCTTATGTGCTTCTATATCAGGTATTTCATACATTTTTACGTACAGCATTTCTTTCTTACGTGTTTCTACGTCAGATATTTTATACATTTTCCATCATTTTATGTACAGCTTTTCTGTCTTACATGTTTCTATGTCAGATATTTTATACATTTTCTATCATTATTGTCCATGCTTTCTGCCTTACGTGTTTGTATTTCAGATATTTCACACATTTTCTATCATTTTATTTACAACGTTTATTTTCCAACGATTCTTTGTTGAAGCAAAATGCTGTGAATTGGTTATTTTTCTTTACATGTTCTATAAGTTTGCATGCGTATCCTCTTTTTCTATGATGAGTTAATGTATATACGTAATCTAATAATCTTGGTACATCATGCAGTCTGAGTGGATCAAAGGCGCATTTTGATAATAGAACAAACGATACTGGTTCTTCGCTGATATAAAAGATATAGCAGGTAACTCTGTGTTTGTCATCCATTGATCAATAAGTATGTCATCTAAATTTCAGCGTTTTATTTTTCTGACCACGTTCGGACCTCTGAACAACTTGATTTTATGTATCTTACTTCTTAGAAGGCTTGATACATACTGAATTTTATTCAATCATGTAACCTCTATCAGGTCGACTTTTATCCGACACGACTGCGAGCCTCGGGGTGGAATCTCTTTGGTCATGACTTCATTCTCATTGTGTTGAGGGGCGTTTACATGTTACCATTCAGGCGTTTACTTACCGTTCCTATGTCATCAGTGGTCGATACATGTTGGGGTGTGGTGCATGAGGGTACGTATTGGTTAGTGCCTGGTGATACGAGAATACGTAACACCACGGTTTGTGGCGTTTACATGTCATCATTGGGCGTTGACATGTCACCATTCAGGCGTTTACTTGTGGATGTTCCTATACCACCATTGGTCGATTGTTTCGATGAACTGTAATGTACGTGGAATCCCCTTCTAAATAGGTCCAATAGCAACAGATATGATTTAGCGTCGTTTTCACAATGTTGTCATGTTTTTTTCTCTGTTAGCCTCAGTGACTACTCTCCATTCCTTCAACGTCTATTATGCTAAAATTTGATCAATAGCAACAAAGATCCGATATAGTGCCATTTTGACAGTGTCTTTGTCTTTGTTTTTATGGTAACATATTTTGATATCTTCTCTTTCTAACGAGCCCTCATTCGCGAAGATCGGACCAATAGAAACGAAGATATGGTGTAGTGCCTTTTTGGCAATGTTATTATGTAAAAGAATTTATTCATACTAACTGTTTGTTCCATACTACCATAACCTCCCCCGGCGGTCATGTAGTCTTACCTTCTTGGTGGTGACTGCCGTTAAGAACAAATTTTTGTTTTTCAACAAATGATTGTTTGAACCGAATTGACTACGTACCTTTCATGGCATGCTTTTAATCATTATCATGCATGGCTCTATATTCGCTAACTTACTATCATTCCTTTGCTTAGATACTAACAGCAATTTATTACTTATTACACTTAACCATTACTTATTATATTTAAGCATTACTTATTGCTTGACTGTCCTTGCTAATATTTTTTTGTAGTCTATGTAGCTATATATACTTTAAATTATGGTTGTAGATATAATATAGTATGCAGCTCGTTACTTTTCACGCGTTAGTGTGAAGATTATATAGTGGATGATTGTTGGTATGATCATATTGAAAGAATGGTAAACGTTCCTATTCGTTTTATTTCTAGCGATAGCCGCTGCTGTACGTTATATTCATTTGATACCTCATACGTAGTAATCGGGTTAATAGACCCTGAGATACGTTATAGTGCCGTTTTCACATTGATTTTGTTTCTTGTTTTCATCTTGACGTATTCGTTATTCTCTCACCTTTCGTTTGACGCCTCATACGTTGCAATCGAACCAATATAGACCCGGCGATACGTTATAGTGTCGTTTTGACTATGCCGCCATCTTTGTTTTTTCTCACTACGTGTTCCCCGTCCCCTTCCCGTTCGTTTGCCACCTCATACGTCGCGATCCGCCGAGCCAACGCCCCCTTTTTCCAACAACTCCTGTTACACTTCAAAAGAATTGACGCTATTTTCAAGTTCGAACGATACGAAAAGAAGAAGAATTCACGCTATCTTCACGTTTGGACGATTTTTCAAAAAAGAAGAAGAATTAACGCTATTTTCATGTATCGACGACACCTCGAGTACCCCTGTCCCCCCCGCACCCTCATCCGGCCCCACTCGCCCCCTTCGCCCTACCGCCACTACCCCGTAGCCAAAACAGTGTTACCCATAGCTGCGTGAAACCCGTTGCGCGTACGGTTGTAACGATGCCTCACACGTCACGATCCGATGAGTCGTTTTACCCCCACCACGAAATGAGCCAAAAATGACCAGAATGGACCTTAGCGATTTCTTATGGGATTTAACATGGGAAAATACGCCGAGCCGGTGCTGCCTAATTACTAATTAGTGATAGAAAAGAAATCGTAGATATGTTAGCAGACCAATACGATTTCTTATGGGATTTAACATGGGAAAATACGCCGAACCGGTGCTGCCTAATTACTAATTAGTGATAGAAAAGAAATCGTAGATATGTTAGCAGACCAATACGAATTAAATTCCAGTGATGAAAATTACACTTATAATTTTAAAATACATAAAAAAACGTGGAAAAAAAATATTGGGATTCGACGGATATAAGATTCACAACCTTAACGTTCCTTTTTGCTTCATAGAACTTGCTTAAGCCTTAAACTCTTCCAAAGATTCAAGCCCAGGACCAGACGGTATCCCCTTAGCATTTCTACTACATCTACCAGACAATGGGAAAAATTTATTACTAGACTTCTATAATTTTATCTTAAGTAACCAGGTTTTCCCATCAACTTGGTCTGAAGCAATAATACTACCACTTTTTAAACCTGAGAAATCCCGGACATCACCTGAGTCATATCGACCAATATATTTAACCAATATTATATGTAAAGTGGGGTAGTAAAGGGGTGTAGAGTTGTGTTATAGAGGTAGCACCTTTTATCGGAACGGCCACATCGAGCGTCATAGAGGGGAGATGGTTCTTGATAACTGGTCCTCATAAGACAATTAACTCTCACTTATGGCTCCAAGTGCCACACCCCGGGCAACTGCGTTGGTTTGCAGGCTAAACTAAGTGAGGGTAGCCAGATATGGTGAAAATTCTACCGAGCTATTGCCGGTATAAGCAATTCCCTGTTTACTGGCCAACAGATATTATCTGTTGCTTCGGGTGGAGGAGTTAATAAATGGTAGGGCGCCGCTTTGTCCTGGAGTTAAAAAACTGGCTTCAAAGGCGAAAGAACCGTGGAAGCGGTCAACGGGATAAAGATGAGGAATAAAGATTGGGACAAGACACCTTATTAAAGATCCGGATTGGATAAGTCCTAGTAGAATCAAATGGCTATGCTTGCAGCGAAATTCTATTACGGAGTAAGCTCCTTAATTGGATCTCCGGAAGGAGCAGTTACAAGTATAACAAAAAGATTAAAATGCAAAGAAGATATCAGAATAGGCACATGGAACGTGAAAACCATGGCACAGGAAGGTAAAATCCATAATGCAATATAAGAAATGTCACACATGAAATTAAATATTCTGGGAATAAGCGAAATGCATTGGCCAGATTCAGGAACCGTAAATATCGGGGAACACCGCGTTTACTATTCTGGAACAGATAACAGCAAACATGACTTGGGTGTCGGCATTATATTGACAAAAGAAGTGGCAAAATCTGTTGACAACTTTATCCCAATTTCAGCAAGAGTGATGCTCATACAACTAAAAGCAAGACCAATCGACACTAATATAATTATATATAATATATAATATATAATATATAATATATAATATATAATATATACTATATAGTATAAATAATATATCATATATAATATATAATATATAATATATAATATATAATATATAATATATAACATATACTATAATAATATATAATAATATTATATAATAATAATATAAGTGTATGCTCCTACAACAGAAGGAACAGAAAAAGAGATAGAAGAACTATACCATAGCATTAATCAAGTCGTGAAAAGCTTGAAAAAGCAAGACCTAACCTAATTGTCATGGGTGACTTCAACGCCAAAGTTGGGGCCAGCAAAACATCATTTGCAGTTGGACCATTTGGTCTAGGAAACTGGAACGATCGGGTAGAAACGTTGGAGATTTTTGCGGAAGCAAATCAATTAGTAATAATGAACACCTGGTTTAAGCTACACCCAAGGAAACTGTACACCTGGAAATCTCCACACGATTCTGTGGGAAGGATTGTAAGAAATCAGAATGATTACATGCTAGTAAATAAGAGGTATAGGAACAGCTGTACATCTGTCAAAACATACACGGGGCAGACATAAATTCTGATCATATACCAGTTATAGGTAATTTCAAAGTCAGAATGAAGAAGGTTACAAGTAAGTCGATGAAGAAGTATGATAGTTAGAAAACTGAAAGATCCCAATGTTTGACTGAAAGTGAGTGAAAACCTCAATACAAAGGTGCTAAAATGCAGGAACTATAAAGGAAAGTCTGACCATCATTCAAGAAACAGTGAGAGAAATTAAAGATTAACACCTGAAGAAAGATACAGAAAAACGTTAATGTTGGATGACCGATGAAATACTTGAACTTATGGATCAGAGAATAGAAAACAAAGAAAATCTCCAAGAATATAAGAGAATACATACCATCGTCAGAAGAAAAATAAGAGAAGCCAAGAAGAAACAAAAAACAGAACAATGCTAAGAAATAGAGGAGTATCAGAGTCGATATAATAACTTCAATGTCCATCGAAAGGTGAAGGAAATAGCTGAAAAGTTCCGAAAACGCAACAGCGAAAAAATAACAAATGATTAAGACAATATTGCCATAACCAAAGAAGATGAAAAGAAAGTATGGAAAGAATACTTGGAGAAGCTTTTCCATGACCTTAGAACAATAAAAGAGCCCACCATTGAAGAAAATTCGGGTCCCGAAATCCTACCAGAAGAAATAACGGCAGCCGTCAGACAAATGAAAGATGGAAAAGCACCGGAACTGAATGAAATTCCTTCAGAACTGTTGAAGCTATTAGATGCAGAACAAATAAAAATGATAACTTAAATATTTAATGAAATATACAAGGCAGGAAAAATATCAGTAGAGTGGCTTAAATCGGAGTTCGTACCATTGCCCAAAAAACCAGGAGCAAAAGTTTGTAAAAACTATAGGACCATAAGCCTAATGAGCTATCTGCTGAAGCTGTTTTTAAAAGTCATCCACAACAAAATTTACCGGAAATGCGACAAACAAATTAATTGCGCCCAATCAGTTTGGATTTGTGAACGCCGTTGGTATGAGGTAAGCTTTATTTAGCGTGCAGGTATTGTTTCAGAAATGTAGAGATGTCAGCTGTAATATTTTTGCATGCCTGATTGACTACAAAAAGGGTTTCGATAGAGTCAGGCATGAACAAATGATAGAAGTGCTGAAGACGACAGGGATTGACAGAAAAGACTTGAAAATAATAGCTAACCTGTATTGAAATCAATCCGCGGTAGGCCGAATAGATGGAGAATATACATATCAGGTCAAAATCTTAAGGGGAGTGAGACATGGGTGCATAATTTCACCACTGATATTCAATCTGTACTCTAAGCATATTTTTGGAGAGGCTCTAAAGGATATTGATAAAGGCATCTCAATAAATGGAGTCAAGCTCAATAATCTGCGGTATGCAGATGATACAATAGTGTTTTCCAATACCATAGAAGGGCTGCAAAACTTAATGAACAAAATAACGGAAACATGTAGAAAATATGGACTGGATATAAACACCAGCAAAGCCAAGCTAATGATCATCAGCAAGGAAAACATAACTGTAGCAAATCTGTATGTGAACCAAATGAGAATTAAACGTGTCTCACAATACAACTACTTGGGAACTATAATCAATGAGTCGTGGGACAGTACCCAAGAGATTAAATCGCATCGGAAAGGCAAAAAGTGCATCCTTGACTATGAGTTCTGTGTTCAAGAGCCATGACCTCACCTTAGAAACAAAAATAAGACTCCTTAAATGTTATGTGTACTCAGTACTTCTATACGGAGTAGAAACGTGGACATTGAAGGCGGAAACTCTATGAAACCTTCAGGCTTTTGAGCTATGGTCATACAGAAGGATCCTGAAGATACCATGGACATACAAAGTCACCAATGAAGAAGTACTGTGGAGGATAAACACAACTGCGGATTTGGTCAACATCGTAAAGAGCCGTAAGCTATAGTACTTGGGACATATAATGAGAAATTAAGGCAGATACGAGCTACTTCAATGCATAAAATGTAATGGCATGTCTTGCAAAACAGAAAACCAAAAAAGGTATATCGATGGAAGGCAACCGTATACACGTATTTCTGACTATTGGTCGTCTTCAGTACGGTGCAGCCAAATTAGAAAAGGAGCATGTTAATTTGGGAAAGGATTACTACAGGAACAATGCGACCAATTTGTAGCATTACAGTTAGGAGACCCTGATGGTTTCCAGGGTAACAACTAACAATAACCACGGAGGAGGCTACAGCTACCTGGGGAAAGGAATTCCAAACGAGTCCCATATAATAAACAATAATACCCATTCGTCCATATGTCCCTATCTTTCCCCTTTCATAGGTATTATATGTAATCCTCAACGTTTTCCATGCCTTCCTTGCTTTTGAGCTTCCAATTTAGCCATATATATATATATATATATATATTGTGACGATTGGGGTTTATAGAAAATAATTTATAAGTTATATACTACATAATATTAGATATTAAAAAGTATTTGATTATTTTAAATAAGTTATATACTAGAGAATTTTATAAAAATATATTTATGTGAGGGCATTTTAAGAAATTAGCATATAATAATTGTAAAAATATAATAGAAAAATATAATAAATTGTAAAATAATAGATTTAAGTGAGCCATGTGCCTAGGCAACCAACTATACATACTCCAAGTGTCAAATTAAGAATCATAATACGAATATAAGTGGGGTTATTATAATAATATATTGTTTGAAATGTGTATTTTATTAAATTAGAGTGTTAGTTACTAATTTAATTATATATTCTGATCTGAAAAGCCTAAATGTAAACAAAATTATTAATAGAAAAGAATGGAATTCTCTGGATCTCCGGAGATGGCCATGTTTGCGAAATGGTTTGTTCCAGAAAATTCAGACAAGTATTTGATAGAACAAATTGGAACATGATATCTTACGAGATGGTTCTAGAAATCCAGAAACATATAAATACCCGTGATTTGGATTCAAGAGGGCAGTTTTTAGCAGTTTTATCATGAAAGTTAGTTAGAAGATAGATACATTTACTTAGTGAAGTCAATTGTTCAGAAGTTTTTGGAAGTTTTTAGTTAGAAGTCAAGCAGTTTATTATGAAAGTTAGTAGAAGATAGACACAATTAATTAGTGAAGTCAATTGTTCACAGTTTTAGTAAATCAGTCAAGCAGTTTTATAAGAAATATGAAAGTTAGTTGGAGATAGTCCAATTGTTTAATATAGTGAGTTAAATGAAGATTAAAAATTATGCATATAATTTAATGCACATTTAGAATTATACACAAATAATTATTGAAGATAAAAAAAGGTATATTGGAAGAAATTAAATTATATTATGGTTGGAGATTAGTATAAATCAACTTATAATAATTGGATATTGGTATATTGAAAAGAAGAATAAATATAAATGCTGTTTGCTGGTTTGGTTGGTGGTGTAGAAATGCTGATGAAGAAAACTATATCTTAAATTGGTAGAAGCTGATAATTGAAAAAAGTAATTTCACAAAAACAAGGATAACCAAAGTACGAAGACTTTCAGTGGTGATTAGAATATATATAGTGGAAAACAGTTCATTTAGGCATTCAGTGAAAGAAAGGTACAAAAATTTGTTAATATAATTTAGTTAATGTCATAACAATTTCAATTTTGAAGATAGTTTGTTTAAATTTAACATTGTCTATAGAATTTAATTAGTTTTATAAGAACATCAATTTAAAGATAGTTTATTTTAAATTTACATTGGCTAGGTTAGATATATATGTGTGTTTCATAATAGTTATAATAAAGATAATTTAAAAAGTACTTACAAGCTAATTCTTTGAGAACCGCGATAAAAACCCTATATATTATAATATTAAAAATACTCATTGCTCATAATTCAAACAAAAAACACATCATAACAATTTGGCACCCAACGCGGTGGCTCTCTATTTAAAAGAATTAGTTTGGGAAGATAAGTGCTCTCATATAATTAAATTAATTATCAGTAGAAAGAAAAAATTATAGATTTTATTTTTAATTATATTTGAACAAGTAAAGTCTCAAAATGTCTCAAGGAAAGAAAGGTACAAGAAGCAAAAAGAATGAAGAAGATGTGGAAGTAGAAACACAACCTATACAAGAGGAGAGTTTAGTTCAAGCTCCACAAGATACTGCAGAAATGAATCCAGAAAGAGAGGAAAATGTCAATATGGCAGCTTTGATGTCACTATTGATGCAGATGAACAAGACAATGGAAGAGAATACGAAAAAAATAGAACACAAAATGGAACAGAATTCACAAGAAGTCAAAGAAGACATGAAAAAAATGGAACAGAAAATGGAAGAGAATTCAAAAGAAATCAAAGAAGACATAAAAAAATTGGAAGAGAATTCAAAAGAAGTCAAAGAAGACATGAAAAAAATGGAACAGAAATTGGAAGAGAATTATAGAAAATTAGAAAAGAAAATAGAAGATAATAATAATAAAATTGTAAAACAAATGGATAAAAAACTTGAAGCTGCAGAGAAAAAAGTAGCAAATGAAATAAAAAGTATACGGAATGACTACAAGAAAAGGATAGACAATGAGAGGACAGAAGTAAAGAGGATTATTCAAGATAATAAGATAGATATAGAACAGAAAATAGAGTTACAGAAATGTAACTTAGAAGTAAAAATTAACGAAGACAGGAGAAACACAGAAGAAAAATTAGACGATATACAACAAAATATCCAAATAAATTGTAATCAAATAAGAAATGTGGAACAGAGAATAGATGATATTTCACAAATGAGAGACATAGGGAGACCTTACTTAAATTTAACAAATGAGACTGGGATTAAATTCTCTGGTAATATAAAAAATTTGCATCCTAGAGTATACATAAATAGTTTAAAACATAAATTAAGATTTGTGAATAATATTAATGATATTAAAGATTATATTAGAGTGACATTAAATGACAATGCAGCAACTTGGTTTGCTAGTATTGAAAATGATTTAGATAACTTTCAAACATTTGAAAATAAATTTTTAAATTATTATTGGGGTGAATTAGAGCAAGCAAAGTTTAGAGAAATTCTATATTTTGGAAAGTATAATCACAATTTAAAATCAAATATGGTAGATTATGCATTAAAACTGATAACAGTTGCAAAATATTTAGAACCACCACTTAGAGAGGATGAAACAGTCTTAAATGTATCTAGACATTTTGATGCTGATGTTGTGCAAACCGTAACTGTACAAAATATTCAAACAATAGATAGTTTCATTAATTTTATTCAAAGAATACAAAGAGGCAATATGACAAGTAATACTAACAACAGAAAAAACAATAATAACTTTCAATATAAAAAAAATGATAATCAACAATATAGACAATCATATAACAATAATACTAGGTATGGTAATAATTTACAAAATTTTAATAATAATAACAGTAATCAAATTAGACAAAATTGTAATAACAATACTAGTTATAATAGACAACATTTTAATAACAGTACTAATAATAATAGACAAGATTTTAACAATAGAAGAAATACAGAGCGACCTAACTATAACAGACAGGTAAATTGTGTTCGAAGGAATAGAAGCTGCGAAGACAGGGAACGAAGTACTACAAGGCAGGAAAATGTGAGTAGAAGTCATAGTAGGGAAAGACATAGTACATCAGATCCAAGTGGTCAGATACAATCTGACAATTCTAATAATCAAAATTTTGTGCAGTAAACTTTCTGAATTACAAGTTAGGCCATTGCTATTATGAAAAACCTTCTGAATTTATTTCTTTAGATGAAGATAAAATTATTGAATCCATTAATTTAATTTATATAAATGCTTTGGCCAAAAATAAAATGATTAAAATTATGATAGATACTGGTTCAGAAAGTACATTAGTCTCGGAGAATTTTATTTTTAATACATTAAAACTATCAGATATAATAAAGATTCCAAAAATTAAAATTATTGGTGCAAATAATAAGAAGTTGGGTGAAACTGATAAACTAGCCAATTTTAAAATTAATATTCTTAATAAAGAAATTAATATGCAAGGATTTATTGTCAAGGATTTATGTGTTGATATATTAATGGGAAATGATGAATTGGAAAAGAAGAAAGTAAAGATAGATTTTGAAGAAAAAATGGTAACTTTGGAAGGGCAAATAATTAAATTTATGCAGAAAGATGAGGTAGAAGAAGGAATAAGAGTTGATAGGATATTATTAAAAGAAAATAATGATGTTTATGAAGAAGAAATGTATTTTGATGATAGGGAAATGTCCCAGAAGAATGTAAAGAATAATTATTGTAGTGAATATTTAAGGAATGGAAATTTTAAGCAGATGGATGCCTACGAGGCGGAGTGCGTAAAATTGGAAGCAAGGAATAATGAGTACATAATGAAGAATAATGTTATTTGTAAAGAAGAAGATATGATGAAAGTTTTAAATTGCCCTGAAGAATATAAATCAATAGTCATTTCCATATTGCAGCAACACAGGGGACTTGTCAATAAAGAAAATAGAATTGCACAAAATTATATCCATAGTATAAAAGTTAAAGAAGAAAAAGATTTTAAAACAAAATCATACCCAATACCATATAAATACAGAGAAGAAGTAAACAAAACAA
This sequence comes from Diabrotica undecimpunctata, assembly GCF_040954645.1. Lineage (NCBI taxonomy): Eukaryota > Metazoa > Arthropoda > Insecta > Coleoptera > Chrysomelidae > Diabrotica > Diabrotica undecimpunctata. Next base: position 16,947,019 of record NC_092813.1, read on the forward strand.
TTAATAATATGTTAGAAGATGGGATCATTGAGAAGGCAGACACACATTTTATTAACCCCATAGTAGTAGTACGAAAAAGATCAGGTGAAATCAGGTTATGTTTGGATGCAAGGAATATTAACAAGATTACTGAAAAGCAATTTGAAGCACCAATGAGTATAGATGGAATATTAGGAAGAATTACAGGAATGTCATTTTTCACTAAAATCGATTTACAGCATAGTTTCTGGTTAATACCTCTAGAAAGAAAAAGTAGACAGTATACAGGATTTCAGATAGATGGAGTAGTATATCAATTCAAAGTAGTACCATTTGGACTTCAATCATCTTGCAGTGCTCTATGTAGATGTCTTCATGATATTTTGGATCAATATGAACATTTTGTAATTCACTACATTGATGATATCTTAATTTTTTCTAAAACGGCTGAAGATCATGAGAAACACCTAAAAATTATAATAAATAGATTAGACAAAGTGGGACTAAAAATAAATCAAGAAAAATGTACATTTTTTCAAAAAGAAGTCATATATCTAGGTTATAAACTTAACACTAAGGGAATCGAAATGGATCCAGAACGGACACAAGTCATTCAGGAATATAAAACACCACACAATTTAAGAACTTTAAGAGGATTTATTGGAATAATTAATTATTATAAAAGGATGATACCAGATCTAAGTATAAAAGAAATTCCATTACTTGAACTACTGAGAAAAGGTGTAAAATGGAGATGGGATCAGAGAAGAGAACTAGCATTCCAAGAAATTAAAAACATTTTTCTGTCAAATTTGAAAATATACTATCCTGACTATACACAGCCATTCATACTAAGAACAGATGCATCAATAGAGAGATTATCAGGGGTATTATTACAAATACATGATGGGGTCGAATACCCAATACAATTCATTTCAAGAATCACAAAGCCACATGAAAAGGGTTACTCAGTTTCAGAATTAGAACTAGCAAGTATAATACACTGTGTCACAAAATTAAGATTTTATTTGTTGGGTAATGAATTTACAATAAAAACAGATCACCAAGCTTTAATGTCTATATTAAATAACAAATATGGAAACAGTAGAATACATCGGTGGAGTCTAATACTTAGTGAATACTGCTTTGAAATCAAATACATTTCTGGAAAATCCAATATAGTGGCAGATGCTTTATCAAGGTTAGAAAATACACCACAAAAAGGGCAGCGAACAATAAAAATTGGATTAAATCAATTAGTAGAAAATACTGGATTATATTCTAAAGAAGAAATTATAAGAGATCAGATCAATTTGAGTGAAAAACAAAAAGTCCTTAGGAAAGATGGGGTATATTATAAAATAATAAATGGCATAGAAGTATATGTAATAACTAGAACTTTAGCAAAGAAAATATTGAAAAATTTACATAACAATTATATGCATATTGGTTCAAGAAAGCTATGGATGCTATTTAGGGACAATTATTTTGCAAAGAATGACATAAGTATAGCAAAGGAAATTACTACCCAATGCCCAATATGTCAACTAAACAAAGAAAAGAATTTCAAAAACCAGAACACATATAAATCTAATGTTGTATATGAAAAACTAAATACGGTTTCCATGGATTTTATTTCAAATTTAGTTCTCAGTCCAACAGGAAAAAAGCATATACTAGTGATAGTTGATTTATATACAAAATTTATTAAACTATATCCCTGCTCTAGAACAAATGTTAAAACATTAAAATTATATATTAATCAATTTTTCGAAGAAATAGGACCATTTAGAAATTGCATAATAGATAATGCTACATATTTTAACAACCAAAAATTTCGGGCATTTTGTGAAAAAAAGGGAATCAACATTCATTTTACAAGTATCAGACATCCTCAGGCAAATCCTGCAGAAAGATATATTAAAGAAGTTATAAAATATTTAAGGATACTGTGCCAAAACCAACATGAAACTTGGCAGCAACATATACCACAAGTAGAATATTTTTTAAATAATACACATAATTTGAATACAGAGGAAGTACCAGAATATTTAATGTTTGGCCATATAGGAAACAGAAAGTGGATTAGTGAATATAATCAGGATATGTTAGAACAAGTAATGCAGAAAGTGAATAACCGAATTAGGAGGAAAGCTGAAAAATATATCAGAAGACAAAATCGAAATATAAAAAAACCAATCACATTTCAAAAAGGAGACCTAGTGTTAATTCGTTCACTTAGAAAAAGTAATGTTAAAGAAAACCGTTGTAAGAAATTACAACCAATGTTTGAAGGACCATATACAATTGAAAATCAGAATGGACTAAATAGTTATGTGTTAATAGATGCAGAGAACAGACTAAGAGGCCTGTTTCATATCAATGACATCTTTAAGTATCATGAAGAGATTGAATAATCTTTTCTATACCTTTTAACACTAATATACAAATACTTACTGTTACTATAACAGATTACTGATATATCCATTTTATTCAATAGACTTGATTTGTTAAATAGATGGTAGATTTCATTGTTGTGAATAAATTTGACATCATACTTGTTGAATTTTGTACATATGGAAATTGTTTGGTACCCTAAAAATCATAATTTGGGGTTAGATACAGAATTGATTGTGTAAATGTCTGTATAAAAAGTGTAAAACTTACCAATTTATATGGATGAAAGCCTTTTGAATGGAAACAATTCCTAGATTTTGTCTATAAATAAACAGAACACAATATCCATTATATTTTTAATAAGGTTATATTTTATTCTCTGATAAAATCCATTCTCCATTTGACATGACAGTTTGACCATAGAATAGCCGAACTGTGATCCGTTGTTCTCTGTTTTGACATAGACAGCGAACAGGGATGTATTTAACACATTTTAAATAAATAAAAAAAAATTTGATTTATTAAATTTAATAAGGTATGAGAAAATTAATATTTAAAAAAATAATAAGTAAATTATTTATTTTAAATATTATTTTTGGGGTATTGTGACGATTGGGGTTTATAGAAAATAATTTATAAGTTATATACTACATAATATTAGATATTAAAAAGTATTTGATTATTTTAAATAAGTTATATACTAGAGAATTTTATAAAAATATATTTATGTGAGGGCATTTTAAGAAATTAGCATATAATAATTGTAAAAATATAATAGAAAAATATAATAAATTGTAAAATAATAGATTTAAGTGAGCCATGTGCCTAGGCAACCAACTATACATACTCCAAGTGTCAAATTAAGAATCATAATACGAATATAAGTGGGGTTATTATAATAATATATTGTTTGAAATGTGTATTTTATTAAATTAGAGTGTTAGTTACTAATTTAATTATATATTCTGATCTGAAAAGCCTAAATGTAAACAAAATTATTAATAGAAAAGAATGGAATTCTCTGGATCTCCGGAGATGGCCATGTTTGCGAAATGGTTTGTTCCAGAAAATTCAGACAAGTATTTGATAGAACAAATTGGAACATGATATCTTACGAGATGGTTCTAGAAATCCAGAAACATATAAATACCCGTGATTTGGATTCAAGAGGGCAGTTTTTAGCAGTTTTATCATGAAAGTTAGTTAGAAGATAGATACATTTACTTAGTGAAGTCAATTGTTCAGAAGTTTTTGGAAGTTTTTAGTTAGAAGTCAAGCAGTTTATTATGAAAGTTAGTAGAAGATAGACACAATTAATTAGTGAAGTCAATTGTTCACAGTTTTAGTAAATCAGTCAAGCAGTTTTATAAGAAATATGAAAGTTAGTTGGAGATAGTCCAATTGTTTAATATAGTGAGTTAAATGAAGATTAAAAATTATGCATATAATTTAATGCACATTTAGAATTATACACAAATAATTATTGAAGATAAAAAAAGGTATATTGGAAGAAATTAAATTATATTATGGTTGGAGATTAGTATAAATCAACTTATAATAATTGGATATTGGTATATTGAAAAGAAGAATAAATATAAATGCTGTTTGCTGGTTTGGTTGGTGGTGTAGAAATGCTGATGAAGAAAACTATATCTTAAATTGGTAGAAGCTGATAATTGAAAAAAGTAATTTCACAAAAACAAGGATAACCAAAGTACGAAGACTTTCAGTGGTGATTAGAATATATATAGTGGAAAACAGTTCATTTAGGCATTCAGTGAAAGAAAGGTACAAAAATTTGTTAATATAATTTAGTTAATGTCATAACAATTTCAATTTTGAAGATAGTTTGTTTAAATTTAACATTGTCTATAGAATTTAATTAGTTTTATAAGAACATCAATTTAAAGATAGTTTATTTTAAATTTACATTGGCTAGGTTAGATATATATGTGTGTTTCATAATAGTTATAATAAAGATAATTTAAAAAGTACTTACAAGCTAATTCTTTGAGAACCGCGATAAAAACCCTATATATTATAATATTAAAAATACTCATTGCTCATAATTCAAACAAAAAACACATCATAACAATATATATATATATATATATGGCTAAATATATATATATATATATATATATATATATATATATATATATATATATATATCAAAATTTGTATATCAAAATTTTCCGTTAAGATCTTATAAATATCCAATTTTTAAAGTAAAAATGAACAAAATAGCAACAGAAAATCACTTTTCATTATTTAATAGATCATGAATAATAGCAAGCTGAAGAAGATCTGAATAAATTGGATATTTCTGTAAAGATTTACAAAAAGATGTTACCACATAATTGGATGCAGTCAGATGTAGAAATTAGTAGTGCAACAAACTTTATTGCTAATCTGTTTAAATAATTTATTTCCAATACAACTGATTTAAGTGAAGACGAAATTATTCCCACGTCGAAAACATATCACGCAATGACACTAATTATCAACAGTAAGATAAGAACCGGGATTATAGTGTTTTTGACAATTACTTATGAACATTTTAATCACGTTTTGTATATGTGTTAGTTTGTGGGTTTGTTTACAGTACCCCAAAGTACCTGTTTTATGAAAATGCATCCAGTTGATTATTTATATAACAAAACTGTCAAAATGACAATATATGAAAAATTCCGTTAAGATCTCATATATATTAAAATTTGAAATTTGGTTAAGTAAATGGATAAAATAGCAACAGAAAATCTCATTTTGTTACAGTTTTTATGAATAATACGACTTTTGATCCAAAATACAACAACAATGATGATAATTTTGATGAAAAATGTGAAACATTCAATTTTTTAGATAATGCTCCCCTCGATGTCTGGGAAACTGATTTTAATCAACGATGGAACTATAAATCTAATTAATATAATATAACTCAATGGTTACTGGCAAAAGCCATTGTACGACAACACTTGCCCCTTACCAACCCGACCTGAGGCAGCGTGGTAAGGTATGCCTCGCAACCCCTTATGAATAAAGGAAAAAGAAAGCCACGGCCCTCATTCTCCGTAGGCCCAACTGACCCCGAGATGGGTAGTTCTCAGGGACCAGTCAGGAGGGCAGAGGGTGCTAAGAATCTGCGGAGTCTAAACCACTACCCAGCCAGATCAACAACACTATACGTAGCGACCTATAACTGCAGGTCGTTAGCGAACCAGGCAAAACTCATAGAGTTAGAAAATGAAGCAGTCAATATTAAATGGGATGTCATCGGAATAAGCGAAGTAAGACGAAAGGACAAAGAGTTAATAGAACTTGAATCGGGCAACATCCTCTATCACAAAGGAACAGAAAATGGACGAACAAGTGGAGTGGGGTTCCTAATTAATAAGAAATGGAAGGATAGGATAGTCGACATAGCAAGCACCTCAGACAGAGTAGCTAGTCTAAGTCTAAGACTATCCAGAAGATACACCATCCAAATTGTGCAAGTATATGCACCAACCATATCCCACTCCGATGAGGAAATAGAGGAATTCTACAATGAAATAACTGAGGTGCTTAACCAGAACAAAAGCCAATTTAAGTATCTAGTCGGGGACTTTAATGCCAAAGTGGGTAAACAATCAAATCAAGAACAATGTGTCGGCAACTTTGGCATTGAAGAAAGAAATGAAAGGGGAGAGAGACTGGTTCAATACGCACATTACCAGAACCTCTCAATCGCCAATACCTATTTTAAAAAGAACCTCAATAGGAAATGGACATGGTTAGCTCCCAATGCAACTACCAAGAACGAAATAGATTTCATCCTAACTAATAAGCTGAAAACCATAAAGGATGTAAGTGTGCTCAACAAATTCCGAACAGGTAGCGATCACAGACTAATTAGATCTCGGGTCGTTCTAAACACTAAACTAGAAAGAATGAAATTACTCCAGAAACCAACTGCAGGGGTAAATATCACTAACCTAAGCAACAACTCGGAACGCTATCAAAATTTAATTCAAGAAAAATTACAAGACCCAACGAATAGCACACACTTAATGGAAACAATCTTAAATTGCGCCAAAGAAGTTGGAGGATCACAAGCACACAACAGCAATAGAAAACTTTCAGATGAAACAACAGCTCTCCTGAAACAACGAAGAGAAATGAAAATTAACTCCAATATTAATAGAATTGAATATACCGAACTGTGCAAAGTAATACGGAAAAAGATCGCAGAAGATATAAAAACCTACAATGAACGACTTGTACAAAATACAATCGAAAACCGTAAAAGCTATAGGAAAACCAAGAGGAAGTTGGCAATCGGTAGAAAGCAAATAATAGCATTGGGAAACAACAACGGAAGGATCACAAATAGGGATGAAATAATAAAATATGTAACCGAACTCTATGAGGGTCTATATAAAGCTCCGGAAGCACAAGAAATAGGCGAAGAAGAAATTGCGGTTCAAGAAGATGTACCAGATGTTCTCGTGGATGAGGTAGAGGCAGCTCTTAAGAGCATGAAGAACGGCAAGGCAGCCGGTAATGACGGTGTTACAGCCGAACTTCCAAAGATTGCTGGTAAAACAACTTGGAAAATCCTAGCAAAAATATACACAGACTGCCTAAAATCGAGACATATTCCAAAAAAGTGGAATTCAGCCAACATAATCCTTATTCACAAGAAAGGTAGCAAGGAAGACATTAGAAATTATAGACCGATCAGCTTGCTACCTGTGATATACAAGGTATTCACCAAAATCATTAATAACAGAATACAGAACACACTTGACGCTGCACAACCCCGAGAGCAAGCAGGCTTTAGAAGTGGCTTCAGCACAATGGATTATATTCAAACATTAAGGGAAGTAATGAGCAGAACAAAAGAATATGATCTACCACTGGCGCTAGCATTCATAGACTTTGAGAAAGCATTTGACTCCGTATACCCAAGAGCAGTCATAGAAGCTCTTGTCGACCAAGGAGTAGATAAACCATATGTCGAAACACTAGCAAATATATACAAAGAGGCCACAGCTAGAGAAAGCATATATGAAAATACCCCAGAATTTCCCACTCAGAAAGGAGTCCGACAAGGAGACACCATATCCCCTAAGCTCTTCACTGCAACCTTAGAAAATATCTTCCGGAAATTAGACTGGAACAACCAAGGTCTATGTATAGATGGAGAATACCTAAACCATCTTATATTCGCTGATGACATCATTCTAATTGCTAGAAGTCCTGAAGAATTACAACTGCAAATTAATGACCTTAATACAGCCAGCAATGAGGTAGGCCTAAAAATGAACCTAGCAAAGACTAAAATAATGTGCAATGATCTGATCGCCAACGTGGAAATAAAAATTAATGAAACCTCGCTAGAAGTAGTAGATGAATACATATACCTGGGACAGCTCATACATAAATCGGGATCACTACTTCCGGAAATCAACAGACGAATAAAACAAGCGTGGTCAGCATTCGGACGAAATTCCATAGTCTTCAAGTCCAAAATGCCACTATACCTCAAGAAGAGAGTATTTGATCAATGCATATTACCCGTCTTGACATATGGATGTGAAACTTGGATATTAAAGAGAGAAATAACGTCGAAACTCCAAGTAACTCAAAGAGCAATGGAAAGATGTATGCTAGGGATAACAAAGAGGGATCGTAAAAGAATTGAATGGATACGGAGGCAAACCCAGGTGACTGATGTAATCCAAAGAATAAAATCCCTGAAATGGCAATGGGCAGGACATATGGCAAGAAGAACAGATAACAGATGGACCACTAGAACAACTATGTGGTACCCCAGGAACGCTAAGAGACCAAAGAGGCGCCCAAATCTCAGATGGGATTATGATATTAGAAAATTAACAGGAACAACGTGGTCTCGAATAGCACAAGATAGAAAAATATGGGCGCAAATGAGCGCAAATTATTAGAACAACGTATAACTACGACATCGTCGAATATAGAATAACATTGAAATAAGGGAGGCTGCACCGTAATTGGAAACGGTTGATAAAGCTGCACATGATGATGATGATGATGATGATATATATATATATATATATATATATATATATATATATATATATATATATATATATATATATATATACTTACATTTTGTTTGTTTTTTCTGGTTTACTGCTACGTAAATTTGCTTTCTGTCTTCTTGATCTCCTGTGGACAGCTACATTTTTTTATTTTCTAGGTAATATCACCTCATACATATGATCAAGTTTATGTTGCATGGGGTACAATGGAAAGCAGTTCATACAAAACAGAATGTATGATCAATAGTTATAATGGTTAAATTCTAAATGGATAAAGCTATTTCAATTCATCTAAGAAGACTAAAAACAGCTGCTCTTATTCAACTTGCCAATTTATCAAAGAAGAAATACACAAGGAAGTCCAGACAGTTTGAAGACACGAAAAGCTTAAAGCTACAGAAAAATGGATATAGTTATAGAAAATCTTGATGAACATTATAAAAAGCAACTGGAGGGTGATACATCCCCTAAAAACAAACGATGGATTACACATGGAATAGTCATCGATATCGTAAAGGAGAAAATACAAGAATAAAATCTAACAAGCATACAAAAATGAAAATAGAAAAATCAGACAAAAATATCAAAGAAGAGAGGGAATTGTGGCTAATAGAAAATCATGCAGAAATAAAAAGATTAGAAAACAATAGGACAACTTTAACTTTAACTATATGAAGACGATTACTAGGAAGTCTGGAAGTTTCACGAAAACGATGAAACGACAACTTACTGGAGGCACATTGAAAAACAGACAGAGTCATGTCTACTTAAAAAGAAGAAGAAGAGCTTTAACATATACAGGAAGATTAACGAAACAGCTAGCATATTATAAAAAAGGAGATATTGGAAACATATGGACAAAAACAACAAAATAATAGTTAAATGTACAAAAAAAAAATAAATATGTAGGAAAATATGTATATTTTTTTTTATATTGTCTTTGGCTTGAAACCTTTAGCCACGTAATTACATATAAATATTAGTCTTCATTCATACAGGATTGTACAAGGAGCACACTTTTCACGCTCAGGGATTCATCAGAGCGGCTTTATTGTAACAAACAAGACATAAACCACGGTTAGGTAGGTGGGCAACATATATGGTAAACATACAAAGGAAATGTTCACGCATACGATCAATTTTACACTCATACCTTTAACTTAATTTTTACAAGAAATATAATAATTATTTTAAAGATTTTTATATTGTCGTCACTTAATAGAAGATATACGTTTAATGGTTTACTTAAACCCTCTTTTATCAATTCTTTTAGCAGCCACGTACTTATATTATGATGTAGTGAGCAGTTGAAGAATATGTGATTTAAATCAGCTATACTAGTTCCACACTAACATATGTCTATTGGGAGAACTCCTATTTGGTGTAGATGTTTCGGAAAACATCCATGATCTGCTTTTAATCTTAAGACAGTTGACACTGTGTTTCTGCTTAGTGTGACATCTTTGTAAAATTGTTTTACATCTACTGTTGGTTGTAATTTGTATAAATTAGTGCCCCTGCTTTTACCAAACTGAATCCATTGTCTGTCCCATTTAAATTTAATATGTTGTTTGATATAGGCAAGTAGGTCACATGTGTTAAATTCTTCTATCACCATAATATGTGGGTACTGTAATGGATTTTTAGCTATAGAATCAGCAATATTATTGCCAACAATATCTGAGTGTCCCTTAACCCATAAAAATTTAATACCATATGGATCTGATAGTTTTAGTAACTGTTAAAAAATTTCTAATATGAATATATTGCTATTTATTGTGAATTTAAAGTTTTGCAAGGAGTGTAATACTGACAGTGAATCACTGCATATGACAATTTTGTTCCACTGGTTTTCACAGCACAATTCAAGGGCTTTGTATATAGCACATGCTTCAGCAGAAAAAATGCTGGATTAATTATTTAAAATAAATCATTTTTTAATCTTCATTTTTGGTACAAAGTAAGCACTGGTTGTACATGTTGGTGATTTTGACCCATCTGTATAGATCACAATATGATCTAAAAAGCCACTTAAGAATTCTTTAAGAGTAGTGTAGCAAAATTCGTTTTGGTATTTAGGGATAATAATATTTGTAGCTAGAACACTTGTTAGATGTGGTATATCCAACGATTCCCAGATAAGATTACAAGGGGAATTTATTAACTTCAGTTCGTTGCAAGTTATAATTGCTCTTGCAAGTGGTGGAGAGTTTTTTTTAATGAAGTATGTAGATGTTAAATCAGCTGTATTTATTTCATTAATTGTTTTAGCATTATAAGTGCCACGATAATGTTGGTTTAGGAAATATTTGCTTGCCAGATATTCTTTGCGCAATGAGAGTAGGTTTTCAGATGCTAGAGCTAGGGTGGCTTCATTTGGAGTGCTTTTCATCAACCCTAACACAATCCTTAGAGCTTTAAATTGGATTCTATCAAGTTTACGTAAATTGGTTATGCTAGCTGACCCATATACCACACAACAGTAATCTATTATAGATCTTATATAGGCTCGATAAAAAGTTAATGCAATGTTTTGATCTGCACCTCACGAACCTTTACACACCATTTTAAGAAAATTTAACCTTTTTCGCAGCGACTAATTGTATAATTAATATGTTGAGTCCAAAGCAATTTTCTGTCAAGTACGACACCAAGATATCTAAATTCCAAAACAATTGGAATATCATTGTTATGTAAGGTTACAGCGGGATGTTTAATAGGGTGTTTTCTTGAAAAAAATACTACGGCACATTTTTGGTACGAAATATTGAATCCATTTAACCAAGTCCAATTATCCAAGTTGTACATAATATGTTTGAGTTCAGTAGTGCTTTCACTGTACGTTTTCTTATGTGAGTAGATGACAATATTATCAGCATATTGTAAGCAAACAATATTGGGAGACCATAAATTGTGCATATCGTATGTTTACAAATTAAAAAGAAGTGGACTTAAAACAGCTCTCTGTGGAATACCTTTTGATGTGATCTTGGGTCTAATAATATTGTGACCTACTCTTATCGATACACTTCTGTCTTTGTATAGATTTGATAGTAAATGTGCTATCGATTTTGGAATGCCAAGAAACACAAGTTTATCACATAGTATATTTAAATCAATATATTTTTTTTTTTTTTTTATTAACAAAATCTCATCAGCCAAATTGGCCATTAGCGAAACAATGATAGTGAACAATAATTTGTATTACATTTATAATGTTAGTTTAGATAGCATTTAAAACGTTAATTGAGCTTAAGAAACTTTTTATGTTTGAACTATTGTACTGTAGACCTAAAATATCACTAAGTTTGTTTGGTATATTGTACAACATGCGCTTTGGCGTTAGTGCTGGACATTTCTCTAATATATGTTTGGTTGTTAATTTTTCATCACAGTTGTCACATCTTGGTTCTTGTTTGTTGGAGAACACGTAGCTATTTGTTAATCGCGTATGACCCAGTCGGAGTCGCGTTAATATTACCTGGTCTCTCCGACTTGTTGGTAATGTGGGCCAAGGTTTTATCGATTTTTTAACATCGCGTAGCTTGGCCGATGACACTTTCCACTTTTCTTCCCACATATATTGCACTTTATATTTAACCGCCGCTTTCACGTCCGCACTCGTAAATGTTTTAGTACACTCCGCACTATCACTACTTGCAGCTTCTTTTGCAGCATTGTCTGCCTGTTCATTTCCTGGGATTCCAATGTGGGATGGTATCCAGAATAATATAATGTTTTTTCCATTCAGTTGGGCGGTGTGGATTTCTTCTTTTATTTTGATGACTAAAGGGTTACTTGGATAGACATATTGGATTGACTGTACGGAACTTAGAGAGTCTGTGAGTATAATATAATTGGTATTATTGGATGTGTTGACAGCAGTGGTGGCCTGGTATAGAGCATATAGTTCAGCAGAGTAAATGGAGTACTCTGAAGGGAGTTTATATTTATTTGTCGATGTTGGGGTTATGACTGCAGCACCAGTACCTTCATTTGATTTAGATGCGTCTGTGTATATATGTGTATAATCCTTGTAGTTGTGAAGCATATCGTTGAACGCAGATTTGATTAACTGTGGGTTTGTTGAATGTTTGTCGAAAAACATGAGGCGGGTTACGCACTGAGGGTTCTTTATTTGCCATGGAGGAATTGAGGACGATTGGGAGGAAAAGCATTCTGGGAAATCAATATTGTCATATGCACTTTTTATGTCAATAAACAATGCACCTGTTCATGGAATTAGAAAAACCAATTTGTACATCTATAGTCAGACGAACTACTGCCTCCGTGGTTCCATAGTCTTGTTTATATCCATATTGTGTTGCTGGTAGAATATTATGCCGCCTTAACCAAATTTCCATTCTCAATTTTAGAATTCTTTCAAATATTTTAAAAATGCATGACAATAATGTTATTGGTCTATATGATTCCAGATTATCTTTGTCTTTTCCCGGTTTTAGAATTAATATAACAAAGCAATCATTAAATGTGTAAGGGGATATTCCAGTTTGCAAAATACAGCTATAAATATATAGTAGTAGTCTTTTAGCCAGTACACCCATTTTTTGTAACATAATGTAAGAAATCTGATCTGGACCTGGAGCTGTGTATTTGGATATCTTGATAGCATATTCCAGTTCAGATGATGTTATTTCTTTTAATAAATAATGTTCTTCTGGATGTAAAGCCATGTAAGGTATATGTTTGTCAACAAATGGTGGACATAACTTCTGAAGAATATCTTCTGCAACTGCGGAAGGAGCATGTTTGATGTTTGCGTTTTTGTTGTTTAATTTGTTAGCCATCTTCCATATTTGAGTTGATGGGCAACTAGAGTTAAGACTGGACCAAAATTTAATCCATGTTGTTTTGGCTTTGTGTTTAAACATTTTTATAGTTGTAGCTTCTATCTTTTTATATTCAAGAAAGGTATTCAGTGTAGATGTTGTTTTGTATTTTTTAAGAGCATTCTTCTTGAGCTGTATCTGTGTATTACATTCATCATTCCACCAAATTGATTTTTGTCTATGTTTAGGACTGAAGGGTACGTTTTGGGGGATAGAAGCTTCGCTGCTTGTATTAATTACTCTATTCAGATTAAATGCCATTTCATTACAGTTTTCAGAGTATACAACATTCTTCAGTTCCATTTCAAGAGTGCTATGAAACAATTCCCAGTTGGCCTTCTCTAATTTCCATTTCCTTGTTGGATAGACAACAGAAGAGGGTACATCAATATTCAACTTGATGGAAATAATATAATGATCAGATCCAAGAGTTTTATCCGATGTTTGCCAATTTGCTAGTGCAATTAGTCCAGGAGTTATTAGCGTTAAGTCTACAGCTGATTTTGTAGAGTTTGGAGGGGTAATTCTAGTCGCCGAACCATCGTTTAGAAATATTAAATCCATATCAGTTAATGCATCAATTATTCTATTGCCATCAGTATTATTTTTTGGAGAACCCCATACCGCATGATGGGCGTTGAAGTCACCTCCTAGTACCGTCTCTCCTTCGAGTGAGGAACACCAATTAAAAAGCCGTTCCCATTCTCGGATGCTAATATTCTTGTCAGGTTTATAAAATAAGATTATATTAATTATTCTGCCATTAAAATCAATTTTTACACCGCACATTTCCAATGTTTTAACATTTATAATATCCAATATCTTATACTTATTTATCCGTAGGCCTAAAAATATAGCTACACCTCCAAATCTACGATCTTGACGATCTTTTCTTATCATTTGGTATCCCTTATAAACAATGTTGTGTTTTGTCTTATAACATGTTTCAGATAAAATTGCAATATCAATAGCATTCGAATACAGAAATTGTTAAAAAGATTGCGCATTAGATACAGTAGAACGACTATTCCATTGAATTATATTTCAATTATTTGAACTGTTATGATCCATTGGATTTGGATAAATTTTCCAATAGATTTATATGTTTTTTAATTAAATTTTGATTATTGTCTATATAATCTTTGCAATTTAAAACATCAGAGAGAAAGCTGAATAGTATATTAGTAATACCATTGTTTAAATAGGACTAGTTAGACAATCCTTATGGAACAAACGTTTGATTTTTATTCTGCCGTCATATGGCGGCCTCTAGTCATAAATTTAAAAAACTATTAACAGAAACTTAATTCTCAGCAGGATTCTATTCGAGTATATTTTTACCTGTCTGGTAACCTGTACACGGGTGCCAGATTGTGAAGAAAATATAAGATTTTAATAAAATGCTTATTGTTATTATCGTTGTATGCGTTTTGTGAAACATAACTTGACTATTTCGAGCGAATATTTCAAATTGTTTTTCTACTTTGAGACTTGATAAATCTAAACCGGTTAGTAATCTGTTTAAATGAAGCAGTTAAATGCTGCCTTTTTTTAATTTTCATTAGTTTACCAGATATTTAATTTGGTTATATGATTTGTTAGAAAAGGATTAAATATTTAATTGAAATAGACTCGACTGCTATCGTCTTAGAACACTCATGCGGAGGTTTATTTTTTAGTCAAGACTTGAGTTTTATCATTGTTTAAAAAAAATCTTTTTAAACAATGGTTTTATGTATGTTTTGAGAAAATTAAATTTTCAATCTTTTAATCTTTAAAATGACGTTTGAAAATATAGTAAATTTATGGGTATGGTTTTTTGATAATGCTTTTGAAACAAATAAACACATCAATATGCCACAACAAGAGGCAACACATATTTAGGGAAAAATTAATCTATGTGTTGGGATAAAAGGAATAATAATTAACAAAACTTTAATAAATAGTACCCTTTATTTTATTTATTTATGTATTTTATAATATACACACCATTTTTGTATTTCTGTTTACATAAATGAGAATGTTTTTTTCAATCAACTCGCCCGATATGACTGTTTATGCAAAAATTAAATTCGCGTTATTTTAATAGTTAGATAACACTTATGAAAATTCTAATATCTACACCATAGACAATATTAACAAAATAATAATTCAAGGTAAAAAAACAAAACAAAATTGTTACATTAATAGTTATAGAAATCGATTGTAACATTGTTTGCATGAACTAAAATAAGCAATGTATGAGTTGGATCTATGTATGAACCAGCAATACTAGTTTAAAAATATTAGATCGATGTTTAACTACAATGGTATCAAGTCCAACAAACGTTATGATAGCAAAGTGTTCAAGAAAAACTGCAGCAGAAAACTGAGTTTGTAGCTTTTGTGCAGTTTGTACAGATTTTGTCCTAATCTTAACCAGTCTCTTTTTTTAGTGCTGTTATGCGAGTTTTAAGAAGATTAATCCGTATTCGAGATGCATGTAATCTCCTTTAAAGTGTGTGATAATTATGAAATCTTTTTTTCTTGACCAATGGTGATAACGGCATATCTAAAAAGCTCATCAACAAAATCGTCAAGTTCAGAATTATCACTGTGCGAAACAGTATTGGCACTGGTTGATGGTTGTTTTTCTATTGAATACGTATGAAAAACGCGTGGTGTCGTTAACGAACCTTCCTCTTCTACCTCACTATATTTTTTTGGTATAGCAGTACTGGGTAAATATTTTGCATTTAGATATTTTTGGTCAAAATGCTTACTGCATAGATTTTTTTTTAAATCGGGTAGCTCCAGACTTTCCAATGCAGCATTACCTACAACAATATTATTATTAACACAACTGAAAAAAAGCAACTTTCTGCACAATAAATTAAAAAAATAAATTCTGTATTTAAGATATAGATAACTTGGCAGTTATGCCAATATATATTTATATCTATATATATACATATATACATATATATATATATATATATAGATCTAGCGGTTAATGTGGGCCCCGTACTAAAACGGTATTATACTAACTCCAGGAGAATATACACCGTGTATATTATTATCTGGGTAGCGCTTTATGTAGACTCCGACCAACATGTAGGATTAAATGAACTCCGTAATAGGGTAAAACACTTTTGGGATCCGTATGTATTCTTCCCCGTACACAACTAAACTCCTCCGATGTTGCCAATAATTTGATTAGTCGTAGATTTTTAAATTTTATAGCAGGTACGTTTTGGAACTTGAAATTTATTTAAATATCAATCAATTTATTCATTCTGAAATTTCACAAATACTTGGTTAATGTAGTTAAATATTTTATGGTGGTAATTTATATTACTTGCTTTAATTATTTTTAAACTTAAGTTAGTGTCTGTTATAAGCTTGGAAAAGGCAATTTTTATGTATTAGTATTTTTTTAATGCATTGACACTGAAAAATTTATTATATAAATGTACGTTCCGATGTTTCGATTGCTACGTTTTATGATGTACAATATTTGTTTCATAAAGTAGTAAAATTTAAATTATAATAATTTGTAAATCAATCTTAAAATTACAATTTTTTACTGTCTAATTTCAATATTTCAATTTTTAAATGTAGGGAATTCAATATCTTACTATAATACTTTAGTATGTAACTTGTAACAGATACTAAAATAATAAGTAGGCATAACACCTAATTTCTCTTTAACTATAAATGTATCGTATAACGTAACGTAGCAATCAATAGTGAATCGTTACTCAGATAAAATATTTCGGTGACTTTATGGTAATTTGATTATAGCCAACATATCTATTACAATTATTACATATAATATGTTCGGTTGTTTTAAAAAATACTTTGTCGCTTGTAAATTTTGTATCTTTCGTGATCAGGCATACGAGTATTTTATTTTTAATTTAGAAGTAAATGTATATATAATATTCTTTTTTCTGTCACTTATTTTAAATATGGTTCACTTATATTCTTCTTGCTTATTTATTTTTATTCGTAATACTTATAACGTACGTAATAACGTACCCGTTGTTGCAAAAAGCAACAACGGGTACGAAAGATATCAGGTATCAGGGGTGGTATTTGTCAATCTAAATGCCGCCTACGACACATTAAATTAGAGGACATTTCTCCAAATACTGTATGACAAACTGTAAACATCGTTTTATCCGCGTATATCTACAGAACAGAAGATTTTTCGTATCATTCAATGGTAATATGGAGAACGCAGACAAACGGTCTCGCTTGGCGTAGCGTAATGGCACCTACACTGTATTTCATTTACACAAATGATCAACAGATACCAGTAGATACTAGGATTTTCATGTAGACCATACATTGCACAACCAAAAACTTTTGTTGCTGGAGTGGAGAAAAATCTAATAGATGCCTTAAATATAATAAAAATGAACTACGATTTAATTTTAAGCCAAACCCCGAAAATCTTAGGAACGCTCCTTCAATTTTCCCAACACAGGCGCTTTCACAAAACTGAACATCCAATAGTGTGATGAAATCCTTGAACTCTTAATTTCCTATAAATACCTTGTAGATAGTTTATATCGCACGTTGTCAATCACAGAATCTTGTTTAAAACTAAAAGGCAAACTAAGGACCAGAAATAGTATGCTCCGCAAGCTTGTCAGCTAAAAATGGGGCGCACATCCTTTCACCCTTAAAACGTAAATGCTTGCACTTTTCTTCTTGCTTAACTGTCTTTTTCCTTTTATTCCGATATACTCTGTACGAGTACTAGAAACCAATTCGTTAAGGATTTTTGCTTAGTTGAGGAGATATGTTGTGGAATGCAATTTTTAGATTTCCCATGTCTCTAATAACAGTTTTATCAACGTCTGTTTTTCCTTGCAATTCTTAGAAGGCACAGATTAAAGCAAAATACTGAATTTGGTTTCAAAAATTAGTTTACGTTTTTTAACCAAGTTTGACATCTTGGCGTCTATGCATGTGTCCGATCTACCTTAAGCGATTTATTTTCCTAAACAATATATTTATAAGAGCTTTCTTTATTTAGTATGTGTTCTTATTCTATACGGATTTGTAGCAATATGATAATGAGGTTAAAAAAGTTTTCTTATTATTTTTCTTTCAAATATTCGGAGTTCTTCCTTATTTGTTTTAGTCATTGTCCATGATTCGCATTCATGTATTAAAATAGGTCTTAAGTGAATTATGCTCTGTATTGAATTGCTTTCTTCTGTTGATTCGCTTGTATTTGGTTTTTATTTTGTTGATTTTAAGTAAAACATTTTTCGTGCTCTCTTCACTTTGTTGAAGATGTCGTTTGCGGAGAGAGTTTCTTATAAGATTAATATCATTAGCAGATGCTAGGACTGCTTTGTACCTTGAGCCATTAATGAATTGCATTTTAAATAGACGTTATTTCTATTTTGGTAAGCTCTTCATTAAATTTTTGAATATTTGAATCGAGAATCTGTATTTTATTCAACTGTTTTATAACACAGAGTTTCTTGGCGCCTATCTTCATCTCTGTTTTTTTTTTTTTGTTTAGCGTATCATTATTTTTCTTCCTATGCCGTCCCCATTAACGGAGGTTGGCGACCACATTTCTAAAAGTATCTCTGTCTTTTGCAACGTGGAATAATTCGTCTACAGTCATCTTTGTCCAGTCACGAATATTTCGCAGCCATGACTTCCTCTTTCTACCTATTTCCTTTTTGCCATCGACTCTACCCTGCATGATGGTCTGCAGAAGACTTTATATTCCTTAGTATGTGTTCCAGGTATGCAGTCCTGCGTACTTTTATTGTTCTCAACAATTTTTTGTCTCGACCCATCCTTCTCAGCACTTCCTCATTGGTGACCCTGGCAGTCCATGGAATTCTCAACAGTCTCCGGTATATCTAAAATTCAAAGGCTTGAAGCTTCCTAACAATTTGCGCTTTTACCGTCCATATTTCTACTCCGTACAATAGTTGAGACCAGACGTAACATTCAACAAACCTCAGTCTCAGCGCAGTATTAAGATTTTTGTCACAGAACAATTGCTTGAATTTTAAGAACGCTGCCCTTGCCATTTCTATTCGTACCCTGATTTCTTAGTCTGAATCTAATTCTTTGTTGATGTAAGCTCCCAGATATTTATATTTTTACTCCCGCATCATTATTAAAAGAATTTTGCTGAATTTCGATCTAGGGAATCCGGTGGTATGTACATGATGTTTCCATAACCAACGTTCGAAAATTTGTCTTACTGTAAAGTCATGAGGATTTTACTAGGAAATATAGTGCTGTTTAATAATAATAAAGTTCAAGCAACAATTCCTATATGCACTAACTTGGTACTGATATCTCTGCTCCCCGATACCAGGTAGCAGTCCCGAAAACAATATAACTGCTACACTCATGCTTTCAATTATCCAACGATTAGCCAGTCCAGGACTATACGCCTTATTATGGTACTGATATTGCTGCTGTCCCCCATAAGTAAATATAATATGCAAGAAAGGTTTTGGCAATTTAATAGGATTTTGTATGTTAGAATATTATTTCTCCGAGAAAGTGAAAAATATCTATTTGCTATCCGGATTTAATTCATAAATTAAATATTAGAATGCTACAAAATAATGCTATTAGCAGCAAAAAACGGTCTGATAGTAAGTAATGAGAAAACTAAATAAATTTCTTTAACATACAAGAGAGAGGACGTAGGGTAGGGCATAACGTAACAATAAACCCATATAATTTTGAAAGATTGCAGCGTTTTAGGTATCGTAGATAACGCTGTCACATAAGAAATAAAATGGAATATTCAGGTAGCTAACTGATGTAAATATAACCCACATAACACTTTTAAATCCAGAAGTCTAATACAAATCCCTAAAATCCTAAAATCCCTATTGACTTAAATGTGACGAGAACGCTGACAAAACAATGTAAGTAAAACTTAGGTATTAATTAGATCAGGATTACTAGAAAAGCCATCAGAATTATTTTCCAACTTACAAAGGTCCGAATACTAACCAATACCGAACCGGAACTAATGCCAAGGTCTAACAGATATACATATAAAGATAGCAACGTCATACAAGAGACTAAATCTCAACGCCAAAGTTACGCTGGCTACATCCAAAGGCTTTCTTATAACTGCATTTCCAAGTTAAACTGGGAGAATGCCCCGAGAGAAAAAATGCCCTTAGGACGTCCACGAATCAACAGGGGAGGTAACATATGGTCAGATTTAGGAATAATGGACCTACCGACCCATCATATTTATCAACACATGCCTGTACAACCAACTGCTATCCAACCTACAATCAATACTTATCTGTTGGGAACTATCAAATCCATTACATGTAGTCAAACGAAATAGGCTTAAAAAAAGTTATCTTAGGAAAGACACTAAAGAAATATTGATACATATTTTTAAAACGTTATTTACGTGGCTAAGTTTTCAATAGGAATGAGGAGACAAAAAGCAGAAAAGCCAATAGAACCTTGTTGCGTTCTGACTATACTATGACGATAACCTTTACAATATAAACAATACTTGAGGCAACTGTTTGTCTCAATTTTGTCATTCAGAATAATTATGTCTGTATTTTTTAATTTGCTAATTTCCATAGATTCTAATTTCCATAGAATCTAAATATATCTTAAGGCCTTTATTTTAAATATACTTTTTTAGTAATGAAAATACGTAGATAGAACCTGGAATATACATTTAACCTTTAATCTCTGGGATAAATCCATCTCCTAAACAATGGCGCCGATATATTTAGTTAAAATTCTGTGCACTTATTTTAACCGTTTATGTCCTTATCATTCATATATGAGTTGTGACCGATATTACAAACTCATTTACTTTTCACAAAGAGACTTCATATTAACTATACTTATTACTATACAAATCTGATTCGAAATATCGTCGAAAAGTAACAGTGTGTAAAATTATTTTTAATGAAAAGTTAATTAGCCATTTCTTATGGGGTTCAAAAGAAAAGCCTTTACGAAAATTTGAGTACAAATAAGACCACCGTAATCAGTTGTACCCTGGGCAATGAATAATTAATTAATCGGCTAATCAGAATCACCCGGTCAATATGATTTGTGTCAAATCGGTCCTTTTTAGGATCAATTATTCTAATAATGTCTATAAATATTAAGGGCATATCTAAAGATAAACACACTTTACTTTACTTAACCTTATCAGACATATGCGCTTAGCACAAATGTGACGCATTTCTAGTGCAGAAAATACATAGAAGGCAAAAAATAGTGTATTTGGTATTAAGCTGATCGCTGAAAATCACATAATAAATGTAAAAGTGCTATCTCTGCCGGCAAAGAAGCAAAGAAAAACTTAAAATGAGAGAGGACAAAACCAGTCAGCTGAAGGAACCTTTTAACGATGTTGAGCTTGGATCCACTATCTACGTATATAATGAAGAATAGTACGGCACTGACTGAAGATCTGAGCACAAAGCTTATTATAAAATTTGGACCAAAAATACAACAGTTAATGATATCCAAAGTCTTCAGATAAACAAAGCAAAGACAAAGTTGTTGCCTTGCTTAAACCTGGCAAAAACTCCAACGACCACAAAAGCTATCGGTCAATATATTTATTTTGTCAGCTTTACAAAATACTTCTCAAGAGGTAAAACAGAAGAAAAACTCAAATTAAAAGACAAAAGTTGCTATAGACAGGAAAGATCATGTACGTCACCAATACTAAATCTTGCCCAACACAGCAAAGATGGGTACAAAAGATATTAGGTATGAGGAGTGGTATTTGTCAATCTAAGCAGCAATTTGCAGTTTTCATTCAACATCTAAGTTACGTTATGCCCTACTCTACGTCCTCTCTCTTGTATGTTAAAGAAATTTATTTAGTCATCTGGGAAAAATTTCTCAAACGATATTAATATTAAAAGGGACTTTAAAGAGCCAAAGCACGCTAAACCGTAAGGTGACTAAACCACACAAAATGGTTATTTGAGAAAAATTATAGCTCGTTCCAGAAAGAATTGTAAATATAACATTAATGTAATTTAAGAAGAAACGCTGAAGAAAAAAAAACAGTAGCGGTTAGCCTAAATAAAGAAAGACAAAAAGATGTAATTTAATGTTTTGAAAAAATCTGATCCGAAGACTATCTGAAAAACATTTCATAGTATAGACATCGAGCGCGGCGATGCCTTTGCCGTCTGGCGGCCTATATCAGAAACTTTTACTACCATTTGACTATTTGTGTACGATTTTGTGTATGGTTAAGTGGCACACCACAAAAAGTGTTTTTATTTTCTCTTTTGTTCAACAATTAAAATGTATTACTATACTTCTAGATGTTCCAATACAATAAAGGATAATAAACATAAAGCACAGGGTACAAAATTTTATTATTTTCTATGTGCTAGTTATTATAAACACATAAGCTATACTACAATCAAAAACTATGACCACTATGAAAAAATACGGTAGACTATAACTACATTTGTGCTTTAGCACTATAGTAAGAACAAGATAAAAATCTAAATTCCTACATAATTATATTAACGAGAAGTTAAAAAAACTTCTGTTCGTTATCAGTAATAGAAAGCGCATTTCAGAATATATTATGAAAAATGTTGTTGATATTACAATATCAGATGATAGTAATACAAAAATAAAAAACAACTTACCTTTTCAAAACAACAATGAATCACTTCATTTTATCACGAAAAATTTAAAAATTGCAATGTAATTGAACCCATTTTGTGAGCTATAGTTACATTGATACTTATGTGGCAATTAACTGTAAAGTCATTAGTCTTTTCCGTCGTATCATATTTTCCTAATATTTTTTGTAGGCAAGCGGTTTAGTTTGTGTAATATAATATCCCCAATTCGTCTCATAATATTTAGTTTTCAAAACAGCTGTTAATAATTCGTTCACATTTTTTAGAGCTCTTTGCAGTACATTTGAAAATAAGTCGACAGTAAGATACTTTACTTGTAGATTAATTACTCCTTGTTAAATTAGTTTATTAGGTAAGCCTAGTTCTGCCATGGTATTTCATAGTTTTATTCTTATGATTATATCAGTGTTTGTTTAAAATCTATAAATAACTAGTTTAATGTTTTTTTTGTATTCCCAACATTTCTCATTAACTGCCTAATAGTGAATAATTGATCAACGATTTATTTGGGTTTTTATGGTTATGTCCATGTTTACTTTTGTAAATGTCCACGTTTGGGAACCATAAGTTAGAACAGGGAGTACGCATTGATTGTATACTTTGGTCTTAAGATGCTGTGGATATCTTTTGTTTTTAAGAATGTAGCTTAGTTTGCCAAATGCCGCCCATGCCAGTCTAACTCGTCTTTTTATCTCTGCTGTTTGGTTTTCTTTGTTACGTTTTATAGTTTGACCCAGATATATATAATCCTGAACTTGTTCTACTTCATCTTGTCCGATCCTCATTGTGATGTTTTCATCTGTATTTGTTATAATTTTGGTCTTGCTGTAATTCATATTAAGGCCTATCTTTCCAGCTTCTACGTCCAGTTCTTTCATCATTTCAAATAATTATTCTCATTTATCTGTTATCAATGCGATGTCATCAGCGTATATTAGATGGTTCAAGCGTTGTCCATAAATTTTTATACCTTTTTCTTCCCATTCTGATCTTTTAAAAATATCTTCCAGAGCCTGATTGAAAAGTTTCGGTGATATTGTGTCACCCTGTCTCACGCCTCTATTTATTTGTATTGATTTTGTTTATTCATATACTTTAATTGTTGTTTTGGCTTCCTTATATATATTGGCTATTAGTTCCGTATATCTGTGGTCAATTCATTTTCTTATTCATTTTTCATTATTCATTTGCTCGTTCTATAAGTATTTTCATACTTAGTAAATGGTCACTTGTGCTGAATCCCTTCCTAAACCAGCTTGTTCTTTTGACTGGTATCCATCGAATTTTGTCGTCAATCTATTGGTTAAAATTTTTGTTAGGAGTTTATACATTACATTGAGGAGTGTTATAGGACGGTAGTTTTTTATATCTGCTTTATCCCCTTTCTTGTATAGGATAATGGTTACGGATTCCTTCCAGTTGTTTGGGATTCTTTTTTCTTTTAATATCTTGTTAAAAACGGAATGTAGATTGTTAATTACCACTTTTCCACCATATTTCAGCATATCTGCAGTTATTCCATCTTTTACTGGCGATTTGTTGTTTTTCATTTCTTTCAATGCCTTCTTTATTTCTGATTTGCTTATTTCTGGCTGTAGCTCTGAGTTGACATTTTTTACTTTAGCCTTAAGTTGGTTTTTAATTGTTTCTGGTGGTTCCTTTTTTGTTTTATATAGTTCTGAGTAGAAATGGTGGATAATATTTATAATGTCATCTTTAACGTTTGTTTCTAGTCCGTTTTCATCTTTTTTTTTGTTTATTTCACACTTACCTAATTTCGGTCTTAAGCATTTCATATTTTTGTTGTTTTGTATTACTTTTTCTATTTTTATTTCTTGTTCTTTTCTCTTATTTTTTCTTATTATTCTGCTTATTGTTTTATTGATTTCTACATATTCTATAGCTTCCTTCTTTTATCCATAAGCTTCTTTGTTTCTGTTGATATATAATTGTTCTTTTTTAGATCCTTTTTTGCTATTTCTTTTCCTGATGTAATCATCTTTGCTGTAAGTATGTTGTCTATTTCATCTATATCTTTGTCATCACTGTCTAATTTTTAAGTAAGTTGTTCTTTTAATAGGTCTTTGTATATCTCTTTATATTGCCCTAGTTTGTTTCTATCTACTAGATCCTAGTTTTTAATTATTTTTCTTTTCATTTCATAGTTATCGTCAACACTAATTTTTGCTCTGACCATCCAGTGATCGCTACCTGTTGTGAATCTGTTAAGAACTGTTACATCTTTAATAATATATCGTTCCGTGGACAGTATGTAGTCGATCTCATTTTTTGTGGATCCATTAGGGCTGACCCATGTCCACTTTCGTTGGGGCTTCTTTTTGTAAAAGGAGTTAATTGCGTATAGATGCTTTTCTTCTAGGTAGTTCATCAAAGTAGCACCTCTATCATTTCTCTGACCATAGCCGAAATCTCCTATTTTAGTTTCTTCATTGTTTAGTTTTCTACCCAGTTTGGCATTGAAATCTCCAATTACTAGTATAAGACGATTTTTATGTTCTTCCATAGTCTTTAATATATCTTCATAAAATAGTTCGATATCTTCCGTCATCATAAGCTGTCGTGGGGGCATATACCTAGATAATTTTAATTAATGTTCTTCTTATTTTAAGTATGACATAGGCTGTATTCGGGTTTCTTCTTTTCGTCGAGTTTCTGATAGGCCTATGATATCTCATTTTATGGTTGTTAATTCTTCTTTCAGTTCATGTACTTATTCATCCGTAGACATCGATCTAATATTGTATGTCCCTATTGACAGGTTGACGGATTTTTTTGATTTATGTTGTGTTCGTCTTAGTGGGTTTTTGTTTATATCTATCAAAAGCGAATTATTGCGTCTCCCAGATACAGCGAGGCAGACCTTTGAGGTGTGGGATAATATTATGGGTTATTTCTGGTTTCGTCATAATTTACACTGAAATTACTAACAAGAGAGTGCTCTTACTTCCACATGTTCAAATTGATATATAGTACCAACAGATGCTAGTTATATACCATCAGTACTAATAAAATGGAAACTATCAAATTAATGTCAATTTCATTGAATAATCAAAACAATCAAAAATATAAAATATACCAAAACAACACAATAAAAGTAAAAGTAGAAGAAGAACTAACCGACCCTATTGAAGCTGGTAATGGGATAAGACAGGGAGATTTCCTGAGTCCTCTATTGTTCAACCGGATTATGGATGAAATAATAAAAAGTAAGAAATAAAAGAGGATACCAAATAGGAGAAAAACAAATTAAAATAATCTGCTATGCAGACGACGCAGTACTATTCTTTCAAAGTAAAGATGATTTACAACGTATGCTACACCAATTTCATATAACCGCCAGAAAATTTAACATGTTAATTTCCTCAAAAGAGACAAAATGCATGGTTACAACAGCAAGTTTACTAATATGTTAATTGGAGCTGGAAGGTCAGATAATAGAACAAGTGATGAAGTTTAAATATCTAGGTATCACATTATCTAGCTACGGAAAGCTCGAAACTTAAGTGGAAGATCCACTGAATAGAGCAAACAGAGCCGCAGGCTGCCTAAATGAAACAATATGAAGAAATAAAAATATCGGGAAAGAAACCAAAGGCAGAATTTACAAAATTTACAATAATGACAAACGCAGCAGAAACAAGACCTGACATAAACAGGACAAAAAGGATGTTAGAAACAACAGAGATATAAACACTTAGAAAAATTGATGGTAAGACACTATGGGACAGAGCTAGAAGTACAGATATACGATGTAGATGCAAGGTGAAGAACATCAAGAACTGGTTAAGAAATAGAGGAGTAGAATGGAACGATCATATAAGCCAAATGACAACAAATAGAGTAGTAGACACGGCAAGAGACGGTTACCCAATAGGAAGACGATCAGTAGGAAGACCACGAAAACCATGGAACGGCAACTTACTGGAGGCACATTGAAAAACAGACAGAGTCATGGCTATATAAAAAGAAGAAGAAGAAGAAGAAGAAGAAGTAGAAAAAGATACACAGGATAAACATTAAAATAGCTGCAAGAAAGAGAAAATGAATCAGTCATATTAACGTAGAATAGCAGAGGACAGAATGTTTAGAGAAAATAATGAATCAGTCATATTAATTTAGAATAGCAGAGGACAAAGTATTTGTCATAGCCTTGGACAAGTGTCCAATTGAAAAAAGACCACAGGTCGTTCAAAAAAGACGGAACTCTAGAAAGAAAATAGAATAGATTTAAAAAAAAAAGCATAAACGTGTCTTTTCCTACTCTTTTAATATTGAAAATACGCAAATAGAACCTTGAATTAAAATGTAACCTTTGATATCTGTGATAAACCCATCACCTGAACAATGGCGCCGATGTATGAAGTTGAAATTTTTTACACCTATTTTAACTGTTTTTATTTTTTTATTATCTATATATGAGTTGAGAACGATATCACAAACTTATTTATTTTCCACAAACAGGCTCTTTAATACCTTAAATTATTACTATACAAATCTGATTCGAAATATCGTCAAAAAGTAATACACGGCATGTAAAATTTAAATTTTCAATAAAAAGTAAAATATTAGGCATTACTTATGGGGTTCAAAGAACGAGCCTTTACGAAAATTTAAGTACTAAGAAAACCACCACAATCGGGTATACCCAGGGTAATGATTAAATAATTAATCGGCTAATTCTTCAGTCACCCCTTTAATATGATTTTGTCAAATTGGTCCTTTTTAGGACCAACTATTCTAATAACATAATGTTTATAACTGTTAAGGGTATATCTAGAGATCAAGAAATTTTACTTTACTTAAACTGATCAGACATATGCGCTAAACACGAATCTGACTTATTTCTAGTGCAGGAAACACATATAGGGCCTAACGTAGGGTATTTGGAATAAAGCTTATCGCTGAAAACCACATTATAGATATAGACATGCTATCTCTGTCGGAAAAAAAGCAAAGAATAACTCAAAGTAAGAAAGGACAAAACCAGTCAGCTTTCAGAGAAACTTTCAACGATGTTGAGATTGGATCCACCATCTACATATTTAATGAAAAATAATACAACTACCGACATTGAGGATCTGAGCACAAAGCTTATTACGAAATCTGGACCAAAAACACCACAATGGCTTATCCGGATGATGAACTACTGTATTCAAATTATGGAAACACCCAAAATCTAGAGACAAGCCAAAGTTGTTACCTTGCTTAAACCTGGCAAAAACTCCAACGACCACAAAAACTATCGGCCAATATCTTTATTTTGTCAGCTATTTAAAATACTTTTGCACAAGATCGTTAATATGATTTCACCGGTATTTGAAGAAAAGCTCAAATTAAAAGACAAAAGTGGCTATAGATAGGGAAGATCAGGTACATTACAAATGCTAAATCTTACCCAACACATCAAAGACGGGTACGAAAAATATCGGGTATCAGGGGTGGTATTTTTCAATCCAAATGCCGCTTACGACACCTTAAATTACAAAATATTTCTCGAAAAACTATACGATATCCCCTTAGATAACAAACTCACTTATATTATTTGCGTATGCCTACACAAGAGAATATTTTTTGTATCACTCAATGTTAAGAATAGCAGATGAAGAACGGTCTCGCTTGGGGTAGCATAAAGGCACCTACACTGTATAACATTTACACAAACAAACGATCCATACCGGTAGATACTAGGACTTCTATTATATAGACGAGACACCTATTATTGCACAACAAAAATAAACTATGAATCAATTTTCAGCCAAAACCCCTGAAAAACTCGTGGGTGCTCCTTCAATTTCCTCGACATAGACGTTTTCACAAAACTGAACATCCAATCTTGTCATAAAATCATTGAACTGTAGACTTCCTATAAATTCCTTGAAAATAGTTTGTATTACACCGGGTCAGTCACAGATTATTGTTTAAAACTAAAAGGTAAATTAAGGACCAGAAATAATATTCTTCGCAAGCTTGTCAGCTAAAAATGAGGCGCACGTCCTTCCGCCCTTAAAACATAGACGCTTGTACTATATGCTTCTGCTGCCGAATATACCTTGTTAGACAAATTAACCATTCTTTCTATTAATTTTAACACAAAAATATCTATTGTAGCACTTAACCATATTTATTTTGAGATAACCTTCTATCAAGATATCATATGTAGTACACAAATAAGACCAGAACTAAAATATTAAAAAAGCTTTATACAATATATCGCAGAAGATTGGATAAAATAAAAGTAGTTTTTATTATTCAGATGCTTACATAAAATGTACAAAGACATACTCACGTAAACAAAATATATTACGAAATTTCTTGAACTAATTGAACTAATAAAATTATATTAAATAAAAAAACAACATCTTTAAAAATACAGAAAAAATAAAATTTTCGATGCAAGCGAACATTCCATTTAATAATAAGCCCAAATCCTTTTGTATCTACATACCTGTTTTTTAAAGAACCAGTTACATTTTAGTACTTAGTTATACCAGGTAATATAATATCCTCTGTTACACAGTGTAATGCGTATGACATTCCACTGTCTACAAACAGTAGATAAAAATAAGGAGCCCATATAAACCGTTCAGGGTATATGTTGAAAACATACGGTATACTCGCACAGTTGCCAAACTCTCAGAGCTTACTTAAACCGATAAACGTATGGTTCAAATATACAATGAAGAAGATCTGAACGACCCCTATAATATATACACGTGAACTAAGCGATATACATTTATGATACAGGGGTATTTACGGGCTCCAAAAAATTTTTATAAATTATTAAACTCTACATGTTGATGAATCGACTGAACCAATATTACGGAATTGTCAAGTGAGCTCCGTATATCGGTATCCACTTGACCACGGAGCTCAATTGAACCTGAATTTTAACATGGGCGGAGTTCACTTAATGCCGTAGATATATATATATATATATATATATATATATATATATATATATATATATATATATATATATATATATATATATATATTGAAATGGTATTATTTATAGAAAATAATTTATAAGTTATATACTACATAATATTAGATATTTGGTTGTTTTAAATAAGTTATATACTAGAGAATTTAATAAAAATTATTTATGTGAGGGTATTTTTAAGAAATTATCATATAATAATTGTAAAAAGTTGTATTTTAATGTTGTAAATATATTTAAGTGAGCCATGTGCATAGGCAACCAAAAATACTCTCGAAGTGACAGATAGAAATTAAGAATTATAAGGAATATAAAGTGGGGTTATAATAATATATTGTTTGAAATGTGTATTTTATTAAATTAGAGTGTTAGTTACTAATTTGAATGTTTATTCTGATCTGAAAAGCCTAAATGTCAACAAAATTATCAATGGAACATTAACGAATTCTCCAGAGTGCAGAGTGTGACCATTGTTTACGGTCGAACATTCTGGAATAATGATTATGTCGGTGGATGGAACAGATATTTTTTCGAGAACATCCATATCGAAGAAATAGAACGAAATTGGAACATGATCTCTTACCAGATGGTTCTAGAATATCCAAAAAGATATAAATACCCGTGATTTGGATTCAAGAGGGAGTTTTTAGTTAGAAGTCAGGCCAGTTTATTATGAAAGTTAGTTGGAGATAGTCCAATTGTTTAATATAGTGAGTTAAATGAAGATTAAAAATTATGCACATATTTAATGCACATTTATAATTATACACAAATAATTATTGAAGATTATAAAAGTATATTAGAAGAATATTGGATGGACATTGGAAGGAATTAAAATTATATTATAATTGAAGATTAGTATAAATCAACTTATAATAATTGGATATTGGTATATTGAAAAGAAGAATAAATATAAATGGTGTTTGCTGATTTGATTGGTGGTTTATAAATGCTGGTGAAGAAAAATATATCTTAAATTGGTAGAAGCTGATAATTGGAAAAAGTAATTTCACCAAAAACAAGGATAACCGAAGTACGAAGACATTCAGTGGTGATTAGAATCTATATAGTGGAAAACAGTTCATTTAGGCATTCAGTGAAAGAAAGGTACAAAATTTTGTTAATATAATTTAGTTAGTGTCATAACAATTTCAATTTTGAAGATATTTTGTTTAAATTTTAGATTGTCTATAGAATTTAATTAGTTTTATAAGAATATCAATTTAAAGATAGTTTATTTTAAATTTACATTGGCTAGGTTAGATATATATGTGTGTTTCATAATAGTTATAATAAAGATAATTTAAAAAAGTACTTACAAACTAATTCTTTGAGAACCGCGATAAAAACCCTATATATTATTAAAATTACTCATTGCTCATCATTCAAACAAATAACACATCATAACAATATATATATATATATATATATATATATATATATATATATATATATATATATTGTTATGATGTGTTGTTTGTTTGAATGATGAGCAATGAGTATTTTTAATAATATAATATATAGGGTTTTTATCGCGGTTCTCAAAGAATTAGCTTGTAAGTACTTTTTTAAATTATCTTTATTATAACTATTATGAAACACACATATATATCTAACCTAGCCAATGTAAATTTAAAATAAACTATCTTTAAATTGATATTCTTATAAAACTAATTAAATTCTATAGACAATGTAAAATTTAAACAAACTATCTTCAAAATTGAAATTGTTATGACACTAACTAAATTATATTAACAAAATTTTGTACCTTTCTTTCACTGAATGCCTAAATGAACTGTTTTCCACTATATAGATTCTAATCATCACTGAATGTCTTCGTACTTCGGTTATCCTTGTTTTTGTGAAATTACTTTTTTCAATTATCAGCTTCTACCAATTTAAGATATAGTTTTCTTCACCAGCATTTATACACCACCAAGAAAACCAGCAAACACCATTTATATTTATTCTTCTTTTCAATATACCAATATCCAATTATTATAAGTTGACTTATACTAATCTCCAATCATAATATAATTTTAATTCCTTCCAATGTCCATCCAATATTCTTCTAATATACTTTTATAATCTTCAATAATTATTTGTGTATAATTATAAATGTGCATTAAATATATGCATAATTTTTAATCTTCATTTAACTCGCTATATTAAACAATTTGACTATTTGTAACTGATTCATTGACTCCAACTAACTTTCATATTTCTTACTAAACTTTTCTGACTGACTTCTTGAAAATAACTAAATGTGTCTACTAACTTTCATAATAAACTGGCCTGACTTCTGACTAAAAACTGCCATCTTGAATCCAAATCACGGGTATTTATATCTTTTTGGATATTCTAGAATCATCTGGTAAGAAATCATGTTCGATTTCGTTCTATTTCTTCGATATGGATGTTCTCGAAAAAATATCTGTTCCATCCACCGACATAATCATTATTCCAGAATGTTCGACCGTAAACAATGGTCACACTCTGCACTCTGGAGAATTCGTTAATGTTCCATTGATAATTTTGTTGACATTTAGGCTTTTCAGATCAGAATAAACATTCAAATTAGTAACTAACACTCTAATTTAATAAAATACACATTTCAAACAATATATTATTATAACCCCACTTTATATTCCCAATTATTTCCTAAAATGTCACTTGGAGAGTAAGTATATCTGTCTATCACTCACTGTATAGTTGGTTGCCTATGCACATGGCTCACTTAAATATATTTACAACATTAAAATACAACTTTTTACAATTATTGTATGCTAATTTATTAAAATTGCCCTCACATAAATATATTTTTATTAAATTCTCTAGTATTTAACTTCTTAAAATAACCAAATACTTGTTATATTTAAAATTATCTAGTATATAACTTATAAATTAATTTTTTAAACAATATCATTTCAACACCCCAAAATTAAATTTAAAATAAATAATTTACTTATTATTTTTTTAAATATTAATTTTCTTATCCACATACCTGAGTAATTATAATAAATGAAATAATTTAATTTCCTATTTTAATTGTTCTATCAAATACATCCCTGTTCGCTGTCTATGTCAAAACAGAGAACAACGGAGCACAGTTCGGCTATTCTATGGTCAAACTGTCATGTCAAATGAAGCAATGGATATTATATCAGAGAATAAAATATAACCTTAATTAAAAATATAATCTATATTGTGTTCTGTTTATTTATAGACAAAATCTAGGAATTATTTCCATTCAACAGGCTTTCATCCATATGAATTGGTAAGTTTTACACTTTTTATAAAGACATTTACACAATCAATTCTGTATCTAACCCCAAATTATGATTTTTAGGGTACCAAACAATTTCCATATGTACAAAATTCAACAAGTATGATGTCAAATTTATTCACAACAAAGAAATCTACCATCTATCTATGAAATGGATCTATCAGTAAGCTGTTAGTGTTTTTATAATTAGTGTTAAGGTATAGAAAACATTATTCAATCTCTTCATGATATTGAAAAATGTCGTTGATATGAAACATGCCTCTTAGTCTGTTCTCTGCATCTATTAACACATAACTATTTAGTCCATTCTGATTTTCAATTGTATATGGACCTTCAAACATTGGTTGTAATTTCTTACAACGGTTTTCTTTAACATTACTTTTTCTAAGTGAACGAATTAACACTAGGTCTCCTTTTTGAAATGTGATTGGTTTTTTTATATTTCGATTTTGTCTTCTGATATATTTTTCAGCTTTCCTCCTAATTCGGTTATTCACTTTCTGCATTACTTGTTCTAACATATCCTGATTATATTCACTAATCCACTTTCTGTTTCCTATATGGCCAAACATTAAATATTCTGGTACTTCCTCTGTATTCAAATTATGTGTATTATTTAAAAAATATTCTACTTGTGGTATAAGTTGCTGCCAAGTTTCTTGTTGATTTTGGCATAGTATCCTTAAATATTTTATAACTTCTTTAATATATCTTTCTGCAGGATTTGCCTGAGGATGTCTGATACTTGTAAAATGAATGTTGATTCCCTTTTTCTCACAAAATGTCCGAAATTTTTGGTTGTTAAAATATGTAGCATTATCTATTATGCAATTTCTAAATGGTCCTATTTCTTCGAAAAATTGATTAATATATAATTTTAATGTTTTAACATTTGTTCTAGAGCAGGGATATAGTTTAATAAATTTTGTATATAAATCAACTATCCCTATTATATGCTTTTTTCCTGTTGGACTGAGAACTAAATTTGAAATAAAATCCATGGAAACTGTATTTAGTTTTTCATATACAACATTAGATTTATATGTGTTCTGGTTTTTGAAATTCTTTTCTTTGTTTAGTTGACATATTGGGCATTGGGTAGTAATTTCTTTTGCTATACTTATGTCATTCTTTGCAAAATAATTGTCCCTAAATAGCATCCATAGCTTTCTTGAACCAATATGCATATAATTGTTATGTAAATTTTTCAATATTTTCTTTGCTAAAGTTCTAGTTATTACATATACTTCTATGCCATTTATTATTTTATAATATACCCCATCTTTCCTAAGGACTTTTTGTTTTTCACTCAAATTGATCTGATCTCTTATAATTTCTTCTTTAGAATATAATCCAGTACTTTCTACTAATTGATTTAATCCAATTTTTATTGTTCGCTGCCCTTTTTGTGGTGTATTTTCTA
Organism: Diabrotica undecimpunctata; assembly: GCF_040954645.1. Classification (NCBI taxonomy): domain Eukaryota; kingdom Metazoa; phylum Arthropoda; class Insecta; order Coleoptera; family Chrysomelidae; genus Diabrotica; species Diabrotica undecimpunctata. The sequence goes on from NC_092813.1 coordinate 16,981,633, forward strand.
ACCTTGATAAAGCATCTGCCACTATATTGGATTTTCCAGAAATGTATTTGATTTCAAAGCAGTATTCACTAAGTATTAGACTCCACCGATGTATTCTACTGTTTCCATATTTGTTATTTAATATAGACGTTAAAGCTTGGTGATCTGTTTCTATTGTAAATTCATTACCCAACAAATAAAATCTTAATTTTGTGACACAGTGTATTATACTTGCTAGTTCTAATTCTGAAATTGAGTAACCCTTTTCATGTGGCTTTGTAATTCTTGAAATGAATTGTATTGGGTATTCGACCCCATCATGTATTTGTAATAATACCCCTGATAATCTCTCTATTGATGCATCTGTTCTTAATATGAATGGCTGTGTGTAGTCAGGATAGTATATTTTCAAATTTGACAGAAAAATGTTTTTAATTTCTTGGAATGCTAGTTCTCTTCTCTGATCCCATCTCCATTTTACACCTTTTCTCAGTAGTTCAAGTAATGGAATTTCTTTTATACTTAGATCTGGTATCATCCTTTTATAATAATTAATTATTCCAATAAATCCTCTTAAAGTTCTTAAATTGTGTGGTGTTTTATATTCCTGAATGACTTGTGTCCGTTCTGGATCCATTTCGATTCCCTTAGCGTTAAGTTTATAACCTAGATATATTACTTCTTTTTGAAAAAATGTACATTTTTCTTGATTTATTTTTAGTCCAACTTTGTCTAATCTATTTATTATAATTTTTAGGTGTTTCTCATGATCTTCAGCCGTTTTAGAAAAAATTAATATATCATCAATGTAGTGAATTACAAAATGTTCATATTGATCAAAAATATCATGAAGACATCTACATAGAGCACTGCAAGATGATTGAAGTCCAAATGGTACTACTTTGAATTGATATACTACTCCATCTATCTGAAATCCTGTATACTGTCTACTTTTTCTTTGTAAAGGTATTAACCAGAAACTATGCTGTAAATCGATTTTAGTGAAAAATGACATTCCTGTAATTCTTCCTAATATTCCATCTATACTCATTGGTGCTTCAAATTGCTTTTCAGTAATCTTGTTAATATTCCTTGCATCCAAACATAACCTGATTTCACCTGATCTTTTTCGTACTACTACTATGGGGTTAATAAAACGTGTGTCTGCATTCTCAATGATTCCATCTTCTAACATATTATTAATTGTTTTGTTTACTTCTTCTCTGTATTTATATGGTATTGGGTATGATTTTGTTTTAAAATCTTTTTCTTCTTTAACTTTTATACTATGGATATAATTTTGTGCAATTCTATTTTCTTTATTGACAAGTCCCTTGTGTTGCTGCAATATGGAAACGACTATTGATTTATATTCTTCAGGGCAATTAACTTTTATCACATCTTCTTCTTTACAAATAAAATTATTCTTCATTATGTACTCATTATTCCTTTCTTCCAATTTTACGCACTCCGCCTCGTAGGCATCCATCTGCTTAAAATTTCCATTCCTTAAATATTCACTACAATAATTATTCTTTACATTCTTTTGAAACATTTCCCTATCATCAAAATACATTTCTTCTTCATAAACATCATTATTTTCTTTTAATAATATCCTATCAACTCTTATTCCTTCTTCCACCTCATCTTTCTGCATAAATTTAATTATTTGCCCTTCCAAAGTTACCATTTTTTCTTCAAAATCTATCTTTACTTTCTTCTTTTCCAATTCATCATTTCCCATTAATATATCAACACATAAATCCTTGACAATAAATCCTTGCATATTAATTTCTTTATTAAGAATATTAATTTTAAAATTGGCTAGTTTATCAATTTCACCCAACTTCTTATTATTTGCACCAACAATTTTAATTTTTGGAATCTTTATTATATCTGATAATTTTAATGTATTAAAAATAAAATTCTCCGAGACTAAAGTACTTTCTGAACCAGTATCTATCATAATCTTAATCATTTTATTTTTGGCCAAAGCATTTATATAAATTAAATTAATAGATTCAATAATTTTCTCTTCATCTAAAGAAATAAATTCAGAAGGTTTTTCATAATAGCAATGGCCTAACTTGTAATTCAGAAAGTTTACTGCACAAAATTTTGATTATTAGAATTGTCAGATTGTATCTGACCACTTGGATCTGATGTCCTATGTCTTTCCCTACTATGACTTCTACTCACATTTTCCTGCCTTGTACTACTTCGTTCCCTGTCTTCGCAGCTTCTATTCCTTCGAACACAATTTACCTGTCTGTTATAGTTAGGTCGCTCTGTATTTTTTCTATTGTTAAAATCTTGTCTATTATTATTAGTACTGTTATTAAAATGTTGTCTATTATAACTAGTATTGTTATTAAAATTTTGTAAATTATTACCATATCTATAATTATTATATGATTGTCTATATTGTTGATTATCATTTTTATTATATTGAAAGTTATTATTGTTTTTTCTGTTGTTATTATTACTTGTCATATTGCCTCTTTGTATTCTTTGAATAAAATTAATAAAACTATCTATTGTTTGAATATTTTGTACAGTTACGGTTTGCACAACATCAGCATCAAAATGTCTAAATACATTTAAGACTGTTTCATCCTCTCTAAGTGGTGGTTCTAAATATTTTGCAACTGTTATCAATTTCAATGCATAATCTACCATATTTGATTTTAAATTTTGATTATACTTTCCAAAATATAGAATTTTTCTAAACTTGGCTTGCTCTAATTCACCCCAATAATAATTTAAAAATTTATTTTCAAATGTTTGAAAATTATCTAAATCATTTTCAATACTAGCAAACCAAGTTGCTGCATTGTCATTTAATGTCATTCTAATATAATCTTTAATATCATTAATATTATTCACAAATCTTAATTTATGTTTTAAACTATTTATGTATACTCTAGGATGCAAATTTTTTATATTACCAGAGAATTTAATCCCAGTCTCATTTGTTAAATTTAAGTAAGGTCTCCCTATGTCTCTCATTTGTGAAATATCATCTATTCTCTGTTCCACATTTCTTATTTGATTACAATTTATTTGGATATTTTGTTGTATATCGTCTAATTTTTCTTCTGTGTTTCTCCTGTCTTCGTTAATTTTCACTTCTAAGTTACATTTTTGCAACTCTATTTTCTGTTCTATATCTATCTTATTATCTTGAATAATCCTCTTTACTTCTGTCCTCTCATTGTCTATCCTTTTCTTGTAGTCATTCCGTATACTTTTTATTTCATTTGCTACTTTTTTCTCTGCAGTTTGAAGTTTTTTATCCATTTGTTTTACAATTTTATTATTATTATCTTCTATTTTCTTTTCTAATTTTCTATAATTATCTTCCAATTTCTGTTCCATTTTTTTCATGTCTTCTTTGACTTCTTTTGAATTCTCTTCCAATTTTTTATGTCTTCTTTGATTTCTTTTGAATTCTCTTCCATTTTCTGTTCCATTTTGTTTATGTCTTCTTTGACTTCTTTTGAATTCTCTTCCAATTTTTTTATGTCTTCTTTGATTTCTTTTGAATTCTCTTCCATTTTCTGTTCCATTTTTTTCATGTCTTCTTTGATTTCTTCTGAATTCTCTTCCATCGTCTTGTTCATCTGCATCATTAATGACATCAAAGCTGCCATATTGACATTTTCCTCTCTTTCTGGATTCATTTCTGCAGTATCTTGTGGAACTTGAACTAAACTCTCCTCTTGTATAGGTTGTGTTTCTACTTCCACATCTTCTTCATTCTTTTTGCTTCTTGTACCTTTCTTTCCTTGAGACATTTTGAGACTTTACTTGTTCTATAATTTTTCCTTTCTACTGATAATTAATTTAATTATATGGGAGCACTTATCTTCCCAAACTAATTCTTTTAAATAGAGAGCCACCGCGTTGGGTGCCAAATTGTTATGATGTGTTGTTTGTTTGAATGATGAGCAATGAGTATTTTTAATAATATAATATATAGGGTTTTTATCGCGGTTCTCAAAGAATTAGCTTGTAAGTACTTTTTTAAATTATCTTTATTATAACTATTATGAAACACACATATATATCTAACCTCGCCAATGTAAATTTAAAATAAACTATCTTTAAATTGATATTCTTATAAAACTAATTAAATTCTACAGACAATGTAAAATTTAAACAAACTATCTTCAAAATTGAAATTGTTATGACACTAACTAAATTATATTAACAAAATTTTGTACCTTTCTTTCACTGAATGCCTAAATGAACTGTTTTCCACTATATAGATTCTAATCATCACTGAATGTCTTCGTACTTCGGTTATCCTTGTTTTTGTGAAATTACTTTTTTCAATTATCAGCTTCTACCAATTTAAGATATAGTTTTCTTCACCAGCATTTATACACCACCAAGCAAACCAGCAAACACCATTTATATTTATTCTTCTTTTCAATATACCAATATCCAATTATTATAAGTTGACTTATACTAATCTCCAATCATAATATAATTTTAATTCCTTCCAATGTCCATCCAATATTCTTCTAATATACTTTTATAATCTTCAATAATTATTTGTGTATAATTATAAATGTGCATTAAATATATGCATAATTTTTAATCTTCATTTAACTCGCTATATTAAACAATTTGACTATTTGTAACTGATTCATTGACTCCAACTAACATTCATATTTCTTACTAAACTATTCTGACTGACTTCTTGAAAATAACTAAATGTGTCTACTAACTTTCATAATAAACTGGCCTGACTTCTGACTAAAAACTGTCATCTTGAATCCAAATCACGGGTATTTATATCTTTTTGGATATTCTAGAATCATCTGGTAAGAAATCATGTTCGATTTCGTTCTATTTCTTTGATATGGATGTTCTCGAAAAAATATCTGTTCCATCCACCGACATAATCATTATTCCAGAATGTTCGACCATAAACAATGGTCACACTCTGCACTCTGGAGAATTCGGTAATGTTCCATTGATAATTTTGTTGACATTTAGGCTTTTCAGATCAGAATAAACATTCAAATTAGTAACTAACACTCTAATTTAATAAAATACACATTTCAAACAATATATTATTATAACCCCACTTTATATTCCCAATTATTTCCTAAAATGTCACTTGGAGAGTAAGTATATCTGTCTATCACTCACTGTATAGTTGGTTGCCTATGCACATGGCTTACTTAAATATATTTACAACATTAAAATACAACTTTTTACAATTATTATATGCTAATTTATTAAAATTGCCCTCACATAAATATATTTTTATTAAATTCTCTAGTATTTAACTTCTTAAAATAACCAAATACTTGTTATATCTAAAATTATCTAGTATATAACTTATAAATTAATTTTTTAAACAATATCATTTCAATATATATATATATATATATATATATATATATATATATATATATATATATATATATGTATATATATATATGCTTTGAAATATTATATATATATATATATATATATATATATATATATATATATATATATATATACCGATTGCGGTGGTCTTATTAGTACTTCAATTTTCGTGAACGCTTCTACTTTAAACTTCATAAAAAATGACTAATCTTTCACTTTTCTGTTACTGTTATTTTAAGACGATATTTCGAGTCAGATTTGTATAGTAATAACTATAGTCAATATATAGTCTCTATAAGTAAATGAGTTTGTGTTATCGGTTACAACTCATATATATTGATAATAAGGAAATAAACAGGTTAAAATAGGTGTAGAAAATTTTACCTACATATATCGTCACCATTGTTCAGGAGATGGGTTTATCCCAGAGATCAAAGGTTACATACTTTTACAGGCATATTCTAGGTTCTATTTATATATTTTTATTACTAAAAAAGTGTATTTATAATAAAGGCCTTAAGCTATCTGTAGATTCCATGAATATTAGAATCTATGGAAATTAGCAAATTAAAAAATACAGACATAATTCTGAATGACCAACTTGAGACAAACAGTTATTCCCTCCTCAATTCAGTTACAAAATATGACGTGTAAACGCATACCTGTTTAATTGTTAGATAAAATGAATTTCCATCAAGTAACGCTCGAATCTATCACTTACTAAAAGAGTACGAAAAGACCTGCTTATGCTTTAGAGTATGGGTACTTCAGTACAAAGTACCCTTTGCTTTTGCCAATTGCTTTGTCACTTTGTCAGCGATGGGTCTCCCTTTTGCTCTTCAATAATGTTCCCGCTCGATATAGTTATTCTAAGATATTCAGATTTCACTATATGCTCTACATTTGGTTTTATCTCCTATTAATTTACAACTACGACGAAATCTTTATAATATATCTGATGCATTGATATTAAAGTGGAGTAAAATACTTGGTAGATAATATTTATTTGTTTTGAGTATACTTATTTTACGACCTAGTACATAAAAAAATAAATACTTGTGTGCTCAGTGCTTTCTAAGTCTGTAAAACATAAACATGCTTCCATATTAGATTATACATTTATTAAGAATGTCCACTCTCTGAATTGAAGTTTTTATCTTAAAATATGACTGTGTCCCACAATCTTTCACAAAAGTTATTCTTTTCTGAAATTTTCTGAATAAGGTTCAATAGGTTTTTATATTTTGTTTTACGCTTTAATCTTTAAATCGGAGTTCATTTTTTGAAAAACTATAAACATGTGACAACAAATGGCTATATGAACGGCGTTATGCATCACTAGACCCAGCCCCAATTTCTTAAATTGTGAAGCTGGTCGGGAATTGTGAAAGGTGAAGCTGGTCGGGGAGCCCAGGACGTAGGCATTTGTCTTAAGAAACACATTGAAGAAAATGTTACTTCTGCAAAACATGTAATTTTGTGGTCAGACTCTTGTGGCGGCCAAAACCGCAGCATTAAAATAGTTTTGATTCTGAAAATGATTTTGGAAACTCATCCTACCAATGAAAAAATTACATTACGCTATTTCTTTCCTAGTCATAGCTTTTACCCAATGGTAGTGATTTTGGAGATTTTGAAAATGCTCTAAAATTTCAACAACGTTTATATACCGTTGATGATTACCTAAACGTGATGAAAAAATTCCATAAAAAGAACCCACTAATAGTTCACAGAATGAAAAAAGAAGAATTCGTCAAGCTAAGAAGAAATACAAGCGAATCAACAGAAGAGACCAATTTAATAGATCTTGATAAAATATTAAAGTTAACAACTACAATTTCGTAAATATGGAACACTTTAAATATCTAAGATAAATAATCACGGTTAATAATAATGCCACTAAAGAAATACAGATCATAATTTAAACTTTTTACCTATTTTAATACATAGATGCTAATCATGGACAATGACTAAAACGGATAAGGAAGAACTACGAATATTTGAAAGGAAAATAATAGGAAAATTGTTTTAACCTCATTATCATATTGCTACAAATCCGTATAGAAGAAGAACACATACTGAATAAAGAAAGCTCTTATAACGATATTGTTCAGGAAAATAAATCCCTTAAGGTATATCGGACACATGCATAGACGCCAAGATGTCAAACTTGTAAAACTGGTATGGAAGGAAGTTAGCACAGAAGAATACCACTTGGGCGTCTCAGTATGCAATGAAGAGACATCCAATCATATCTCAAAAAATGAACATTTCATTTGATTGCAGATTCGTGGAAAATCGATCAACTTGGAGGTAAGTTGTAATCAGCGAAGGTCTACCCAGTGTTGTAGCGCTACATATTGATAATGATAAAGAGAAAGGAGAAACAGTGACAAAAAGCAACAAAAATGGACTATGGAGCAAAGCTGCTTCAAAATCTTTGATTGGAGAGGATTTAAATGAAAGTATAAGAAATACAATGGATGATTGATGGATTCGAGAAACTTGAGACTTGAGAAAGGCACTCTCCGAAACAGCTGTAGTGATGAGATAGAAATAATTTTGTAGAAGTTCTCTGTTTTATTGTTAAACAAAATGGAATTAACATACGAAATTATATACGCTAAAATAACTAGACAACTTATATGATACGGGCATATAAGGAGAAAGTTTAATGATACAATAATCTACCCAATATTTGTTATGAGTAAAAACTATATGAATAAACAAAATAAAAGAAAACCATGACAAAAGGCAAAAAGAGTAATGATTTAAAAATGAGAGAGGTATCCTGTGGATAACATGTGCTTAATTAGGAACGAATGGAGATGAAGATCAGAAGACGACAAAGAACGTTTTAAATTGATAAATGTATACAATATTTAACAATGTATATTTATAGGTCATTATTAGGGCCAACGTGCTAATTTTATGTAAAATAACACTTTTCAAGTTGGATCGGTTACAGCACGGTGGAATCAAATACACCCAAAGTTAAAAACTATCGATGTTTATATGAAAGATGAAAACCTTATGGCACATGACCGTGCAATCTTGACACCTACACATTATCACATAATTGTGAACGGTATATTGTACCAAATTACTAAGAAGTTTGTTATTTTATTCTAAGAATAAGTTTAATAATTTACGGGAGATTTAATGTATTTAAAATTTTACAGGATCCGGTATCGTAATAAGAAGTCAAATTTCACTACAACTCCATTAAAACGTGTTAAATTTTACTTTGGATATTGTTTTTGTGAATATAATAAGTAAAAATACAGTAAGTTTCATCTTCTTATTGTGCCGTATTCTAATTAAGGTTAGCGATTACTTCTTTAAACGCTTCCCATAAATTATTATAGTTTAAATTTAACTACTTTATGAAACAAATATTGCACGTCATAAATTGCAGGAATTGAAAAATTACAAAGTTCTCCTGTTTACAGTTTCATTTAATTTTATGTAGTTTATTATAATCCTACCGAAGGGCTTCTACTTTCTTAAACTGTTACACGACTACTCTACTCAATGTTAGTACATTTAGAGACTAAATGTTTAAGTGCGTATACATTTTAACAAAAAATAATAATAAATAAAACGAAAACTAGCCATTTCCAAGTTTATAATAAATACTTTTTTAAGTTTGAAAATAATTAAAGCAAGTAATATAAATAACCACCATAAAATATTTAACTACATTAACCAAGTACCTATTTGTGAAATTTCTGGATGACTAAATTGATTGATATTTAAATAAATTTGAAGTTCCAAAACGTACCTGCTGTAAAATTTAAAAATCTACGACTAATCAAATTATTGGCAACATCGGAGGAGTTTAGTTGTGTACGCAAAGAAATGTATACGGCTCCCAAAAGTGTTTTAACCTATTACGGAGTCCACTTAATCCGACGTGTTGGTCGGAGTCCACATAAAGCGCTACCCAGATAATAATATACACGATGTATATTCGCTTGGAGTTAGTATAATACCGTTTTAGTACGGAGCCCCCATTAACCGCTAGATCTTTATATATATATATATATATATATATATATATATATATATATATATATATATATATATATATATATATATATATATATATATATCTATATATTTATTAACGATCTGTGTGAATTAATTTCTGCACCATGTTTATGTTATGCCGATGATTTAAAGATTTATTCATTGATAAGTGACCTTAATGATTGTCATTTTTTGCAGAGTGAACTGAATCGTGTACATGAATGGTGTAATGCAAATCATTTGAATCTTAATGCCAATAAGTGCAAAGTAGTTAGTTACTCTAGGAAACAGTCTAATTTATACCATCCTTATATTATCAATGGCAATGAACTTGAACGTTTAAATAAAATTAAAGACCTTGGAGTTACATTTGATTATAAACTCACCTTTGTTGAACATGTAAATTTAAAGGTTAAAGAAGCACTTAAATCCTATGGATTCATAATTAGAAATAGTCGAAATCTCACTAATATTAAGGCAATTAAATTACTTTATTATACTTTTGTACGATGTAAACTGGAATATGCCTCTGTCATTTGGTCACCTTTTTATGATGTACGTATCCAACTTATAGAGCAGGTGCAGCGTAAATTTTTAAAATTTTTGTCTTTCAAAATTAACGGCATATATCCCAAGAGGGGCATCAGCAATAGTGAGTTGTGTAGCGATTTGGACGTAGTATCATTAGAATCTAGACGAATTAATGCCTCCCTAATATTCCTGTACAAGCTACTACATAATCTCATTGACTGCCCTGATATTCTTCGACAAATAAATTTTAACGTTCCATCTTATCCAGTGAGAAATTCGATTACGTTCAGAAATACACAAGCTAGAACTAATCTTATGTTAAATTCTCCTCTATTTCTCATGTGCAACTGTTATAATTCCTTAAGTGCTTACTGCGATATATTTCACTGCAGTTTAAAGCAGCTTACTAGGATGGCTGAGATCTACCTAGGTGATTGAGTAGTTTCTTTATGTTAAGGTAAAATACTCGAAAAATGTGTTATTTAGTTAGTACTTATGAATTATTAATATATCATTTAATTTTAGTATTGTATTTTGTCCTATAAATGGATTCTGTTGGACAATAAACGCTATTATTATTATTATTATTATATATATATATATATATATATATATATATATATATATATATATATATATATATATATATATATATATATATATATATGTATATATATATATATATATATATATTGTTAAGATGTATGTTTTTTGTTTGAATGATGAGCAATGAGTATTTTTAATAATATAGGGTTTTTATCGCGGTTCTCAAAGAATTAGCTTGTAAGTACTTTTTTTAAATTATCTTTATTATAACTATTATGAAACACACATATATATCTAACCTAGTTAATGTAAATTTAAAATAAACTATCTTTAAACTGATATTCTTATAAAACTAATTAAATTCTATAGACAATCTAAAATTTAAACAAACTATCTTCAAAATTGAAATTGTTATGACACTAACTAAATTATATTAACAAAATTTTGTACCTTTCTTTCACTGAATGCCTAAATGAACTGTTTTCCACTATATATATTCTAATCACCACTGAAAGTCTTCGGACTTCGGTTATCCTTGTTTTTGTGAAATTACTTTTTTCAATTATCAGCTTCTACCAATTTAAGATATAGTTTTCTTCACCAGCATTTCTACACCACCAACCAAACCAGCAAACAGCATTTATATTTATTCTTCTTTTCAATATAGCAATATCCAATTATTATAAGTTGATTTATACTAATCTCCAACCATAATATAATTTAATTTCTTCCAATATACTTTTTTTTTAATCTTCAATAATTATTTGTGTATAATTATAAATGTGCATTAAATATATGCATAATTTTTAATCTTCTTTTAACTCACTATATTAAACAATTTGACTATTTGTACCTGATTCACTGACTCCAACTAACTTTCATATTTCTTACTAAACTTTTCTGACTGACTTCTTGAAAATTCTGAACAATATTACTTCACTAAATGTGTCTACTTAACTTTCATAATAAACTGGCCTGACTTCTGACTAAAAACTTCTAAAACTCCCTTCTGACTAAAAAACTGCCTGACTGCTTGACTTCAGACTAAAAACTTCTAAAAACTCCTTCTTGAATCCAAATCACGGTTATTTATATGTTTTGGACATTCTAGAACCATCTCGTAAGAGATCATGTTCCAATTTGTTCTATTTCATACTTGTATGAATTTTCTGGAACAAACCATTTCGCAAACATGGCCATCTCCGGAGATCCAGAGAATTCCATTCTTTTCTATTAATAATTTTGTTTACGTTTAGGCTTTTCAGATCAGAATATATAATTAAATTAGTAACTTAACATTCTAATTTAATAAAATACACATTTCAAACAATATATTATTATAACCCACTTTATATTGTAAATATTCTTAAACGTCACTTCAGAGTATAAATATCTGTCAATCTCCGAGAGTATTTTTGGTTGCCTAAGCACATGGCTCACTTATATATATTTACAATATTAAAATACAACTTTTTATAATTATTATATGCTAATTTATTAAAAATGCCCTCACATAAATATATTTTTATTAAATTCTCTAGTATATAACTTATTTAAAACAACCAAATATCTAATATTATGTAGTATATAACTTATAAATTATTTTCTATAAACCCTAATCGTCACAATACCCCAAAAATAATATTTAAAATAAATAATTTACTTATTATTTTTTTAAATATTAATTTTCTCATACCTTATTAAATTTAATAAATTAATAATTCAATTTTTTATTATTATTTAAAGTGTGTTAAATACATCCCTGTTCGCTGTCTATGTCAAAGCAGAGAACAACGGAGCACAGTTCGGCTATTCTATGGTCAAACTGTCATGTCAAATGGAGAGAATAAAATATAACCTTAATTAAAAATATAATGGATATTGTGTTCTGTTTATTTATAGACAAAATCTAGGAATTATTTCCATTCAAAATAACTTTCATCAATATAAATTGGTAAGTTTTTCCACTTTATTATATTAGAAAGACATTTTTATAGCAATTATAGTATCGAATTTTGTGTCTAACCCCAAATTATGATTTTTAGGGTACAAATTAATTTCCATATATACAAAATTCAACAAGTACGATGTCAAATTAATTCAAAATAATGAAATCTACCATCTACCATTTAACAAATCAAGTCTATTGAACAAAATGGACACATCAGTAAGTTATTAGTGTTATTATATTTGTGTTAAAGGTATAGAAATCATTATTCAATCTCTTCATGATATTGAAAAATGTCGTTGATATGAAATATGCCTCTTAGTCTGTTCTCTGCATCTATTAACACATAACTATTTAGTCCATTCTGATTTTCAATTGTATATGGACCTTCAAACATTGGTTGTAATTTCTTACAACGGTTTTCTTTAACATTACTTTTTCTAAGTGAACGAATTAACACTAGGTCTCCTTTTTGAAATGTGATTGGTTTTTTTATATTTCGATTTTGTCTTCTGATATATTTTTCAGCTTTCCTCCTAATTCGGTTATTCACTTTCTGCATTACTTGTTCTAACATATCCTGATTATATTCACTAATCCACTTTCTGTTTCCTATATGGCCAAACATTAAATATTCTGGTACTTCCTCTGTATTCAAATTATGTGTATTATTTAAAAAATACTCTACTTGTGGTATATGTTGCTGCCAAGTTTCGTGTTGATTTTGGCACAGTATCCTTAAATATTTTATAACTTCTTTAATATATCTTTCTGCAGGATTTGCCTGAGGATGTCTGATACTTGTAAAATGAATGTTGATTCCCTTTTTCTCACAAAATGTCCGAAATTTTTGGTTGTTAAAATATGTAGCATTATCTATTATGCAATTTCTAAATGGTCCTATTTCTTCGAAAAATTGATTAATATATAATTTTAATGTTTTAACATTTGTTCTAGAGCAGGGATATAGTTTAATAAATTTTGTATATAAATCAACCATCACTAGTATATGCTTTTTACCTGTTGGACTGAGAACTAAATTTGAAATAAAATCCATGGAAACTGTATTTAGTTTTTCATATACAACATTAGATTTATATGTGTTCTGGTTTTTGAAATTCTTTTCTTTGTTTAATTGACATATTGGGCATTGGGTAGTAATTTCTTTTGCTATACTTATGTCATTCTTTGCAAAATAATTGTCCCTAAATAGCATCCATAGCTTTCTTGAACCAATATGCATATAATTGTTATGTAAATTTTTCAATATTTTCTTTGCTAAAGTTCTAGTTATTACATATACTTCTATGCCATTTATTATTTTATAATATACCCCATCTTTCCTAAGGACTTTTTGTTTTTCACTCAAATTGATCTGATCTCTTATAATTTCTTCTTTAGAATATAATCCAGTACTTTCTACTAATTGATTTAATCCAATTTTTATTGTTCGCTGCCCTTTTTGTGGTGTATTTTCTAACCTTGATAAAGCATCTGCCACTATATTGGATTTTCCAGAAATGTATTTGATTTTAAAGCAGTATTCACTAAGTATTAGACTCCACCGATGTATTCTACTGTTTCCATATTTGTTATTTAATATAGACGTTAAAGCTTGGTGATCTGTTTCTATAGTAAATTCATTACCCAACAAATAAAATCTTAATTTTGTGACACAGTGTATTATACTTGCTAGTTCTAATTCTGAAACTGAGTAACCCTTTTCATGTGGCTTTGTAATTCTTGAAATGAATTGTATTGGGTATTCGACCCCATCATGTATTTGTAATAATACCCCTGATAATCTCTCTATTGATGCATCTGTTCTTAATATGAATGGCTGTGTGTAGTCAGGATAGTATATTTTCAAATTTGACAGAAAAATGTTCTTAATCTCTTGGAATGCTAGTTCTCTTCTCTGATCCCATCTCCATTTTACACCTTTTCTCAGTAGTTCAAGTAATGGAATTTCTTTTATACTTAGATCTGGTATCATCCTTTTATAATAATTAATTATTCCAATAAATCCTCTTAAAGTTCTTAAATTGTGTGGTGTTTTATATTCCTGAATGACTTGTGTCCGTTCTGGATCCATTTCGATTCCCTTAGTGTTAAGTTTATAACCTAGATATATGACTTCTTTTTGAAAAAATGTACATTTTTCTTGATTTATTTTTAGTCCAACTTTGTCTAATCTATTTATTATAATTTTTAGGTGTTTCTCATGATCTTCAGCCGTTTTAGAAAAAATTAATATATCATCAATGTAGTGAATTACAAAATGTTCATATTGATCCAAAATATCATGAAGACATCTACATAGAGCACTGCAAGATGATTGAAGTCCAAATGGTACTACTTTGAATTGATATACTACTCCATCTATCTGAAATCCTGTATACTGTCTACTTTTTCTTTCTAGAGGTATTAACCAAAAACTATGCTGTAAATCGATTTTAGTGAAAAATGACATTCCTGTAATTCTTCCTAGTATTCCATCTATACTCATTGGTGCTTCAAATTGCTTTTCAGTGATCTTGTTAATATTCCTTGCATCCAAACATAACCTGATTTCACCTGATCTTTTTCGTACTACTACTATGGGGTTAATAAAACGTGTGTCTGCCTTCTCAATGATCCCATCTTCTAACATATTATTAATTGTTTTGTTTACTTCTTCTCTGTATTTATATGGTATTGGGTATGATTTTGTTTTAAAATCTTTTTCCTCCTTAACTCTTATACTATGGATATAATTCTGTGCAATTCTATTTTCTTTATTGACAAGTCCCTTGTGTTGCTGCAATATGGAAATGACTATTGATTTATATTCTTCAGGGCAATTTAAAACTTTCATCATATCTTCTTCTTTACAAATAACATTATTCTTCATTATGTACTCATTATTCCTTGCTTCCAATTTTACGCACTCCGCCTCGTAGGCATCCATCTGCTTAAAATTTCCATTCCTTAAATATTCACTACAATAATTATTCTTTACATTCTTTTGGGACATATCCCTATCATCAAAATACATTTCTTCTTCATAAACATCACTATTTGCTTTTAATAATATCCTATCAACTCTTATTCCTTCTTCCACCTCATCTTTCTGCATAAATTTAATTATTTGCCCTTCCAAAGTTACCATTTTTTTTTTCAAAATCTATCTTTACTTTCTTCTTTTCCAATTCATCATTTCCCATTAATATATCAACACATAAATCCTTGTCAATAAATCCTTGCATATTAATTTCTTTATTAAGAATATTAATTTTAAAATTGGCTAGTTTATCAATTTCACCCAACTTCTTATTATTTGCACCAATAATTTTAATTTTTGGAATCTTTATTATATCTGATAATTTTAATGTATTAAAAATAAAATTCTCCGAGACTAAAGTACTTTCTGAACCAGTATCTATCATAATCTTAATCATTTTATTTTTGGCCAAAGCATTTATATAAATTAAATTAATAGATTCAATAATTTTATCTTCATCTAAAGAAATAAATTCAGAAGGTTTTTCATAATAGCAATGGCCTAACTTGTAATTCAGAAAGTTTACTGCACAAAATTTTGATTATTAGAATTGTCAGATTGTATCTGACCACTTGGATCTGATGTACTATGTCTTTCCCTACTATGACTTCTACTCACATTTTCTTGCCTTGTACTGTTTCGTTCCCTGTCTTTGCAGCTTCTATTCCTTCGAACACAATTTACCTGTCTGTTATAGTTAGGTCGCTCTGTATTTCTTCTATTGTTAAAATCTTGTCTATTATTATTAGTACTGTTATTAACATGTTGTCTATTATAACTAGTATTGTTATTACAATTTTGTCTAATTTGATTACTGTTATTATTATTAAAATTTTGTAAATTATTACCATACCTAGTATTATTGTTATATGATTGTCTGTATTGTTGATTATCATTTTTATTATATTGAAAGTTATTATTGTTTTTTCTGTTGTTATTATTACTTGTCATATTGCCTCTTTGTATTCTTTGAATAAAATTAATAAAACTATCTATTGTTTGAATATTTTGTACAGTTACGGTTTGCACAACATCAGCATCAAAATGTCTAGATACATTTAAGACTGTTTCATCCTCTCTTTTTGCAACTGTTATCAATTTCAATGCATAATCTACCATATTTGATTTTAAATTGTGATTATACTTTCCAAAATATAGAATTTCTCTAAACTTTGCTTGCTCTAATTCACCCCAATAATAATTTAAAAATTTATTTTCAAATGTTTGAAAGTTATCTAAATCATTTTCAATACTAGCAAACCAAGTTGCTGCATTGTCATTTAATGTCACCCTAATATAATCTTTAATATCATTAATATTATTCACAAATCTTAATTTATGTTTTAAACTATTTATGTATACTCTAGGATGCAAATTTTTTATATTACCAGAGAATTTAATCCCAGTCTCATTTGTTAAATTTAAGTAAGGTCTCCCTATGTCTCTCATTTGTGAAATATCATCTATTCTCTGTTCCACATTTCTTATTTGATTACAATTTATTTGGATATTTTGTTGTATATCGTCTAATTTTTCTTCTGTGTTTCTCCTGTCTTCGTTAATTTTTACTTCTAAGTTACATTTCTGTAACTCTATTTTCTGTTCTATATCTATCTTATTATCTTGAATAATCCTCTTTACTTCTGTCCTCTCATTGTCTATCCTTTTCTTGTAGTCATTCCGTATACTTTTTATTTCATTTGCTACTTTTTTCTCTGCAGCTTCAAGTTTTTTATCCATTTGTTTTACAATTTTATTATTATTATCTTCTATTTTCTTTTCTAATTTTCTATAATTCTCTTCCAATTTCTGTTCCATTTTTTTCATGTCTTCTTTGACTTCTTTTGAATTCTCTTCCAATTTTTTCGTATTCTCTTCCATTTTCTGTTCCATTTTTTTCATGTCTTCTTTGATTTCTTTTGAATTCTCTTCCATTGTCTTGTTCATCTGCATCATTAATGACATCAAAGCTGCCATATTGACATTTTCCTCTCTTTCTGGATTCATTTCTGCAGTATCTTGTGGAACTTGAACTAAACTCTCCTCTTGTATAGGTTGTGTTTCTACTTCCACATCTTCTTCATTCTTTTTGCTTCTTGTACCTTTCTTTCCTTGAGACATTTTGAGACTTTACTTGTTCAAATATAATTAAAAATAAAATCTATAATTTTTTCTTTCTACTGATAATTAATTTACTTATATGAGAGCACTTATCTTCCCAAACTAATTCTTTTAAATAGAGAGCCACCGCGTTGGGTGCCAAATTGTTAAGATGTATGTTTTTTGTTTGAATGATGAGCAATGAGTATTTTTAATAATATAGGGTTTTTATCGCGGTTCTCAAAGAATTAGCTTGTAAGTACTTTTTTTAAATTATCTTTATTATAACTATTATGAAACACACATATATATCTAACCTAGTCAATGTAAATTTAAAATAAACTATCTTTAAACTGATATTCTTATAAAACTAATTAAATTCTATAGACAATCTAAAATTTAAACAAACTATCTTCAAAATTGAAATTGTTATGACACTAACTAAATTATATTAACAAAATTTTGTACCTTTCTTTCACTGAATGCCTAAATGAACTGTTTTCCACTATATATATTCTAATCACCACTGAAAGTCTTCGGACTTCGGTTATCCTTGTTTTTGTGAAATTACTTTTTTCAATTATCAGCTTCTACCAATTTAAGATATAGTTTTCTTCACCAGCATTTCTACACCACCAACCAAACCAGCAAACAGCATTTATATTTATTCTTCTTTTCAATATAGCAATATCCAATTATTATAAGTTGATTTATACTAATCTCCAACCATAATATAATTTAATTTCTTCCAATATACTTTTTTTTTAATCTTCAATAATTATTTGTGTATAATTATAAATGTGCATTAAATATATGCATAATTTTTAATCTTCTTTTAACTCACTATATTAAACAATTTGACTATTTGTACCTGATTCACTGACTCCAACTAACTTTCATATTTCTTACTAAACTTTTCTGACTGACTTCTTGAAAATTCTGAACAATATTACTTCACTAAATGTGTCTACTTAACTTTCATAATAAACTGGCCTGACTTCTGACTAAAAACTTCTAAAACTCCCTTCTGACTAAAAAACTGCCTGACTGCTTGACTTCAGACTAAAAACTTCTAAAAACTCCTTCTTGAATCCAAATCACGGTTATTTATATGTTTTGGACATTCTAGAACCATCTCGTAAGAGATCATGTTCCAATTTGTTCTATTTCATACTTGTATGAATTTTCTGGAACAAACCATTTCGCAAACATGGCCATCTCCGGAGATCCAGAGAATTCCATTCTTTTCTATGAATAATTTTGTTTACATTTAGGCTTTTCAGATCAGAATATATAATTAAATTAGTAACTTAACATTCTAATTTAATAAAATACACATTTCAAACAATATATTATTATAACCCACTTTATATTGTAAATATTCTTAAACGTCACTTCAGAGTATAAATATCTGTCAATCTCCGAGAGTATTTTTGGTTGCCTAAGCACATGGCTCACTTATATATATTTACAATATTAAAATACAACTTTTTATAATTATTATATGCTAATTTATTAAAAATGCCCTCACATAAATATATTTTTATTAAATTCTCTAGTATATAACTTATTTAAAACAACCAAATATCTAATATTATGTAGTATATAACTTATAAATTATTTTCTATAAACCCTAATCGTCACAATATATATATATATATATATATATATATATATATATATATATATATATATATATATTTATATATATATATATATATATATATATATATATATATATATATATATATATATATATATATATATATATATATATATATATGTATATAATATAAATATTATTATATATACCGCTATCCAAAAAAAAATGCAAAACCTAGGAAAAATATTTTTTTTTAAATATTTGTTACTGGAAGTAACAAATGAAGTAATATGTAAGGTTTTTTCGTAAAAAAATTAATAATGAGTGGCTCCTCCTTGATTTTCTACACACTCAGTTGTTCTATGGGGCATTGGAATACTTATCCAGATTCTTCTTATAGCATGCCCAAAGATCTTCTCAGTTTGCTGGAGGACGTGACAATCGATTTAGATTTCGTCTGCTATAACCCACACGTGGTCGTTAGATGGCAAATCAGCTGATCTCAATGGACAATACAAAGTCTCTATACCAGATTGTTGTATAAACTCCATGGTTTTATAAGCAATATGAGGTAGGGATTTAAAACTGGTTGCATTACTTCACCAATATATTGCTGAGCTGCCAAGGGCCCATTAATAAGAACTAGAGTTGATCTAATTTGCAAACATATAACACTCCATACTATATTCAACAGCCAAGTCCATATTTCGTCGCTCAACTTGAAAACGTCTTACACTTATGCGCCGATCCGAAACACCCATACAAAACCTAGGTTCATTACTGCAGTACAAAATTTCAGTTTTGCCGAGATCTATAACATTCTAAGCGTCGAGAATTATGCTGTGGTGTCAAAGGTAGCACCAACAGCTGACGGTAAGCTCTCAGTCTCATTTCAAGTAATATTTGATTAACTATTGTTCTTAAGACTACCATTTTTGTAGCTGCAACTAAATCATCTCTTACTTGATGTAGACTGTCCCGTCCCGATTTCAGAGAGGAAGAAGTCTAAGGTGGCGTAAATCATGGAACAGAATGTCGAATTCATCATGGTGAAATTCAATTCGACTTGATATTAATTTTTAACCATGACGATATTAAAATTCTTAGAAGGAATAAAGAAATACCTTTAACGGTACTTTTAGGGGTAGGAGCCCTGCGCTACCTGCCTAGATAATTTAGATATTATTAGTCAGTTCAGAACAAGCTATTACAAAAGTCGGTCGCGAAATCTCGTAAGCTAAACTCGCTATATATAGCTCCAAATACTCTCTTCGCTTATTAATATATCATAGGTATCTGTAACTAAGTAGTTACACTCGCATCGCATTATTCATAAAAATTATCAAGCCAATCATTTATAGTAACCAGTGTTTTCTAAAACCGCAGTTTTAATTTTCATATAAACAGTTAATCTATTCAAACCAGCAGTGTTGCCAGTAGTTCGCTTTAAACATAGAAACGACATTCCGCTAAGCAATTCTATTTGTAATTATATATAATAGTGAAAATAGCTTCAGTGAAAAGTGTAGTGGGATATCCCATATCACAGTGTTTTCAGACAGATATCAGAAATTGCTATTTAATCTAAGCATTAAATATAAGCTAGTGTTTAATCTGTTTTTTATTCCAGCCCCTGGCCGGTGGTCCTTCGTCCTTTAATTCTTTAAATGAGTCTGTTTTCCATTCCACATCATCTTCTCCATTAATATCGTTGATGGATTAGCTTCAATTCTTGACCTAGAAAATTGTGTTAGGGACAAAATACTTAAACCAACTTCGGAACGATTTCTATAAACAATCTAACATCAGCAATCTGATTCTAATGATTTTGCATGCTTTATAAAAAGCAGTTTACATAACCCAAAACAGTGCTTAATTGTAATCATAGCTTTAGGAGTTAATCTATAGATAGAAACGTTTTAAAACTGTTTTATTGTGGCCTGTTTAAGTTAAATATTATGGAATATGTTATTTAGTTACAATTGTGGTTTAATCCCATAACATCATATTATCTAACATTTAAATGTTTTACTAATAAAATATTCACATGAACCAAGGATATTTAATTTAGTAATTATGGATAAATTTCTTTAAGAAATGTTTCCAAATGTTGCTACGCCACAGGTAGCAATTAATTTACACGTCTTAAAATATACGGAGGTAAATTCTCCAGCAAACTCAAACGACAGCCGATAATGTATTGAAAAGACATTTTTAACCACAGATTAACTTTCTACAACCAATTCCCCAAATTTCCCTGTTAGAAATAATTCAAAAGGTGGGTTTTACCTACCTTTGTTATTGTTACATAGCTTATAGTTAAAAGCTGAACGCTCATTTTTAATCAAGTATATTACTATTAAAGAAAACATTCATATTTGAAGTGATAATTATTAATAACATTTTAATCTGTATCTGTACTCGTATAGTGTGTCACGGACTAGTGTAAGTTGAGCAGTGATCGGCGGTTTCAATAAAAGAACTTGCGCTAAAACTTTGGTTAGATATTTACTTAGTTGTGGTAACACTCAATTATTAAATTAAGTATTGTTTAAACTGCTTGTGTACTTATTTCTCATGCCAGTGGTCCTTCAAGTTGGAAGTAATTACAACACTTAGTACGCTCTAAATGGTAGGAAGAAGGCCATCCTAATTTGTTGAAGAAATGTCCGTTTAATTCTACCAATTAATATACTTTATTAGTAATGAGCGTTTGTTAAACATGAAGCCTTTAAAATATAAGATTTATAACAATAATAAGGTATACTCAATACGAGAGTCTATAACTCTTAAACCAGAAATGCATCGAATTTGATCGAATACTAAACTAACACTAACTAATATGCAAGAGATGAAACCTCTCACCAAGAAGCGACCAGCATAGCTGGGATACAATTTGATAATGACTACGTGACTACGTTCAAATTATCATTGTCTCGCCTATCAAGGTTCAGGGGAAATTTTTTTGAAATTTCTATTAGATAGGTAGTTAAAACCCCCTTTTAAATGATTGCTAACGAGGATTTTACGAAATTAGAAATTGTTTACTACCAGCGACGTAGCAACAGATGAATGATAAATTTCTAACAGCAATTCATCCAAGTAGTTCACATAATGCAAAAATATTAATGAATGAATGAAATGAATAATAATTATTATCATTGTAGCAATAATTGTTAAATTGTGAGTGTTATTTGTAAGCTAGTTTAAATCTTTATATATATATATACATATATATATATATATATATATATATATATATATATATATATATTACATATATATATATATATATATATATGTATATATATATATATATATATATATATTATATATACATATATGTATATATATATATATATATATATATATATATATATATATATATATATATATATATATATATATATTTGTAGTACTGGCGCCAATATATTTAATAGCCATTCCAAAGTTCGACTCGAGCAGCCGAACAGTACGGACGTGAGAGAGAAACGTGCTTAGGTGGGGGCGACTGACCTATTGTCAACGGAGCTTTTCAGCTCCCGGTGGGTAAGACACCGAGTGTGGCATAGGCACTTGTCCTACATATTAGCGAAAAGCGGATGCGAGGTTGTTACTAGTTAAACCGTCGAGGAGCTGTTTTTATAGGCTCCTCGCGGAGGCTATAATAGCTTCGCGTTTGCGAAGAATTCGGGATCACCTCAGTGTGCCGTCAGGGATGACACTGTAAGGCCTTGACATTTGACAAGGTCGGACAGAAACGGCCCCTGCTCCTGAGGTGTAAGAAACAGGAAGAGGATCCCTCACTGTGAATACAGGGAGTGAACTACCGCGAGGTACCTGGGACGGCACCCAGTAAGCCGTACTGACAGCGGTCAGTCGGTGGAAAAAAAACAGAGTCGTCTAAGTAGAATTTTCTTATATCTTATGAACTATTTGTTCACTGCCTTACGGCAATATGAGTGATATTCCCCCCCTAGAAAGTGTTGTCACGCAGGTGACAACACAAGAAGAAGAAGAGAATGATTTAGCCGAATCATCAAACCCCTCTGTTGACAGCTCGATCGAGCTATATAATAAATTTATTAAATCGACTAATCCCGCGATCGACGACATAGAAATCGTAATATCTGACGATGACTCCTATCTGCCCGAGTCGGAGGAAGAAAAAAGCGAAATCGACACCGATGACGATATCAATACGATGGACGCCATCGACGAAGAGCCGAGCCCAGCTGCAGAATCGCGCGAAGCCCCACCCCCAACTGTAGTAGAGACACAACCCGCCGTGGACAACGTCTCCAAAAATGAAGCCGAGCCCAAAATCGGCAAGAAAATGAAAAGGCTAAGGCCCAAAGAAGACTCTTCGGAAGACAAAGAAGTAAAGAAAAAGGCCAGAGAAATGGCGGAAAGGGAAAAGGCCAATGAGCTTTTAAGGTCGGTCAATGTACTGACGGAACAGATCAAATCCCTTAAAGAAGAAAGCCGTATCCGCGAGGAAAAGGCAAATAAACAAATCCAAGACCTTCTCGCTCAGATGACTGAGCTGAGAAACGAAAACAAAGAAAAGGACAAGGAGATACAAAAACTTGTACAACATATAATGGCATTAACAGCAGCCAAGGAGAAAGAAGAGTCAATAATGGAAATCGACCCGTGGAAAGCCTCCCTCGATAATGACGTTGTAAAGCTAGTGGAACTAGGAATCGGTTCACCTCCCCCCGTAAAGCCATCCGGTAGCAAAGGCAAGCCTAAAGAGCCGGAAAGAATCATAACAACCAAAGAACCTGCAGGTTGGACACAAGTCCAAAACAAAAAAGGAAAAAAGACAGGCACCACTACTGAGAAATCAGACAGTAGTGAGAAAACAAAAATTAGCGTCGCCGAAAAGCAGACGCAGATAATAAATCAGCGGAAAGAAATCGAATTTAACAAGGCTGCGAAAGAGGCTCATGAAAGAAGCCAGAAAAAGAAAACTGCCCAAAATAACTTGAGCAAAAATAGCCAAGTTGAAAAAGAAAACGACGTATCAAAAGATTCACCGCAAACAAGCGAGGAGCCTATAGTAAAAGAGCCGAAACCACCGGCGATAATCCTAAAAACTGTAGAAGAACACCAAAAAATCCTGCAGAGAGCAGCCAACCAAGGCATAATATCAATCAATAAGTTTGCACGATCAGGCAGATCGATTGTTATTAACACAAAAACCAGAAAAGATTACCTAGGAATGGTACACATCCTAGAAGAACACAGTCCAAAAGTAGAATTCATCGCATATCCCATAGATAGCGATAAACTAAAAAGAGTCATTATAAAAGGGCTATCTGCTACTACTAGCACAGTAGCAATTAAAGACGAACTATACAATAAAGGAATAGAAGCAACAAGGGTGATCAATATGATCTCCAAAAAAGCTGATAAAAAAGTACTGCCACATTTCATCGTCACCCTCAAAGAGGAAGACGTTGCAAAAATTAAAAAAATATCTGATATATGCTACATGCGCATCTATGTGGAGGATGAATTCAAAATCACAAAAGACACCCTACAGTGTTATAACTGTCAAGGGTTCTATCACAGCTCAAAGGCTTGCCATTGCGGATCCAGATGTGTAAAATGCGGAGAAAACCACATCAGTAACGACTGTGAGAAAAGCCGGGAAACCGACCCCAAATGTGCAAACTGTGGTGAAGCGCACACAGCAAATTATAGAGGATGCTCTAAGGCCCCCAAAAAGAAAACATCTGCCCCAACAAGACCGGTAGGAAGACCCATAAACAGCGCTCCAATCAACAAAGGAGTCAGCTACGCACAGGCAGCGAAAAAATCCGCTGAAACCACCTCAGAATCTCCAGCACAACCACAAGAAGTGTCGGTACAGGACGCAGCTACCCTCATCGCAAACTTCCATACAGAGTATAATAACAAAATGATGGAAATGATGTCCATGATGGACAAAGCAACAAAAATGATGACTGCATTTGGAGAAGCCGTCCGAAAATGTTAGCAAACCAAAACGAAGATCTACGCATTGGGTCATGGAATTCCGGCGGAATATTCAAAAAGATCAACCTTCTGGATGAAATAATAAACAGATTAGAGCTCGATATCGTAGCCCTTCAAGAAACCAAACTAGTGGAAAGGAAAAAAACAAAATTTCCAGGCTACGATATCTATAGAACGGATCATAGAGCATTATCAGGAGGAACAGCTATATTAGTCAAAAGGGGACTCGAACACGAGCACATCCCAACACCAGACGGACTGGTGACAATGGAAGCCACAATTATTCGACTTAAGGCCAACAACGAAACACTAAAAATAGTGTCAGCTTACGTCAGACCACATGATCCGATTTTCAACGAAGATTTGAGCCTAATACTGAACTCAGAAGAGCCAACTATAATTATTGGAGACCTAAATGCTAGATCTCCCAATTGGTTTGACAGGACGACCAACCGAAACGGAAGATATCTCTGCAACCATCTCGAGAACAGACCGAACACATATGTCATCGGACCAACAGAACCGACATGTTTCCACGGAGAACTCCCTACGTATCTCGACATTGCAATCCTACACAACGTGGGTCAACAATACGAGATACATTCTCTAAATGAAGGCGATTCGACACATAACCTAATCGTCCTGACCCTGGGCGCAACAGAATTGAACTATTTGCAGCCCCACAACAGAAAGAAAACAAGTTGGCCAAACTTTAGAAGAATTGTGAGCGAGAACATCGGTAACATCCCAACAATTAATAATATTACAGAACTAGAAGACAGTGTAATAAAACTAGAACAAGCAATAAACAATGCTATCGATGCCAGCTCCAAAACCGAAACAATCACAAGACAAAAAGGAAGATTCAGGGATATAAGTATAGAACTTCAAAACCTAATCAAAGAGAAAAACTGGAAAAGAAGAAGAGCCTACCGCACAAGAATGGTAGAAGACAAAAGGATTGCAAATGAGCTAGACAGGGAAGTAAAAAAACAACTTCAAAATCATAGAAATGAAAGCTGGGACTCCTATATCGATGAGCTAAATCCTAACAAATCCGCCTTCTGGAAGTTATCTAAAATCCTTCGAAAGGACAAGAAACCCATACCTCCCCTACACGGAGTAAACGGGATTGTCCATACGGAAATCGACAAAGCCGAAGTCATGAAGGACGAACTAGAAAGGGCGTGTAGAAACAACGAAGACCCCGACGATGACATAGACTTTGAAGAAGAGGTAGAAAGAACAGCGAGAAGACTTAGAAGGAAAAAGGGCAGAATAGGTATTACACATACATCTCCCGAAGAAATAAAGGATATTATAAACATGACAAATGCCAAAAAAGCCCCAGGACCCGACAACATCACAAATAGGGCGCTGAAAAAGCTATCGTAGATGCTAAAACTACGATATTTCCCAGATAGGTGGAAAGAGGCACACGTAATAATGATTGCAAAACCTGGTAAAAACGGCACATTTCCGCAAAATTACAGACCTATCAGCTTATTATCATCTATAAGCAAGATAGCGGAAAGAGTTATACTAAAAAGACTCAATGAAGAATCACAAATGCTAGGAACCATACCAGAGGCTCAATTCGGGTTCAGAAGCGAACACTCCTGTGAATTACAGGTACTACGACTTACAGAATTCATCACCAAAGGATTTAATGAAAAAATGTACACAGCTACAGCTTTTCTGGACGTCAGCAAAGCCTTCGACAGAGTCTGGCACCATGGACTCATCTATAAAATGAATGAATTTGGTTACAGTGAGGCGATGACATGCCTCCTTGCGTCATATCTTGCCAACAGAAGGTTCAGAGTTCGAATAGGGGCAACCCTATCCGAAGTCGGGACCCTGGAGGCGGGTGTGCCTCAGGGAGCGGTGCTGTCGCCGTACCTGTACACCATCTATACGGCCGACACGCCAAAAGAGCCAGGCTCTCTGTTGAGTCTTTACGCTGACGACACAGCAATAGCTGTTAGCTGGAGAAACCCGGATCATGCAGCTAATCATCTGCAAAGAGCACTAAACAGATTCCAAAGATGGTGCATAAAATGGAAAATAGCCCTAAATCCAGATAAAACACAGGCTGTAATGTTTAGTCACAGAAGAAGTGTACCAAATCGCGAAATTACAATCGAAAACACCCCAGTAGACTGGACCAACCAGGCTAAATACCTAGGGGTACATCTAGATAAGAAGCTAACGTTCACTGAGCACATCAATCAGCAAATACGCAAAGCCAAAGCGTTGAAAAGTCAGCTCTCAACACTTATTGGAAGGAAAAGTAAACTACGATTTAAAATAAAAATCAGGGTTGCGAATAGTATTATCCTGCCAGTCCTAACATATGCATCCGCTGCGTGGGGACACACCTGTAAAACAAACAGGAAAAAGATACAGACTACTCAAAATCAAATAGTCAGAGATGCCCTTAAGATACCAAGGTACGTACCCTTGAGATATGTATATAGAGACTCAGGACAAACAAGAATCCTACGCACGCTAGACGAGAGAGCATATGAAATTTTTAACGGACTAAGAAACCACCCCAGCAGAATGTTAAGAGAGCTGACTAACTACAATGAAAACACAAGGACGGTACACAGAAGACCAAAACAACAGATAGCTCGATATAGGGAGAACCCGAACGAATAAAAAAAGAATGAGATGGTTGCAAGAAGAACGAACAAAGAAATGCAGTCAATCAGAAAACACACCAAAAAAAAACTCTGGCGAGAGGGTACGCTTTTCTTTTTTAGGTTTTTAGGTTTTTAGGTAATTATAAGTCCAATATACACCGGGGTGTGTGAGAGCATTATACACTTGGGAATGCACACCCCAATACACGCACACAAATAGGATTAAGAAAAAAAGGAAAAAATTGTTGCCCAGGCATTTTATAGTCCCGACGCCACAAGGAAGTCCACAAAAAAAAAAAAACAAAAAAAAAAAAAAAATGTGTTTTCTGATTAAATAACGTAAATTCATATTGATACATTCATACTTTTCATTAAACCGTTTAACGTAAATTTACCTTATATAGCAAATATAGAATTCTATATACCGCTCCGCGGACTAGGCCCTTAAGGCAAATCGAAATGAAAGATCTACTCGCGAAATCCGAGCACTGAGGTCATGTGCGGCATGCATGGGCTTGGTGGCCGGACCCCTCTCGGGTGCTCAGCCGGCGAGGAGAACAAAATTTATTTTGCCAAATCGGCGGCTGAGTGACCGAGCACACACCCTTTTCCGGACATAGAGTCATCAGCTCAGGCTGATGGCTCTATGGTCGGAACACACGCTCTTTTTTCTTTTTTAGGGACTCAAGTCTCGACGTAAAGCTAGAGTAAAATCAATTGAGTCAGTAAAGTAAATAGGGAGAAAAGCCTAGATGTGGCTACCCCTACAGTTAGGTGGCATAACCACATTCACTAAAAACCGAGGATGTCCTATTACCCAGGGCATCCTAAGTAAATTTCAGATCATAAGCCTCCTCACGTAAGTCACACGATGAGGAGGGGTGGTGGAAAAGCCTGGGGGTCAGATAGGTACCACTTCGTCTAGCGAGGTGTGACCGGTTTGATCTTCGGACATGTGGATCCCATTCTTACATTGGTATACACATGTTCCTAGGGGCAGGGTTGATCACTGCGTGTGTGTGTGTGTGTGTAGCCATTCCAAAGCAGTACTTTAGAAGTATATCTGTTATTATTTTTGTATCAATTTTTGATAAGGAAGTTTTTCTAATAGTTAATTCACGAGATAATTTTTCAGAATGTGTTGCTTCCGTTGTGCAGCATTTAAGCTAAAGAAAAATTAGTTTCATTTTTTTTTTGACTTGGAAAATTGTGAGACATAGTGTGTAGGGATAGAAATCTTACACCAATTTCGAAACGTTTTCTATAAGGTACACACTCTACAATTGTAAATCTGTTTTAAGTGGTTTTGTATACAGTTATTTATTTACCGCAAAATAATGTTTAATTGTAATCGTAGCTTTAATATATCTTTAACTAATTAACTAACGTAGTATTTATAATATAACATATTTATAGCAATAATGTACGTTTACCTATTTCAGCTACAGTTGCGTCATCTCACTTTGCCAGAGAATTGTCAGAAAAAATTGCAATATTTATTGGTATATTTATGCACCACGAAAGAAAAAGCCATTGAATTGCTCTCCTTTGGCTACGAATATGGCAACATGGATAGAGATGGAACCAACTTAGAGCTGTGTTGTACGGAGATGTCAATCCAAATATGTATATCTAATAGTATTTGGTTGGGTTCCTCCATAGAAAGTAGTTTTGATAGTCTAAAAACGATGAATAAATATAGTTGTAGCACTGTCGCCAATATATGTATTTAAAAACAGATATAAAATAGTATTTCTGAAGCAAATTTATTATTTTTTCATCAGTGTGAGCTACGGAAGTTTTTTCTTTTAGTTGATTCTCAAAATCAGTTTTCAGAATATGTTGCTAATTTAGACAGCATTTAAACTAAAGAAAAATTCGTTATATTTTTTTTACTTGAAAAATTGTATTGGAAACAGAAATCCTACTCCAATTTCGAATCGTTTTCCATAAGGTAAGCTGTCCAAATGTCCAAACTTAATCCATTTGATTTTGCATGCCTTGTCAAAAACAGTTTACATAACGCAAATCAATAATTAATTGTAATCGACCTATCTAGGTTAAATATAGTGTATTGTATATGTATATACGGTGTTTAGCCATAGTTGTGGATTAATCACATATAAATATAATATCGATCCGAACTTTTGTTCGATTGTGCTATAAACTTTTAACATACATGTTTAATTATATTGCCAATCTAATAACTAACATTGTATTCATAATGATATTATACATTTTTACATATTTCAGTAGAGACACCTAAATGTCAGACAATTCTCGGAAACTAATTGGAATATTTGGTTTATTTATGCACTACGATAAAAGAAGCCGTTGTATCGATCACCTTTGACTAGAAATATGGGAAGATGGATATAGTTGGAACCAATTTAGAGCTGTGTTCTATGGCAGTATCAATCCAAACATGTATATCTGATCGTGTTTCGTTTGGTCCTAGAAAAGTCCTGGAAAAGTAGTTCACATAATGCAAAAACAATGAATAGTTATAATTTTATCACTAATTTATAAATTGTGAGTATTAGTTAATAACCTATTTCAAACTTCTTATAGATATTTGTAGTATTATCGCAACTAAATTTAATAGCCGATCCAAAACAGTACTTTTTGTTTAAAATTAATGTATCCACATATTATATTAGGATATTTTAATAATTCGATAAGCTTTATAATCGTTTATTGGAACCTAAATACAAACTTATATTTTAACAGATGATGTTTTGATTGTTGACATTAACCTTGACAGTTGTCACCACACGTCTAACGGCTATGTTCGGTTTAATAATACATAGTTAAACACCTTCCCCTCAAAGGTCCATTGTAAGAGGGGGTTTGATTAGACGACCTGATTTTGAGCCATTGGTCCTTTTGGGGCTAAGATTGTTTGAAGTATTTATAGATGTTTTTGGGGGCTTAACAATTCCTAAGTTGGCAGTACTGTGAGGTTCGTGATGGTGGTCATGATTCTGTCTATTTTTTGTTATGTCACTACCATTTGGGTATGTGTTTACATTGTTCTGTTTATGTACCTTACTTTGTTTATGTCTTACCACAATGTTTTTTACACATTTTTACACGTGCTTTTGGGCATATAGATTATTGGCTTGAGCTAAGTCAGGGTAAAACTCAGGTTCTAGTAGCAGCTCACTAGCTTGAGATTTTGTTATAAAGTGTTTCATTTGGTTTGTATTGCGCCTAACTATTCTATTGTTATACTCTTTTATGATCCAGTATGATCTTGGTTCCTTAGCTTTTTCAATAATTACTGCTTTGTGCCATATTTCATCCCTTCTACTTTTCACTACTACCTTATCACCCTTTTTAAACTCAGTTACTGCTTTACGTGCTGTTTTATCATAATGTATTTTCACCTTCCCTTGTTGTTTGCACAGCAATCCATATGTTGTTTTCTGTATCTGAGGTTCTAATTGTTTACTAGTTATAGGTAGTTGAGTCCGTAAAGTCCTGCTTTAAAGAATCTGGGCTGGAGAGGCATGCAGTGCAATAATTCCTGTATTGTTATTTTCCATTACAGATTCACGAAAATCAGTGTTTGTTTCTACACTTTTCCTTAATATTTGTTTTGAGATGCTGACAGCCTTTTCTGCAAGACCATTACTTTGGTGCCACTCTGGAGTACATGTTGCAAAAGTTATATATTTTTCACGGTAATAATTCAAACATTTCTGTGACACAAAGGGTAAGTTGTCGCAATTAAAAACTGTGGGTATCCAAATTTACTGAGCAGATCTTGGAATGCACTGATTACAGAATTTGAAGTCTTATCTTTTAAAATGGCAAGATCTATCCAATGAAAAAGATAGTCTATGGTTACAAGATAGTATTTAGCGCCGAACTCCACTATATCAGAGGCAACTTTATTAAATCGTAACTTAGGTACAGAATAAGGTAACACGGGTTCCTTGAAATTCTTGGGTAAGTACTTTTCACATGTCCTACATTCTTTTATGGATGTTGTGATGTTGTCATTAAGGTGAGGCTAATAAAATATTTTTCTTGCCTTATTTATGGTTTTGCTTATACCTAGGTGTCCCTTATGCATTATTGTCATGTAATTCTTTCTCAGAGCTCTAGGAACCATAATTTTGTCCTCATGGAAGACTATACCAGCTTCAACAAAGATGCTATCTTTTAGCTTTTAGTATGGTTTGCATTTTGCTGGTAGCATATTCTCTTTTGGCCATCCATTGAAGTAGTAGTTAAAAATTTTTAAAAGTGTTTCATCCTTACTCGTGAATTCCCTTAATATAGATCGTTTCTCAATACTCATTGGTAGATGTTTGCTCACAGAATGTACCATTTCAATCATTTCAGGGTCGTTTTCCTGCACTTTTAAACTAGCACGTGACAACATGTGTGCGAAATGGATATTTTTACCTGAAACATATAATGTATTCAAGGAATACTTCAGAAGTTTCAACCTTAATAGTTGTAATCTCACAGATTCAATTTTACATATAGGTTTTGTCATAATAGATATAATTGGTTTATAATCGGTCTGTACATCAACAATAGATTTATAAATGAAATCATGGAACTTTTGGGTGGCATAATGAATTGATAAAAGTTCTTCCTCTGTTTGGCTGTAGTTCACTTCGTGATCATTCATATTTCGAGAAGCACAAGCTACCAGTTTTAAAATTTTATTCTCATGTTCTTGAAACATACAGCAACCTAATCCATTCTTGGAGGCATCACATTGTAATATAATCTTCCTCTTTGGGTCAAATGGCGTTAATGCAGGAGATTTAGTAATTATTTATTTTAAATTTTCAAAACACCTTTGTTGTAATAGCAGCCATTTGAATTCTACGTCAGATTTTAAAAGTTCACATAAAGGTTTAATATGCTACGCCATATTCTAGATATATTTTCTAACATAATTAAAGCTTCCAATTATTCTTTAAATTATTCTTTGACCCAGATAGAGTTAAATTATTCAACTCTATCTGGGTCTATTTCCATACCTTTGTTTGAGAATACTTGTCCCATAAATTTTACTTGCCTCTGGCAGTATTGGAATTTTTCTTTATTGAATTTGGCGCCGGTTTTTTTAGCCCTTTTTATCACTTGTGCAACTGCTTTCTCATGTTCCTCTTTATCTCGGCCCACTACTATCATGTCGTCATGTAAGATCTGAACATTTTCTAACTCTCCAAAATTTCTTTCAACTTGTTCCTGGAATAAGTCTTGGGAGTTTGAAAGTCCATAAGGCAGAACCACATATCTGTAGATACCAAAAGGTGTAGCAAAACTACATTTCCAAGAGGAGTTCTCATCTAATTCTAACTGGTTAAACCCTTCAGCCAAATCAAATACAGTGAATATTTTTTTTCCGATCATATTGGAGCACACTTCTTCAATGGTCTTGACTGGTTGTGGTTTTCATACAATTTGACCATTAAGTTTTTATGGATCTAGACCTAATCTCAATGTACCATTACTTTTTTCAACAATTACTATACGGTTTATGCTGGCATGAGGGTCTATTTCATCCACTTTTACTATGGCTTTCCTCTGCACTAGCCTGTCAAGCTCGTTTTTTAGAGCATCTTTCATGGCGAATGGAACCTTTGTAGGTGGATAACTGACTGCTTTGAAATTTTTTGTAGTAGTTATCTTAAATTTCCCTTCAAATCTTCCATAGCCAGAAAATATTTTATGATGCTCTGCTATTAATTGATCTTTCTCAACATTGTTGTTACATTTTTTAATATTTACCCTGTTTATTCGTTTTAAAAGAACAAGATCAACACAAGCCTGCCCACCCAGCAAAATTTTGTTAGCTCCTTCAACAATTACAAAATTTTCATATATATTTTTGTTCTTATACTTACAATGAAGGCTTACAGTACCAACAGTTTTTGCCTGAGTGCCTTCAAAACCCTTTACAATAAATTTATTTTTACATACCTTAAACTGCTTGTCAATCCTTATGTCAGCCCCTGTGTCTAGATTTACTTTAAATTTGGAATTCTCTACTTCAACAATCTCATTCCAAAGGTCCCGTAACTGATTTAAAACATTAACATTATTTATCACTAAACTAGAACTACTATCACTATCACTGTCGGATTTCTCTTGGTTGTCCAAATTCTCTACATTTCTTACTCTACAAGCAACTGCAAAGTGGTTCAAGATTCCACACCGCGAACATGATTTTCCAAATGCTGGACTTCCTTGGCCCGTGCATTGTTTGACAGCGCCTACATTTAAATTTGTCTTGCTGTTTTCTGCTTGTGTGCGGTGTATGTTTATCCTTGGAAACCTCTTAATAGCATGAATTTCTGCGATGCTCTCTTCTGCAAACTTTTTGTTCTGGTTCTTACTGATTTCACTTGCACGGCAAATTTCTATGACTTTATTTAACTTTAGCTTGTCTATTCCTAGTAGAGCTTCCCTTGTGACTGTATCACGAATGTCCATGACAATTCTGTCTCTTAGAGCTTTCCCCTCAGTTGTTTTATCTGGGTCAGTTACATTAAAATTACAAAATTTCACCAGATGCTTTACTTCAGTGAGGTAATGCTCAAAATATTCGCCCTCTTTTTGGTTTCTGCTTAAAAACTTGTACCTTTCAAACACTTCATTGGCTCTTGGATTAACATATACCTTTAGCTGTTCCATCATGTGTTTGTAGGGCTCAGCGGTTCCATCAGGGATTGCAATTGTGCACATTATTCTAGCGGACTCGGTTCCTAATATATTTCTGACGATTGCCAGCTTTATATTATCGGCAGACTGATCTTTCCCTGTGGCTACTAGATAATCTTCAAATGAGATCTTCCCAAACTTCCATGTGGTAGCGGCATTCTGCCCCTGTATGTCGAAATCTGGAGGCAATTTTACAGGTCCATGCATGTGTGACTGTGCCATGTTTAAAATTAATGTATCCACATATATTAGGATATTTCAATAATTGGATAAGCTTTATAATCGTTTATTGGAACCTAAATAGGTACAAACTTATATTTTAACAGATGATATTTTGATAGTTGACATTAACCTTGACAGTTGACACCACACGTCTAACGGCTATGTTCGGTTTAGTAATACATAGTTAACACTTTTGAAGTAAATTTATGATTTTCTTTTTACCAATGTGAAATACCAATCCATTAGGTACGATATTTTATAAATCAATTCTCGAAATCAATTTTTAGAATGTTTTTTTTTTAATTACAAAACAATTTCGCATCAACATCTAAAGTTATTAGCAACATGAGATAATTGACTTATAAATATTAAATTTTGTTAATTATAATGATGTCTTTAAGTAATTTTACCAATTGTTCAATTTTACAGTTACATCAGTTGATGTGGTTGGTCTGTCTTTGCAACTGGTATCTTGGACACTCTACAAGAACATTCTTAACACAACACTGAGAGGAACATTACAATCGCCACATAAAGTAGTTCTTAGAATGTGGAAATTTTTTGTGGAACATTTGAAGGAACGAACAGTTATTTAAATTTTTTTCTTTGATCTAAAAAACTGTGTTAGGAAAGAGAAAGGGATACAAAACAGTATTTTTGAAGTAAATATATTATTCTTTTTTTAACAATTTGGGCTACGGACGTTGTCGTATTGGTTATTTCTTGAGTTCAGTTTTCAGAAAGTGTTGTTCCTACGTGCAGCATTTAAAATTTAAATTTAAAGAAAAATTCATTGCATTTTTCTTAAATTTAGAAAATTGTGTTGGGGTAGCACAAGGTAAGCACTCTAATCTCGCATATCTAAGCAAGTTGCTTTTGCATGTCTTGCACTTTACATAACGCAAATCAAGGATTATTTGACATCGTAGCTTTAATAGTTAATTTATAAACAAGTAGGTTCTAAAACTGTTTCACATATCTCTTGGTTTGTTAAAGTTAAACACTATGTTTAATCGGTGTTAAGTCACAATTGTTGACTAATCACATATAAATTTAATATCGAATCGAACTTCTGGGTAAAAGTTTCTATTGTGTTATAAAATTTTAACATACATGTTTAATTCTATGCCCAATCTATTAACTAACACTATATTCATATTATAACATATTCATAATAGTAGTTTTACCTATTTCAGCTAATGTTGAGTCACCTAAATCTCCTTGTCAGACAATTCTCGGAAACTAATTGAAATATTTGGTTTATTTATGAATAAAAACAGAAAAAGCCATTTTATTGATCTCCTTTGACTAGAAATATGGGAAGATGGATATAGATGGAACCAATTTAGAGCTGTGTTCTATGGAGGGATCAATCCAAATATGTATAGCTGATCGTATAAGGCTTGATTCCACTATAGAAACTTGTTCACATAATGCAAAAACATTGAATAATTATAATTTTATCATTAGTTTATAAATTGTGGTTATAAGTTAGTAACCTATTTCAAATTTCTTATAGATATTTGTAGTATTGTCGCCAGTATATTTAATATCCGATCCAAAACAGTACTTTTCAAGTAAACTTATGATTCTATTTTTACCAATAAGAACTATCATTTCATTAGCTACGTTATTCTATCAATAAATTCTCGAAATCAGTTTTTAAAATATGTTAAGTACTCCTTTGGTGGAAAATTTGAAGTAATGAAAAATTATTAAATTTTTTTTCTTTGACCTGGAAAATTGTGTTAGGGATCCAAAACAGTATGTTTGAAGTAAATATTATTATATTATTCGTTTTTATCAGTTTGGGCTACGGACGCTTTTCCATTAATTATTACTTGACATCAGTTTTCAGAATGTGTTGGTTTCTGCCTGCAGCATTTATACTAAAGAAAAATTCGTGGAATATTTTTCGTTGACTTAGAAAATTGTGTTGGGGACAGAAATCCTACTTCAATTTTAAATTATTCTCTGGAACGTAAGCAGTCTAGTCTCGTATATAGAAGCCAATTGCTTTTGCATGCCTTGTAAAAAGCATTTTACATAACGCAAATCAAGTAATAGTCGTCATCGTATCTTTAATAGTTAAATTGTGGACAACACATTCTGAGACTGTTTTCTATTGGCATGTGAAAGCAACACTATGTTTATATAGTGTTCAGCTACAATTGTGAAAATCACATATATATTAAACATCGAATCGAACTTCTGGATAAGCGTTTCTATTGTATTATAAACTTTTAATATACATCTTTAAGTTTATCGCCAATCTATTAACTAACATTATATTGATATTATAACATATTAATTAACCCCTTAACGTACACATTAATTTTGAAGTTATGGTCAAAAAATGATCGAATTTTTTTTTTAGTAAAAATGTTTTGTTTTGGTTATAATTGAATAAAAACATATTTTCAATGGCGTAAAACCTTTACTTTTTGTGGGGGGGAGGGGTGTATGCAAATCCGTTGAAATTTAAAAATTTTGTTCAGACGAAATACTTTGAATAGGTAAATAGTAGTAGTATGATTTATATGAACAATACAAATATTCCAACATATTTTATTGACACACACACAATATTGTATTTTAGATGAATTATAATGAAATTTAGTAAAACAAAAAATATACACATTACTCTAACCTACCGAATATTATATACAAAATTTACTTACCAAACAATATAATAATATGTTGAAAATAAGGCACAAATTAGTTCAAATGCAAAAAACAGTAAATATCGACTTCAGACGACTTTACACCGGCAAGACAGAAGGCTTGTATCAAAACAAAAGTTCGACAATATTCGTTATAAATGATGATGATTGCAAATTGCAAGTTATGAGATAATAAATATATTTTAAAGTAACTCAATACTGACTGAGTCATCTATTTTATAATAGAAAAATAATTTAGATATATGCTTACATATGTCTCTTTATACAAATATCCACTTTGCAAGGCTTGAAAAATTTTATGGATAAAATTTAACCAGCGCCCGTGTCCCAGACGAGCGCGTACAAAATTACCAGTAAGGCGCGCCCGTGTCTGAGACGGGCACGTACGTTAAGGGGTTAATATTATGATATGGTTTTATCTATTTCCGCTACTGTTGAGTTACCTAAATCTCTTTGTCAGACACTTCTCGGGAACGAATTGGAATATTTGGTTTATTTATGCACTACGAAAGAAAAGCTGTTGAATTTAGCTCTTTGTCTAGGAATATATGAAAATGGATAGAGAAGGAACCAATTTAGAGCTGTGTTCTATGGAGCTGCTATTCCATACTTGTATATTTGATCATGTGTGGATTAGTATCTCCTTAGAAAGTAGTTCACATAATGCAAAAAGAAGAATAATTATAATTTTGTCACTTCCTTATAAATTGTGAGTATTATTTGTAAGCTCTTTCAAACTTCCCATAGATATTTGTAGTATTTTCGCCAACATATTTAATACCCGATCTAAAACAGTACATTTAAAGTAAATTTATGATTCTCTGTTTATCACTGCGAGCTACCATTCGATTAGCTATATTCTTTTATCAATCAGTTTTTATAATGTGTTACTCTCATTGCGGAAAATTTGAAGTAATGAACAATTATTTTCTTTTACTTTGCCCTGAACAATTGTGTTAAGGATTCCAAAACAGTACTTTTAAAGTAACTATACATTATTCTTTTGTTATTATTTTGGGTAATCCCAAATATTTACTCTTCTCTAATCTTTAATCTATATTTAGTGTCCTCTATGGAATAGAAAGTTGGAGAATTACAGAATATGCCATAAAACCATTAGAGGCATTTAAAATATGGTGCTAACGACGTATGTTGAGGGTCTCATATATACTCCAGACAAGTAACAAAATTATTCTCCAGAGAATAAGAAAAGACAAAGAAATTGTTAACACCACAAAAAATAGAAAATTGGCTTACTTTGGCCACATCATGAGTAATGATAAATACCGACTTCTGTAGTTGATTCTACAAAGCAAAATTGAGGGTAGGAGAGGTCCTGGACGTAGACATATCTCCTGGCTGGCCAATCTTAAGAAGTGGACAGGTCTAAGATAAACTTATCTATTTCAAGCTGATGTGTATAAATAAAGATAGGTCAATGTGTTCGCCAACATCTCTAGAAGATAGGCACATTTAGAAGAAGATTGATTTGGTCTACAGACGTTTTTCTATTAATTATTTCTTGTGATCACTTCTCTGAACATGTTGGTTTCTCATGCAGCATTTAAACAAAAGAAAAATTCGTTGCACTTTTTTCTTTAATTTGGAAAATTGGTTGGGGACAGAAATCCTACTCCAATTACGAATTGTTCCCTATAAGGTAAGCAGACTAATCTCGTATTTGCTTTTGCATGCCTTGTAAAAAAACTTTACATAACGCAAATCAAGGATTAGTTGTCATCCTATCTTTAATAGTTAAATTGTGGACAACACATTCTGAGACTGGTTTCTATTGGCATGTGAAAGCAACACTATGTTTATATAGTGTTCAGCTACAATTGTGAATTTTTTTTTTTTGGCATAGACTTTTAGTCATTCAGCCAGACTCAACATGGTAAAAAAATATTGTCTGAGTTTATATTGAAATAAATATACAAAACAGGTAAACAGGGTCACTCTCTTCCCGCCTAGGGGCCCATCAAGGCATTTTTTTTTACATACAACACTAGGCCACGGTAAGAAAGGAATTTAAACAATTGGGTTAGAGACAAAGGTTACGTTATTAACTAATGTATAATTATTCACATGGTTATTTTACTATCTTTTAAAAACATAACTAATAAATCATACACTGCTCTCGAGTCTAATGATAATAGGTACTGAAGGTTCCA
Source organism: Diabrotica undecimpunctata (assembly GCF_040954645.1). Classification (NCBI taxonomy): domain Eukaryota; kingdom Metazoa; phylum Arthropoda; class Insecta; order Coleoptera; family Chrysomelidae; genus Diabrotica; species Diabrotica undecimpunctata. The sequence goes on from NC_092813.1 coordinate 17,021,227, forward strand.
AGGGGCTAATATATTGTGTTTATGTAAATTATTTATTAATCTGGATGAAGTTATAATATTTCTGGGGCAACTGAAAAATATATGATCTAGGTTTCCTTCTTCTGTACAAAATTCACATTGATCATTATCTAAAACCTTAAGTTTAAATAAATGTTTGGGGTAACAAGCGTGCCCAAATCTCAGTCTTATGATCGTGGTAACATATTTTCTAGGTACATTAAAAAACTTATACCAAGGAGTTTTAGGAATATCTGTTTGAAGAGAAGTGTATCTATTTGGGCTAACAATGGAATATTCCTTCCATATATTATCCCACCTTTGGTATAATCTTAATTTTAGGGAAGCCAGAAAGTCGCAAGCCGTGATTTTATACGAAGTTTCTCTACCAGACATAATACTTTCTCTTGCTAATTGGTCTACATGTTCGTTATTTTCCAAACCTATATGTGCTTTAATCCAAACAAAAAGTACATTTTTGCCCCTTGTTACTATCTTTTGTTTGATATCCTTAATTTTGTAAATATAAGGGCAACTGTACCTATTTGGCAATCCCGGTTTCCCAATAGAGGTCAAAACTGATAAAGAATCTGATAATATCACTAAATGGTCCGAGTTACTTTCTGTTGCATAAAGTAAGGCCTTATATATTGCAAGAGCTTCTGCTGTAAAAATAGAGATCTGGGAGTTCAACTTAAATGTGCGCTCTATTCGTTCCAATGGAATAAAAAAAGCGCATCCAGTGCCGTTTGATGATTTGGAGGCATCGGTATATATAACGACGGAGTTTTCGAATTCTGATAATATTGAGTGAATAATCTTTCTATTTATGTGTATACTGTCACTATATTTTGGTACCATGATATCTGCATTTGAACCATGATATGTTGCATATGAGATGTTTTGAAGTGTATACGTAGCTTTATCTATCTCTTTTAATGTTTCCATATTATGTTGCAAAGCTTCGCAGACTAAAGGCGATTTCTTTTTTTCCCAGTATTTAGTAGACAAATCATAGCAATTCAGAGTGATGAGCTTTGTGTATAACGATTGATTTTTTATATATGTCTTTACCAGAAATTTTTCGGTCAGGAAGTTTCGTCTGATATTTAAAGGTGGTTCCAAGGCTTCCAAATACAAGGGTTGAATTGGTGTGGACTTCATAGCACCTAAACATGTACGTAGAGCTGAATTATGTATTACGTTAATTTTATTTAGCATTACATTACTGGCTGATCCATAAAATATACTTCCGTAATCCAAAATGGAGCGAATATACGCTCTGTAGAATAATAAATTTACGTCTACATCAGCACCCCACCACGTTTTATTGATTGATTTAAGGAAATTTATTCCCTTGTTGCATTTGTTTAACATATCCTCAATGTGATCCTTCCAAGTCAAATGTTTGTCAAGTGTCATCCCTAAATATTTGACCTTATTTTTTAGTGGATATTGATGCTCTCCTAATTTAATTATTTGATCGTTAGGTTTATAATGTCTGGTAAAAATGCAAACCTGAGATTTATTACAAGATAATTCAAAATTGTTTTTATAAAGCCATTTTTGAAGTAGTTGATAGATACTATCTAAGTTTTTGATTGCTTTTTTATATTCTTTGTGTTCTGTGTAAATGCAGAAATCATCTGCGTATTGTATGAGGTTGAATGGTATGTTATTTATTTTAATATTGTACAAATCCGCTACGTACAAATTAAACAGGATAGGACTCAATACAGAACCCTGAGGTAATCCTTTGTTTAGGATTCTGGGACCTATGAGCATTTGTTCTTTTCTTAAATAAACTAATCTGTTTGAATAAAGATTAACAATACTATCAGCAAATTGAGCTGGAATTTGAAATATTCTTGTCATTTTTTCTTTGAGTGCTGTTAGACACACAGAGTCATAAGCACCTTCTATATCAAGAAATAATACCGGTAAGTAATTGTTCCGGGAATAATTGTTTTGAATGTCTACAACTAGGGAAGCCAATGCATCCAAAGTACCAAAACCTTTCCTGAATCCGTAGTGTTCTTTGGGTAGAAGGTTCTGCTCTAGTAACCACCATTCTAGCCTAGCCTTAAGTATTCGCTCTAGAGTTTTTTGTACACAAGATAATAAAGATATGGGTCTGTAAGCTTCAACTAATTTTAGATTTTTCCCAGGTTTGGGAATAGGAACGACAATAATATGTTTAAAGGCCGAAATGTTAGAACCTTCTCTAATTATCTGATTAAAAATATTTAGAAGTAACTCTTTTGCATTATTTGGTAAATTAAATAGCATAATATATTTGATTTCATCATAACCAGGAGAAGTGTTAGGACGGTCACTAAGGACACAGTCCAATTCTAGCATAGTAAACGGTTTTAAGAGAAAATGGCTATGATTCGGATTAAATAACATTAAATCTTCGTGATTGTTCACATATGGTGGTGCAATTTTGTCGAAGAACTCTGCTATCCACGAATCTTCTAGTGGTAATGGAGCATTGACCCTTTTCCTGTTCATCCTTTTCGCTTGATTCCAAATCGAAGTAGGCGACGTTTGTTTATTTAATTTTGAGCACCAATCAACCCAGCTTTGTTTGGCTTTCGATTTCAATAATTTCTTAGCGTGTGCACTAGCTTGTTTACATTTAATAAAATTTTCAACTGATGGATCTTGCTTGTATTTTATTAATGCATTTTTTCTTTCTGCAACAATTAGATCACATTATGCATCCCACCATGGCGAAGGAGTCCGTTTCTTACACTTAAAGGGTTTATATTGGCTAATAGATTGTATGGAAGCTTTATTGATACAGTCTAATAAAAGATTATATTTTTCTTCAGCATTTGGGGATATAGGTCCACTTTCATTTAAAGTATTCTCGATTATTTCAGCGTACATATCCCAATTAGCTTTCTTAGTATTCCATTTACTTTTGGGATATATGGTCTCATTAACAGCTCTTGGGTATTCGAATTCTATTTTTACAACATAGTGATTTGATCCAAGTGTATCAGAATCTACAGTCCAAAATGTCTTAGTAAAAATGGAAGGAGAACAAACCGTAATATCAATCATAGAATCTGAATGTCCTGGATTTCCTTGACAAGTAGGTTGGCCGTTATTCATCACAATGAAATCAAGATCCTGTAGAGTCTCTACAATTTGATCGCCAATATTATTATTTTTTGATGATTCCCAGAGCGCATTGTGGGCATTCATATCACCCCCAATAATGCAAGGGTGCTTCACTTGTGAAAATAAGTTTGTCCAATCTTCTATTCTGGTTTTGGTTTTTGGACATCTATATACAGAGAGAAATCTCAAGTGAGTATTATCGTAATTAACTTTAATACCACAGGCAATCAGCTCTTTATTGAAGTTTTTATTTAATTTTAATATTTCAAAACGGATACCAGTTTTTACCAAAACAGCGACACCAGCAAAACCGTCTGCACGATCTTGACGAACAATATTATAACCTTTAAAATTATATACAACATTATTTTTGAACCAGGTTTCACTTAAAAGAGCAATATCAACATCTTCTTTAATAAGAAAATTGAGTAGGCTGTTTTTATTTGCAACAGCTGATCTAGCGTTCCATTGCATAATTTTAAGTTTAGTGTTTAAAGCCATAAATTTAAGTATCTTTAAAAATATCCTCGAGAACAGTATGCAAACCCTTAGCTAACAAATTATTATCCAGTGTTTCTGCATCCTCAAATGATTTTACATTTTTTATAAATTCAGAAAAAAATTTGACTAACGAAATAACCATCTTATTTTTTTCACCATCTATTGAACTATTAGGTTTATTGGGATTAGGTGGTAGAGGCTGTAACGGGCCAAATCTAAAAGGAAAGGTGGAGGAATCTGTAGGGGACTGTGAAACAGGAGTAGAAACTTTCCTTTTTTTAAGTGCATTATGTTCAGTATTAATCCTACTAGGTCCAGGATGAGTAAAGTTTGTTGATTTTTTCATATACGATCTTGGAATGGTAGGGTGAGATGACATATCGTCATCAGATACGTTAGGTAGTTTTGGAAAATTTTCTTCAAGATTTGACAATATCGAAAATTTATTGTTACTAACAAATTCGGAAAAAGATGATTCTTTAAATCTTTTTGCTTCTAAAAAGGAGATTTTTTGATCTAACATAATGTTTTTAATTTTTTTTTGTTCCTCATAAACGGGACAACTTTTAGAGATCGAAATATGATCTTTACTTTTACAATGTATACAAAAAGTTTTTTTAGTGTCGCATATGTGACTATCATTTTTAATTTCTGCACATCGTATACAAAATTCTTGTGTACCCTTGCATTGCTTAGAAATATGACCAAATTTCAAACACTTGTAGCACTGTATTACCCTGCCTACAAATCTTTCTACCGGTAAATACACAAAATTAACTACGACATGAGTCGGCAAAACATTTCCTTCAAATATAACTATAATATTTCGTCTGGGAACGTATTCTGTTTTACCGTCTTTATCTACCTTTCTATGCATTCTTTTAATGTCGGTAATTTTAACGGAAGAGTCTATATGTTTTTTTAAATAATCAGTATCATACCTCGTATCTACATCGTGAATTATTCCCTTTTCATCTTTCATCTTTTAACTTATTATGTGTTACTAGATGATTTGCATCCAAAATAGATTTTAAAATGACTTTAACTCTATTTTTTCCTATAGATTTAATTTCCTTTAGGTTTTTGATTTTAAGTTTTTGATACAAAATTTCCCCCATCACCATTGGATGCAAACGAGAGATGTTCTGATTATTCAAATTCTCTATATAAACGCAACAGCTATGAAAATCATAATTATTAGAGGAAATAATATACAGTTTAACTTCCCTTGTTTTGCCGGAATTAGCACCAATTTCCATATCCTTATCCATATCCATATCTGGGGAACTTGTCGCAACACTTACTTCGCACATTTGCGTCTTATTGTTATTTTGCTCCCCCATTAGGGAAGGTAAATCACTTATTTACACTAAAATTCCAAGTATTAAACCGATATATTTACACAAACTTTAAATTTAAATATAAATATCGATTTTTAATTACCGCAAAAACTTATCTCCGCTTAATGTGATTTTATCGTCTGTTCGAACTGAAAGACAAATTCATACTTACAATTGTGAATTAATCACATATATTTAACATCGAATCGAACTTCTGGATTAGCGTTTCTATTGTGTTATAAACTTTATATATACATGTTTATGTTTATCGCCAGTCTATTAACTAACATTATATTGATATTATAACATATTAACTAATATTATGATATGGTTTTATCTATTTCAGCTACTGTTGAGTTACCTAAATCTCTTTCTCAGACAATTCTCGGGAACGAATTGGAATATTTGGTTTATTTATGCACTACGAAAGAAAAGCTGTTGAATTTATCTCTTTGGCTGGGAATATATATATATATATATATAAATGGATAGAGAAGGAACCAATTTAGAGCTGTATTCTATGGAGCTGCTATTCCATACTTGCATATTTGATCATGTATGGATTAGTATCTCCTTAGAAAATAGTTCACGTAATGCAAAAAAAAGAAAAATTATAATTTTGTCACTTCTATATAAATTGTTAATATTATTTGTAAGCTCTTTAAAACTTCTCATAGATATTTGTAGTATTTTTGCCAAAATATTTAATACCCGATCTAAAACAGTACCTTTGAAGTAAATTTATGATTCTCTATTTACCACTGTGAGCTACCATTCGATTAGCTATGTACGTTCTTCTCTCAATCAATTCTTAAAATCAGTTTTAATAATGTGTTACTCTCATTGTGGAAAATTTGAAGTAGTGAACAATTAGTTTATTTTTCGTTTTAACCTGAACAATAGTATTAAAGATCCAAAATAGTACTTTTAAAGTAAATATATTATTTTTTTGTTATTATTTTGGGTAATCCCAAATATTTACTCTTCCCTAATCTTTAATCTATATTTAGTGTCCTCTTTTATGGAGTACAAAGCTGGAGCCTTACAGAATATGCCATAAAACGATTAAAGGCATTTCAAATGTGGTGCTACCGACGTATGTTGAGGGTCTTATATATAAACCACACAAGTAACATAATTATTCTTAAGAGGATAAGAAAAGACAAAGAAATTGTTAACACGATAAAAAAGAGAAAATTGGCTTACTTTGGTCACACCATGCGTAATGATAAATACCCACTTCTGTAGTTGATGCTACAAAGCAAAATTAATTGTAGGAGAGGCCCTGGACGGAGACGTATTTTCTGGCTGGCCAATTTTAGAAAGTGGACTGGTCTAATGTCAACTAATCTATTTTGAGCTGCTCTGAATAAAATAAGATGGGTCAATGTGGTCGCCAACATCTCTAGAAGATAGGCACATTTAGAAGAAGATCAATTTGGGCTACGCACGTTTTTCTGTTAATTATTTCTTGAGATCACTTTTCTGAACCTGTTGGTTCCTCATGCAGTATTTAAACTAAAGAAAAATTCGTTGCATTTTTTTCTTTAATTCAGAAAATTGTGTTGGGGACAGAAATCCTTCTCCAATTTCAAATTATTCTCTATAAGGTAAGCAGTCTAATCTCGTATATTGAAGACAACCGCTTTTGCATGCCTTCTAAAAAGTACTTAACATTACGCAAATCAAGAATTAGTTGTCATTGTATCTTTAATAGTTAAATTGTGGACAACACATTCTGAGACTGTTTTCTATTGGCATGTGAAAGCAACACTATGTTTATATGGTGTTCAGCTACAATTGTGAATTAATCACATACATATTTAACAACGAATCGAACTTCTGGATAAGCGTTTCTATTGTGTTATAAACTTTTAATATATATGTTTAATTTTATCGTCAATCTATTAACTAACATTATATTAATATTATTACGTATTAACGAATAATATAATATGGTATTATCTATTTTAGCTACTGTTAAGTGACCTAAATCTCTTTGCCAGACAATTCTCCGGAACAAATTGGAATATTTGTTTTACTTATGCAACACGAAAGAAAAGCTGTTGTACTTATCTCTTTGGTTAGGATTGTATGAAAATGGATAGAGAAGGAACCAATTTAGAGCTCGGTTCTATGGAGCTGCTATTCCATACTTGTATATTTGATCATGTGTGGATTAGTATCTCCTTAGAAAGTAGTTCACATAATGCAAAAAAAAAATTATAATTTTCTCACTTCCTTATAAATTGTGAGTATTATTTGTAAGCTATTTCAAACTTCCTATAGATATTTGTAGTATTGTCACCAATATAGTTAATACCCGATCTAAAACAGTATCTTTGAAGTAAATTTATGATTCTCTATTTACCACTTTGAGCTACCATTCGATTACCTATGTACGTTCTTCCATCAATCAATTCTTAAAATCAGTTTTTATAATGTGTTACTCTCTTTGTGGAAAATTTGAACTAATGCACAATTAGTTTCTTTTTCTTTAACCTAAACAATTGTATTAAGGATCCAAAATAGAACTTTTGAAGTAAATACATGATTGGATGGTTATGGATTGTCAGTTGAACTGTCAAAGTTTAAATACGCATTTGAAAGTTTTCTGCGAATTTTTGTAATTTAAGTACAGTATATTTCACGAATTTGCGCTTATTTTGGATTAGAAATCAAAGCTTGGATAATTGTCATTCCAGGTTGGTTTTTTTTCGAAGTTTGATGGTGCATGGTGGAAAAATACAAGTAAGGGCCTTACTAACATTTTCTTTGTGATCTTATTCCTTTACATATTTCCTAACCTTCTATATAGTCTAACCACATCTTAACGTTTTGGTAGATTTAAACTTTGTTGACGTTTGCCATTATGGAGGAAGAAATTCCTCCCGACCGGCCACCAGATCCCGGCCCAAATATAAGTCAAAATCCGTCTCAAAATAATGCAATAGAGAAAGTAAACATTAAAGAAAAGAGTTTATATTCTGAATCAGATTTGGGGCCCTTTGAGGTCTTTGTTCAGGGTAAAAATAGTAATGTGGGTAATTATCATATCCTAGGTATTGCTAAGACTATCTTTAATTTAAAACTGAAAGAGATTGCTAAATTTGATAGAAAGGGAAAAAATAGAGTGGGGGTAGTATTCAAGGACAGACAATCTGCCAATTCGTTTATCCTTAGGAAGGACTGGGAAGAATTATGTTATGAGGTTTTCATTCCCACTCATCTTATCTCTTGTAAAGGTATTGTCAGGGGAGTTTTTAAATCTTTGTCAGAAGAGGAAATTAAAATGTCAACTTCTACTAATCTACCCTTTTGTTGAGTTATCTCTGTTAAAAGAATGAATAGAAGGGTTATGCAAAATAATTCAGAAACCACTTTCATCCCTACAGGTACTATCTGTTTAACTTTTTCAGGAAGGAATATTCCCAAAGA